>NC_143398.1:108965094-109590094 GCF_052110815.1 Crocodylus siamensis
AAAACTGACACAAAGTACCCATTTAGCAAGTTCACTTTTTCCTGGGCGTCGGTTGTCAGTTACCCCATCTGGTTTAGCAGGGGTCCAATGTTGCCCTTGCTTTTCCTCCAGCTCCCCACATATCTAAAAAATAACTTTTTATTTTCCTTGATATTTGTAGCTAGCTGGAGTTCCATCACAGCCTTGGCTTTCCTGATTTCCATCTCTGCTTCTGCCCTACTCTTTCTGCCATACTGCTTCCTACTCCCTGACAGTCTGAACTCCAGCAGTGTCCACATTATCATCTTGCTTCATACTCTCCTTACTTACCTCATGCTGTGCTGCAGCATTGCAAGAGCCTCCAAGCTTGCTCTGCTCCAACCATCTACCCCTTACTATTCAACACTCTCAATGACTTTTATAGTGTACGTAACGAGTGGGCATCCTGGGGCTGGTCTGATCATTGGCCCACCTACTTGTCTTAGGGATAACCACCCACCTTCCTCACTTCCCATACAATGTTAATCAGGTGAAAGGCTGGCCCTTTACTTGCTCTGGTGATAAGGACCTACGTATGTGGCTCTGGTCATCCCTTACCGTGTCCCATGCCTCACAGATGTTCTTCCAGTGCTTCACAGTGAGACCTGAGCTCCAGAGTCTCACACAGGACTCTCACTCCTCTCTTGAGCTCATAGTCCCAATCCCTTACAGACGTTCCATGGCCTGACACCCAGCCTACTTATCTGGCCTACCACCTGGCCACCCACTCACTTAGGATCCCAACCCCTAACAAGCCCCATCTGCTCTTGGGGCTCCAACCCCCTCTCAACTCAGGGCTCCAAGCCCCTTCTGGGCTCCAAGCCCCACTCAGGGCCCCAGGCCCATACTATTGGGATTAGGGCTCCAAGCCCCAACCCCATCCCTCCCTGGGCTATAATCCCTTATCCCTTCACCTGGGAGCTTTGTTAATAGCTCCCCAAAGACTCAGAGCCCCACCCCCCTGGAGCCTGATTCCCAGCTCCCTAGTGCATCCTCAGAACTCAGCTGTGAGTCTGGGTGCTGCCTCAGGTCCCTCCACCTGATCTAAGCCCTGCCTCAGCACTCGTGATGAGTCTGGGCTCCCCCTGCTTGGTCTCACTACCCACTAGGGATGCAGAGCCAGGATTACAAGGTGCCCCATACTTGCCTTTCACTGGGGAGCTGACTGGCCTGGCATTTGCAGAGACTACTCTGCCACAGGCAGCCTCACCAGGCCATCCTTCCCCAACAGGGTGCAATTTTCTGTTGTGCTGAGGTTCCTTTTCTGTTCCAGGACAAGGAACCTCCTACCATCCCTGTAGTTCCTCCCTTATAGTTTCATAGTTTCATAGTAGCTAGAGTCGGAAGGGACCTAGGAAGATCATCTAGTCCGACCCCCTGCCTTGGCAGGCAAGATCACCGGGGTCAGATGACCCCGGCAAGGTGCTCATCTAACTTCCTTTTAAAAATCCCCAGGCTAGGAGCCTGCACCACTTCCCCTGGAAGCCGGTTCCAGGCCCTAGCCACCCTGACTGTGAAGTAGCGCCTCCTAATATCTAATCTAAACCTACCCTCCGCCAGCTTGTGACCGTTATTCCTGGTCACTCCTGGCAGAGCACGGGGGAACAGGGACTCCCCCAATACCTGCTGATCCCCCCTGACCAGTTTATAGCAGGCAACAAGGTCCCCCCTTAACCTTCTCTTGTGGAGGCTAAACAGGTTCAGGTCCCGTAGCCTCTCCTCATAAGGCTTGCCCTGCTGACCCCTGATCATACGAGTGGCCCTCCTCTGGACTCTTTCCATATCGTCCACGTCCCTCTTGAAGTGTGGCGCCCAGAACTGGATGCAGTGCTCCAGCTGCGGCCTGACCAGTGCCGCATAGAGGGGGAGGATCACCTCCCTGGACCTGCTCGAGATGCATCTGTGGATGCATGACAGGGTACGGTTGGCCTTCTTGACTGCCTCCCCACACTGCCGGCCCATGTTCATCGTGGAGTCAATGATGACTCCAAGATCCTTTTCCATCTCCGTGCTGGCAAGAGGGGAGTTCCCCAACCTGTAAGTGTGGTGCCGGTTCTTCCTCCCCATGTGCAACACCTTGCACTTATCAGTGTTAAACCCCATCCTATTCTCATCCGCCCACCGTTGCAACCTGTCAAGGTCAGCTTGTAGCCTATTGCACACTTCTAGTGCACCCACATCCCCCCACATCTTAGTGTCATCAGCAAACTTGAACAGGGTGCTTTCTACCCCCTCATCCAAGTCACTGATGAAGATGTTGAACAGTGCGGGCCCAAGGACCGAGCCCTGCGGAACCCCACTGCCCACGTCCTTCCAGGTCGAGAAGAACCCATCCACTACCACCCTCTGGGTGCGGCCCTCTAACCAGTTGGCTACCCATTTGACCGTGTGGGCATCGACACCACAGTCTCCCAGCTTTTTGATGAGGACAGGGTGAGAGACAGTGTCGAAAGCCTTCCGGAAGTCCAGAAAGACTACATCCACAGCAACCCCTGCGTCTAATGATTTGGTGACCTGATCGTAAAAGGCCACCAGGTTGGTCTGACAAGACCTGCCACTGATGAACCCGTGTTGGTTGCCCCTGAGCATGCATTCCCCCGCAAGGCCCTCCTGGATATGTGCCAAGGTGTTCTGAGCAGCAGCTCAGCTGATGGTGTCTCTCTGGCTGCTGGCAGCAAACTGCTGCCCTTGCTGTTCAGGGCCCAGCTCTTATAAGGAACAGCTGGGTCCTCTTCAGGCAGTAGTGCTGTGCAATGCTTCAGTCCCTGATTCAATCTGGTGAAGATTCAGCCTGATTCAGTGGCTGAATCTCCAAATCTGAATTGAATCAGAGGACCTTTCAATCTCTCCAAATTGAATCAGAACCCTCCGAATCAATTCAGATAGATTCAAAAAGATTCAGAGATTTGGATATAGAGACAGCTTTAAATGTTTCTACATGCCTCTAGGTAGCAAGCAGCTTGTGAATGCTGCAATGCTGGGGTTCATGGAGTGTCCCACAGGAGCACAGGGGGCTTCCCAGCAGTCTGGGCAGCAGACTCAGAAAAAGGAAGCACTTCTGGTACACTTCCAGGTCCACTAGGGAGCATGCTGGGGGGCCCCCTCACACAGTCCAGCTTGGTGACTGGTCTCTTGGGTTTGGGGGGGCACCCAGGGTCCCCCTGTGGCCTACTGTCGGGCGGGTGTGGGGGTAGGGATGGGGGCCCAGCACGCTCCCAAGTGGACCCAGAAGTACTTCTGGTCCACTTCTGGTTTCGCCACTGAGCATGTGGAGGGCCGCCCCTCCAAGCATTCCTGTGGGACACTCCATCCACCCCAGCATTGCAGGATTCACAAGCCATGCTGGTACCTTGAGGTATGTAGAAAAAACATTTAAAGCTGTCTCTATGTCTGAATCACTGATTCTCTGAATCAGCATTGAATATTTAGATTCAGATGCAGCTGAATTGAATCAGGGACAGTGATCTGAATCAATTAATCTAATCACTATCCATGATTTGGGCTGAATCCGAATCTGAATCAAATAGGGCTCGCTTTGCACACCCCTATCAGCCAGCCCTGCCTAATTGGAATTGCAGCCAGCTACAGGCTGCCTTGCTGCTGCCACTACACCTCCTTCAGTAACAGTAACAGAGCACAGAATGTTACAGTGTAGTTATCACTTCCTGTTAGTGACTGCTTTTTATAAAATTGGGTGACCCTGGCCTTGTCTATTGTTGCTCTTAATTTGTACTACAGTGGTGGTTGGGGGCTCCTTGTACCAGAACTCTGTATACCGGATGCTGCACTAAAAACTGTAATTTGCTCAGCTTGAAAATACAAATGAGATGGGACGCGCTTCACTTTGGCACATACTTTTAGTGTGCTGAAGGTTTTGTATAGTCTTGGTGCTAATTAGGCTGCTTTTGGGTGTCACAGTGCTTGAAATACCAGTGTCATATGCAGTACTAAAAATCAATATCTGCTCAATTAGCACTGAAGGGAACAGCAAGAGAGCATGCAAGCTGCAGAAAGGGAACAGCATCAATAGTGCAAGATGTTCCATTCTACCACACTTTCCACATACTAAAGACTTCTTTCATTGCTGCTAAGGGTGTTACTATAAGTACTATTCTATACACACACACACACAGGAAAGCAAAGGTGGAGTTTTGCTATTTTTTCTATTACATCTGCTTTTAAGCTCTTGTGCCAAGCAGAGAGGGGCAGAGAGGAAATTTGGGTCAAGAAGAAATCAGCCCACACCCATTTCAATAATGTGAAAGGTGACTTGTATTGCCTTCAGTACATTGTACACTTGCACCATCCAGAAGGCTCAGCTGGCCAATGAGATGCTTCTGCTACTAAATTGGGCACTTTAGGTGCTAGCCACAAAATTATCAGCCAGGTCTTGAAAGGATCATGCATACACACAGTGCTATTGCATAAAACTCTGAATGTCCCCTGAGGGGAATGATTTATTTATCCTTCTTTAGGACTTGAGCTGGAAAACTTAGGGCTCTCTGCCTCTAAAATGCTTCTGCCATGCTAAAGGAATCAAAATTTGGGGAAGAGGTGGTATCTTTTATTTGATCAACTAGATATTTGCAAACAAATTATTTTATTTATTTCCAAGCTTTTGGAACCACTCCCCCTTCATCAGGCACAGGGGAGAACAGAGATTGTAAAAGTTCTCCTAGGTCAAAATGAAAATTCATATTTTATTTTGATTCATTTTGCCTCTAAACCAGTACGGCTACAACCTAGATACCTAACTCTCTGCCATGATAGTGATTGTACTGGGGCACATTTGAGTGGGGGGCAAGTGACTATAACTCACATTAACTAGGAAATCTCTCAGTTTGAGATTTTTTTTCACCTAGACTCAGCCTATCAATGTGTTTCAATAATTTTTAAAGGAATGTAGCCCTGTATTTGATCTGAACATTTATTCATCAACAGATTTAGATTTTTATGAGATTTTTCAGTGTTGAAAATTGCTCCTGAAACATTCTGAGCTAGTTTCCTCACAAAGTCATGGCTTTTTGGGATAGTCAGTCATCACAAAGAGGCTATCAGTGAGGAGTGATGAATTTAGCCAGCTAAAGAACCATCTGGAGTGATCTGTTTCCTCACTTTAGAACACACTGAGCATGAAAGTGTGTGGAGCTGCCAAATATCTCAACCTACCACATTTTTATTAGAGGAAAAGGGCATTCTAGAAGCATGTGCAAAGGAAGGTACCATGACCCTGTAGAAGATGCAACACTCTAGCAGCGAGGTGATCTCTTAAAGGCTCGACTTAGAGAAGTTCTAGGGCTGCTCTGCACTGTACCAGACCAAGAATACCAGGAGCACAAACCTAACATACAGACAATCTTGTTTGTCTGTATTCTAGTGTGCTGCATTGAGCAGATCTTCACCATAAAAATAAATTTAGCTTGAAAAATCTGAGACAGACCATCACGGAATCAGTAATGCAGCCCAAGGCTGGGAGTTGCTCTGTTTCATTTTTGTTGGTATGCCTTGGGGGAAAGTATCGATTGCCTTGAACTGTCACTTTACACTTCACGTGTGCAGAGCATTAAATTATAGTTTAGCCTGCTCAGTCTGAGATATTTAATTGGTGCTGACCTCCTTTCCATTGCTGGCACTGCAGTGTCTTTTGTTTCTTGCTGTCAGTAAAAGTATGTGACTTGGCTCTAATGATTGTCATCATGTTGCAATCTCACAAAGGCTGCTGAGGAAGACACAGAGGAAAGGAGTCAGCACCTGCTGTCAGTCCTTTCTGCTTTCCCCAAACACTTGCCAGCCTGTCTCTGGTGAGATTGATGTCCTGTTTTAACTCTGAAAGCATGATAACCCCTTTTTCACACCCCAACGCTAGCGAGCAGGGTAACTTGTTGAACATTTCTACTTAATTAGAATGTAGCCTATTTTAAAAAATAAAACTCCATTTTTGGCTCTTGAGATCTTCTGATTTATTGAAACCAGAGGCTTGGGACTACTGTGATAGATTATTCCAACAGCAGTAGCTGCATTGAGGACCTGGGGCTTCAGCTGAGATCCAGGCTCCATTAGGCTTAACACTGTAAAAATATATAGTAAGAGATAGACTGTGAGCTCTGCAGCCAAAGTCTAAGTAGTTGCAGTAGTAGAAATAATAGGCGAATCTTTAGACCTGTCCCTTTTGGGGTCTTAGGTACCTCACGTTAGGCTGTAGAGTAGTAAATGAAGAACAAAGGAAAAAGAATTATTTTCCATGTGGGGACGACAGACAGAGAAGATTAAATATTTTACCTAAAGTTGCACAAGAAACATGTTGCAGCACATAAACCAGGTCTTCCAAATCCATGTTCAGGACCTTTGCTAAAAAATATCGCTATACAGCAAATTGAAAACCATCCTCATACATTTTGGGATATCTTTAGGGGACTAGGAAGTTACCAAAATAATCTCAAAGGGAATTCAGTTTCTTCAAAGACTGCACTGTTTTTGTCCTAAATATGCCCCAAATTCTGTTTTGGAGCAATACATCATTTAATTTCATTTTTCCTAATTTTCCTTTCTAGTTCCTTTAATCTTCACTCCCTTAGCAGGTGTGTAAGCATTCACCTGCCCAGACATCAGAGAAATAATCTGCCGTCAGGATCCCCTTTTTCTTTCTGCCATAAATTGGACCCCATTCTTTACATTTCACTGTGAAGTTGGTGGGGCCCGATTTTCCTTTTTCTTACTGAAAGCAATTAAAATCCCTCAACTTTGCTAGTTTAAGAGAGCTGTAAGTGAGAGGGAGAATCAGAGTTCATATCTATTAATTGCATAGGGATTAAACAGAGGAAAATGGCTATGTTTCTCCCAGAAGCTGGGAGTTCTAGACTCAGATCCAGGTTTCATTTTGTGCTTCTGATTTATTTGAAAGTACAGACAGCCTCGTTGATGTAAATGTAATCATCATTATATCAGCTTAAAAAAGGTGGTAGACAGATAATGCAAACCCCAGCCAATCTCGTAGAGAGCTATCCCTGAAAGAACTAGCAGCAAAACTGTACTGATATAAATTACTTTGTTTTAGGTCTTGGCAAGTCACATGCCTCTTGGCATAGGCATTTGCTAAAAGCAAACAACCTATTAACTCTTCCCTTAACGAGCATAGTGTGAATCCAAGCAACTTAAATTTAAGACAACCCCCTAATAATTAGATTCCATGCATGGAAAATCTATAATTTGTTATCATTTTCCATGTATAGAAAATAATTATCTGAGGATTGTCTTAAATTTATACCCCTCACAGCTGCAGTGGGGAAAACAGAGATGAGGGGATAGAAGCTGCATTGGCAGGTGGTGATGGGGGCAGCAGCTGTGGCTCCCATTCTGACCCTGAGCTTGGGTCAGGGCTCAAGTTGGAGCTGCTGCAACCACCTGCCCCCATCTCCTTCACCTTTTGTGTGAATCTAAGACAAGGGGCTTTTTTCCTCACATTGAATGGGAAAAAAGTCATCCTGGATTTAAGTAAATATGGCATGTGAGCTATTACAGGGCAGTATGTCTGTCCCTTCTCTAAATTGGTGTCATCCTTTATTTATATAATCCAGCCCCAGCTAGCTTTGATCCTGCCTTCACTTCATTACCCCACCCTAATTGTCCTCCCTTCATAATCCAACATCATTTTGCCCCCCTCACTGTATAATGCTTGCCTGTCCCTTGCAAAGCCAATAACCACAGCAATGAACACAAATGGGAGATGGACATATGATTAACTCCTCTTTGACAGACCCTTCACCTAGTTACGCCCCATCCCGCTCCACTGCTGCTATTCTTTGAGGTTATCTGGCAATAATATGTTCCTAATAGAACAGCTTCAAGCTAGCTAACTATTGTTTCCTTTCCTTTCTTGCCAGGTGTACCTTCCACTATTTGAACAAGCTATAATGAATCTGGTACTGTATTTCAGCAAAAAAAAATCATAAATAAAGTTGCCGTCCAGTGATTTCTGGGAAAGAGTCCGTATTTGTCATTCAGGGCTTCTCTCTGCTCCAGAAATGGCACCAGTTAGTCTGCTTTTGTATTATCAAGGCCTGTTTTCTTTGGTTTTGGATTTAACATTTTGTGGTGGTATTTACTGAAGAGACTGTTCGGTGTTCTTCTGAGGAATTAATCATAAGTCTCTCTCCTGGGAGTGTTCACTGCTCAAGTTATTGACTTGATGGGCTAAAAGGCAGGAAATTCTCTGAATAACTGAACTTGCTTTATGATTTTAGCAGCAATCTGTGGCACAGAGTCCTTGTCTATTTCATGTCAGATTTCATCCCACAGTAGCACTGCCAACAGCCTTTTCTCTTAACTACAAGTCACAGTCTTGGTGTTTACCTTGGCTTCAAGTCACTGGATTTTCTGTAGTGTGCCAACAGGGAAGAAGTAGATCCAATTTTTGAATTTTTCAAAACCTCAAATTTACCAAACAAAGGTAATGCTGCATGATACACCAAGGGTTATATCCTCTCAAGCTGATGTAAATTAGGATAGCTGCAAATAGCAGCATAGTCATAATTGTATACATATCACAGGATGGTGGGGAACAGAGAGGAGTTACATTTCCTCTCTTCCTCACCAATCACTTGCCACACTAAACAACTCCTGCTACTCTACCTTCATGTTCACCCCTCATAGAAGTCATAGAGAAGTAGGGGTGGAAGGGACATCAAGATGTCACTCAGCACTTATACACATGCTCCAGGGTAGGGGGAGGTGGTGGGCGGTTGGGGCTAGCCCCCTGGAGTGCAGCCCAGCCCACCACATGCAGATCTGGGGGCACATGCCCACTCCCATGCCCTCCCGGACCAGTGGCGAGAGCCACCGGAAGAGCCACCAGAAGAGCAGCTCCCAGACCAGTGGTATGCAGTGGCAGGAGCCCCCCTTAAGTCCCATGCATCTCCCTCCCCAGTTGGGCAGCTTGTTCCAACCCCAGCCACAATCCCTCCCTCACTGTGGGGGCTTTGATCTGCTCCCTGCCCTACACTCCTTCCCTCCCCACTCTCACCCACCACAACAGACTTACCAGCTGGAGGCAGCTGTGTCCAGCAAGGTTGAGGACTGCTGCCTGTTTAGTCTATGGCCAAATCTCTGAATCAGCGCCAAATCTTTTCTGAATCAATTCAGAGGCTTCCGATTCAATCTGAAGCTTTTAATATGTCCCCTGATTGGATTCGGATTTAGAAATTTGGCTGCCAAATCAGGCTGAATCTCCTCCAAATTGAATCGGCTACTGAAGCTTCTCACAGCATCCAAATTGTAAATGAACACATTGAATAGCACTGGGTTGAAGATAGACTCCTGCGGGACTGCACTTTAAACATCCTGCCATTCTGACGTGGACTTGTTAATAATTACCCTTTGCTTATGGCTATTGAGCCAGTTATCCATCCACCTTGTAGTAATTTTATCCAGCCCAGATTTCTCCAATTTGTTTATGAGAAGGTCATGCAGGACCTTTTCAAAAGCCTTGCTGAAGTACAGATACATTATATCCACAGAATTCCCTTCATCCATCCAAGTAGTTCTTTTGTCAAAGAAGGAGATCGGGTTTGTTTGACACAATTTGTTTTCATAAATACATGCTGGCTGCTTGCGATTAGCCTTTCTTCCTCCAGATGCTTGCAAATGCCCTTACTTAGGATATGCTCCAAGAACTTTCCAGGAATTAAGGTGAAGCTACCCAGTCTATAGTTCCCTGGGTCTTCCTTCTTGCCTTTTATAAAGAGGGGCGCTGCATTGGCTCTTCTCCAGTCCTTTGGTACTGTAACAGGGGGCCTTCTCGAGGCCGATTTCACTGTGGCCCGCCCACCTGTTTGTGGGCTAACTGCCCGCCTTCTCGCCCGCCACACCTTGTTGTTAATTAGTTAAATGATGTAATTAAGTGGGAGGCTGCCCATTTCCTGGCCCAATGCCAGGGGGCACTATCTGCAGCTCCATTCCTCCCCTACACTACAGCCCAAGCCTCACAGATGACCTCTTGATGTTATCATCATCACTGGGCCCTAGAATCCTCCTAATTGAACCCCGCCTGGATTCCTCTCCTCAGGTGGTCTATTCCACCTTCATACCAGACAACATAGCTCCCTGAACTGCTTCCCCTTCAGGTGTGGTGCCCCTGGGACCTTTGGCTACACTGGGCCTGGCCCTCCTCCAGGCCAGTCAGAACCTCAGGCCCTCAGCTCTGGGCATCCCTCATGGTGGGCCCCTGGCCCTTTGACCCTTCCAGTCCTAGCCCCAGCATTGACCAGTCAGGGGAAGTTCAGACAGGTATGAGTCTATGGCCTTTTCTCTCTCTTCAGGGGCCTACCTTCCTGACCCTCCAACAAGGGCTAACCCACCCAGTTGTGGGGGCTAGGGATTAAGGCACCCCAACCCACCTTTCACTGGGGTGGTATCTAGCCTGGCATTTCCTGGGGGCTCCTGCTCCACTGGGAGCCCCACCAGGCCACCCACTTCCGGCAGGGTGCAGTTTTAGGTCATACCCAGGACCAGGAGCCTCCTGACCATCCCCTACAGCTCCTGCCCTTACCTCCAGATGATACCAGCAGCCCTCCAGCCAGGCAGTATTGTTGCCTGGCTTCCAGCAGCAGAACTGCCCTGTTTACATGGGCAGCCCCAGCTTCAAAATGGCTGCCCTCATCAGTCCCTCTATGATGGCATGTCTATTAGTTCCTTGAGCTAATTCTTCTTTTTTGAAATTTGTCTTTTTGCAATTTAGTGTCCTAATTTTGCTGACCTCATGCTTTCCCTGTCTAAGGATCTGGAATTCCACTGTATCATGATTGCTTCGTCCAAGGTTACTCACCATCTTCACATCTTCCAGCAGTTCTTTCCTGTTGATCAGGACAAGATCCAAAATAGATGATCCCTTAGAGTACAGAGTATCCTCCACTTCCTGGAAGAGAAAGTTGTCCTCCACATAAGTTAGGAACTGGCTTGACATTTTATGTTTGGCTACACTGCTCTTCCACCAGATGCCTGGAAAACTGAAATCTCCCATCAGTACCATCTCATAACTTTTGGATATATTTGTCAGCTGCTTGAAGAGTACCTCATCCCCCTCATCTTCCTGATTATATAATAAATCCCCACCATTATATCAATCTTTCACCTTTCATCATCACTCAAATGCATTCTGCTTTGCCATCTTCTTCCTCCTGAACTAGGGAACAGCTATATGTGTTTTTAACCTGCAAAGCAACACCACCTTTTTGCTGAACCCTGTCCTTCCAAAATAGAGCATAACCCTACATGTCACATTCCAGTCATAAGAGCTGTCCCACCAGGTCTCAGTTGTGCCAATCAGAATATAGTTAATTTCACAGGCAGCAGCTTCCAGGTCATCTTGTTTATTCTCCATATTTCTCACATTTGTGTACATGCATCAGACGTATTTTGCATTTTGACCTCCTTGCTTCCCTTTTGTGTTACTTGTTGCAGTCCTGTAGCTCTCTGGCCCTTTCCCAGTGGAGTCCTTTGAGTCCTTTCCCTTCTGGACTGTGTGCTCTGTTGTTGGAGGGGTTTGATCACCACCCCCTACAGAATCTAGTTTAAAGCCCTCTTTATTAGGTTGGCCAGACAGTGCCAAAGATGCTCTTCCCCACTCTCGTCAGGTAGACCCATTCTCTTGATAATAGCCCTCTGCCCAAGAACATCTATTTGTCGTCAAAGGAGCCAAAGCCTTAACATCAACACCACTGTCTCAGCCATACATTCACTTCCAGAGTATGCCACTCTCTGCTTGGACTTCTGCCTTCCATAGGAAGGCTTGAAGAGAACACCACTTGTGCTCCAAACTCCTTAATCCTTCTACCAGGAGTCTCATAGTCACCTCTGATCTGGTCATTGTCATTCCTGGCAGTAGTGTTGATACCCATATGGACAAGTAGGAAGGAATAGTGGTTTCCAAAGATGAATGAATGACATCCTGAATTTGGGGCTCCAGGCAGATGGCACACCACCTATGACCCCAAATCTGGATGACAAATTGGTGCCTCTGTCTCCCATACCACAGAAGGGAGTCACCAACCACCACTGCTCTTTTCTTCCTTCTTGGTATGGTAGTCCTATAGCCCCTGTCCTTGGGGCCCTGACATTGGCAGTGCACCCCCTGAAAGAAGCACTGCCAATGCTGCTGGTGGCGCCTGTGGGCAGTCACCACTGCCCCCACCCCCACCACTGACACTGCTGTGGCTGCCTGCAGGAGCTCCCCGCTTGTCACCACTATGCCCCCACTGCCACCACCACCACCTCTGGGCAGTCACTGTGTCCCCCCCAGCCTTCAGGGGCATGTGGCATTCATGCCTAAGTCCACCCCTCAATTAGCTAAACCACCCCCACTCAGAGCAGGCTCAGTCAGGAAGGAAGGAAGGAGGGAAAGGCAATCATACACCACTGGGGAGGAAAAATCCCCAAACACACCAGGCACTAGGTAAATACTCTAGTAGCAATCAGCCACCCTAAGCCACTAGCACAGAGAAAAATATCTTCAATGCAGTTCCAAAACAGAGCTGCTTATCCTGGAGCCACAGCTCTCTGCTTGCTGTTCATCTTACTCAAATAAGTATTTATTCTAATAGGTTTACAGATTAGTGTCAAATGTCAAAACGTGTGAACCTATTATCCTCTCAACCCATATCTACCACTGTAACATGTTTTATATACTATTTACTCATACAAAGAAGGAGGTTTGATATCTATTCATCATTATGTACTGCCTTGGCATCCCTTCACTCTCTCAATGAGGTGTCTTAAAAATCTGCAAAGGTTTTCTCAAGCTGATTTGCATATGGACAGAATGTCCATCCAATAATTAAGTCTCATCTCTTCTCTGATGAATTGTTCTAACAGGAAATTCCTATTTCTGAACTGCTTCTAATTATAACAAAAAGAACATGAACTAGTATAGAGAAAGTTCCTAAAGTGTATGAGTACAGCTAAATAAATAGCAACTTTGAATATTTCTTTAAAACAAATGGGTCCAAAAGGATCATGACCAAAACTGAAAGTGTTTTGTGATACATATATAAAGAAAAAGAACTGTAAATTTCTTCACCTTAAGAGTTTTTTTCTAAGAGCTATAGCAAATTTCTATCTTCCTTTGCCTGGGACCAGAAAATGAAACCCACTAATGCCTAGCTCTTACAAAGTGCCATGTGCTAACCACTGAGTTATACTAGGGTGGTAATATGCCTCCCCTTCTCTGATATAGGAGGTTATTAGGACTAAATTCACAAGAGACTTAGGTTCAGCATTGTAATGCTTACTTTTTAGGTGTCCTGCTGTCTAGTAGACTTTATCACCCCAAGCCTGGCACCCAGAATCCCTATAGAATGCCAGTAGAGAGGTAGGTGCCTATGAAGCCAGTTCATAAAAGCCAGTCATGCAGAGCAGGGAGCCATCTAAGCTACCTAAAAGAGGAAATGCTACCTAAAAGAGGAAAGAGGTGAGTTTTAAGACCTGCTCCTCTCAGTGAGATACTTCACTTGAGGTTGCTTCACTCCCTGCTCAGGACTCACAGTTGAGAGTCTTCTCCTGGAGTAAGGTGCTCAAAAGAGGTCAGCCCTAAACTAAAGGACACTAGAGAGGGTGACCATCCCTCATTTTATTAACAGCCCCGTGGCTAAAGCACCCACATGGGTGTGGCAGACCAAAGAATGAATCCTCCTCTGCCTGAGGGAACTAGAATGCTTTTTGATCTGTGTAACAGGTAAGTGGCCTAATCAGGAGGCTATAGGGTGTTCTGGCATGGTGCTATTCCAATTTCTCTAGCTGAAGTTGTGTCACATTGTATAAAGTAAGGAATGAAACCCAAATCTCCACCTGTTCTATGTGATGGCCTAACCACTGGTCTAGAGAGTCACTCTGTCTCTCTTCTTCCCCATGAATATTTAATCAGGAAAGACTCCACCACAAAATACCCTATGATTAGGGCACTGCTCTTAGATGGGGGTTCATGTCCCCTCCAACAGAGGACAAATTTTAACCAGGGTTTCCAACACTGCAGCTTATTATTCACAGTGCCAGGCTATTGGATGAATGGTGAATGTTTGTATTCTCTGCAAGATAGGCACCAATCTGCTCAGTATTGCCTGCTGGGAGTGGGTGGCCTGGTGGGGCTCCCTGTGGTGTGGGAGTCCCCTGAAAATACCAGGCCAGTTACCTCCCTGGTGAAAGATGGGTTGGGGTGTTTTAATAACCCCAGCTCCCACAACTGGGTGGGTTACCCAATAGTAGGGCCAAGAAGGTGGACCCAGGGTAGAGAATGGGCTAGAGGCTCAGAGGCCTGACTTGAAACACCCGCAACTGCTCAATGCTGGGGCCAGGACAGGAAGGGTCAAAAGGGCCAAGGGCCCACCATGAGGGATGCCCAGAGCTAAGGGCCTGGGGTTTCCAACTGGCCTTGGAGGTGAGGCCAAGGGGGATCACACCTGAGAGGGGGGAGTTCAGAATGAAGGTGGAGTGGGCTGCCTGATTGGAGGGATCCAGTTGGGGTTTGGACTGAAGGATTCTGGGCCCCAGTATTTAAGACCTGTGGATGCCATCTGCGAGGCTTGGGCTGCAGTGTAGGGGAGGAATGGAGCTACAGATAGCACTCCTTGGCATCAGGGCAAGAATGGACAACCTCCTGCCTACTTACAACATAATTATATATCATCAAGGCATGGCAGGAGAGCAGGCAGGCAGTTGCCTATAGAAACAGGTGATTGAGCCGGGATGAGATTGGGTCCCGAGTGTGCCCCCTGTTATGGCATCTAAGTCCACCTTGTGTATCTAGCCCTTACTATTGCTAGAGTTAATGTATCTTTTTCCCAGATTACTAAAATGTAAGGTTAATCCAGGGACATAGCTTAGAGGTTTCCCAGAAGTTCTTGTGATGCTATAAGAGATTTAGCCATCAAATAAATTGTTATTGCAAGCAACTCTAAACTTCAGTGGGAGTATCTGAGAGCCTTTACAAGAGTCACTACCCCTAATGACATTGAACTGCAGTAATCTTCTTTGAAAGAATGTTTTTTTCTTCAAGTCTGTGAACAGTTATTTAAAAAATGAAGCTGTGTTTTCGTTTGCTTTTCCCTG
Organism: Crocodylus siamensis; assembly: GCF_052110815.1. Taxonomy (NCBI): domain Eukaryota; kingdom Metazoa; phylum Chordata; order Crocodylia; family Crocodylidae; genus Crocodylus; species Crocodylus siamensis. The sequence goes on from NC_143398.1 coordinate 108,980,206, forward strand.
CGTCCCTGCACTTCAAAATGGTGGCAGGGGTGCTTTAAAGTTAAAGCACCACCATTGTCATTTTGAAGTGTGGGATGCTGAATACAAAAGTCACTGTGGGTGCTTTCATTAGAATGGCTTTGAGCCACATTAATTAAAGAGCCCTCCCGACCACCCCAGGGCACATGTAGAGAAACCTAATGGTCTCTAGTCTAAGTCAGGGAAGTAAAGGGTTGGGCTGCACTTTCAGCCTTACCGTTGATTTATTGTGAGGCCAGTTAACCTCTCTGTCCCTTGTTTTATACATTAGTACAAAGGGGATGAGACCCACCTGCCCCCACAGAAGTACATTGAGGCATGTTTTTGTAATGATTGTTATCTGCATTGAGACAGCATTAGAGTGCTGGCACAAGGGGTGTAGAATTGCCTCCTGAACAAGGTACTGGGTTGGGGAGTATAGATGGATGAAAAACAGGGTTTCCATTTCACAGAAAATTTCATTTTTTTAACAGTAGCTTTAGTGAAAATTGGACAGAACTTTTTTTTTTAAACAAATTTCCTGTGAACTGTACTTCATTGTTCATCATGGCATTGAGGCTCCTATTGGTCTTGATGCTAACAGTATATTGGTTTCACAAAGAAGCAGAAGGATGCCCTTCAGGGTTTCTGACTCCTGGGCAGACTCAGAAAGCATCAGTATCCTGAGTTAAACTCATCACAAATTCATCGAACCCAAGATACAACATCTGAGGGGGAAAGAACTGGCAAATTCCAATAAAACTTTATTTTAAAGGAAAACTTTGACCTGCTTTACTCTGGAACCTACTGACCTTGGGCAAGTGACTTTACCTCTGCATCCCATTCCATGCCTGCCTATCTTATTTTTTTACAGTATAAGCTGTTCAGGAGAGGCACAAGGTAGGGAAGGATGCACCTTACAGACTAACTGGTTCAGAGAGGCATGAGTTTACATAAACAACAATCTATTTAATCCAATACAATCATCTGATGCATTAGATTGTTGTGTATGAAAGCTCCTACCATTCTGAACAGCTAGTCCTCAAGGGTGCCTTAAATGCAGGGATGTTGCTCTGATGTGCTGTAATTACACTGTGTTGGAGCAAACTTTTGTTGAAACTCATTCAATGAGCTTCAGTTAAGTGCCCCTGCCACCACTTTGAAGCACCACACACTAAATGTAAGAGATGTCAGTGGCCCTTGGAGCCATTGTAATTAAAGAGCCCCCACCACCACACACACACCTCCCAGAGCATAAAGATGCCCTAAAGTTATACTCTAACCTACCTCCTGCTAACTACCTTTTTTCAGCAGAGGGGATCTCCTCTATGGTAATAACTGACAGCAGACAGGAACATTCATCCCAAATGAAACATTTTTTCCTTTCACTCTAGTAATACATTTGGTAGTCTCCATTTTCCTTTACATTCACACCACCTGCCAGACCTAGACGCTTGTCATTCCACCCCTGGGTCTGAAATGTTTCACAGATGCCAGGAAAATTGGATGACTCTCAGCTCTAACAGTTGACCAGCTCATAGGAATAAATTCTCTGTCTTTAGCAAGTTTACGGGCCTAAATCTAGAACAATAAGCTATACAACGATAATCACCTTCATACTGGTATAATGATGTTCTCATTAGGAGGTTGCACAGTTTAAAAATTGTAATGAAGCCAGCTTTCACTCTCTCTGTATCAAAGACTTTCCCGTCAAGAGCTCCTGTAATGAGATATTTCTTCATCAGGGACTAGGATCAAACTGACTTCTCCAGCATAAAACTTCCTTGCTTGAGCTTCTTTGTGGAATTCTGAGGCTTGTGACCTTTGTGAATACTGGGTGTTTTTCCAGTTTCAGGCATCCTTGATGCTACAGTTATTCAAGGCCCCCAGCATCAGCTGCGTAAGCTTTGTTTTGCCTTGGGCTGAAATGGAGGAACATATCCAGTGTAGTCATTCAAATTCACAGAAAATATGATTATGCATGTTTTCACAATCTTAGCTCCTGTCTACCTTGAGGCTCCTTAACAGAAATGACATTATACATATATATGATACACTATAGCCAAAACTAATCTTATGCAGAGAGATCAGTGTTTGGGGCCATTTACACATTTGTACATAGCAGGGAAATGGTTCCTTCTTCAGGCTGGCACATTATAATTATGGCTATATTTCCCTCATTAACACATGCAGGAATGCATCACTCACAGTCCTAAAATAGAAACCAGTCCCAAGGTGATAGTGCACTTGGGTGAGGGAGTGGGGGGATGGGGCTCCCGGACATGGAGGATGAACACTGAGAAACTTAATTTTGCAGGTGGGGAGAGCTTGTGAACCTGCAAAGCAGGTCCCAAGGGACTCAGGCAAATGATAAGCTACTAGACAGTATTCAAGCCCTCCTGACCTTAAGGTACATCATGCCAATATAGCTACATTAATTTAATTTGAATTATTACAATTAAATGGATGCAGGCACTTCACCAGCATTACGTAGATTGTTATCCCAGAAAAGAGTTTATGCCAACCCACCTTAGTAGTAAATGAAGATGTACTTATGTAAATGCCATTCTTCATGTGCTGGCACAATGCATCTACATTACAGTTATACCACTGAAAATGTCTTCACAGTAGAGAGGGGTTCAGGCTTTTACAACAGTGTAACTAACCCATGCAGTCCCCAGTGCATCATTTCTGAATTGGGCCCACTAAGAACCAGATCCACTACCACAGTATTCTGATTTTATGCCAGTGTGGCTCTGTTGATGTCAGTGGCAATATGCTGATAGGAAGCTGCAGGAACGCAAGAATGAATCAGGACCTACATCCAAGTTGCTCCCCTCATACAGGTAGAGGCCAGAGGAAGCCACTCGTGACAAGGGAAGCAAATAATAAGAGAGTGTAGGAGTGCATGAGTTCAAGTTGGACACCTTCTGCTTTAATTACCCATTCTTCCATCTTCTAGCCATGCAAATTAGTCCCTCGCATTTGCACACTATTTCTGTGGGGGTAAATACACCCGGAGGAATCTGAGTGTAAAGGGATGGGAAGCAACGTTTTCCCTGTTGTTGCTTGCACCCGTTTCCTTTACAAGGAGTGGGTTTGGTTTGAATGTGGTTCTCAAGAAACGGAAGAAATTGTTTCATTTACTAAATCTGGGGAAGGAGGTAGACAGGCTCAGGTTTCCTCCACTCATTAGCCAGTGTCCACCGGTCCTGATCTAAAGAGCCCTTTGCTATTCCATTTCTTGCCCTTCCCCAGAATGTTGCTATTTGGATAATCTAGGTTTGAATATTCTCCAGTTTAGTAATCTTTTACACCTGCTACTTCACTGACTTCAAAGCAGTTGCTCTTAGCTTACATTGGTGTGTGAGAGAATTAGAGCAAGAGTCTCTCTCTGTTATATTTCTAGGCACCAAGCAGAACTCTGAGAAGCAAACTGATGTATTGTCTGCCCCATTTCTTGCTCCAGGCATCATACGGTCTTCTCACCCCACCCTGTCCTGTATCATGATATGTACAAAGTACTGCTTTTCTAACCCTGGGTTCCCTTTAAATTACCCTTGTCCCAGATAGCTACAGTTTAAATATTTTAGTGTTCCTAATAAATGAGTGACGATGGTGAATCATAGAGGCAAAATGTTCCTTCTGCATGTATGTCCAACTCCCTGTTTCATGTATCCAATAACTACAACACACCCCTCAGCAGCTGGCTCTTAACCTACACGCTTTTGTATACCCTCATGCACACAGCAGAGGAAAAATATATAGATCAAACATTTGAATAACAGTTTTTTAATGTAAATTGCTGAAATAGTATTTACTGGGCAAAATAAATTCCAACTGCCCCATCTAAGAACTGAAACTGAAATACAAAAATTTAATGATATTTATTCCCATAGCTGCCAGCAAACTCACATGCACCATGAGTCATTCCAGATGTGGATAAAAACAAAGTCTGCCTGTAAAAGTGAATTCCCTTATCCCAAAGAGAGTTGGTTTAAGAGAGGTGCTTGCTCCACTGACTTCAATTGCCCTCAGGAGAGCCGGTAGGTTCTTCTTCTGTGGGGGAAGGGAAGAGAAGAAAGCACTTGCCTGTTCCTGAAGAAAGGGAGGAAGGAAACAAATAACATATAAAAAGAGATATCTAAATTAAAGGATGCATTGGAAGACTTTAATATTGCTGCTATTCTATTACGATGCTCATGCCACTGTGACTCCCAGGTGGAACAGAGGTAAGATTTAAACATCAAAACCTGTTTATGGGGAAGTTCTGAGACCGTAGAATGGCTCTGAGACTAAATTTCACTATTTTTCTCAGGTGCTGGTCCCAGCTCTTGAATTTTTCCCATTCATAGCAGGTTGTTATTTTTTTTTTCCCCCTTTCTCTATTTAATTCTTTTGTTTTCTTTAAAAGAAAATTAGAGACCACTTTTGGGGCATAAAATCCCAAAGTAAAAACTTTTCCTGCTATAGGAGGCACAATTCTCTCTGCTCTCCTGAGCAGATGCTTGGGGTTTAAAAATAAGTAGCTATACTCCGCAAAAAAGTATGACTACTATAGCACAGAGGGTACCTCAGTATAATAGGAATGCCGAGTCTGGGTGACTAGTATTTTTCATACACAGAAATCTGCTTTCGAAGCTATCACATTTGGGCTGTCAATATGCATGGGCTGTCAATATGCATGTGTGTGTGTGTCTATAGTCAGTGACTTGTAGAAGTCACAAGTATGTGAGTCCACTTCTGGGGCTCCCAGATGGCTTACAGGCACAATAGTGCCCACTTTATGGGCACCGTTAAAACACAATCTTTACTAAAAATGTCCTTTTTCATTTTCTTTATTCTCTCCTGCGGTACTTGGCTGTAGTGCTCTGGTTGCTACATTAGTGCTGCCTGGAATGGGAAAAGGAAACGCCTCCCATCTGAATTTTTGAGACTGACCCTAAATCCACAGATTTTCAAGGGAATTTGGCACAAGTGAAAGACACACTAAATTTATCACTCAAAAAAACCCTGCTTCTGTTGACTCAGTTCCTTCTAACTGAGACTGTGTTCTATAACACAGTTGGGTTTTGAAGACGTGTCAGTGATTAATGAGCTAGTAAAGAAGTTTTAAGTCTTCTTCAGTTAAAGGTTCCCTAGGTGGTAGTGTGGCTAAGTGAAAAAGTGCACTAGGCCAGAATTCAGGACACCTGTTAGGAGGGGATAGCTATTTTAGAAGATGGAAGTTTCAGCACATATTTGGGGGAATTAATTGATTGGGTTTGTTACCTGGTCTGCCCTATATAAAAGGCTAAAGGGTTTATTTCTCACAGACATGATGTTATTGGAAGATTTATTGATGACAAGTAGTTGCCATGGAGCTGCTTTCTGACCTCATCCAGTGCCCCAGCTCTAAGCATGTTCCAGATACGTGGCAGCTGAAGAGTCTCCCCTATTCTTCTATGACCCAGTAATTCTGGCTTCTCCTGAAATGCCCATGTGCCATCCCGTGTTTAGCAAAAACTTGAAAGAAAAGAGCTAGGCATCGCATGTTGCCCCAGAGGTCAGCAGATTTGGGCTTTCTTGAATTTGGTGGGAAGCAAGCCAGGGCTCATCCACTGAGTACAGCCTGCCGCAGGTCCTGCATGGTCCAGAAACTGCTTTTGAACATCTCTTAAAATTAGTCTTATCTGCCCTAATTGTGAATCAATTGAGAGAGGCTTTCCTCAAATGGCCAAGACCCAAAATCTTTAGGCCATACTGAACCAAAGCCTACAACTGAATAGCACCTTGAAGTGCACAGGAAATCAGTGCAGTTACTAGCGAAAGGATGGAACACCATTTTTGGGGGTTAATACCTCTTCACAGGGAGGCAGACTCAGTCCCATGCCAGCTTTAGGCTTCTAGTGTTCTTCAGGGAGGACTCCGTGTTGGAGGACTCATAACTTCATGAATGGTAGTGGCCAGAAGTGGCTTTAAGAGAAATCATTTCAAGCAGATATAAAGAAACCACCTATTCTCACCAGTCTCATGTATCTAGGACATATTTATTAATTTCTTGGAAACTGAGGGGGAAATTTGATGCAATACTGAGGTTAAGACACACCCTTACTATACACTCAGAAGGCTTCACTCAACTCAGAAGTTACAGTTCTGTCTTTTCTGGGTTAAACCTCAGACAGCGGAGTCTCATCCAAGACCTGATCCCAGCTTGGCACTGGAAATGAACAGACAACAGAGCATCTGGGTCTGATGAAAATGAGACATAAAGCTGCGTGTCATCTGCATATCGACCAGCAGCCCAAATCATTTAAAGAAAAGACTTTAGGACAAAGTTGGTTGATTTTGGTTGTTAACAGTTGATTTTTATAATCAATATGAATGCTGGATAAAATATACCCTGGATTGCAATCCCAGTGTTGAGGACATGTCCCAGGTCTGTTTTGAGGTAAAAATGGCCCAACACTGGAGACATCCAGTGAAACCCATGACATAGGGACTCCTATAAATTGAGCCTATGGACAGAATTGCATTGTAACAGATCACTGAGTTTTGCTACATGTGTTTCAATCAAAAGCAAATAACTAGAAATGAACATATGACTTAGAGAAAGTCAGCTATAAGGCTCCCTGCCCCTTGTATGTGGGACTGGGGCAATAAAGAAGGCAAGCTCAGAAAGATCTTTGGAAAGGTCTCTACAGTAGTGATAAATGGGTGCCTAGCTCTCTATAGCTTTCTAGCTGGCAGGAGATGGAAGGCTTTGCATGGTTAGTACTTAGTATTAGAAGTTTGAAAATAAACCATTAGGAAAGTTGTCTGATAAATGGCTGTTGGGAGCTTTATTCTACCTTCTCTTCCTGGTGAGGTAAAGCACTGACAGTCTTATAGCACAGTAAGGGGGTTGAGTAGACTTGCTTTACTTCCATGTTCTTCTAAAGGTTTTGCAACATTACTAAATTTGTTTTAATAAGCAACAGGTTATGAGCTGGCCTTTTGGTGCAAATGTAATTTTGGTATTGTAATGAATGATGCTTTTTGTGACAAGATGCACATAAGATTATGACTACTTCTGATAAAGCTCAAGCCAGAACTCAAGCTCTGAGTACATGTGCAATGAATGCAGCCAACTTCTAGAAGCTTTGGACACCAGGGGTTAAATTCTGTTCTTTTGCTATAAAACCACAGACTTCCGTAGAGCTGCTCTAAATGCACACTGCTATAACAAAAGCACAATTTGGCCCAGGCTCTGTATTCTTGGCAGTGTTGGTCTCTTAGTAGAAACCCCAAGCCTTGCTAGCATATTTAATCTCAGACAGTTATATTTTATTAGCTTTAAGGGTTTCCTGATCAGGGGCAGATACTGCACAGGTTGAGACACATTTGCAGTGTGGTTGCTGGGGTAATGAAGGTGCAAAATAATTCCTTGTGGTTTAGCTTCCTCCAACACTGGGGAAGCAATTGTGTCTGTAATTTCACTTACCAATGAAGGCTGGAGAAGGAGGAATGGAAAGTATTTAAGATTTGGGGAAAGTAAAATTCCTCTCAACTGGTTGATAGACATTAGTTTGAACCCTTCCTCCTATGCTCTGCAATCTATCATTCCATAAAATTGGGGAGGTATTTATTCCCTCAAGGCATTTCCTACATTTGTCCCTAAGGTGAAGGAAATTATTTTGACAAATTTCCTTGGGACAGTCCTAGTTCTCAATACCCCATCAAATGTTCTGGCAATATAGCTAATGAACTTAAGTCAATAGCCATTGTTTGAATCACCAGCCTTTACAGACTTATAGTGCTCCCAGCTGCAGAAAGCCAGTATAAATGTATAAGTGGTGCCAAGTCCATGTGGTCCTACAACACGCGCCACTTATACATTTAATCAGGGCAAGGGTACAACATGAATCCCCAAATTATATTGCGACTCACCTCTCTCCCCAGCCCTTCCTCATATTCCATAGTTAAAGGCTACCACCCCCCTTGTGTAGCATTCTTCAGGCTTTTACTGCTGACAGCAATACTCACTCACCACTTCCGGCTTGGATGGTGTATTTGAAGAGAAGCTGGCTTGAATACAACGTGGAATTACCACACAAATGGACACACACACCCAGCAGCCCCAAGTGTACTGGCTGTACATGATTTTGGCTTATTGAGGACATGCTGATGCTTCCAAAGGTCTGGCCCAAGTGTAAAAGCAGATTACACCAGCTGGACCTGGAACAAAAGCTTTTTAAAATGTATTGTCCTATTCACGTGCATTAATTTCCATAGAGTCATCGTTATCTGATTAATAAAAAAATGCATTATATAAAAAACTGTGAAGGAGATGAAAGCTGGTGAAACACGACCAAACATCTTTGCTTGGATGTGTAAAGTATACATAGAAGAGACAAGATTTTCCCTGTCTCAGGATTATATAACGGCCTGGAAAACAGCCAGGGTTATCTGTATTTCCTTGCCTTTGGGACCCCACTCTAGCAAAATGCCATGGAAACCAGTAGTTACACTATCAGGTGGCTTGGCCCTGGATGATCCTACCTGTTATTACCTATCCTCCATTTCACACAGTCATGTTAATTCTCAGAGCTCTATACTCGTTAGAAATAGCTGGAGTCTCCTTTCAGGTTAAAGTCCCACTAGTGACAATTGTAACTTTCTTTTGAGGAGGTCTAGAATATCAGGCTGAGACTCAGAGGGTTCTAGTCCCCGCTGGGTGGCTTCGGGCAAGCCACCCGACTTACCTTTGCCACTGTTTCCACAGCTGTAAAATGGGATAATGGTTCTGACATCCTTGCAGAGTGCTATGTCCGGGCTAGGTATTGTCACGTGCACTGAATTAAATAATACATCTGCAGATTTAAAAGAACAGCAAAGTGAGAAAGGGAAGACAGAAGGAAAAAAAGAAAATGATGTATTTTTCATGTGAGATCTGAAAATGAGAGCTGATGGGGCAAAGACACAAAAGGGTGTTATTTGTCATGGTAAATATTTCATTGGAAAGAGTGTGAGTCTATAAAGGGACGAGTTGCTGTTGAAAGAAAAAAGAGAAGAGTCACATATGAGTTAAAAGGGTCAGATCCTGACTACTACTCAGGCTGCCTTGTGCAATTTTAGAAGGAAAAGAAGTAGCTGGAACAGTACAATCTTGGAAGAACTTTTCCTGCCTAGGGAAAACTCCCTGTAATGGAGAGCTAGCTTTGCACTTATACTAAACCCTGTCCTTCTCATGTCCCTGACTCTCAAAGCATCCCCGTGGAGCCCTGGGCAGCCCACTTCAAGACAGAACAGCACTTTGGCTACTCTACTGTCTACTGAGAACAAGATTTGTGACAAAATAAGCAATCAGCAGCTGCTGCCTCTGCTGACCTGGGCTGAGCCCAGGCAAACACAGCCAAGGATTTGAGGAATAGGTATAATTTTGAATTGGACTGTTGAAGCAACAAAGAACCAGTTGTAGGTGTTTTGGCTGAGGGTGGTATGGTAAAAAGACATCTCTACAGAATGAGCAGTTTTATTAACTTGTGATGAGGTCAGAGGGGGAATGGGCTGCCAGAAATCACCTAGGTTTAGTTTTGAGAAGTGTTTTCCTACAGAGAAAATGATCACACTATTAATGAGCAGGAATCTAAATGATTCTGAAACATTCTTCCCCATGTGAAGCAGCCCCAAGTGCTAAAGGTCACATCTTATACAATCATGAATTGGATGATGGAATTAAAAAGAAAAACATGCAAGACCAAGATGATTTGGAAAAGAGACTTAGGTAAACAATAATGGAGCAACAGGGAGCTTTATGACCTTCTCCTCAGTACATGCCAGCCTAAAAGAAGAGTGTATATAGAACAATGATTCTCAACCAGGGTGCCACAGCAAGGGTGCCTTGAGATCATTCCAAGGGTGCTGTAGGATGCCACCCAATGTTAGCACTCTTAGGTGTGCAAACATAATTCACAAGATAAACCCAGAGATTTCAAATAGGGAACATTCTGACCTGTTGTGATCCTTCTCAGTTCTTTATAACAGAATAATTGCTCTATTATTTTTCTGTAGTCAGAAAACAAATTAAGAGCTGGCATTTTCCATCAGGTGCCTTAAATCTAGCAAGGGTGCTTTGACTCTAAAAAGATTGAGAACCACTACTATAGAACTCATTACCAGTGGCACCTAACTCCTGAACGATGACAATAACAGAATTGGCTGGGACTGGTGACTTACTAGAAGAAGCCTCTGCTCCTTCCTTGGGCCATACCACGAGAGGCATACACTCTGAAGTCACATCTGCAATTCATGTAATCCCAGACTTATCATATGATACTGGCCATTTTACATATGAGTACAGACCATAGCTCTGATAGCCTGGCCAAATTTCACTTTGAAAATTAGAGTCTACCTGTGGTCCACAAAATTCCCCCTTCAGTGTCAGAATGAAATAGTATTCTTAACTTCCCGCTGAACGAGTGTTGTGATTGCATGCTGCTAAACCATTGTGTTCCACATCAGCAGTGACAGTGCTTGGGTGAAATGACTTCTGCATATTTAAATCTTGTAAACTAATTTGAGGGTTCTTCTTTTTATTGCTTATTCATGTGCCTAAAGCACCCAGAGGTCTCATTTGTGCCAGGCATTGTACAGATGCACAAAGCAAAACGACAGTCCCTCCTCCAAAGGGCTTCCACTCTAATTAGATCAGTCAGAAAAAAGAATGGGAGAAAGGAAATGTTAATATCTTCCTTTGATTGAGAGAGTTCTGAGGCACAGGTAGGTAAGTCACTGGGCCAAGGCCTCCCAGGAAGACTATAATGCAGCATATTGGCAGGAGTAATGATTTTGTTCTGTCTCTCAAGTTTCAAGTGCTTTTCAATGCACGCTTTCTGGAAAGATAATGCCAGATCCACTGGGAAGGTAATGCCTTTTCACATAGAACAAATCACTTTCAGCAGAACAAATCAAGGGACTTAAACTCCATTGCAAAAGTTTTAATTATTCCAATTATGGCTGGTGAGATCCTCAGCTGGTGTAAATTGGGATAGCTCCTGGAGGGCAGTGGAGTTAGTTTGATACACAGGTCCTGAGGTTCTGGCTCAGAAAGTTAACCTATAGACAGGCCCTCACTAAAATTTGGGCCCTATAGCACAACCATGAGGACTATTTTAGTTGGCTCTGAAAAGGGTGACTTATGCTTGTTCCTTGCTGGGTGCAATCCCAGCCCCACTGATGTCAGTGGGAGTTTCCCCATTAACTTCAGGAGGGACAGAACCTCACTCACTATCTCTTACTGTATTTCCTATGGTAAGCATGAAGGGTCAAAGGTCTCTGGTAGCATGCATATAATTTCTGGAATCTACATGATTTTTCAACAGTGGTAACATTATCACTAGAGACTACCTGGACACCAGAAAGCAGTAGGAAAAGAAGGAGCTGTAACAGGTTATTACAAAAGAGAACAACAGAAATATTTCCCCAAATAGCACTGATCCCCCAGTCCAGTGCTTGTGAAGTTCTGTGCTGTTGGGGAGATGCAAAGGGAAGAGCCTTTCCTCTGTTATTTCCCATTCACACAAATGTTTCATTCTGTTGGTTAAAGCTGATGCTGGGGCATTTCTTGGCCCAGTTTGTTAATTAAATGAACCCCTCCTGACTCCACTGAGATCAGAGCTCATAGCATTGTTTTGAAATTCCTCATAGGGAACAGGTTACCAGCTCAACTCTCAATGCAAAATTTCCAAGAAGCTTAGCTTAAGAGGAGTTAGGCTGTTGAAAAAATCCTGTATGTGGGAAAAGCAAGTAACTTCAAGAGGGTGATTAGGGGACATGACAGGGAAAGATCATGAAGCTAAAATTTAGTGCTCGATGTTGCCATATTGGAGACTCAGATTTGATTCCTTCTGAAGTTTGTGGGGCAACAAGATGCATTTCCTGGGGCAGATGTATAAACATTTACTGATGTGCATATATTGTCCCCCTTTGTGTTATACTCAGGGAGCAGAGTGTTGGGATTACACAGTAAGACATAGGCTTTGTGCAGCTGTAAACTCCTAATGCTACATTGACCTCAACCTGGAAATCTGCCTGAATGAGTGAGACCAGAGCTAGATTGGTGTGGTCTATCTTGTGGGTGTTAAGATAACCCCTTGTGGAGCCTGTGATTTGATTTCTCCTTTATGTTGGAAGGGATATGGCCCTTCTAAACTGATTGTGTTTAGATGAGCTACAGGAGGGAAAAGCATGTGTTTACCTAGCAAAGACATACATGGGGGAAAGGGAGATGGGAAAAGATAGATGTAAAGAAAACATAATGGACAAGAAGCAAAGAGAAAAAGGGAAAGAAGATCAGTTGGACAGAGGAGAGTGAACAAAATATATGGGGCTGGAAAAAACTAAAGATGGAAAGAGAGAGAAAATGTGATTAATATTGGTAGAAAGACTAAAACAGACATACTGTAAAGTTACTGCAATTATAACCCACTCTACAGTGTGTCATGAACCCAGGAGATGTTAGTCTGTTACAGCCGTCTTTATTTCACCTGTGACTTCAGGCTAAATGGGGCCACTAGATTTATCTGGGTAGTGAAAGGATGTGAAATTGGGTTTGGTACACAGTAGGGCTTCTCCTTCCTTTTTCTTATGAGTGGGCAAGAGTTGGAGAATCTGTACAGAAAAGAGAGGATAAGGATAGATGAATCTATTGCAGCTCCCTGTGAGACAATTTGTTCCTTTAGCCTGAGAGAGAGGGATCCATGTCCTTGGGTCTGGAAATCATCACTTCTCTCTAGAAGCTGGCCAAGTTTGTGGCCATTACGTGGCATTCTTTTACTGGCTCTAGCAAGGTGGAAACTTTTCATTGTTTCCTTGTTTGTATTTATATGTTAAAAGTAGGATGGTGGGAACTGTTTTTATCTCTTACCTACCAAAACAGAAAAAAGAGTTTAAAATGTGGCCATTATATAATTTATTACTATTGCCCATAGTTTGATGCTGAGCAAACACCATTTCCAGTTAAAAACTGCTTGCATAAATCAACGTAGCTGCACAGTTCCTGATCCGTAAATGAGACCATGCATTTCCTGTAAGAGAAAAAACTTCTCATTCTCTGGACTTTCCTGCCAAAAGTTCTGGGAGTCAAAAAGTTCAGAAATTATAGAAAACACACACAGAGGTGCAACTGGCTGACTTATTTTAGGATCTGCTTGAACGAGGAAGTTTAAGGCTTGCTTGTATTCATGCAGAAATGCAAAGAGGGAGAAGAAGGGGCACTGTTATTTCTTCCTTTGTGCTCCAGTATAAAGAGTAGGTACAAGCAAGACTTGAATGCAGAAAGTAAAGGAATATGCACTCTTGGATTAAATTCTCCAGTGGGAACAGGAACCATATTGCACCATATTGAAGTGTGGCTCACAATTATATTCCTGATTCTAATGAACTACCAAGATGTCAGTTTTCTTCTATCAAACATATTTAGTGGAATGAGTAACAGACTTGCTTTTTGGCTCTGGTTTGATGCTCATGTCTGCATAATCTAATTGGTCCAGTCCCTCCTCTGTCCCCTCTCACACAGCATACCCTCCATCTCTCTCTCTCACATTATCTTGTTTCTATCCAAAATTTTCCCAGCTGCAGAAGACTGGGCTGCCCCCCAATTTTCAGATCCCTGTGAACCCTCCAGAAACTCAACTAGTGTACCTGGAAGAAGCAGCCGACAGCCTAGAAGAGGATTGTGCACTTGTTTGTGGAAATCTACATAAGAAGGTTGCTGGCAGCTAGCAGAGCTTGTGGATCAAGGTGCTTGGCTTTGTTTAGCCCATGTGCACCCGTGGAGGGTGACGGTGAAGACAAGTGCTGCCAGGAACTTATATTGCATTAAACAGCAATACAGGCAAGACCATAGAGCAAAATAGCTAATTAGTAGGGATCTACTTCCCTATATGAAGGGGAACAAAAAATTGTGAACCACTCATGGCATATTTTCATGGTCTTTTCACAGTGAATTCTGCCCCCCTCCCCGCCCAATTGACCAAGGGGCACTGGTGGTCCCACCCCATCCCAGTGATTCTGTACAAAATATCAGGGAATGCCAGTTTTTGCGGGGATTGCAAAACCACCTTTTTCACATTTTCCATGAAAAATGCAAAATTGTGAATTGCGTAGATCCCTACTAATTAATAGAGTTCCATGTATCTAGTAGTTAGATTTGTCGATACAAATTTTGTCCTGGCATAAGTGCAACCATGTGTAATGCACAGTTGTGTGTCCTCTTCTGTGCCTGATCCACAGGAAAGGAACTCTGTTACAGCCCCTACCTTCAGAGTCTGGCCTTTCAGCTCATGCTGTAGACACTCAGGAGTTTCAGAGGCTCCTGATTCAAGTTGGGATGTCAGCCAAGATGGAGGCTGTCATACAGAAACATTAAACTTCATTGAAGTCATCACACATTAAGGCATCTGAATCTCAAACTAGACCTTTTCATCCCCTAGGCAATAGGTGTACTAGGTAGTGGTGTAACAAGGGTGGGTCAACAGGAACAACTGCTCCAGGCACTGATGGGGATGGGGAGAAAAAAAATATGGCTTTTGCTGCAGCTACATGTTGCTCCAGGGTGCAGCAGCCATGCCAAGAGCCAGGCCACATTCTTCTGCTGCTGATACTAGGTGAGCTAAAAAAGAGTGTGTTCACTTTTCTAACCTCATTTCAGATAGAAGGAGCTGTTTACAGTTTATTGTATTTTCCTTTTCTTATCTATTTGCAAATTCTAATGCATTTCTTTTGTGAGCTCTGTTGACAACATATTTCCAAGGATCTTTTTTTTTTAATTAAAAAAAAAGAAATTGTCAAGTCACTTGCTGACCACAGACCAAGGCACGTGAACAGCTCAGCAACAACAAAGCAATGTGCATTCTTCTTCATTATTTGTATTGTGGTAGTGTCTAAGAGCTGCACCAAGACCCCACTGTGCTTAGGAGTGGACAAACACTGAACAAAAACATGACTCCTTGCCCCAAAGGACTTCAAGGTAAATAATAGCTCAAGTGGTCACAAGAAGCCCTATGATAACAATCCACAGAACATGTGACATGAGGGAAAAAACATTTGAAAAGAAGCACAATTTCAGTGCAGTGCTCCAGGCAGTTATTAGCAATGAAAGAATAAATCAAATTAGTAAAAACTTATTTTGCAGAAGTATATGACAGTTCATTTAAATCCAAGCAGTTTATTCAAGACTTTCCCCAGTCAGCTTCCCTGACTAGTTCACCCAGCCCTCAAGGGTGCCTGAAGGGAATAGCCCTCAGGCTTCAATCAGGCAGTAACGCCCCAAAATAATTTCACCCCAGCAGCCATTTCATTTTAGAGATAGTTATGCAATTCTGTCTCCATGGAGGGATTATTGTCCTGAATTCAACCTTCCTCATTTTATGACATTATGTCATTAGCATTTTTTGATAAATTTGTATTTGGGTTATTTTCCTTGGAAGACAAAATCCCTTTTTTCTAAGTGCAGATCAACAAACTGCAGGAGCAGGAAAGCCAGGGTGGGAGGAAATATCATTTTGTCAAATAGACATTGACCAATGTGGCAAAATCCACTTGGCTGGAGAGCCTCTGAACCAGTGTGAGACTCTGCAGAACTGGAGGAAGGGAAGAGGTGCTGAAAAGCTACAGTTTTCATTAGGTTTGATGGCACCTGTAAATGCTCAGCACCCGTCATCATTTACTCCTCCAATAGGGAACCGAAAGAGGTTCTCATGCCATTATTGATCACATAGCTTGGTGAACTTGAATCTACGCTCTTCCTCTGCTCTGAACTTCAGCACTGGGTTTTCAAATCTCAGGCAATTTGATGAGGTTTTAATGCTGCTTTTAAGACTTCTAAGAATTTCGCCCAAAATGTCCAACTAGCTTTAGAAGTTTGCAATAGGTTTGGTTTATCTTAGCTTAGTATTCTCACTTAATGTCCTAGTAGCAACCCAGTCCTGCATCACCTTCAGCTTTTAGACAGCTGACTGTGAACACACGAATTTCAGAGCAGTGTGAATGAAGAAAGGATAGCCCCAAAGAATGAAAAATCTGGTTTTTGACTCACGTTAGGATGCATTTCATATTCATACTTCAAAATTGTTGATGAATTTTTGGCAGTGCCAAAAATTGTTGATGTGCCATATACTAACATTTGCGTGCTTTCCAAATGTTTATGCCAGGCTTCTGTTGCATCCTATTAAAGATGTTTTATGTTAGCTATGAACAGCACGTAGAATAATAGGCTCCAGATAGACAGCAGCAGCTTTCATTCTGGTTGTGCAACTGGACTATGTTTCAAACTCCTGTCTCTGAGTCAAGCAGCTTCAGATTCGTCTGAGCAAAACAGGTGCACAATTCTACTCAAACACATCCACATCTAACTTCTGTTCTTAGCTTCTTTCACATACCTCTCTTTTTTATCATCACTATTGGAGCATACATGATGCTTTGAAGAGACCTTGTTTCCAGGAAAGTTGATTTGCTCAGTAATTCCCTTCTTCTTAGCAGACAAAGCTAGTTATATGCTTTCTCCATCCAACACATCTTCATGTCATTAAGAAAACTAGCAGCAGGTGCACAGACACTGGAGTTCAACTGACATCTGGAAAAACAGCTGGGCTCTTCCTATTTTTGAAGTAGGAAAGCAAGAAGAAAGATTCATATGTTCTCTATCTGCAAATGTAATTGAATTGGGAAGGGACTTTGGGAGACAGTGTCTTACTAATCAACCAAGTAAAGAAAATTCATTGGCAGTTTTGAGTGTGTACTGATAGCTAACATCACTGGGTATTGGCCTGTCTGGTCTGTGAAACTAGAAGTGGATTAATCTCACCAGGACAATTAACTCAGTGTTAAGTAAAGCTAACCTCACCCTTTCTTGCATAAGTAGGTGCATTACAAACAGGTCTAGGGAGGTGATACTTTCCCTCTATGCAGCATTGGTTCTGGGCACTGCACTTCAGGAGGGATATGGATGGCCTGGTGAGGGTTCAGAGGGCCACTAATCTGGTTAAAGGCCTACAGAAAAAGCTCTGTGTGGACTAATTGCAAGACCTGAACCTCTTCAGCCTCCTCAAGAAGAGGCTGAGAGGTGATCTTGTGGCCGCCTACAAGCTCATCGGGGAGGCCAGCAAGAAATAGGGGATACAATGTTTACCAGGGTGCCTGTTGGGGTAACTAGAAATAATGGCCACAAACTGGAAGGGAGCAAATTCAAATTTGACATAAGGAAAAAATTCTTTACCGTGAGGGTTGCCAAAATATGGAATAGGCTTCCAAGGGTGGTGGTGCTGTCCCCTTCCTTGGAGGTGTTTAAAAGGAGATTGGACAGATACCTGGTCATCTGACCCCAACACTCATTCCTGTCCAGGGCAGGAGGTTGGAGTCCATGATTTAATAAGTCCCTTCCAACCCTAACATCTATGAAACTATAAGAATCTGGCTCCTTGTTCACATATTGTCTGTGATCAGTTCCTAGATTGTATGGGCAGAAGAGGTTATTGGGTCACCCAGTCTGACTTCCTGTATAATTCAGGCCATAGAATTTCATCCAGCTACTTCAGAATTAAGCCCACTGCAGTATCTGACTGAAGCATGCCTTGCAGACAGGCAAGCCAAACTAGAGCTGAAGACATCAAGAGATGGAAAAGCTTTTACTTCCCCTGGGAGCTTGTTATAATGGTAATCACCTTCACTGTTAAAAAAAAAGTGTTCCAAATTCCACTGAAAAGTTTTGCCTACCTAATTTATATGGCCTTATTTTTGTCCTCTGCCTGGATGGAGCTAACAGGTAATAATGAAAAATTATAATTGGATATTTGAGTTTAATTGATAGTTAATGAAGCAAAATCCAGATTTTTACCTGGTAGGTAATGCATTTCCAAAGTGGCTATTGATTTAATTTTTGAGTCGTCGTACTCAAAGTAGTCACATTTAATTGTGGATTTCTTCTAATAAAGCTATTTCATTGGACCATTCAAGAGAGAATTAAACAAAAGGAGAGTAAACACAATGGAATTAAATGTGTTGGGGGAAAAAAATCAAATAGGTAGTAAGAGAGATGCATGCAGCTTCTGTTCAGTTCTACATGGAAAAGGGATTATAATAGTTTTCAGCAGTCCAAGGGATGCAAAAGTTTTTTGTGCTCTGATTATTAGAGAAAAGGGAATAGAGGCATTAGGATTCTGGTCTCTCATATTTCTTACAGCCCCATAATTTGTCCTATGTCTTCCTACAGCAGAATCACTACAAAAATATGAAAGGCAAGGATCTTTGAGGGTGATACCTTGTATTGAACCAACTGCATGGTTGGCATAGACTTGCACAACCTTTCAGGTATCAAAGTATCATTCCTTAGGTCTCTGGAGAGAAAAATACTAAAATGTGATCATTCATAACAGATGTTCAATAACTGTGCTGGCAAGAAGCTATTACACAGCCACTAGCTTTCTCTTGCACTTTCTTTTCATGCAGACTTCCTTATTTTCCTTGAGGGTAAGGGTACTGGCATAGGTAGATCTAGAATTTTGAAAATGGTGAGGTGCATCATTACATATAACACAACACATATTTTTCTGCAATTAAAAATAAGCTAGAAGCTTTACTAATATATTAAGGCCTAGGGCTGTATTATTCCATTTAAGATGGAAGCAAAACTAAATATAACTTCATTGGAAGGCGTTAAAAACATCTGCAGGGCTATCAAATGGGAGCTTCATCACCAGGAGCAGCTAACAAACAGTAGAAGTGCACAACAAGGATAACTTGATTGCTTGACCATCAAGACTATTAAATAGGAGAGAGGGTTGCTAACATCTGTGGGATGAAGTGTTTAGAAGGAATTGGGTAGATCATAATGAGCCATGAAGTGAATTGACTCCCTCAGTGCTGCTTGACTAGAAATGCTGCTGCCACTGCCAGGCAGTTGGTTTTAAATTTTGGGTGGAGCAGGATTCAAAGAGGTGCAAGTGCATCTGTACACCCTCCTGGATCTGCCCCTGGGTACAGGGTCTAGCTTATGCATCCTTCTGGACATATCACCGCTACCCAGTAAAGCAGTACACATGAGCTCACCACATTCTGGCTCAGAAATAAGAGATTTGCCATTTGCAGCTGAAAGATACACTGATAAAAAGTAAAGGGGCATCTACGGATTTGGAAGCAGCAGTGTTTTCCACTGTTGGCCTTTCAGATGTGCAAAAGAAAAATGATTAGTTAGCTTTTCAAAGCTGCTGAATATCAGTGGGGTTTTTCGGTTGTTTTCTTGGTTTCCAGTGTTCTCTTTCCTTCATGAGCCTGAAAATTCATATTGTTTTGTTTGTGTTGACCTTCCCACCAAGTGCTGCGTGCAGCATCTACCAAAAGCACCAATAGATAATTTTGCTTTTTCCCTCCCTGCCGTGTTCTGCTCCTCAGAGTAAGAAATGAAAGTAGATTACACCACTAGACCATCCTTACTTTATTTGTCTCTGGAAAATAATTTCAAATTCTTTTAATTGTTTAGGACTGCCAGTGGTAAGGACTTTTGGAAGAAGTTATTCTGTGATACATGAAAAAGGACAGTGATGAAAGATGGTCTTGAGTTTGAGGCATTAGGCAGGGATTTAAGAAGTATGGGTTCAGTTCCCATCTCTTTCAGACCCCCTGCCAGGTGACTAAGATCCTTCTATGTCTGAGTTGCCCATCTGAAAAATGGAGATAACATTTTGTTTCTCCCTGTTCAGGTTCTAAGCAAGGACCGTCTTTTACTGTGTGCTTGTGGGATGTGTAGCACAAGAGGAAGCAATTTCTTGGCAATGTTGCAGTAGTAGTAGTAGTAGCAGCAATTCATCTGCAGTCCATTCCCTTCTTTTTTTTTTTTTCAGTGACTCTCCTCTTATTTGTCTCCAGGTCATCTAATGCAAACTGAATTTAGTATAGCCCTCTTTTAACAGTCTTCTCTCCCATATGGGCACAAAGTTTCCAGTTAGATCTCTCTTCATAATCATAGGAAGCAGAAAAGATACAGGATGGATTTAGGTCATGCTGATACCTGAAACTCACACAAGTAAAAAGTGCATAAATGATATAATTTCAGATGAGTAAATGTTTTAGTTAACTGCCATCAATGGAGGAGTTTTAATTCACTCAGAATAGATATGGGTAAAAGCTAAGATAGTTTCCCACCCCTTCCCTCTTTTTTTTTCTCTCTCACAGACATATCTCAGCTTCCTGAAATACTCCTATATTTCAGCTAGAAACTAGAAATGGGTTAAAGCCTTTTAGATCTTCCTGAGTGATGCACCGTAACATTTTATCATAAGTGCTCCATTACCAGGGAAGGATTTGCTCCTCTAAACTGTTATACTAAAATTGCTCTACACGGCAGAATTTATAATATATTTGTTTTCCCTCCGGGAATGACACATCTCAGGGGTTCTATAGCAGAAGATTTGTTGTGACTATGGTGCCTACAACAATGTATGGGGAAAGGTTCAAGTGTAATATGAGAAAGAATTTGGATTAGAAAAATGCTTTTAGAAAATAGGTAATTTGAATGAATTAAAAGTAAACTCAAGGGCTGGTAATTACCTACACAACTAAATAATTGTACATAAATCATTGTTCATTTTAAAAGACTTTAAAAGTAGAACTTACCTGAAAGTAACATTGAAATTCCTCACTTTTCTTGGGCGTATTTGGTAGCCATGTTGGTCTGAGAAAAAAAAGACATACAAAAAACTAGAACTCTTGGTTCCAAAATGATACCTTTTATTAAACCAACCATACTGCTTTTCTTGTGCACTCCAGTGGTGATTTGCGTTTCCTGTGTCCTGATCTGGATAGTCAGATTTTCAACCCTAGCAGCTTCATTTTGGGTTCTTAATTAGTCTTTTTTATTATTTAAAAAATCCAAATGTCTATACCTCTCTCTAGCTAACAGGGCAGGAAAAAAAGAGAGTTCTTCTTTTTCTTCATCATCATCATTTTTACTCTAAGGCTTCAAACACCGAAGTTCTAGATTCTATTACGGGAACCTAAATAGGCAGGTGCTATTTGGTTTTATTTAACTGCTGATTTAGTCTTCTTTTATAATAATACCTTTTTATTGCACTGCCATTTTCCTTTGAAGTCGATGGGACTTTCACATGCCAGTAGCGTAGGCCACTAGAGGGGATTTTTATGCAACATTTATTGTCTAGGGGGCTACTTGAGTGAGTGAGAGGTCGCACAAGGGTTACAGAAACTGGCCTTTGGCAATATGGTGTTTCTCCTTATCTCTCTGATACAGTCTAAACGAGCCTTTTCTTTCCCTTCTTTCTGTTCCTTCTGCTCTTCCTCCAACACTTTCCCTTTCCATTTCTCATGATTTATACTACAACACTAAATCATTCTTAACCTAGGATTTTTGATGGAAAAGGCAAAATGTCAAGAAAGATAAAGAACCTATTCCACGCTCCATTGAAATGCTGGTCAGGCAAAGTTCAGGCATGTGTAGACCATTCATTTTACGAACACTCTATTGGACTGTAGAACATATACCCTTCTGGGGTTAAGGCAAGCGCAGGCCAAAAAATAAGGGCAGATGGGAATATTATACAAAATCTGCTCATCTCTTATTAATAGAAACCCAGGTAATGTGCACTAGATGGATCGCATTCCTCCCTTCACTGCTTACTGCTTTTCCCTCATGGGCCTACACCCACCTTCTCAGTAAGAGGCTACTCTTCTTGTACCAGGTACAGAACAAGGTCTGCCAAAGGTGTAGCACAGAATGGTTTTCTTTGGCTGCAAAACATTTAGTGGCTTTGAACTGAGTGACAGTCAGTCTGGGACTAAGAGATACTTCAGAATTAGTCAAACAGCAATAACACCAGAGTGATGTTTGATTAAGTACTTGCAGTATTAATTCAGGAACTTATTTAAAAAACCACAATCAATAGTCACTTACTAGATAACATAACTACAAATTATTGTGGATCTGACTTAAATCCCTCTGAGACAAGTTATTTATAGAAGAAGTTGAAGTAAAAACTCTAAGAGTATCTTTGGTTTAAGGTCTCATACCTAGATTAGTGATCGTTTCTGATGTTTATATTGCAGTGTACTTCTAGGTTGTGGGTATGAACTTTTAGAAATACTACAGGCAAGTTGTTAAAGCAAATTCTCCCATGCATGTCTCTGGTGATGTCACTTCTGGAAAAGACAAAAAATAACCACAGCGAGATGTCCAACAATCTTCTCAATAAAATGACTTCTGCTTCCCTGGCCAGGTACAGATATTACTTTTACCAGTGTAAGTGATCAGAAACTGATCTATACCCATAACAGAACAGAAGTTTGGTGCACACTGACTGGTTTAAAAATGGCTGAACCTGGCCAAAGATTTGCCCTTTCTCTCCCCACACTAAATAGGTTCTATTTGTTACCTATTTAAACTATGCCACCTACAGAAAACCATGTAACTTAGATTCTGCCTTGGGATTTTTGAATGTCTGTACCTAGCCCCAAGGGGCTTGTGAACTATCACAGAGTATAGAATGGTTGCTATATTTGCCTATACAAATGGCACTGTCTTGCCAGCTTTCAACTCATTTGCTTGTCAAATGCTTGGGATTATCTGAAATAAGAAAGGTCTTGATCAAATGAAATGCCTTTCTATGAATAAGATAACTACTCTCAGCACAGCCCTCCAGATTCCTGAGCTCCACTCACTGCAGAATGCAATTACCAGAGTGCTGCAAAACAGGCAAAACAGGGCCCAGATGATGGTCCTCTTTTTGTTGCCCATTATATGCCACATAGGCCATGGAACAGGGTGGGCCACCCGGGCCATGGCCCAACCAAGTTTTAGCACGTTAATTTACTTAGCTATGCAGTTAAAAAACAGCAATATAGTTTTAACTGGAATGACAATTGCGTATTTGTGGGTTATTCAAATAAACATGCTAAAAGTTGGTCAGGCCATGGTCCAGGTGACCCACCCCATTCCACGTCCTATGATATGACATGATATCAAGAAACGCAGGAAAGGCCTAACCCCAACAAATAATAAAACCTGAGTGTAGCATTATTTATAGCTAGCATTGTCTTTCCCATTAGGGCTGTTCCTCGGTTTGGAAGGAGTGTATGCAAATTAGCTCAGGTTGATCTCCACTGAACTTCCCTCCAAACCACTGCATAACTCTGGTCACCTCTGTGTACTTGCATTACTGTCTTTCTGTCAGTTTTGTGTTGCCTGTTTATGAAACCCTCATGATCCATGTTACATAGGCAAGGGCCAAAGTAGAATTTCCTCATGGGAGACACTGAAGGAAATAAGAATAATTGTGTTTTCCCACTGCGATGGGACCTGGGTGGATTGAAAGTAGAGACAAAACACTAGCTAGGATCCAGGTGTATATGTACCTGGTTGAAGTCAACTATGGCCATGGGGCCACATACTTTATACAGATCACTGCTGGTTATTGACAGGAATCTGGACTAATTTTAGGAATAGGCCTGATCAAGGGAACAACTCGGACTATTCAGAGCATAATTAGATCTTCCAGTGTCTCTGGGTGTGTCGCAGCTCAGAACAAAACAGAACTGCCAAAAGAGACTTTCATGAAAAACATTTGCTTCAAACTATGGGATTGGGCTGCATGCAAAATTAACCAGAAAATTTGTGAGATTCTTTCTGTTTTACATTGTCATTTGCCAATTGCCACATGGGCCTTCTCTTTTTTCTTAACATGCTCTTATACACACACATACAGAAACACACATGTGCACATCTATTGCTGAGTGTCCATTTGGTAGTAATCACATTTGCTCCTCCTTTTGGCTGTAGCGTACGTCCAGAAAGGAATACTTATGCTACCATCTGGGATGCACTGACTTTTTTCTTTGATGTCCAGGAGCACTGTTTCCCAAAGCTGTGGAATTTGAGAAGAATAGGATGGTTTTACTGTGGGGGATGGGGCTGGACACACTGTAGAGCCTGGAGCTGTCATCTGGTGGTACTTAACTTCTAATGTGATGGGGACAAAAACAATCATCTTAGATGATGTGACCCTCCTTAAAGTCCCAAGGATTCCAGGGTAGAAGCAGCATTGATAACTGACAGGAACAGAAATTTCAGAAATCAGCCTCCCTCTTGCTGTTGACTAATATATGCATCCTGATGCTAATCAGTATTTCCTTGATTCCCCCCTTTAGAGTTGTAGGGTCTGTTCTAGAACCCACTACTGAGGTCAGAGAAATGGGTCGTGCTGATGTTAGCTGCTTAGGATGCGAGATGTGGAATCTAATAATCCATGGCCCATTGAAGTGAATGAAAAGTACCCTAATGCATCATGACTCCATTTGGATTAGATTCTTATTTTGTCACACTAAGCAGGGGAATATCTGACTGAAAAAAATGGACATATGTGAAGTTCTCAATCCAGTGCCAGAGCCAATAGTTTATTATGATGTCTTGTCATAAGAAAGGGAAAATATAGTTACTTTAAAAAGGCTTGCTACTAAGCAAAATATTATGCATTTTATGAATAAATTACTATAATATATGAGGAGGTAAACACAAGGAGCAGCAGCCTGCTGTGGAAAGAAAGAGAAAAAAATCCATCAGTTCTGGTCAGTTTTTAAATGAAACTATATGACTTTTAAAAGAGAGAGAAAAATATTTATCACATCAGCAATGAAGCCAAGGAAATCCCAGCACAGTTACTTTAGAAATAAGAAAATAGCTTTTAAAACCATTTTAAATATAGGAGCCTCTGACTCAAAATACAACCCATGGCAGGCTTAGCTCTTGACATTATATTTCAGTAATGCAATAATTACCTATGCAGTTGTGACCTATGAATTAAAAGGGCAGCTGGTGCACATTTTGAGTGGGCAATCACAGTAGCAGCCTTTATCAGAGCTTGTGGGATAGTTAGAAGGAAGGAATAGTTGTTGTATTTCTAGAGTCTTTTACAAGTAGGCAGGATAGAGCAAGGCTACTGCCTAGGTACTGCTCTCCCCATTATTCTGGCTCCCTGGCCCCACCCCATCACAGGTGGAAGGGCTGGGAGTGAGCCTGGAGCCGTGTGCCTGCACAGTGCAGTGGTGCAGCAGAGGGGGAAGGGGAAGCACACGTTGCAGAACTGAAGGGACTCCCAGACAGTGCAGAGGGATGGTGGGGGACATGTGCTCAGTGTGAAATGGTGGGAGACGTGCTCAGTGTGAAAATATGTTTCTTCCATCTCCTTTGATCATTCCACCCATTAATACATACTCTAGGGCTATGCAAAATTTCAGTATCTGTTTCATTTTAGAGGTGTTTCGGCCCATTTCAGAGCCCGAAACACCAAATCTGAAATGAAACGGAAAGCTTTGAAACATCTCCGAAATTAAACAAAACAAGCCAAAAAGTTTTGGAATTGTTTTGGATGTTTCAGAATGTTTAGGAGGCACCCCCCAGGATTAGTTTGGCAAAGCCCTGCAGCTCTCCTTTTAAAGAGCTGAGCAGGAGGCTGGGCAGGGGTCGGGGCCGGGCATGGCAGCCATGGGGGCTTGTGCCATGGCTCCTCTGGCTGTGCCTGCCTCTGCCTGGGTGGGGGGAGCCATGGGAGAAGCCCCCAACCTTCTTCTCACTGAAAGCAGGTTCCAATATTCTAGGATGAGTGTGTTAGGGCTGTACAAAATGGCTGTTTCATTTTAGTTTCAGATTCGGCCATTTTGGAGGACAGTGATTCATTTCAGTGTTTTGGATCACTGTTTCATTTTGATTCAGCCAAATCTGTTTCAGAGTTTCGACACTGTTTCGGCACTGATTCAGAAATTTGGATCAGCCAGGGAAAGGCAGGCACAGCTGGGTGGCTGCAGGTTCTTTTGTAGTTCCTCTGGCTGTGCCCGCCTCTGCCTCAGCGGGGGAAGCCACAGGAGAAACCCGGCCCTATCCCCCACCCAGTCCCAGCCTCCTGGCACTTGAAAAAAAAAAAGCCCTCCCTGCACTCTCTGGCTGCAGCAGCAGTGATTGGGGCCTCTGGGGCTCATGGCAGAGTTCCCCCATGCAGAGCAGGGCAGTGGGGATCACACCCCACACCTGGCACCCACATGACAGCTGCCACATCGCATGGGTGCAGTGCAGCTCGGCAGGGCACTGCATGCTGTCTGGGAGCTGGGGCAGCTCCACATGTTAGCTAGAGCCTGGCACTGCTGAACCCCAGTGGCCCCAGCTCCCAGGCAACATGCAGCACCCTGGCCAGCCATGCTGCACCCATGCCATGGGGCAGCTGCCATGTGGGTGCCAGGCCAGAGGGGTATCCCCGCTGTCCCCCACTGTCCTGCATTGCATGGGGGGTGGGTTCTGCCATGAGCTGTCAGAGGACCTGATCACTGCTGCTACAGCTGGTGAGTATGGGGCTTTTTTTTTTAAAGTGCCAGGAGGCTGGGGCCAGGCAGACAATGGAGCTGGACAGGGCAGCCAAGGGGGCTTTTTCCTGCAGCTGCCCCACCAGGGCAGAGGCAGGCACAGCTGGAGGAGCTACGGGAGAACCCGCAGCTGCCCAGCTATTCCTGCCTCTCCCCGGCTGATCTGAATCTTCGAATGAGTGCTGAAACAGTATCGAAACTCTGAAACAGATTCAGCTGAATCGAAATGGAACAGTGATCCAAAACACCAAAATGAATCACTGTCCTCCAAAACAGCCAAATCTATGACTGAAACAAAACATAGCCATTTCACACAGCCCTGCTCATCCTAGAACATTGGAACCTGCTTTCAGTGAAAAGAAGATTGGCCAAGACACACTCCATTTTGTCAGTCATGCCTATTTAGATTGTAAGGGCTTCAGGACTCTCTCTCATTATTTATATACAGAGTGCATAGTACATTGTGGCCTGAACTCAGCTGTATCCTCTAGATAATATTGTGGCATAAATGAAAAATATTGCTTCAATGGCACAAATAACACTCCACCAAGTGTTATTTTGGGCCCTACATGATAATACTGATCAGAAATCCCCTTCCTTCAGGCATTCATAATTACTGGTACTGACATGAACCATCTGCCTCATCATCATAGCATAATGAATATTACCGTTGAATAATTATTCAGTAATGCTACGGGAAAGTCCTTTAGGGGGGAAAACAGTAAAGAGATGGTAAGTCACATTAATGCTCCTGTGCTGTTCTTAGATATTGGAAAGCTAACTCATGGCAAAGCTGCAAGTTAGTGTGGGAGGAAGCCAAGTCAGCAGAAAAGTTTCTAGAAGAATTCATAATCACTGTACACAGACTGTCTTGTGATTGGCTGCAAATCTTTATCTCAGTTTGGGTGCTAAGCTTACAAGCCTGTGAAGTCTATGTAAATAAAACCAGAAATCGCATTCTACAAATGCACACACAACCCCTGAGGGAAATGTAAATCAGTGGGGGAGCGGGTGGAACAATTTGAGTACTGTGCATGTGTGTGGGAAGGGTAGGAGTGGCTGGGGACTAAATTAAAGTGCCTCACAAGAAAATAATATAAAAATGAAATATAAGAATTGAACACTGAAAAAGTTTATGAATGTAGTCAGAAGTTTCTTGGAAGTATAGCAGGGGTTTAATATCTGTCTTGAGGGCCAGGCAAATAGTAGAGGGAGCTATAGAAAAACTGGTCCATATAAAAAGACTATATTTTCTAAATGCATGCTAACCTCATATTTGAAACTGCAGTATTTCAAGCCCTGAATCACTCAACTCTCATTGTCTAAAGCATCACAATCTGTGGATCAGTGATTCTCAACTGGTGTGCTACAGCACCTTGGGGTGCCATGACATCCCTTTAAGGGTGCCATATAATGCTGGTCTTCAAGCAGCAGGGTACAGCAGAGGCAGTGAGGAAGTGTGTGGCCAGAAAAGCAAGAACATCTCATGTCCAGTCTTTGTCACTCTCCTGCTCCTGCTGCAGCAGGTTGTTCAGGGCAAAGATCGGGCTTGTAAGTCACCTATATACCCATGCAACATACCTCCACTCCCCTCCTTTCTCTTTCCCCTATCTTCTTTCTCCTTTTCCCTTTCTCTCTCCCTTTCTCTTTTCTCCCTCCCTTTTGTTTCCAACTTCCTTTCTTCCCCCTTTCCCCCCACCCCACTGGATGTGGTCATCTTTGCTTGCAAAGGATGAACAACACAATACATAGCATGCTGTGCAGTATCACCATATTTTCTTGAATCTAAGATGATCTTGGATTTGAGACAACCCCCCAATAATTAGATTCTATATATGGAAAATGTATAAATTTGTGATAATTTTTCACGTATAGAATCTAATGATTGTAGGGTTGTTTTGAATTTGCCCCCCCCCACTACAACAGGGAAAGCACAAACTAGTAGGGTCAGGAAGCCCCCTTGCCTTCTGTCTCCCCCCTACTTCTTGTCTCTACAGCCTTCCTGTCCCCCTGCCACCTGAAGTCCCTGCCCCGACTCTCCATAGCCTCTACCTCTGTCCCCCACAATCTCTGCCTCTTCCCCATGACATCAAAGTCTTTGCCTCTTCCCCACATTCCCAGTCCTGCCTCTTCTCACTCCCCTCATTCCACACAGTCCCTGCATCTTTCTTTCCCTCCACTCCCACTTACTGTTAGATGCTGTTCAGGCTCTGTTCTCTCTCCAGAGCACAGCATGTGGAAGTGTGGCCCTTGCCAAGCCATGCAGCAGCAGTGGTGCTGCTGATTAACCAGACTTGGGTGGACTTTCCATGTGCCCTTTGCCCAGCAGGGACTCCAGCCCAAGCTGGAACCAAGCTGTGCCTGACAGTAAGGGGAGTAAAGTGGAGGTAGGTGCCTGCTGTGGGTCTGACTAGCCCCAACTTGGGCTCAGGGCCAGAATCATAGCTACAGCAGCTGCCTGCCCCTTCCCTCCCAGCTTTGTATGCAAATCTGAGATGAGATCCCCCACCCATGCTAAATGGGGAAAAACACCTTGTCTGAGATGTGAGTAAATACTGTGTCACAGTTAAACTCAGAAATTTTGAATAGGAATCCATAATGTCTCATTAATTTTACTCAGAGACAAAAACAAGTTTTACAAACTCCTGATCAAAGACCTCATAGAATCATGCTATAGCAAACTGTGGATGCTCTTAAAGATGCCAGCTGCAAAAACACAGGTGAGGTGGATGCTTCCATGTCCTGGGAATGCAAGCCAGGCACCTTACTTATTGCCCATATTCCACAATCCTGGCAACCCAGGATGTCCCATTGTCTCTGGCATTTACTCTACCCTTTTCATATATGACACTGGAGCTGACAGATAGCTGAAGGACAACACAGATTTCCTAAAGAAGCTAGGCACCCTGGAATCCCCACTCTGAGCTTGAAGGTGCACATCCTAGAAGTTCCCCTGCATGTGATTTCATATTTCATGCTGCAGAGCAAGACACTGCCATGTAGTTCCCAGCTCCTTGCATGCAGATGTGTGCCTAGGCCAGGCAACTGGGACTGTTGTCCCACAGGATTGGGTCCCTGAAGCCCTTGGAGTGGCAGGGGCCTGATCCTGTAGGACAATGGCCCTGGGTGGTATCTGTACCTGCCAATCAATTGGAATTAGTTGTGTCAGGACACATTCTAGCCCTGGACAGATGTGGGGGATGGGGATGGGTAGGGGGAGAGGAGAAGGGGAGGAAGAGAGCAGTCATGCAACTGTACCCCCTCTTTGATTCCTGGTCCAACCAAAGTTTGAATCAAGTTGCCTGCAGTAGCAGCAGCATTTCAATTTAGGCATCAGTGAGGGAGTCACTTGACTTCCTGGTTCACTGTAATCTACCTGATTCTTTCTAAACAGCTCGTTCCACATGGTGTTGATGTTCCATTAATCAAGCTTTCCTTTTTCTGCAATTCTGGTATGAGCTACTCCCCTTAACGTAGCTCCTATATGACAGCCTGGAAGACTGTTTTGAACTCTAGACAAAAACCTCAACTTAGGTATGAAATTGTTAACTTTAGTGACTATCAGTTCCCCCTCCCCCTCACCCATGGAAATAACTTTCAGTGAAACATTGGATGCACTGTCAAGATGCTTAAGAAGGCTAGATTTTGTCTTATGAATCTGAAAGAGATGAACATTTAATTCTAATGACACAAGGATTAAAGAAGCAAACATTATTTTTTGCTTAATTTGTTGTGTTTTTATAAATAATATAAACTATAGCAAATTAGTGGACATTCCAATAAAACTATAT
Organism: Crocodylus siamensis; assembly: GCF_052110815.1. Classification (NCBI taxonomy): domain Eukaryota; kingdom Metazoa; phylum Chordata; order Crocodylia; family Crocodylidae; genus Crocodylus; species Crocodylus siamensis. The sequence goes on from NC_143398.1 coordinate 109,010,367, forward strand.
TTGTTTTTGCTTCAATCTTAAACTGAATAATACAGCCCTAGCACATTAGGCCTTTAGCACATTGAAAACCTAGTTGCTTTTTACCTGGAGAAAGATATGTTGTGTTATATGTGATAATGCAACACACTACATGCACTCCCCTTTTCAAAATTCTAGATCTCCCCACCTTCTAGCCTATATTCCTCAATAGGTTAAATGCTCTGTTTATCCTCTCTGCTTTTCTAAAGTCACCTTTACTTCTCTAAGCAGTGGCCTCTCTCTCTATTTTTCCCTGTCCTTCATATTTACCTTATTCCTTTCTATTTAGTACCCCTGCAAGCACATTCATAGCATCTAACAAAGTAGGTTGCAGTCTATGAAAGTTTCTGCTTTTTTGAGTAAGTTAATCTAGAAGGTGCCACACTGTCCTGCCTTCTTCCTGATTTACAGTATTATTGTTATTTATGACTGTTTTTTCCAGTTTGTTTAAAAAATGTGTTTCCAATTGTATTCTTTTTTACGCATTGTAACTAATCAATTAGTTTTTAAGTGGAGTTTTGCTAAATTCACAAAAGTTACAGAGGGATGCCTGGAGTGCAAAATGGTTGAGAACTAGGGATGTGCAAAGTGGGCCCTATTCAATTCAGATTTGGCCTGAATCAGGGACAGTGTTTTGATTCATTGATTTGGATCACTGCCCCGATTAGATTTGGCTGAATCTGAATCTGAAGATTCAATGCTGATTCGGAGAATCAGCAATTCAGCCATAGACATAGCTTTAAATGCTTTTTTCTACATACCTCAAGGTACCAGACATGGCTCATGAATGCAGCGATGGTGGGGCAGATGGAGTGTCCCACTGAAGTGCGGGGGGGGACCCTCCACACGCTCAGCGGCAAACCCAGGAGTGGACCAGAAGTACTTCCAGTCCACTTCTGGGTCCACCGGGGGGTGTGCAGGAGACTCCCCATGTCCCCCCAGCTCAGTGGTTGGCCACGCGGGGACCCTGGGTGCCCACCCCAGACCCAGGAGGTACCAGTTGCTGAGGCAGAGGGTCATGAAGGGGCTCCCTGCGCACTCCCTGGTGGACACAAAAGTAGACCAAAAGTGCTTCTGGTCTACTTCTGGGTCTGCTGCTGAGTGTACTTCTGTGGGATGCTCCATGTGTGCCACCATTGCAACATTCACAAGCCACCTGCTACCTAAAAGTAATGTAGAAAAAACATTTAAAGCTGTGTCTATGCCCAAATCTCTGAATCTTTCCAAATCTCTCTGAATTGATTCAGAGGATTCCGATCTGATTCAGAGAGATTAAAGGGTCCTTTGATTTGGTTTGGATTTGGAGAGTCAGCTATTGAATCGGGCCAAATCTCTGCCGAATCAAATCAGGGACTGAAGCTTTGCACAGCCCTATTGAGAACCACTGCTGAAGACAAACAGGAAAACCAAGGCGTTTCAGGAAGTGTGTTGTCACTAATCCAGTAAGAGGCATTGAAGTCAATAGAAAACCAGTTTCATAACATTAAGATAGGGGGCCCTGTCCTTGAGGAAGTGATGTCTTCTGGGGAAGTTTTAAACCAAAAAAGCTGATTAGTCACAGTTAAGATTCCAATTTAAGAAGCTGTGTATTCAGCTTATGTAAATCCTCACCCAGCAGATTTGGTTGCTGGTATAATTCCTTACTTCCCACACCAAAAAGCTGCTATACAGTGTCAGTCTTAAATAGCTGCTGTATTTCTGTGGTAGATCAAGGATCTGTATAAATACGTAGTTAGTACACTACTTGAAAAGTTTTATGGAGACAAGGCACTATTATGGAGGCACATAAGAAACACTATAGTTAATTCTGTAGCCAGAATTTCAGTTTTCAACTCCACTCTACTTCTAATTCCAGGCAGTGATTTGTCTAAACCTGCATGAAATTAAAATAGACCAAGAGAATATGTTTTTCCTCTGAAAACTGGAAAACTAAAAGCCTACACATAATCCAAGCATACAGAATAATAAAAAGCCATGTGTTAAACACTGCGGTAGTGTCTTTAACATGCACCATCTACCTGTTCTTCAACATAAGGAAGATGAACACAAAAATTTCCATCTGTGTACAGGTCTCTGTCCATTGGGCAGTTTCCACTGAAAGGGCATCTAAAAGTTAATAATGATCCTTCATCGTTAATTATGGACTGGATCTCAGCCAGCGGCTTAGCAATTACAATTTTAATTGCCCAGTGATAAAAGTTTTAATTACTAAGCAATTAGCTCTCAAAGTTTCAAGTACTATGCACTTTACTGCATTACGTAACTGCCAGGGGCAAAAGATGATGCAGCTAAGTGTGTTAGGGAAAAGCCCCAAACAAGAGGTGGGGGCCTGATAGAAGGGGAGGCAGCCAGGAAGTGGGTTTAGGCTCTCAGTTTTGGTGTTCAGGCCTCACACAGACTTACTATGATCCAAAATGGCAGGCTACCTCCCATAGAGGAGAATAGCTGGGAAGGTGTGGGGGCTGTCTGGAACCTGGACCAAGGGTGAGGGGTTTACTGGTGAGCCAGGATTCATATTGGACCAGCAAATGAGGTTTCATCCTATCATTTGTACTCTGGTTAGAGCTAGATATTTGCGATCTGGTTGGGGAATCAAGCATGAAAACGGTCAGAGCTGGCCAGGGAGCAGGGCCAAGCATCTATAAAAGCTATTATAGTCGCTCCAGGAAAATTTTGCATGCCCAGCAACTAAAGCTTTAAACAACACTCCAGCTTTCTCGAGGCAGTGTGCAAAGACTGTCCCTCAGATTCTTAGCCACGCTGCTTATCAACAATAAAAAGGGAATGCCAATGCAAAATACCAGACAAAAGAGCAGGACAAAAGCGACTGAATTTCCAAAAAGGATGGCTGTGAAACTCTGAAAACTAAACAACAGGCAAAAAAGGTGACCAGGTGATAACACCCCTCTTGAATGGTCTTACTCTTCCAGTTGCCAGGTTATTCTTTCTGCTGCATTTCTCTTCTCTGTTAGTGTCCTGATAATATTTCTTATATCCTGGTTTTATCTACCTATAGAGTTTTACACAGATCTTTATTATATCTGCTGCTTAGCTTAAGCTGAGTCATTTTTTTCCCCTCAAAGACTGAAGAAGAGTACTTGGTACCCAAAAGTTTGTCTATTTCCCTCCTAACCTCCCAACCATACATTTGATTCAATAAAAGATAGCACCCACAACAATCCTTGCCTCTTGCAATTTTTCCCAGACAGTTATGGCCACAACATCTCCTCATACAACCACACACATTTTGTTGCAATTTTATCAATCCAGTAGTTACAAAAGTAATTTAAAACTTTTCAAAAAAATAAAAATGACCAAAAGTTTAAAATTTTATTTAGAACTGTAACATTCTGGATTTGGAGGCAATCAGAACTATAAAAAAATCTTTGTGACATTGTTCTCTTTTCATGGCTCATCCCCCCTCACTTGGGGTCTGGGCTCTGAAAAAATGATTTTTTTGTGGGGTCACACTCTCTGGATAGATTAATTTTAGATGCATCATAGACAAAATTGATTGCTTTCAGCAATGAGTGGATACTGACCATGGAGTATTGGTGTTTTATTTTTTTTCTTAAATCAAGAGTCAGAAAATTTGTGAATGACTAAATTTATGGGATTCTTATATTCAAAGCAATATGGTATGACATTATTTCCTTATATTGCACTATGAATACCAGGCATAGACAAGATCCCACTGCATTAGAGGCTATATGAAATGCAGGTTCCTGCCTCTAACAGCCTAGTCCAGGATGTCCAAGTAATTCATTCTCTGACCCAGTGTGAGACTGTTCTTTGCAACGTATTTTCTAGGTTTCATCCTGGGTACTTTTCTGAGATAGCCTGTACTTTGGTTATAGTGGATATTGAAAAAGCCTTGGTTCCCTCAGTGTACATCACTGAAATCTCTCTTTCCATTGTTTATTTTTTTCAGCTGTATTTTTCCCAGCTGCTCAGCGAATGAGGAGGTCGTCATCTGCCCTTACTAATCCAGTATTGCAGAACTCACTGGAAGATGTGGACTTGCTTTATGAGGTTCAGTATTTAGGAACAATGGCATATCCAGTCCCATAAAAGACTGGTGTTATTATTTCCATTCCATTTTATCTTCTTTATTTTTCCATATCCCTTTGCTTTACCTCTGTTGCCAACCATGCCATCTCTTACCTTTGTTATTCTACTACTGGATACCAAAAAGAGGACAAAAGGCATGTGTACGTCTTAATGTGTAAAATATACTTATCCCAAATTACAGATGCAAGAACATTCAGTAAATTAAAGCAGATCTAAGCATGTCTCAATTCAAAGAGAACTCCTGATTAAAAACACTAACATCATTGTTTAAGGAATTCTGACCTCACAGTGCTTAGATGCACCTAACTAATGGACTTGAGAATTGCATAAATGGGGATGCAATTGGATAAACATGAAAGTCAATACCCAGAACTAATGCCCTTTCATTGCAAACATCCTACTTCTACCCTCTGTCTTTTAGCCACTTGGTGCCATTTTGTTTTCTTGATTGCAGATCACACTAAATCAATGAAGCAAAATACCCAGGATACCAAACACCAAACACTGAAATTGAAAGCAAACAACCTGGGGTAGTAATGGGCAGTATTAATATTTCATTTCTATAGACTGGGGTCAAGTGCTGTGTTTAGGTCGCATTTGAAAATTATTGTATTTTTCACCTAGCATAGTTTAGAAAACATTCTGGTAAAGTTCAGCATGACGAGAAAAGACTGAATTGGAAAAGCAGAGGTTCCATTGGACAACATTTAAGGAGCCTTGGACAACTAGAGCAGTGGCATCAGAGTAACAACTTGTAAGGATGGTAGAGATGAACAGTTAATTGCAATAACAGCTCTGTGTGTGTCTGCATATGTGTGTATGCATGCATGCAAGCATACACCTGTGGGAGTGAAGACCATGAAACCAATAGCACAGTGTACAGCAGATGCACCCATAGGCTTAGTTGTTTCTGTGTTTAGTGAGGTGTGTAGACAGGATTAAAACAGCGGAGTCCAATTTTTAAGTACTCGTTTTACACAAAAGCATTCAAATACCACTGTAATGGGCATTGGGCACACAATAGGTGGATAACAGAATTAAAGCGCGCTGGTGGAATTTTAAAGGCAAATGTACCCAGAGAGTCTCTGCTCATCTCTGGCTTTAGCCAAAGTGGTTAGTACTTTGTCTACATGTTCTTTAAAAGAAAAGAAATAAAGACATATTATGAATCTGTATGTGTATGTAGCCCGTACCTTTTCTATTAGAGGATAAATACCTTTCTGATTTTGTACCAGTTTCTTTTAGCTCAGCTTAAAATTGACAAAGGTCTGAGAATCTCCATCAAAGACGAGGAGTTAGCTTCACTAAGGAAGGCTGCCGCATTTGACACTGTCTGCAATGACATTATCCCCAAGAGCCTCACAGAGATCCGCAGGCTGAGTGCCAAGCTGTCTAACTACCCGACGGTCCTCAAGAAAGAAGATTTTGAAAGGACAGTGTTGACCATGGTCTACACGGTTTATAGGGCAGCCCAATCCCGGGGGCACCAGAAGGATGCTTGGGCTGAATCTTTTGTCAGTCTCTACCAGGCCCTGAAGCATGACTTGATGTTCTCAGACAGCAAAAAGCCATCACAGTGAAGAACTTTATCCACCTGGAAAGCAACCAGCTCTGCTGATAAGGGACACCTAGCACGTCCACCACTGTATTCGTAAACAATTTAATAGCCTGCTTCGTTAAAAATTCTTTATTCTCTAGCTCCCCCTAGTGGGATCCACTTATAAAAATGCTAAAAAGGAGGAAAAAATGCCTTGTTTTCAGTCCCTGGAATCCATTATCATGCTGGCATGGAGGATAGTATAGAGTGCATATATGTGTAGATATATGCACTAAACAGCTGTACCTTCCCTTTATCCTTGGGATGCTGATATAATATAATATGTGCTACCTTCCTAGCTGGAAAAAAGATAGTTTAGCTGCTGTGTAATGAGATGTTAACAGCCAGAGAGAAATCCTTTATACAATAAAAAGGATTCATGAGAATTAGTTTGGAGATTGTTGCATAGAAGTAATTAAAATATTTTTGCAAATAAAACTGTCTGATTGGTTTCATAGTTTTTCCCAGCCTTTTGAATGGCTTGTGTATGTACTTTTGGTTGAGCTAGTTTTTATTGTGTACAGTGTTTTCAGAAGGCAAATTGCATTGAGCAGACCACTTGTCCCCCACAATAAGTATTTGTGAGGGCACCCTCTCCAGAAAGGCTGCCCCTTGCCAGGCTAGAAAAGATCAATCTGTGATTTGCACATGACACTAAGCCTGCCACAAAACTCTCCATGGGCACGTGGATCTGTTCACACAGAATCAAATGCAGAATCAAGGATCAAATTAGTTTTGCTATTATGTGTTTTAGCTGGACCCTATCACTCCAAAGTTAGTAAATGAACTAAACCTAGCGTTCAGAGCATGTGTGAAAAGGTGAATAAAACCATATCTATAGTTGATTCATCTTTGCCTATAAATTAACAGTGTGTGTGTGTGTATGTGTGGTGTATATATGTCTGAACACACATGCAAGAGAGAAAGTACAATCCAGTGAGGAAACATCTATATAATTCTATGTGATTTAGGTGATTGAACAAAGAATCACACGGTGGATATTGAGAATGGTGAACAGAAGGCATTCACACCAACTTGCTAATAAAGAAAACATAGTCTAAATATATTTACAGAAGCAATTTAATAAGCAACCACAAATTATGAACAGATCCATAAAAATCATGACCTTTTTACAGCAAGAAAGGAAAGGTCTCTATTAGTAAGTAAATTTGCAATGAATCTGTCCTAATGACAATGTCCTAAGTTTCAAAGCAGGATAAGCTAATCCCATTTCTCCATATCCCTTAGATATTTCAGTTATGTCCAATAAAGCAGTGTCTGCGTACTACCAAATACCTGTTACCCCTTTCATATTAGCACTTTTCTTTTAATTGTCCAATATTTTCAACTTATAATGGAAAAGAGGTCCAAACCAACACCCCAGAGGGAGGCAGGTGTGGTTGAACTCCTGGGTCCAGATTCAGAGCCACAATAACTTCTCTTTGCATTGTTCAGGCCCTACAAAGGGTACAGGCCCTAAAAACTCCCTAATGGTCATATTCCAAAGAGTGGGGCATTCCCCAGGCAGCACAAAACCAGCAAAGCAAGGCCCCTCACTATCATCTCTGCAACCTCCATTGGAGGTATACGAGGAAAATAGGGATAAGGAAAGTGAATGTTCAGAGTGCTGACAGTTCCCAGCTGGTGTGTAGACCCTCAGGAGAGCATTGCTAGATGGTACATCTGCTAATAGCCCCATGGTCAGACTCTTGCCAAGTTGTAATTCATTAAAAATAGGAGTCTATATCAGATATCCTTAAAGTGTGTCATTATCATTGTGTGTATGTCCATGTGGGTGTACAAAAACAAAATATTCATAAACAAGAACACCATCTTAGGAATCCTTTAAGGCTGGTCTTTACATACATACCTAACAGCAAGCCTCAGAACCAAAGAAATAAAAAATAAAGCCATGTAAAGTTATAGGGCCTTAATCCCTGCACTTAGAAATTCGTACCTTGGCACTAGCCATATATCCCAATATAATCCTAATGAACTCTGCCCCAGTAAAGATGTCAACCATCCAGGACTTCTTTTGCCAAACTCTTAGCACTACAAACAGACCAACAGATTTTCTGCATGTAATGCCTCTAGTACACAGTTCTAGAAAGGCACATTCCCACAATATTGATGGATTATTCTGTGTAAAAATTTTCAGCAGGAGTGGGAGGTGAGAGATAGACAAATACATCTCATGTCTTAAAAGCAAGCAGAGATCTTCTGTGTATATTTGTTTCTCTCATAAATACCATGCTCTGGAAATCACAAATTTGCTCCTAAGGGGTAATTGTCACTGAATGCTCACTTTGCTTTTATTCTGTGCCACTCTTCTACTCTATAGAGCAGTAGAGGCCAACCTTTTTGGGAGGTGTGCCACGAATTGATCCCATGTCCTCCCAAAGTGCTATCCCAATTCTTTTCCCCCATCTGATCTGCTGTTCTGCTTTTTGCTTTCTGGTCCAGTGTTCCCCACCTTATTTGCTGCCCTGCTCTCTGCCTCCGGCCCTGTGTTCTAGGGCTGTGGGAAGCTATGGGTGTTGATTCAATTTAGAGAAGATTCAGCCTGATTTGGTGGCCAAATTGCTGAATCCAAATAGAATTGGGGGACCAATTAAAACATCTGAATTGATTTGGAGCTCTCTGAATCTTTGCAAAGGATTTGGAGAGCTTCGATGATTCGGATAATCCCTGGTGGCTACAGCAGGGAGCTGCAGCTGGACTCCATGCTGGTAAGTAGGAGGTGGGGTAGGGGGCCTGGAGGAGGGGGTTGGGACCATGGGGAGACCCCTGCCAGGCCCCATCCCCTGTTCTGCAGCCCCCCCCAACTCCCACCTGCTCCCCTAGCCCCCCCATGGATGTCCTGCCCACCCTGGCTCCTGGCCCTTTAAAGAAAAGCCCCAACTCACCATGTGGTGCTGGGCAGAGGTGTGATCCCCACTGCCCCATGCTGCATGGGGGGCTCTGCATGAGCCTCCTGACCCTCCACACTCCCCCAGCCCTGCCACGGGTGCCTCGCCCTCTGCGGCTTCAACCCTTTAATAAAAAAAAACAGAGAAAAACCCCAGGACTCACCAGCAACTGCTGCAGCCTCAGGGATTCGGGAGGCCTGTACAGAGCCCCCCACATGACACGGGGCAGTAGGGAGCAGCGGGAATCACCCCGCACTGACAGGAACGGTGAGTATGGAGGGTTTTTGAGGAGTTGTTTTTTTCTTAAAGGACCAGAGCTGGGGTGGGCGGGGCAACCGTGGGGGGCGGGGACTGTGGAGGGCTGGGTTTTCATGGCAGAGACCCCCACAAAGCATGGAGCAGCAGGGATTGCCCCTCGCCCAGCAGCACCCACTGAGTCAGGTCTTTTTTTCCCCAAGTGCCAGGATCTGGGGCAGGCAGGGCAGGCATTGCCAGGCCGAGGGGGAAGGGCCTGGCTGATTTGGAGATTCACCAGCAGCCAAATCTCTGAATCAGATTCAGCCAAATCGATTCAGGACTGTGCTTTGAATCACCAAATCGAATCACAGTCCCCCAAAGCAGCTGAATCAGAAGTGAATACTAGCCACTTCACACAGGCCTACTGTGTTCCCTCCTGATCTGTTTCTCTTCTTTCTGCTTCCTGCTTTACCTGCCATTGCGCCGCCCATCCCCTCCCTGATCTGCCATGTACCACACACAGAGGCTGCCTGTGTCACCTATAGTGCACATTCTGCAGGTTGGTCGTTCCTGCCCTAAAGGGCTAGGCTGGGCTCAGCACCAGCAGTTTGTTGGAAAGGACAAGCAGAGTAATTACAAGCTTCTTTAATAACCAGCAGTATTATGTATTTCAATACAGTAACAGCAACCAAGGGCTGAGGCAAGAAGATTTCAGTACAAAGACTTGCTCCCTTCCCTGCCCAGGATAGTACATCAAGGTAGATTTAACAGTGAGGCTTACGAGCCGCACAGAAAATTTCTGTCCAAAACACAGCTTAGCCTGTCCTAGTATAACACATAGGGTACTGTACCTTTCAAAAAGGCTTGGTAAAACTTTAATTTCTCAGTGTAAAATGTAGTTTTTTCAAGTTCTTTTTGTAACATAATAGAAATATTACTATATTCCTTGGATTCCCTAAGTTTATTTAACATAGAATCCTAAAGGAAATGATAAAAATGCAGTGTATTTGGAATTACTTAGCTGTCTGGTGTATTTGTTAAAGAAAGCGAATCCATTGAAGACATGTAGCGGCTTGTTGTTACAATATGTTTTTATTTCAGCAGCTGATTGGCTATTTAATGATTCCTTTGGCACCTCAATATCCTCAGTCTTTTTAGCTCTGTGTGAAGCATAACCATCACATCTGGTCTGAAAAATGGACTTTTATTAGGCAGGAAATTCTGACACTGAACATTTGTTTTCAGCCTGGATTGGAACACAAGCCAAAATGCTTACATTTTTCAGAGAAAGGAAATTCCAAAAACACTCACTTTGAGGCCATGCTTAATCTCAATAAAATAAAATGCTTAATCTCAATAAAATCAAAACAGGGCAGTTCAATAGTATCAAACCGTGAATACATGTAATAGTAAACATTGTAGTAGGGACCAGCCAGGCCATGCACTTACTGGGGTGATGGCTGCCAGGATGCCCTGCAGTCCACAGGACTCCAGACCATCCCAATAGTAATCAGTGAGCCTGCAGGTAGGCAGTGTGCCCCACAGTGCACCTCCTCGCCAGGTGGGGCAGGCACATGGTGGATGATGTGCTCTCCATGTGCCCACCCTCCAGGCAAGACTGAGAGCCAGGAGCTGGGCTCCACCTGGCCTCAGAGCCCAGCCAGGAATGAGAAGAGGTGGCCAGCATACCTGCTGCCACCTAGGGCCCAGAGGCCACAGCTGTGGGTGATCATGAGCCTGACAAGGACTCTCAGCACCTGGTGGTGCAGGGCATGTGGTGGTATGCAGGGGTCCGGGTTGGCCCAAGCCAACCTGGAATTTCCCTTGTAGGGCAGCACCATCGTGAGAGAAGGGGAGGTGCTGGTGTAGGCACTGGCCCATGCTTCTTTCATCCACCAGAGCCAAGGACATCTTACCAGAGAACAGCTCTACCCCAGCCCCCACAGCAAGACCCTGACCACCCTGCAGACACTGGATGTCAGGCACCCAAAAGGACCTCACAGGGGTTTGCAGTATCCGTAGCCACAAAATACCCGCAGGGTTTGGCTTGAAACAGGCCTGCCCTGTGAAATATGCTTGCAACTGGGGGGCAAACCCCAAAGAGCCTCAACCACCTGAAGAGAAGGCAGATGCACACTGCAAGGCTGAAGTGAGGCTCATAAGCAGAGACAGACATGACTATTTACATTATACTGATTTATTAATTTCTACATGGCCCAGGAGTTGTTAGCTGTAGACCCTTACCGGGGTCACAGAGCTTGGCCAGCTCATATCAGTCCAAGGGCACTTGGTTTTTCCTCTCCTGTCAGACCTTTTCTCTTAGCATGTTAAGACAGGCACCAAGGAAGGCCAGGCACGTATCCTGATCATCAGTGGAATACCCAAGTGGAAAGGGGTTGGGTGTAGAGGAGGCAGAGCCCCACAGAAGACTCCTGAACACTAAGACCTGCACCCATCTCAATGAACCCCATACAGTCAGATACCACCTCCTGGTATCTTTTACATAAACATCAAGTCATGGCAGGAAGGATATAATAATAAGGGGATGAAACACCCGCTGAGAGTGTAGCAGCCGGGCCCTGCCCCGGTGCAGCCCTTCAGCCCAGGTCCCACTATAATGTATATACAATATAGCGATATTACATAATACAAGTTAATATAGAAGTTCAAACACTGCTAACTGGAAGGATAACAGTAATACAAAACATTTTTCTTATCAAACTGAAATATTGCAAAATGAACATGAAATATTTTGGCAAACAAAATAATGAGAAAATTGAAGTCACCGTTCTATTAAAAATTGCCAAACCAGTGCTTTCCTGCAAACTTCCAATTTTATTTTTTTGATGAAAATTCCTGGAGGTGTTTCTCCTCATACTAGGAGTGGCCAAGCGATGGCTTACACTAGTTTTCAGGAAACTGAAATGCTTTGCCAAAAAAATGATGCATGAAGTCTGTTGGACTAATATCTTCTTAGTTCAGCACAATGTGTGTTGTTCTTACAGTGCTCTGTCTGGGCGAATCACAGGTATGCTCCCACTCTAGCAGAACAAAAAACATTGGGAAAATATATCTAATAGGGCAGGAATTTGGTGGGAAGGATACATAGGGTAGAACCCCCTGCCCCACCCCTTGGGGTAATTAGCTTTTCCACAAGTAGAGGATACAGAATACACAGGGCAGATGAGAATTGGAGGAAGCAAACTTTCACTTTTTTCCAAGAGGAAGAATAGTTAAGATTCAAATATGAGTTTCCCCATTTTATATCACTGAGAAGTGAGAAAGGGGCAAAGGGTTCAGTATGATAGAGCTGATTCTAGACAGATGTCCCTGCTGTGCATAGCCTTCCTCTCCCAGGCTACTCGTACACATAAATGAAGGGTGCATCTACAAGTGTAATTAGCATACAGCAGTAAACTCTGGCACAGTTCATGCCAGAATCAGCTACTCATGACTGCAACTGAAGACCGGTGACTTCATTTTTCTATTCCTTATCACATGGGCTACGGCATAAAGAAGGTGAAAGTTTCAGACCATGATCTGCAGTCACTGTTACAGGTGCTAAAGTTCCTTCTTTGCACCCAGAATGTTCCCCTTATGGCTCTGTTCTCCTCTGTCCTGAAATGTGTGTGACCATGTTCCATCTTTGATAAATGGTTGGAAAGCCTTGCTATGATAGACTGGTGGTCATTTATCTCCACTTTTCACTCCACAGTCCTATATATCCCATGGAAGTGCAAACAAGAAGGTGGAGACTCTCACCCCATGTCTTTTGTCTTTTCAGCTTCCCAGCTCTACAATGTGGGGACAATAGTGGGTAATAATGACAACTAAAAAGAGTACAAGGAAGGTCTTAATTTCTTCCACCATTCTGTTCAGTATCCCTCCATTGTCCCTAGCCTTCCTTCATTACCCTGGTCAGTCAGCTTGTGCGTAATCATGGAGCCATGTGATAGTGTCCTCAGTGGGCATGTGCAGTTTCTGTAGTCTGCCACTGAGCTTAGTCTGCAGGTAGTTATTGACAATATATGACATGGTGTGTGTTTTGCCATAGCTACAGTCTGGGTTGCCATGAAGACCCCAACAGTGGAGGTTGGTTGCACCCAGATCTAAGCAGCACAGGGACTTCATTACCCCATCTCTCGTTGTTACTACCCATCTCTGCATTCTTCAGATCTAATTCTCTTACTTAGGAGGATCAGACATCTGTGATACAGGGCTTAAACTACAGGCACTGTATTTTCAAGCCTCCTTTTGCTGACTAGTGACCATTAGGAAATCCAGAGGAATCATAAGATGCGTCTGTCATCTGGGAAGCATTTTTTGGCCAGCAGCTCACCCCACACCTTGAACCTGCAGCCCTCAATAGAGATGCTGCACTGCTCTTCTACTTGGCCTGTACAGCTCAGTTTTTCTACAGGCTGCCAGCAGGCCTGACTTTGGGTAGGTTTGGTAGAAATGAGGTTGGATAACTTAAGTCTGTTTTGGAACTGGGCCTTCATATGTGTGGCTTCTCACAACATGCAACACACTAGATATGGGTGCCCTGCAATCTGTGGATACACCAGACCAGTAGATTAAATATGTTCCTGAAGCCTTCAGTACTGTCAGTCAACTCCACATTAATCATATCAAGATCAATGTTATCATTGCTACAGGCCATGCTGTTTTACCTAATCCAGCAGAAGCCTATGCTTGGGGAGTCTGAATTCCACTGCCCAACTGCTGTTGGTGTATACATAGGCAAAGAGCAGAGCACATCCCTGATGAATTATTAGTCTTCCTGGAATGAAGCCATCGGGATCATGAAAGAGAAAGTATATTTTAGAGAAAAACAATGGTTGTTTATTTATCAACAGCTCCCAGGCCTTGAAATAATAACACTAAAAGCCAGCTAGAAAAGGCTTTCTTTTGGGAGAGAAGGTTGTTTATTTTCTCTAACTTCCTGATTGGCTCTTAGAGAAGGGGGTGGAGCTTCCACCATTTTCCATCTTTCCCATTGGTGAATTGTAGTTGGACAAAGCTTTTTAATAAGTTTTTATCTTAAGACTGAGGATAATCTTTGCTCTGTGGATTCCAGGCTGAGGATATGTAGGGGAAAGGTAAACTTAAAGCAGAAAAGAGAGGATTAGAATCTTATAGGGAAGAAATCTGAATAGAGCACAAGGCAGAGGGCTAGAAGAGGAGGCAATCTTAAAAAAAACCAAAAATCCACCCCCAAAAAGCCCACCCCTGCACATTTCCTTAAGTGCTTTAAGCTGTAAATCGTTTATATTAACAATTTTCCAGGCATAAAGAAATCTGAGTTGGGAGAATCAGACTGCAATATTAGCAAGCCAGGAAGAAGAGACTGTGGGTGACTATAAGGACATCAGGCTTGGTTTACTAAAACAGGACTGACATCACTGCAAACCAAATGATGGAAGGAAAAGAGACTTTAAAAAACAGGGATGAGAAGTCAATACTGCAACTTCCCTGATTCTAAGTAAAAAGACCATTACCAACAAGACCACTATGCTCCAACTTGCAAACCCCTGCAGATTACAGCACAATAATCATAAGGACGTACTTGTAAGCCCTACATAAACCCAAGTAAAAAAAGCAGCAAAGTTGATAGGATTTAATTTTAAAAAGATTAAAGAACAAATAAATTAACAAAGACATTGTAAGTGGGTGTTGGGGGAAAAGACACAGTGCAGACAGAGCCCTGTTAGAAAAATTAGGGCAAAATTGAAGAAGGATCCAGTGCTGAAATAGAAGCCTCAGTGGAAAAAGAAGACAAACCAAGGAAAAGAGTGCCCGGGAAGTGAAACAGTATGGCAGTCATGAAGGAGCTTCTCAGGGCCAGAAACCTGCTGTTGGTTGTCCTTATTCCACTTCTGCTGCTTCCTTTGCCACTCCTATATCCCAGCAGTGTAAGTATCTTATTGCTTTCTTATTAAGGCTTGTGTGCACTGGTGGGTTAGTGTAGCGATATCCCAGACAGGGACTAGATAGTAGTTGTTTTTGTAGGAACTGATACTTCTTAAAGAACTAACAGTACAATTTATTTAGAAGCATTCATGATAATCTCCACAGCAACCAAGCATATTATTATGAGCAGTGTACTCAGCAAAGAAGCTGAAAAAGTTACATTTTTAAAAGACCGCATTTTTAAAAGAAGGGGCGGGGGGCTATAGATTCTATTTGCCAGCTAAGTTGGATTAACTCTAAAGACAAATCTTTAAAAAAATTACATGAAGTATTATAAAGCTTTATAATGAGCCGTCATACAGGCAGTTTGGAGACAGACTGGGTTCGTAATTTTACAGGGAAAGTGAGGTAAAGATTGAAGCTAGGATTTAGGGATGGAAAAGTATGTTCATATGGAGATTTTCCATTATATATCAGACCTGGATCTTTCTGGTACACTGCTGTATTTCTGGAACTAACTAATAGTCGGTGGTTCAGAGAAAGGCATGGCAGCACAAAACAAAGGAAAAGAAAAGTATTGTCATTAATTCACGTAACTCCTCTTTTCCTATGTTTGCCTATTTATGAAATGAACAATAATAATGCTTTCATCCCTTCCAGGGATACTGAAGCATAATTTGTTACTGTTCTGAGGTATGCAAAATTCTACAGCAGTGAGTTCAGGGGCGATTATTTACATATGAATATTTACTTAGGCAGGGGCACAGTGCTATACATGGGGATAAAAATACCTTCCTAAACCCTGTACATGGTCAACTCACCTCCATCCTGAAGCTGGAGCATTTTAGGCATAAATACAGATGTTATTACTAGTTATAAAATCATCCTGAACTGTTTAAAGTCTAGTCAGAGAGTTTGATGGGCTAGAAAGGCAGGATTCAGAGACCTGGGATATTCCAACATTAGCAAGCCCAAAGCAGTTTTTATTGCTCTTCACTTCATAGAAAAGTAGAAGGCATGTGTTACCATGCTTTTTCAGTGTGTTTGAGTCTCATACAAATCCCAGGAGAGAAATAATGAGTTGATCAGTATGGTCAGAAAGTCTAAGCCTATGCTGATTTGTCTGTATCTCGCCTCAAGCTGCAGTTCTCACAGATTTATTTGCCCTGCCTTCTTTCTAGAGAATTACAGTTGTGTCATTTTACCGGCATTCATCTGATAAGAGAGTTTTCACCTCTTGAACTTCAGCAAAGTAGCATCCCGATTACAGTGAACTTTCTGACCTCATGTTTTAGCTTATCAGCGTTCAGGACATACCTAGCGTCCATAGGAACACCAGGATCTGAGGACTCCTTGTATGCTACATAAATTCTGTTGCACTAGATTTTATCATACATAATCAGTCCCTACTTACAAAGAGCCTTGGAGCCAGGGGCTTGGGCTTTTATAAGGAAGGTCTTTAATAACAAAAGAAGTTACGGTGCAGTTATATGTTTTTTAAAAAAGAAGTTCAATAGCCTTATATGCTGTTACACAGTATGGGATCCAACACACTACTGCTATGTTCTTACTGCAAAGTGGCAGTAAAAGCTACCGCAGTAAAAGCTACCACAGGATGCATTGCACTTGCTTTTCATGGCCATGAATAAATACAAAAGGAATGAGGCAACACGGAATTGGAGTCAAAGAACTGTAGAACAAACCAGATGCGTCTATAATTCCATTAAAAATTTAAACCTAATCAATTAAGTTGACACAACACTATTTAGTTTAGTTTTAATCTGGCATTTATTCTGTTACACTTCACAGAGTGCAGGTCCCCCATAAAGCTTGAAGATTAAATAACTATACTATTTGTTTTGTTCTGTTTCAGTCATCAAGCACGTTCTTATATGTTTCATGGAGATTGAAATGAATATCTACAGTAGCCAGTGAGGGGTGGTAAGGATGGCTGAGACTGACCTAGGGAGTTGGGGAAGGTAGATGTGCTGCTGGCCTGGCCACCACTGTGCCACCAGCAGCACAGCCATCAGCACTGCCTTATGTAGAGCAGCCACTCAGGGCACTCAAGTGCCCACTTATGCCTCTGAACACATGCATCTCTGTCTGTGTCCCAGGTAATGCTCTGTTGATAGCAACACAGCTCTGAGAATGACATTTGGTAGTTAAGTGTACTGCAGAGCCACCAAAGAGAGTACATGAACACAACACTTTGTTTTTGTATAGGTCCTGTGTAAATACTGGCTATGTCTTCTTTTTTATATCCTGGCATGGTAACAGTAAGTTAAAACATATATCAGAGAACACTAACATTCTCTCTCCTAATTTTTGCAGATTAGTGCCATGTAAAGGTAAACCAGAGTCGGTATCTATGGGTAATTTAGCAGACCCTGGAATCCACAGTAGTGTCACTAATATTTCCTCAGTCAGAGACATTTGTAAAAGAAACAGAGAGTGCTTTTGGAATCCCACCCTCTTGTATTCCACTTCTGTAGTTACAATAGACAGTGAGTTGGGGGATGTTTCCATCTGCTTTCCCATCTACCTCTTCCTTTTATTTAATCACAAAGTTACCTCTGATGTAAAATTGTTTTAGTACATAGAATTTCACAGCCTTCTCACACTCACTACCACATCAGTCAGAGGTGGTTCTCCCTTTCAAAGATGAGCTGGAGATTCTGGGTGTCTTAAAACAGGCAGTTCAGCAGCATCAGTGGTGCAGACCAGAAGTCAAGGAACACACTCTAAAAGGCCACCAGTGCTGTTCTTTAATTACTATTACTCTTATTGTATATGAATTAAGTGTAAATAAAATAAAAAAACCAGGAAGATGAAAGCAGCCCAGCTATAGTAGTGAAAGAACTGAGTTTTTGTTCCTATCAGTGCCTCACCGCAAATCTTGGCAAGCTGCTTACGCCAACATTTCCAAGAGCGTAATAGAGCTTGACTACCCAACCTGAAACACCTGAGCAAGTGCTGAGCACCAATCCTCAGAAACTCAGGCCTTTGAAAGCCTGCTTTAGCCAGCCACCCACAAATTCTAGCCTCCCACATTACTAGTCATATTTTAACATCTGACCTTATTTTTCCCACTTACATAACAGGGAAGTGCCTTCCTGCCTTGCCTATCAGCAGGCTACAATCAGTAACCTTTTAAATGTTTTTTGATCCTCACATGATGAAAAGTTTAGTTGTTATCTTTATCCCAGGGCTTTGACACCGCTGCCTGCAGTATCTCTAGTGTTACACTCCAAAAGACTGGTTGGGTTAGGGTCAATAGAAGCAAACTTATTTAACCCAAACTCTTTGGTACACCTCTCCCAACTGCACACTTCTTCCCCACTCTGCACTCCAGACTTGTTGTGGATTTAACAGTTCTCTAGAAAAAGAAGAAAGGATAGGTAAGGGAAAAGGGCTGGAAATAGTTAACATTACATAGCCATTTCCCCACTTCGGTTCTTAGTAGCCCTGGTGACCAATAAGTAAATAAATAAATACATTGAAATAGAAGGGATTAGCATAATGTCTCTTGGAAACAAGCTGGTTTAAAGTACTTCTAGAATAAATTGCCAAAATTGCTACAGAAGCTGATTAAGTTTTTAGCCGAGATTATCATACAGCAGTTATTATGCAGCCTTTTTCTTCCCAGGCACTTACTACTGCATTTCCTACCTTTCTGGGTTATATATTATTTGTACAATGCAGATATGTGGGTGTTCAAGAAGAAAAAAGACTCAGTGCCAACAATAGCTGTCTTTTGTTAAAGATGAGACTTTTCTTCTATTCCAGGAAAATTCTGCGCTATCCTGTTTTTACTATTGTATTGTACATAATTTACCTCACAAAAAGAATGAGAGAAAGCATTATTTATGTTGTTATAATTATATTGCATATTTTTTGAAAAGCAAGTGGTTTGGGACCACCATGTGGTCAGATGTAAATTTGTCTCCAGATTATATATATATCTATTTTTTAAAAATCACTGGTTTTTCATAAGAAGGTTTGTTTTTTCAAAATAAGGCCTTCTTGGTTATCACGTAGGACCGATGTAAACACAATGATTTAGATTTGCAGCAAAAATTAACATTTAAATATTCTAGAACTATGTTGAAGGCTGCCTGTTTCATACACTAAATATTATTTACATCAATATAAAGCTGTTATCATCAGTACTGCACCGAATTAACTAGGGCACAAATACATGCAGCTGTGTTAATTGGTTGTTCTATGTTGAACATGTGGACAGAACCAATATTTGTTAAAGGGAGAGGGAGAAAGTTCACAGCAGGATAAAACATTTTTTCAGGTGTCCAAGAGAGAATAATAAACAATGAAGAGGAAAAAAAGAGAAATCTGTAAAAATATACTTACTGGTTCATTTAAGAATCTGGCCCCCTTTTTTTTGGTCATTCTCACTTTAAATCATCTTCCCATCTATCAACTCATATCACTGTTGAGATCATCCAAACAGCCTTGGCTCTTGAAGCGTGACCTACAAGAAATTTTTGCTTTTCCAAAGCCCTAATCTGTATTCACTAACCTCTACAGGCCTGATTCAAAGCCTGCTGAAGTCAGTAACAATTTCTGAATTAAGGCCTATGTGAACTTTTTCACTGAGTTTAGCAGGAATGGGCTATATCTCTCCTGACTATTGACCAAAACATTTAATGTATTTGGTGATATGTTAGACTAATCACTGGGTCCTATGATACCAAACTGATTATTCTTGTGTCTCTGAAGGAAAATTAATCTTGGCTCCATAGATTACAGAAAGTGGATTCATTCCTTACCCCATCTAGGCAGCAATTTTTCGTTTAATTATTCATTTTGTGTAGAGTTAGGAGGCAATGCACATGCTTAAATTATTTCAATTTCAAATGTAACATTTTGAAGCCAAATCAAGAAACCATTTTCATGGTAAGACATAATATTACTACCAATTAATTATAGTTTTCTGAGTTTCAAACTGTATTTCCTTTTCACAAATCCAAGGCCCATAATCCATAAATAAGAGAAAAAATCCCTATGATCTCATGAACTCTAACACAGCCTTGTCTAGATGCTTGAATTGTTTTTTCTTGGCAGTAGTGACATTGTACCTGCATTAAATATTTTTGATACTAGAATTTGTGAAAAGCTACTGTATTTTTTCATTCAACCAAATTCCATATTGACTAGTGAAGCTTGCACTGGAGACCTTAAGATATGGACCTATATTTATATAAAAGGGAAGTGCTCTTTTCCCTTCAAAAATACATCTGTGAGGCGTTGTTACGTATTTCTTGATGCTCCTGCATAGTTGAAGATTGCTTTTACTATTTATACTTGTAACTTGAATTACAACAATTGCTATGACCTTCTGAAATAAGAGGTACATCAGGGTCAGCGATAGTTAATTAGAGCTAAGGCTTCCGAGGAAACCTGCATTAATTTTTAGGCAAATAGGAAATAGCACATATTTGCCTGTGGGTTGGATCTGGTTGTAATTATTATATGCTGAATAAAGGACAGGAACAGTTGAGCATGGCTTATGACTAGAGTAATGCAAGAATATACTCATAATTAGTTTGACTAAAAACTGTTAATTGATTTAGATGATATTCAAAACCCACTTATTGTCAATTTGGTGAGGCCTCCCAGCAGCGAATCTTCCTTTACACGAACATCTGTAGACAAATGAAATGTTATGAATACTTGTGTATTTGCACATGTATTCATTTTGAATGTGTTATGTGGCATCTTGAAAACTCTTTGTTGGTTCGGAAGTTATACAATCAAGGAGAAGAAACAAAGAAATATGCCTTAGGTAAGAAATCACAGAGCTCAAATTGTTAATTATGAGTAGTGAATGCTCAAAGCAATAATCATTGAGATTCATTTGTAAGGAATCCATGGGATGTAATACATTCATGTAAACCATATAAAGAATACTTTTTAATAATAAACAATATCCAGATACCAAGATGGTATAAATTGGCATAATTCCATTAGCCTTCATAAAGTTGAAAATTTACTGACAAAAAAAAAAAAAATAAGCTGAGGATCTGCTCAGAATTTGTACAAAGTTGATATGTGCTGGACAATGAATAGAAACTATAGATCTGTATAATTTTTTATAGAAGATACTCATAAAACTCTTAAGTATACCTCACTGAGCTTAAAGAAATCCTGTTAAATGTCACCAAGAAGAAATAGACACCTATCTTTGAAAAATAAACCAGAAGACGTCAGTAAATTGCGGTATCCTGGAAACCATACACACGCAATATCAAATCAGCTGTCTCTCCCTTTCAGAAATATATCATGTATCCAGTTTTCTCTCCCCCAGAACCTTGGACAGCAACAAGTTCTGCTAAATTAAACTGGAGTGTCATCATTCTTCCCTTTCCCTTGGTATTTATATGCGTATCTACTATGAGGGTGAGTTTGTTGCTCATGAAGATAATAGTATTAACTACAATAAGCCATAATGCAGGTCCACAACCACTGCTTTCAGCATCCTCCCTTTGCTGAGCAGTCAGTGATTTCCATATGAATTGCACAGACACACACAGATAGAGAGAAACAGAAAGAGATTAGAATTGCAGATAAGCACATGAACTGATTTTAATATCTCTCTCCCTCACACACCCACTGATGTTACCACAGTAATTTATAGGTGGAGACATCCTTAACTCTACATTTCTTGGGTGTAGTTGGTCATTTTTTGCTTCGGCTAGAGGTCATTTTTTGCTTTGATAAAAACCTAAAGGGAAGACTAACAAACAGAAACCTAGCATTGTACATAGGAAAGAGCGAAGGGAGGTGGGAGTAGTGAAATATGGGACAGAAAGAAGAACAACATGTAATTTGTAACAAATGTTCTTAAAAATAATATCACGAAAAGGTAGGTGCTTGCTATAAACCTTAACTTTCTTTCTTTCTTTTACAATGGATCAAATCAGTAAAATTCTATCAAATCTCATGAAAAATTAACCCTTTCATGTGACTTTCTGCAGTTATTGGCTATATATACACTGGAAGATATACTATGGTTACAAGACCATTATCTTGCTTATTATCTCTCTTCTCTACGGTACAGTCCAAATTTACAAAATGTACACAAACTTACATTTAATTAGTTGACTTCAACATATAGGAAGTTACATGCTGAACAGATTTCTATTCCATGTCATGGATATATTTTCTATGAATGTCTAAGGCATATTAAGCATCTCACACTGATTTGTTGAAGGTAAAGGTTATTACATTATTCATTATAATGAATAATGTAATATAATTAAATATTAAATAGAGATTTGTAGTTCTATGCAGCTGCCATGAGAGAAGTGAGGAAAATACAAAGAATTTCTTAAGATCACCAATGGAAAACCTCAGCTGGGAATACCCACACAGCCACCAATAAGTGACCTCCACCATCACATTTGTTGTCTTCTCATCACCAATTATCTCTGTTCCAAATACTAAAATTTATTAAGTTTATTTCTAGCCATTGATATCATTGTAAATTTATGCTATGAGTTGTCATGTTGATGGGGAACACTTGCTTTGAGTAGAGTACTCAGCTATTTTAAAATCCATCTTATTTTCTCCTCTCAGCATCCCTCAACAAGAGTGGTCATTTACTCTAAGATACTACCCATGCTAAAGTAAGACTAACAAAGCTCCCAAATAAAATCGAGTATTCTTTTATAGTAGTCACTATAATATTCATTCTATATGCTTTTCTTTTTATCATGGCTGCTTTCCTAATCTTTTGTCATATCTATAGTCCTTAGGAACTCTATTAACATCCCAATCTCTTACAAAACATCCTCCAAACTGTAAATATCCTGCCTCCAAGATTGTAGCCTAGATATCAGTCCTGTATAACTTGACCTTTGAAAAGTCCCCCTTACATGGTCCCTGTCAAATGCACTTTTAATCTAGGCACCTGTAGCTGGAACAACCCAATAGTTGATGCAGCAGAGCATGTTGTTGTGCTATGTAACCCCATCATTTCTCCCCACAGGAAGCCTCATGTGCTTATGTGCTCATAGTGACAGCTGTGTACTGGGTGTCAGAAGCAGTACCCCTCGGCGCCGCTGCACTAGTGCCTGCTTTCCTCTATCCACTGTTTGGAGTGATGAAGTCCAGCGAGGTCAGACCAAAGCCTACTTTTTATCATTTCTTCTTCCACTATGTTAACTATTTGCAACAAATTCATCTTAGCAGAATAACAGGGCTAAGGGGTTGTGTGGGGATAAGGGTTTGTGTGGGGGCAAAAAGGCTCAGCTCCCTCCTATGCAATGCTTAGGCCAATTTTCAAAACCATGGCAGGAACACAGTCAGAGGAATGGCTATACCAGATCAAAGCAGTGGTCCACCTGGTCCAGTGACCTGTCACCAACAATTCCTACTATCATCTACTTCAAAGGAATCTTGCAGTAAGCACTCCTGAGTTAGTCTTTCACTGGTTAGTTAGAGGTTGCCTTATTTCCTGAAGCATGAGGCTATGAATTCCTTCAAAAATTGATTTTAGGATTGATGTTTAGTACTATGATGCTAGCTAGCCTTGCTATCCCTATAAATGTTTAATCCTTTTTATGAATCTTGGCCTCAATAATGTCAGCAATGCATTCTACAGGCTAAATTAATGTTACAGGAAACAAAATGTTTTCTTTTCAATTTGGTGACTTTGATTTTCATTGAATGTCATCTTTCTTTTTATATTATGAGACTGGGAGCTTTTATTCACTCCATTTACCTTCATTATAGGGTTTTTCTTTTGCTCGTGTTCTCAGCCTGAAAGTCATATTCAGCTTACTAAAGCTGGAAGTGCAGACAGAAATACAGATCACAATTTACAATGACAACATAAAAAAAGTGTTGATTAATTAAGTGTAGTACGAGACCTGAATATATTCCGATAAAGTGAAATACACAGTGTGAGAGAACAGCTCTGTAAACTGCCTCATTCATCTCAGTGGAACAAGAGCCTTGCAATATAAAGTACATTTCCATATCAACTCTGTTCCGTATTTCAATGACAGTTCTTTTAACACTTAGGTTTTCTTCATGTTCCCCAAAAGCAGCCTGCCTGCTTCCTATACCTCCTCAAATGGCAAAAGCCCAGTTTTACCTTTTGCAACCTTAAAACTCTTTGTTTCCCTGAAATTGTGCAAAGTAAAATAAAATAAAATGGTTCTGTATTTACAGTACAAGATTCAACACACTGAAACTATAACATGTAGGGACTGCTGAATACAAATTATGTTTAATTTCAATGTAAGTAATGGTGGGGATACTATAAAGATTACTTTATTCATTTTCATAAAAAAATTAAAAACTTAAAATTAAAATAAAAGCATCTGATAATAATGCAGACTTCTACTCTGCTTCATGGAAGCATCACAGAAACCATGGACTCCCACTATGCAGGTTAAGCCAAAGAAAACTCACAAGGCCTTATGTGTATGAGTCAGAGTGTGTCTGAGTTTTGTGTGTATGTTTATAAGAACAAAAAAAAAGTATGCTTACAGGAACATTAGTATTTGCTAGTTTCCCCGAAAGACTATGAAAGGGATAAAGGGAAACAATTAAATCTTTGTACTGCTGGCTAGATGGATTCCTTTCATTCAGTTTAAGAACTTTTTTATTAAAAAAAAAATTGAACAGGGTACTGGGAAAATAAAGTTAATGAGTCAGAAACAAATGGAAGAAAGCCAAAAAAGGGATATTTGAATGTTTTGGCTAACAGTCATGACATCCAAGGCCTTTTTTCTCGCCATGGGGTTTTGCTAAATAAATATAAATAAATAAATAAATACTTAGCACTTAATATAGTACTATTTTTGTGAGAGCCTACCAAGGGAATTAGTATTATTCTCACACTTTTATAAAGGAGGTATATAAGGTACTAGGACCAATGAAAGAAATTCTGGCCCCACTGAAATCCTCATATTGATTTTGATGTGGCCAGGATTTCACTCAGTATTTTCCAATGCAAGTGCCTATCCTTAATTCTTAGTTATTTATTGATTTGGGGCTCTGAATTCCTGCAGATTGCCAACACTTGGAAAGAATGAAGGCTTTTTTTCACATATAATAACCGAAACATGATAGCTAATGCATTTTAAAAGTCTAGTGTAGCCAAGGAAGTTGTCACCTGTGGGTGGGTCAAAGTAAAGCCCTTTCTCCTCAGTCTTTCACTTCAAACATCCTACTATAGCCATCACCATTTTGAAAACACACCTATGCCTTACAGTGGAGGAGCCCTTTGATTTGGTTTAACAATGTGAGCTGCAGTTGCCCAGCATATCTGAAAACTAACCCACTTCTTAATATCAATTTAGGTGTATAACTTCAGGTAGTTGAGTTTGATAATTTAGACCACAGGGGCTTACCCAGAACCTGTATCGGAAGTCTGTGGCTGAACCCAAAACAGAGCCCGGCTTTTCATTTTTTGTGACTTGGATTTTTTTTTCATTTTGTATTTTAAATGTGGAGGGGAGGAATAGATTCATAGATTGTAAGGGGCTGGAAGGATAATTGGGTCCAGCCCCCCTGCACTATGCAGGAAAGACAGCTGGGGTCAGGTGACCTCAGTGAGGTGACCATCCAGTCTCCTTTTGAAGATTTCCAGGGTAGGTGATTGCACCGCCTCTGGAGGGAGCTTATTTCACAGTCTGGACACTCTAATTGTGAAGAAGTTTTTCCTAATGTTGAGCCTGAAATGATCTTCCAGGAGTTTGTAACCTTTAGTGCCCTGCTGAACAGTTGTTCACCAAGCCCTTGATGTAGCAATAAGCTGCTACCAAGTCTCTCTCAACCTTCCCTTTTTTAGGCTGAAGATGCTCAAGTCCCTCGGCCTTTTCTTGTATGACTTGTCTTGCAAGTCTCTGATCATACAGGTGGCCCTTCTCTGGACTCTCTCAAGCTTTTCCACATCCTTGTTGAAGTGTGCACCCAGAACTGGATGCAGTACTCCAGCTGCAGTCGCACCAATGTTGAGTAAAGCAGAAGAATCACTTCCTTGGTTTTGCTTGAGGTGCATCAGTTGATACATGCCAGAGTATTGTTTGCCCTGCTAGCTACAGCATTGCACTGATGGCTCATGTACATACTATGGTCTATTATTACCCCTACGTCCCTTTCAGTCATGGTGCTAGTCAGTTTGGCACCATTAAGCCTGTAAGTATGTTGGGGATTGTTTATCCCCAGATGGAACACTTTACACTTCTCAGTGTTGAACTTCATCTGGTTCTGAATCGCCCAATTTGCCAGCCTGTCTAGATCTGCTTGTATCTACAGCCTATTTTCAAGTGTGATCACACTCCCCCATAACTTCATATCATCTGTGAACTTGGCTGGTGAGTTTTTCATCCCACATCCAAATCAATGATAAAGATGTTGAAAAGCACTGGACCAAGCACAGACTCCCAAGGGACTTCACTGGCCACTTCTCAGCAGGACAACACAGATCTGTTCATTAGAACTCTCTGGGTTCTAATGAAGTCAATATGGCCCAATACATGAAAAGTTGGGCTCAAGACTCAGATTAAATTTCTGCTCTGTTCTAGACTTTCTGGGAAATGAGTAACTTAGGGTAAGATTCACAAAGGAACCTGCAAACATAAACCGGGCACAAATTAAGCATCTCAGTCCAAGAGAACAACCTGGGCCATCCCATTTGAGCACCTGAGACAAGCAGGGAAATTCAGTTCTGGCCAAAACTGACTGAGGTGTCTAGAATTCATCTCTAGTACATACCCAGAGGCTCCTCGCTCCTGCCTAAGGCTCTTCAGGATTCTGAAACTAAGCATCCCTATTTTGAGCTACCCTAAAAACAACTGACAGCATGAGTTCAGAACTCCCACCCATTTTCCTTAAAAAGCACAGCAACAGCAGCTGCTAATGGTGCCACTGCCACACAGCGCAATAGCCTAGTGATGATGATCCATCAGCCAAGAGAATGAGACACTTCAGTTCAAATCCTCACACTGAGGGGATTCAAAGCCATATCTCTCATTCCTTCACCAAAGGTGTAGGGATAAGGCCAGGCTGAGGGACCATTTCTCCTGTTAAAGTTGGGCTTCCATGCAAAAATGAATACAGAAGTTGTGGGACCGGAAGGCACGAAGCAAGAGGGTGCTCTGTGAGCAGTTCTTGCTCCTATAATTACTTACTGTTTTTCAGTAGATAGTCATTAGATATTAGTCATAAGCAACGTTCTGTGCCTCAGTTCCCCATTTGTAAAATGGGATTAATCACACTGCCTTACCTCATAGGGATGTACTGAGGGTAAATGCATTAGGATTTTGAGGTGTTCAAATACTTTAGTTATAGGGACATAAAATGGAGGCATGGACAGCTCATTCCAAACCTGATATATTGGGCCAGATTGACTTCATAAGCTAGCACAAACCCCAGTGACCTGTACAAATGTTAATGTGGATGTTCTCTGTGTGTTTCCATGGGAATTCCTTGGAGGCAGTTTCTAAAGAAATGATTGGTAGCATCAGACAAGATGTTGAAGGACATGCAATACCACACTAAATTAATACCCCAAAGTTTTTCAGGATCATTTGCAACAGAAGATTAACCAAGCATTAGAGACAAGAGGAGTCTAGTAGGGAAAACAGAACAGAAGTTAAACAAGGTGAATGTGTTATTCATTGTACTGGCCTACGAAATCCTCTAATAGCTTTTAATAAAAATCATAAGCACTTACATACTACTTTTCATCTTCAAAGAGTTCTAAAATACTAATAACTTCTAACACCACTTTAGTATATGCAGGCTATATATCATTTAATCATTATCGTATATTATTTTGAACCCTGTCTTGTAGATAGAAAGGTAATGGACCAATACTAGGTGTCCCTGAATGAACATACTGAGTAAAGTATCTTCTCTGTCAGAAACAACCCACCAAGCAAGACTAGTATGCCCTTGAGAATTTGGCAGTTGGGTCACCTAGTCTACCTGGCAGATGATCAATCAGACTGAAGTGTTCTACCCCATGTGCTTGTTAGTGTCTGGAAATAGGTGTTAAGGAACCACACACTGATCCGTTCATAACTAAGATTTACTGGGCATGCCTACACATGTGCATGACTGTGCAGTTGTTACTGTACAGTCATTTATTACTTCTTAAAGCAAGTACTAAATAACTGCACAGTAACCGCCAGTATGTGGCACCGTGCAGGTCATTTTCAACCCTACTGTGCTGTAGCTTGTGCACTAGTAACAGCCTCATGGTTCATGCCCACCAACACTATGTCGTTGTAGCAATGAGCTGTACCTCGTCGCTACGGTGACATAGCATCTTGTATAGACGCACCCACTGTGTATTCCTAGCACTCTATGAAACATTGTCAGCAGTTGGCCTCTGCAAAGAACCATGACTCAGATATTATAGCTATGCACCCAACACCTTTCCTGGTATGACACAGGACACAGCTTGTCCAAGAGACCTGAGTTCATGTCACAGCAAGGGTTTCAATTGTACTACATAAGCCTTGATAATGATGACTGCACCTTCCCAGCATGCTTTTTGTGAGTAACTGTCACTCTGAGTTTGCTTATCTCTCACTTGCCTTCCTATAGGTAGCTGCAGAATATTTCAAGAACACAACTTTGCTCCTCCTGGGAGTGATTTGTGTGGCAGCTTCTGTAGAAAAGTGGAATCTACACAAGCGGATTGCCCTGCGCATGGTCATGATGGCTGGAGCAAAGCCAGGCATGTGAGTGAATCCTCTGCTTTTGACTGTTGACAGGCTCACAGGTCATGAGCAAATCATAAGTCAGTTTATCCCTGTAATCTTGTTCAAAAGCAAATTATGATATTACCCACAGTGTGTCTTCTCTTCCAACTGAGTACCCAAATTCAAGCCTGGAGAATCTGTCATTAGGTTGCAAGATTAGGAGTTTTTCCATCCTGTTGCTATCTCTTCTCTCTTTGTCTTTGTTCCTTTACCTTCTAATATCTGTTTGTTCCACCCTAATATGAAAAGCTGTAAAAGTGCACCCCCAGACAGCTTTTCCCTCCTGTGTTTTAGGTTACTACTTTGCTTTATGTGCTGCACCACCATCTTATCCATGTGGCTTTCCAATACATCTACCACAGCCATGGTGATGCCAATTGTAGAGGCAGTACTACAAGAGCTGGTGAATGCTGAGGAGGAGTGTGAGGTCATCAGCACTTCAGCCAACACCATTTCTGAAGAGAAGGAGCCAAACGGTATATGAAGATAACAGTAATTCTCCGTTTTTTAAATGAGGCAGATCCTTGGCTGATATAAATTGGTATAGTGCCATACACGGTTTTAGCTATATGTTTTATATCAGCTAAGTATCTGGTTCATGCTTTTTATTTTCATTTATTTTATACACCAACATTTATTTGACAGCTTCAGGGAAAAGTGACTAGATAAATAGAGTCAGGAGGTTTAAGCTGAAGGGAAGATAGTTATGAGCTAAGGAAAAATTGGTGTTTGAGTAACAGGTATTCAGAAATCTTACAGTCTGTATGTGGTCAATAAGAGGGAGTATGAAATAAAGGATGGGAAAGCATTGGGAAATCTCTTAAAAGAAAAAAAAAGAAAAAAAGAGATATTTTGCCTCCTTTTGGGTCATACTTTGCCTCCTTTTGAATGATATCTTCAACTTATATTGGGATATGAACTTACCCCAGGGTCTAGAAGCCAGGATGAGTTAAGGCTGAGTGCCATTTTGAACTTAAAGTAATAAGTCAACCTCCTTTGCATGTGTGAAAAAATAACCTTCACAAATGTACAGCACTAACTTTTTGAGTAAAGAATGATTTTTCTCTTTATTAAGATCTTTGTGGAAATTGGATACTAAATTTTTTAAAGGTCTCACTTTTAATTCACTATGGTGAGGAACAGACATTGCATTTATTCCAGAATAGAAATGTCCCAGTGTTGGTGTGTACATACATCACCTTTCCAATCAGGATTTAGTGAGGAGCTGAATCCACTGCTCCTTTTCTGCCTTTGATTCAATGATGCAATCCTGAGACAACCACTCAGATGCACTCTTCAATATCCCAGAACAAACTGTTAGCACTTCTTATCCCATGAACCTTTCTAGGTTTGGTTCTGGGACAACAGACATAGACGTCTGAAATCACTGCACTTTGTCCCAGGAAAAAAATGGTTTCTTCTGGGATAAATGTGACTTCTGTTTATTGCCTATAATTGCTAAACCAATTAAGATATTTATTTGTAAATACTCAGAAGAATAACTGTTCTCAAAGAGTAAATCCTATAATTTTAGGGAAAATGCATTGTGTAGAGGGCAAAGAAGCTAAATGCTTGGTTTTGGTGCAAAACTTAACATTAACAATGGAGCCCACTATCCCTGTCTCTGCAACAGCAGTTCCAAAACTGTGGGCCATGACCCCAAATGGGGTTGTAACATCAGCAGATGGGGTGGCAATAAACACGCCCCTTTAGACTTCTGCACCCACAGCAGGGTGCATGGCTGCAGCTGGGTCAGACCAGCCCCGGGCAGCAGCCACCTCTGTGACCTAGTGGGTGGGAATCATTGTGGTAGGAAGTGCTGCACCACCATAGCCAACAAGGTGAGGCATGGCAGCAGCAGCAGTATGCAATTGTGACCATGCTGCTGCTGGGTGAGCTGTGGCAGCACAGTGTCCCTCCCTCTCATGCTGGATCCTGCCCACTGGGCTCTGGAGCCCCCAGGGGGAAGGCAGCAGGATGGGGAGGCAGCCTGCCTCCTTCCCCTTGCCATGGGCTCCACTCCAGCAGCATTGCTCACGGGCAAGGGGACAGGGTGGTGGGGAGGAAGCCAGGCTCTGTACTCTGCTCCAGCTGCAGCAGTTGCCACCTCCCATGGGTGGCAGCTGTGGCTTGGGTGCTGCTCGGGGTGGGGGGGGGGCAGGAGGCCATGGGCCCTGACCCTGGGCCTGGGGGGAGCTGTGGGTGGGGAATGACGGGCACCCAGGGTTGTGGGGGGCTATGGGTTAGGAATGAGGGGCCATGCTGAGAAAATGGGGTCATGCTGAGGAAATGGGGTCAGAATTGGGGTCATGCTGAAGAAACACTTGGGAAGCACTGCTCTATTACTTAAAATGCTTTTGGACAATGTGCATCAGAGGGAAATAGCTTATCTTCTGATATCTGGGGGTTCTTCTTTGTAGGATGTGAGGGGGCACAGGGGTTTCGGTCACTATCCAACAGGGTTAAGGTTGTTTGGGTGTCTGAACTGTGTGCCTTCAAATTGCTATATGGTTGTATTTCCATTAATTTATTCCTGACTGAATTTCCTGGTTTGTAATATTTGATTCTGGAATATTTGGCAGCCAATATTTTATGTTTGGGAATTCATAAAGGAACGTCCTCACGCATCATCAAAATGCTTCCAATTCACTTATGCACAGCCCAGAGGCATGCACATAAGCACAGCCCAGAGGCAGGGAAGCAAAAGTGTAGGTAGGCTGCTCAGGGACCAAAACAACCCTTGCATCATGTTGCAGAAGCTGATCTGAGTTTTAGCAGTGCTTCTCCTGCAGCCTATGAGCAGGTCGTTAACCTGTATTGAGAGTTCTGGTATCTCGCCCCCATCATAGCCCTTTATGCTAAAGTTTGGGATAGGCCATCTGCAAGACAACTGATGGTCACAGTTCTAGACTAAGACTTTTGGGCTCTTCATCTCCTTCTCCCTCTTTTCTTATTGCAGGTCTCAGCGAAAATCATGGCCAAACTTCACTGGAGCTCATTTTCATCAATGAGGAGTAAGAATGAATCCTGTCCATCACGACTGGAGATTTGAACCCTACACAGGTTGCAATGAGATGAACACAGGAATGGAGCCAGGAAGGGCAAATAGAAGTTTATATATGGACATTTTAGAAGTGTTTGAGGGGACAATTATTTAAAAAGTTGGGTTAATAGAATGGTTTTCTTTATTCAACACAATAGCTATTTTGAAGGGGAAGTTAAGTCTATCTCAGGATATATGTTCTTTAGCAGTTTTGTTTGTGAATCCAACATGAAGAGACGTGAGCAGATTCAATCTTTTGTTCCACTATAGGTACAGGTGATGAAGGGGTTTTAAAAACTGCATGGAGTGTTTGGAGGGAGTGGGTGGAAGGGTAAAGGGGCCTCAGGTTTTGTTGTGATAGGATTCAGAATAGAATGGCGGATGATAAGAAATGCTTAAGCTGTCAAGTGCTTGATCTTTAAATAAAGGTCATAGAAAGATGAGGAAAGGAAATGGAGAAAAAAATATAACCTTAAGTGAAAAGGTTAAAATTTGCAAATTTCTAAACAAACTCTTCACTTGGCTAAAAGCAGGGAGAACCTTTCCTGTAATGTTTTCCTCATCTGTTTTTCACATCTTAAAAATGAAACAATGTTTGAAAAAGTTCCACCAGCTCTGCCTGCGTGTTCTTGGTCAGTACATAGAATGTGGCACAAAGCTAAGATGTGGGATACAGTGCTAAGTATCATCTGTCATGGTGAAAGATAGTAAGTCTCAATATACCTTTGCTTAAAAGTAATGCTAATCATACCAATAATGCTCTCAGCTACACATTCATCGCTTAAACATTATCCTGATACTAGACTGGTGCATATTGAAAGCTATGCATCAGCATTTTCATTAGCGTGGAACTGAATTCCTCTGTACTCTGTCCTATTTATTACTTCCCACTTCATTCTTTTTCCCCCCATGTATCTGTGCTGTACACAGTAAGCTCTAAGATGATGGTTTCTCACTTATACTCCTTTTCTGCTTTCTTGAAAATTATATATTTGGATCTTTCATAATAAAAGTCCTCGCTACAAAAGTCGGGGGGGGGCGAGGGGAGGGCTTGAAATTTGGAGGAAAGGTAAAACTGAAATAAAATCTTATTCCATTGTTCCATTGAAACTTCAGTTCAATTCAGTGGTAGAAATGACCTAAGATTCTAAGTCCCTGGAACAAAAATCACAGTTATTCCATGGGCCACCATAGAACAGGTTATTAGATTTCTAATGAGGTTGAATAATAATAATAATAATACTAAAGGCTTGGAAGTAAACACAGGAAGTGTTCCACCAGTGGAGGAACCCTACCAACACAATACGAGAGACAGATCCTTGAAATAAAGTGACTTTTTCAGGTATCTACATGAATTGTCTTTTAAGATGGGAAACATGAGAATTCTTCTCAACTGCAGCAGACTCTAGTTTTGAAGTGCTCCTTTATCTACCCTTGACATATGCCTTTTTGATAGTAGGGGAATAAGCCTTTTAAAAATATTTCCTTTCTTTGTTTTTAGTGCTACGACCACTGACTTCAGCTCCCTGATGCATACCAAGGTATTGTCATAGGTAGTACCTTTGCCTCCTGGCCAAGAGACTCCTGGCAAGTTCTAAATGTGGGTCTTGGTTGTTCAAAATTTGGTAACCCCTGAAGTAACACAAGTTCAGTGAATTAAAGAACTCTACTTGCTGAATTCGCTACACCTTATAAAGTCAAAGGTCAAGTGTTTCTTGCAAAGTTTTGATTGGATTCTCCTACCACAGAGCTGCCAAGATTATAGGGAGAGAAGAGATACCCTGGCCATGATTTAATTTTTAAGGATTTAGTTAAAGAAAAGATTTATTTTTATTTAATCTGCTGAATTACAGAACAAGGGCTTCCACAAGCACTGTTGTGGTTTTACTGGAAACCCCCAAAGAACCTGTAAATTTATTTCTGAGGGCCTTCTGGGATTATGTAAAGAGAACATCTTCTAACCAAAAGGCCTCTCCTCTCCCATAGAATATGAATGGTGTACATGTGATAGCCAACCCAATTGGAACTACGAATTCTAAAACCAATGGGCAGCATTTACCTCAGGTAAGAGGTGCTAATCTTCTGGGGGAGGCAAACACAGTTCGTTCACGGCAGCTTCATATACAGGCCCTATAAGCAAATTGCCATGGAAGTTTTGCCCCTCTTGTCTTAGAGCTTTTGATAGTCAGGCCTATGCTAGTTCTCAAGATGATTTTTACTTCTAGTTGCCTCTTTCACAGACCTGTTATACCCTTTAGATTTTCTTTGGTGTGTCCAGAAGAAGAAACGAGTCCCTGTCGGAGTACTAGATAACTGGAGTAATACAATAGCATTTTTGGAAATCTGGGTATAAAAGTGACGCATAAATCCAAACATTTGGTTTACTAGTCTATAATCGCTACTGATTATCTGTCTATGTTATTAAATCACCATATCAGTGCAGTCCAAATAACAGTCCCTCAGTGGTCATTTTGTAAACACTGAAGGTATCACAGATTTGACCTAATACAAGTGTGAATTAGGATTTCCATGAGATCAAGAAGCTCAGAACAGCACTACAGTTATGTAAAAAAAAAAAAACCCACTAAAGAGCAACAGAAGTGTATGTGCTGTACCAAATGAATTCATAGCCCCTGCTACCTTTTTCCAGACCCTGATCTCTTCTTTTGTTACCTCCAGGGTTGCAAACACAAGATATTTTTTAAATATCTTTTTACTGCAAAATTTTTACTGACAAAGAAACTTTTTTACTGACATGTATTTTACTGTCAGTAAAAAAAAAAGTTTTGTGTTGGCAGCCCTGTGTAACTATTGTAGTGGTTTTGTATCCTACTGTCACCACCACAGGAGTACCCTGCTGACCACATACGCTGACATGCCCAACTGCACCCTGTATCTGCTGTCCCCCACATCCCACTCCCCAACCTTACTGATGCCTCACTCTCCCTGTCTCAGAGTGGTTCTCCACACACTGCCTCTTCCCCTCCCAACTGGTAGCCTTGTCCCAGCTGCATCACCCCACTTCTTGTACCTTCAAGGGAAGCAGATGTTAGAGACAGGGGACAGCCAAAGGGACCTAGTGGCAGCACATGGCTATGGAGGGGTCTAACAGACTCTGGTGAACCACAGCCCCTAACAAGAGTTCTGTGCAGGGTTTTGCGCTCCTGTCTTTGACTGCTGCTTGTAGCTTTTTCTTGCAGTAGAGCTTAAAGCTCTGGTGGCTTCATGTTTTTATGGAAGGCAAAATGTTACAGATTTTTACAGCTAGCAATTTTAAGAGTATTTACTTATGACGTGTCTGTAAATTTGCAGGCAGTTGGCAACTCTGCTCGCTTCCCTTAAATTCCATGGACTGTCTACTGACAGCTACCACTATGGAATGCTCTTTGCATCCTTCTACCACCTGCAGCTGCCTACCCATCTTCTCTGGGACATATCTTAGGTATGCAGTGTCACACCTAATTTCCCTTGCAGTTTCCCCAAGCTACTTTCATGAACCAGTGAGAGGGTGAAAGGTCTGCCAAACATTGCCTCCTTGTTTCTCACATGCCTGAAAATTTACTTACTCCAAAAACTAAAATAGAAGAATCCACTCTTCTTAGCTCAGAGTTTGTTGGTATCCAACTAAAAGTCCATGTAGAAGTGGAGCAAGGCCAAACTATGATCAAAAATCTGATTACTGCTCCCCTTGCATTTTAGTCCCAAGTCAAGCATTTTTGAGTCATTGGACAGGTTTTCAGTTCTGATCAGAGTTAATTCCCACAAAGAATAAGCTACCTGCAACCAGATTGTTTCTTTGTTTCTAGCCATTTTCACAATCAGAGTTTCCATGTGGCCTATGCCAAGCTGCTGATATTGTTTAATACTTTCCCTAGTGTGTATTTCTTTTTACAGACTCAGATACTTGTTCTGCCTTCAAACTCCAGAGACCTGGATTTGAGTACCAAATACCGATACCAATCTAGACATGATCATATGGTCTGTAAGTGCCTCTCACTGAGCATCTCATATGCTGCAACCATTGGGGGACTGACCACCATTATAGGCACGTCCACTAGCCTCATATTCTTAGAGCACTTTAACAAGTAAGTGACATCACACAGCTCCTGGCAGTCATGTTAGGGACTGGTGCTGGGATAATTACCGTCATGGTGATGGTCTTACTAGAAGAGTTACTGCCTTATGGAAATAAGAACAGATTCAAGAAGATATATTTAGAGATAATTCTGTTTCTGCTTACTTTCTATATACTTTCTTTCCTTCTCCTTTTTGCTAAGTGTATATGATTAGAAAGAGGACCATTATTTGTTACATGTCCATCTGTTCCTGGTATTTATTCCTCATGTAAAGTAATAATCCTCAGCATGTAACATCATTTTGATTTCTGCAGGAGCTAATTGTGATATCATAGACAGATAATTATGGTAGCAGCAGAGGCAGACAAAATCAGGCAAAAGAAAAATAATTTGAGTACATGGAATTATATTTAAAAAAATAAAATGAACTTCATGAGAAAGAGACAGAATTTTTTCCAACCTTTTCCTAGTGGTCTTCAGGGACCAAATTTGCAAGAGATCAGCTTTCAGAAACAGCCTGATTTCAGATGCTATCAGTTCCCAGTGTACTGGCACTTAAGTGGGAACTGACTTTATTGAATGTATGGTGTTTACACAACATTACACCTCCCCTCAATCAAACCAAGCACATCTACAGACTTTTTTTGTCTGCTTTTTACAGTGCTTCTCAGGGAATAGTAATTTAAGAAAATGTCACACGTTTCCCAAAAAGCCAGTTCTGATGGTGAGCTTTTATGAAGAAGTTCAGGTTTTGGAATTCTCTGCAGAAATTGCTTTAGTGTGTCTTGCTATGACACTTCCATTATTTTTGGCTTAATTTAAAGTGCAGCCTAAACTGTATGAATTATTATATACTGTGTGATCTAGTATAACCAGAGATCCTGAGTAAAATCCCTCTTAGTTGAAGAAAGTTTAGCTGACAAATTCAGCACAATCAGGTTTTTGGTTCTTGTGCTTGCCTTAAATTTTCTGTTCTTCTGCTACCATTTAAAAAAAAAATAATTTACTGTATTGAAGCACACCAGGAATAACTGGATGGAAAACTATGCAAAAGCAGTAGTATTTTAATACATGGAACAAAGGAATATATGATCCAGACAGATTTCTGCAGAGACATCACATTGAATGGATTTGGGAGGTTTTTAATTAAGGCAATCATAGATCATTATTATCCTCTTTGACAACCAATCCCCAACAAAAACAAAATATTATTTTCACAGAAAAATGAAACCAGTCCATATGGTGTGACATACACATTTTATTTGACCAAATTAATCCCTGCTATACTAGCAATACCAGTAAGTACTCTAAACATTTTCTAAGATATTCAGATGACCAGGACATGTGATATTTCAAGAACAGGGTGGACATGATTAACTTGGCATTTATTTGACTGTGGTTTTGTTATGTATGTGTAATACTGCTATCATCCTCATGCTTATCCAACTTTTATATTATGACACATGATCAGTTAGTTCTGTATAGATATAAATTATGGGAGTTTGTCCATCCATCCCTCTTGTCTTCTTAATTACTTACAAAGCTTTCTCCTTCACAGCCATTATCCAAATGCTGAAGTGGTGAATTTTGGAACCTGGTTTTTGTTCAGCTTTCCCATTTCTCTCATAATGTTGGTTCTGACTTGGTTTTGGATGCACTGGCTGTTCCTGGGTTGCAAGTGAGTGCAAACTGCTAATGAATGATGCATGGGACTGTAACAATATGGAGTGCTTCAGCTTCTTAGGAACAAGCATCTTAGGTTCACAAAGGTGCTTTCAATCACAGGGGACAAATCCCAATTTACATATTTCTTTTCCTTGCCAAGGAAGTGCTGCTCAGTGCTTGAGGGAAGTCTCCTTTCCTAACAGCATTGGATGTGTAGCCATGGACTTTATTGCTGCTTGAGTCTAGTGGCTGCTTGAGTCCAGACACCCAGGCAAGTTAATCTGAATGTAAAGTGGTTTAGTTAGTGGGCATTAAACCCATGGGTAAATACTCCTACACAGAATTAAAATGGCCTTAATAAGATTTAGCTGGCTTTGGAAAATAAACGGGATTGACATCACTAATGTATTCTATATGACAGTGAACTAGATGAAAATGCCTTCTTTTGCCATTGACCTTGACTCAATTTGAAGAGGCAATTTAAAGGTGAATAACTGTGCCCTTTTTTCAGTTAATCCCATGACCCTTCCAGCTCCAAATTAGAAGGCCATAATAAATTTGAAATATGTATTTAAATCCTGAGAGAAAACAAGCCCTGACATGACCCACATTTCTTTTCTTTTTCAATAAACAGCATTGAAATTCCACATTGCATCTAAGAACTCACCCTGATTAATGTTGTTCTAAAGAATACCAGAGAACTGAAGTATTATCGACCTCTTGTTAAGTGTGGTTTGATTCCAAGCCTCTTTAATCTCTGACTCCTGTTCAATGAAGTTCATTAAATAATACATGAGATTAGGAGTTTGGCTACCATACTTTGCCTTCACACCTTTCTTAGCAATTGGTATTGATAACATATTGACACGATGGCCTAATGCTGGAGGATAAATTCCTGGTAATATACATGCCACACATTTTTTTTTCATAGGAAGACTGCTATTATCCTTCTGCTGTTAATGGACTGGCTAGAATAGCATCCCAGATTTTCTTTTTAGGCTAGAAATTCAAGTTCTTACAGATTGTAAAATGTAAGCTCTTCAAAGGTCAAAGCAAGAAGGGAATAGCCTATTATGATTTTCTGTCCCCAAAGCAGGAGGACAATATATAGTGTAGCCTCTTTTGAAGAGACTAAAGGGGATGTTAATAGAGATATGACCTTTATTCAGCTGTGCTGCACAGGGCTGCACAGAGTATGTTTAGCTCCAAATATTGGAGGGTCATATATAAAAGTATTTAGCTAACTAAATACTAGATGCTTAGTGAGATTTATAAAAGCACCTATGTTCTTTACATATCTAACACCTAGAGAAGAAGTGACTGAGAGTTGGGCACCTAACACAATTTTTTTTTTATAAATCACACAATGTGCCTATCTGCAAATTAAGGTACATAAACCCCTTTGTAAATCTGACTCTAAATTGATACAAAAAGAGAGACTTCCAGACACTGTTCAGCCGATTATGTAGTATAGGAATGTAGCGTATAACAATTGAGACTGAGGAATAGCCAGATCTTTACAAGAGGCTATTCCAGCTTTAACATATTTTCCCACTGATACCCATTACTGCATAACCCTTTAGAGTGGTTTAGCTACAGAAGCTTCTGGATTATTTTTATATCACCTCCCTGTATGGTAAAGAGGTGCAGCTGAAACAGAAAATCAGAATTTTGCTCATTGAAATATAGTCAAGTGGCACTACCAGAAGCAACACACAGAAAAGGTTAAAGAAAGCTTACAAACTTCTCCATTTGAGTTAAGGATGTCCAGACTTTGCGACACCACAAAAGCAATTTGCTATCAGCCTGAGGGCTGCACCTCATCTGCATAAAGATTTTATAGGAAGTTTAAATGCACTCAGCCATAAAATGTGCTTGCACTTGTATATCCTTGATAGAAGTATAGAAATTGTTCACAGGCAAAAAATAAATAAATAAACCAATCTGATCAGCTTTGTCTTTGCCCTTCAGGTACAGAGAGTGGAGAAACTTTGTATTGGTTATCCTTGTGCTAGAAATATCAGGGGGAGTTGCATCAGTGAAATAGCCAATAGACGGTAAAGTTATAGAAATGTCCAAGATGCTTTTACTAAATTACTTACAACCAAAGGGAGACTGCACCCTTTTGTAGATTCATGCTGTTTTCATCAGGTCAAATGTGCTAATCCTAAAAAGTGCATAGTTCCACTAAGTACATATATATATTGTGTGCTACAACCTGCCCGCAATGAGGTGCAAACTTGCTGTAAACTCTCCCGATCAGGTAGCTGAAGATAGCTAAAAACTGTCTGGCATAAAGCAAACCAGGATGCATCAGGGCTCC
Organism: Crocodylus siamensis; assembly: GCF_052110815.1. NCBI lineage: Eukaryota > Metazoa > Chordata > Crocodylia > Crocodylidae > Crocodylus > Crocodylus siamensis. The sequence goes on from NC_143398.1 coordinate 109,049,967, forward strand.
TACAGGGAGTGTGATGGGGCATGCCTGAGAAGAAAGAGAATAGCCATAATGGTGCTGCATTTCAGCAGTTTCAGGGACAGATCCGGGAGGGGGGGATGCAGTTGCATGCCCCCCACCCCTGCTATGTTTCCTGTTCCACCTAAACTTGAAAACCAGTGCCCTGGGAGGGGCAGCAGCATTTCTATTCAGACAGCCCTGAGGGAGTTGATTGATTTATAGCTCATTTTCGTCTCTCTGATTCCTGCTAATCTCTCTTCACTCTACAGCTGTTAACAATCCTTTATCCTTTTAAGTGGCCTTGATGTTCCTCTAGTCAAACTATTCTTTCCCTGTCAATTTTGCTTTTTGTTGCCATTTCTGGTAATGTCTCTCTTCTATTTCACAACTCTGCAGATTTTGTGGCTCCAGCTCAAAAACCTTATGTCAGGTGTGGTAATATTAACTCTGGTAGGTAAATGACTGACAGTGAAATACTGGAGGCATTTTCAAAATGCTCAGGAAGGCTAAATTTTGTTTTATGAATCTGAATAAGAGAGATACAATTAATTAAATGAGTACAGGATTAATGAAACAATATCTTTTGACTATTTTGACTATTTTTTGCCTAATTTGTTCTGTTTTTTTGAACTTAATATATCATTTAACAACTTAGTGGACGTTCCTAAAGCTGTATTTGTTTTTGCTTTAATCTTAAACTGAATAATATAATGCTAATCCCCTACCATATTGGTAAAGCTTCTAGTTTCTCTTTAACTGGAGGAAAATGTGTATTGTTTTATATGTGAGGATGTGCCATAATCTGCACCCTGCTTTTCAAAATCCCAGCTCTGCCCATGAATGGCTCCATTTGTGGGCCATTATCAATCTGCATTAAAGGGCTTATCAACCTGCATGAGTTAGAACAGCCTTCAGACTGCTTCTGCCTTGGAGTGGCTCCCAATAACCCAGGGATTAGGAGAGTGCAAAGGTGATATACAACAACCGCCTCCCATTTCATTCCCAGGTCCTGCAGAAAGCAAAGCTCAGACAACTGTAAGATTTGGGTCCTCTATTTTCATCTTGTTGCCTGATTTGCTTACTAAATTGATTTTGTTCTGATATCTGACTCCCTTCTCTCATTTTCCTTTGCCAAATTATCCTCAGTTTTAAAGAGACTTGTTCTGTGAGCAAGAAGAAGAAGACCAAACGGGAAGAATTGTCAGAGAAAAGAATTCGAGAAGAATATGAGAAATTGGGAAACATTAGGTAAAAGGATCTCTATTCTCGATGAATTTTGCCTTCCCTGTTGGAACAAATCACTACTTTGGTCCTCCATGCTGCCTTTGTGTCATATGATGGATATGTTTTCTCAGTAGTCCCTTCTTGATTATTCAGCTCTTTTATTTTGGAACTTATTTTTCCTTCTTTGCAAGATATGTGTGGTCTCATACAAAGATGACACCAACCCAGAAACTTTATTACAAACACTTAAGAATTTTTGTTTCTTAGGGAGGGAGAAGGGAGGAGGACATTGGCTTCAAATTCAAGTCTGTTAATCTGGATTTGCCCATCCAGTTTTGGCTCTAGGTTGAAGGCAAAACAGAAGAGAACTGCTTTCCACTTCTGCATTGGATGTGGCAGGAACCCCATTAGAAGAGCTTATTTTGCAATTTCTTCACCTTTCAGCCTGGGCATGAAGATGCTCTCATGACAGCAGCAATTCCAGAATGATTTCTGGACATTTAGCTCAAATTTCATTAGATGATTTGCAAAGCTTTAGAACAATCAAATCTGAATTCAACTCATTGCCACAATTCAGCTACTGAACCTAAATCTTTATTTAATTTAAATCTAATCTATATCCCTTCAGGCCAGCTTTAGTTTGGTATTTATTTTGTGTTTAAATATGTATGCTTATTTATATGAACATCTGTGTTATGCTTTTGGTAGGCTTTTGAACAGTGCTTTAGAGAGCCATCAACAGCACAAGAATAATGCAAGCTCTTTCCTGTCACAGTATTTCAGTTTCTGAATAATGTAAATATATAAGAAGAAAAATATTGTAGTGATTCGGCTTCATAAATATCTCCCCGAGACATTAAAATACATATAAAAAATTTAAGTGCAAATACAGATAATGAAATCCTCTGATTTTTGTTTTTGTTTTGATTTTCTGGCTTTAGTCTGGTAACAGCTGGGAACCAAATGTAAAGGTCTAGTTCAGACTGATCTCATGTTTTCTTCTCTTTCTGGAATTTATTTCTTCTGTGTTAGAAGCAATTCCTAATTCCTCTTTAATTCCTTCCTCCCTTTGGAATTTGTTTTTGGGTTTTAGTGCTGATCTCAGATTCTTTTCTTTCCTTTTTTTCTTCCCTGTAGTTATCCTGAGATGGTGACCGGGTTTTTTTTCATCCTGATGACCTTGCTTTGGTTTACACGGGAGCCTGGCTTTGTACCAGGCTGGTCATCCTTCTTTGAGAAGTAAGTTACTTTCTTATCAGTTCCAAAGGGATAAAGCAACAGTTTTTAGAGGCTTCTAGCATGGCTATTTGGTTATTTATTGACCATAGAATTTCAGCAGGCCAGGCCATTTCAAACAAGGTAAATCCTAGTTTCAATCCAAGTCCTAATTTGAGGTTTTTCATTAATTTATCAATTTCTGTCCACACAACCAAAATTGTGTCTGTTGTTCTCCAGATAGCAGGCTTCTGTTAGAATATATAAAATAAATGTGTTCCAAAGGGAACAAATGGAAGGGCAAAACCCAAAATTAAAACATACACTAAAAAAAATGTGTGTACAGGGGAGCTCCCAATATTATGTCAGTGCTGCTGGGTTTGATTGTAGCTATCATTCATACTAAGCCTGTGAAATGTTTTTGGCTGAATTGTTTTCCAACAGAGACTGTTTATTTTGTCAAAATCAAAATGTTTTGCAGTAAAGCATAAATTTTGGTGGCAAAATGTTGAAATGAATTGCTTTGTCTTTTTTCTTATATTTCATTCAGTTTAGGCTTTTACATGACATTGAAAGTACACTTGAGACAACACATTATCCTATATGGAATGTATATAATATTGCAACAATATCAAAACAAAATGTTTACTTGTTTCCGTGTGTGTATGTGTGTGTGTGTGTGTGTATGTGTGTGAGTATTTGTCCATACTCTCTCTCTCTCTCTCATATGTGTATATATATATATATATATATATGAAAGAGAGAGAGTCATTGGATAGACACACACACACACACACACACATATATATATGTATGTATGTATACACATATACATATACACATATATGGAAACAATTAGACATTTTGTTTTGATATTGTATATATGAGAGAGAAATTCATTATATGGACAAACACACACACGCACACGTACACATATATAAGCGTCATTGTATGGAGACATGAGATGTGATTTTAAAATTATATATTTTAATTTCTGTTCTTCCAGTGCTTTAAGATTTCCACCTTACTTTCAAATTCAAACTGAAAATAAATTTCCAATAGAATTTCTGTTTTTCAAGTTCAGGACTTTTTGGGGACCTTATCACAGCTCAGAGGACCTGCAGATTAAATATATATATATATTTCAGTAATCCTCCCCATGCTCCAATAAATGCACAAAGATAATGTCCATGGTTGTTTTTTTCCCAAAATATGTTTAGTATCTCTTAACTAACATTTTTTATCACTGTGGGTTCAATGGGAATACTACAAGAAATTCTGTTTCTTAATTAGAAAGCTGTGTGGAATAGATTAGTAGATTCATAGATTTGATGAGGCTATTATTAGTCATTCTGGAATAATGATTGTGTCTGGCTAGAGTACACTGGCTCAAATAAAAAGCAAACATGAGTTTGTACCCTTCATATGTAGTGATACATTTTTTGAAGGACATCTACTAAGCCTTCAGCTATTCTCTACAAAGTTACTTATGGACAGGCATGCAACCTCATTTGGAAGTGTAAGCACCTGTACTTGTGACTGAAAATATCTAACATCTTCATATGAATTTATACATACTTGTTTGCTTGCATGAGAATGTTTTTATAGACAGTGCACAAGTTCTTCAGCTGGTATGAATCTGTTAAGATGTTTTCTTTTACTAAGCAGCATGAGTTACTCTACCTGGAACCTGTGAGACAGTGAGTTCATCTACGTAAGATGCACTACTGTGCAGTAGTATGGTTTTCTGTGCAGTAAGCATGCGCGTCTACACATGCACAGGCTTACTACTCAGTAAAACCGCTACTTGTGAGTAAATTTGCTACCTGCAAATGCAAGAAACAAAGTTACTGGCGAGTAGTTACTGCATGGTAACGTGCGTGTAGACACCAACGAGGAACAAATTTGCTCCCAGACAGCCCTGTCACTAGGAGGCCAACCTCAGGCTACCCCCAGGGCTCCAGGGTTGGGAACCTCTCCTGCCCCAGATTAGAGCCAGCTCTCTGGCAGCCCCAGCTTCAGGCCCTGAAAAGCCTGCAGGCACTCAGAGCCCTGGAGCAGATGCAGGGAGCCTGAGGCCACACCAGGCCAGTATGTCCTTCTGTGCAGGCCTCAGGCCATCTGTGCCAGCCTGCCTGCACCTTGCACCTGTGCAGCGCTGCCTGGCACTGCAGTATTGCATGCCTGCCAGGCCTACGCTGTCCAGGCCTGCAGCATGCTGCAGGCTCCTGACAGGCCTGCCAGCACCTGGGCCCAGCTGCAGGCAGCTCCTAGCCACTGGGGCCAGCTCCAGCTGCTCACAGTACACCCCCAGCAGACTGCCCAGAGCCTGCAGGTTCTGTGGGGCTTTGCTTCACCGTGTGGCTGCCAGTTCCATGCCTCTGCACTGGGTGCTGCAGGCAGCTGTGCAGGCCTAGCAGCATAGGGATAGCCATGTAGAGGCCTGGAGGCCCAGAGCAGGAGCCCAATGGCCTTGTTGCTGATGTCACACCCCACCTCCCAGGGCTGCAGCTGGTCACAGGAGGCTGGTGACTTTGTGGTCCTGTGGGATGAGACAAAGGTGTGGCAACAGTTTGCACAGAGTGGGCGCTCCAATGCCCATGTCTATGAGGGGCTGCCAGGCTGGATTCAGGAGTGTAAGCATGACCAGTCAGCATAGCAATGCTGCATAAAAGTCAAGGCCTTGTGGGCACAGTGAGTTTCCATCTCTGACTACACTCATCAGTCAGGGAGTTCCCTCAAGACCATGCCCTTTATGCTGCAGCTGACAGACATCCTTATGCCCCATGACCCAGGCTGCCACCATGCCATGTACTGCAGCATGGGCAGCCTGCCTGAACCCCCACTCTGGCCTGGCATCCACCATGACATGTTGCTGGGGGAGGGCCCCTCAGGGCGCCAGTGGCACATTCTGCCAAGCTCCCTACCTGCAGCCTCCACCAGCACCTGAGGGGGCCCAGGCAAAGCCCTATCCCGACAGCTCTGCAGCATCAGTCCCAGCCATGAGGCAGTGCCAGCCATGACACAGCCAGCTGTCAGCAGTGCCAGCTTCTCCTGGGGGGTGGGGCTTCCTGGGCATCCACACACTGTGCCCTGCTGTCCAATGAGTCCACCCAGAGCTGTACACCATTACCACCAGCCAGGGCCAACCAGCCCCAGCCACATGGTAAGCCCTGCACTTCAGCCCTGCAGGTTCAACCTTCTTTAAGAAGTAAGTTACTTCCTTATCAGTTATCAGGCCCTGCACCACACTGCACCAGCAGCCCCAGCCATATGGTAAGGGGGAGGCAGGAGATGTGTGAAACTTTATTGAACAGCATATGCCCCAGCTAGGTGGGCATGGGTCCATCACACAGTGAGGAATGCATCGATGTTGGTGATAATGTCCTTCTCAGCTGTGGGGGGAAGGCGATGTGTAGCACAGCTACAGGTAGCCCTTCAGGTTGCAGCAGAGGTTGCAGGGCAGCCTGAGGTTGCTCCCTGCACTGTCAAAGCTCAGGGTCCTATGCCAGATCCACTGGTGTACCCGGGGCACCATGGCAAACAGCAATAGCAATGCATAGTGGGTCAGGCACCCTTCAGTCCATGCAAACATTTGCTTGTGCAACGCCCAGGACAGGAACAGCAGGAGCATGCTTGAGGTGCAGAGCAGCCACAGGGTGCCTGGCACCAGGGCCCCCTGTAGGGAGCACGGAAGCATGGGCAGCTCTTTGTCCCAGTTATCTGGAAGCCCTGTGTCCCCTGAGCACAGGCACTGTGGGCTTGGTGGCAGCACAGGAAAGCAGCTGGCCTGCAGGAGAAGCAGGGGGAGCAGGGTCTGGATCTGTAGCAGTAGGTGCTGCCAGAAGCCTAGCCTGACCTGGCCTGGGAATGGGGCAGGGAAAGTAGGTTGGCTTCAGCCAACACCCAGCCACCTATCCACCCCAGGGAAGTAAGAGGGGGTGAGGGGCTTGGCTAGCAGCCACTTGAGCCTGGGCCTGCCTGCCTGACTTACCATGGTCCCTGGGCATCCATGCACACCCAACCCCTGATCTGAGGCCTGACAGAATGTGGGCCCCTGGTACAGAGCATCTTTTCTCAGAAATGTTACAAATTCTCGCAAACAGCTTCTTTCACATGACTCTGAAGGCCCTGCAGCTGCGCATGGGAGAGAGGCCGCTGTTGGCAGTCAGGATGTGGCCTCAGGGTCACCACCACCCACAGCCAGGGCCCCATAGATGCGACGGCTACACCAGAGGATGACCCAGACCAGTTGGTGACAGCTGCGGAGGACCATTTGTCAGACAAACAGGCCTGGCAGGTGGAGGATATCACCCACAAGGCTGTGTGGGACTGGGCAGATTGGGCCTGTAGCACAAGCATGTGGAGGTCCTCCAGGAGCAGTCTGTGCTTGTGGCCAGGGCAGTGAAGGCCACAGAAACCACAGATGACTGCTGGGTGCTGGACACCATTCTGGCCCTAGCAGTTGCCACCCACTGCCCAGGCCCTGACCCTAGCCTTACCTGGCCCCTGGCAGCTGGCTGTAATTCAGCAGCAGAACCCTTCCTGGGCCTGTCCAGAGGTCTAGTGCTGCCTCCACTAGCCCCTGCCCTGGCCCCCACCTCAGGTCCTTCACCACCCAGCCCCTCGGCTTGGGCCCAGTCCCACCAGTTGTCCCAGCTACACATGGGCATGGACCTAGAGCTGCTTGCAGTGAGGCTAGGATCACACATTGGCTCTGCTGGCCCTGAACACCAGCTGCCAGAGGGGGAGCCACCCATGCCAGGGGTCCAGCAGCTGCCATTGCTCCTGGGTACACCTCCTGCCCACTGGGCATGCCTCAGCCTGGGCACCCATGGGGGAATAGCCAGAGGCCAGGGTGCTGGCAGCCTGCACCCTGCCAGCACTGCTAGAGGACTCTGCCCTCTAGGCACCCCCACCCCAGGAGGGCACTTTCACAGCCACATCACTTAACTTTTAAATAGTTTGCACAGGGAAGAGGATGTTTTATTGGTGGTAGATGGGGTGGGTGGTGGAGAGGCTCTGTTATTGGGGAGGGAGTGGGGGAGGGCTGAGTTATTAGGGAGGGATGGGAGAGTCTATTTGTTGTGAGGACAATGATGTTTTCCTGAGGACTGTTTGCAGTAAGCCTGGTGCTGGGGTGGGTGGTGAGGTGGAGTGACTGTCCAGGCAGGCTGCAGTAAGGAGTGCAAGAGGAGGTGATTGGCTAGCGCCTCTCACACCCATGGCTCTGGCCCCCACTGGTGGATGTGTGGCTTGCCCAGGGCCTCAGTGGTGGGCCCCCACTGGGGTTAGCAGGGCCAGCACCATGGCCAGCAGGAGCCCAGGGTGCTGGGTGTTGCTGCGGGGGGGAGGGGAAGGGGCTGGAGCAGCCATGGCATAGGGAGGCAGAGGCTGCAGTGAGAGAGCCGCCACGTACTCATCCTGGCTTCTGCATGCTGCTTCTGGCCAGAAAAGCAGCTAGCCAGGGAGCTGAGCTGCTTTTTAAAAATGGCTGTCAGCTGTTGGCAGGTGCAGCCAGAGGCTCAAGCTCCTCTTGGTGGCAGCAGGGGCCCATTGCAGGAGCAAATCTGCTCCCAAATCTCTGCATGTGTAGATGCCTGCCTGGGATCACTTTCTCACAAGTAGTTTACTTACAAGCAAACTGATCCTGGATCAAATGCAGGTGTAGACATGCCCATAATTAGCCACATTTGTCTAAAGTCAACTAGAAGGTGGGGTAGATCTGCACCTTACAGACTAACCAAAGTAGATATATATAGGACAAGCTTCCATGAGCTGAAACTCACTTCATCAGATGCTGTGAAAGGACATGCACAGTATATAAGAGAGACATTAGAATACAAAAGACAAGTAGGGTGCAGAAGGAGGAGGGGGCAGTGCTAGGAGAGGGAAACAAGCATGCAGCAAACCCATAGGATCAAAAGAGCCACAAAAACTAATCCAGGTAAAGGAATAAGAACCTATATATTCCCTGTTTGAGCCATATTTAATGTAATCCAGTCTATGAATGATGTCTTGTTCTGCAGTTTCATGTTTAAATATTTTTTTTTAAAACTTGGTCAGTGATGGAGTGTTCAGTGTGGTCAAAGTAGTCTGCCACAGACTTATGTGTCTTTCTACAGCTGATGTCAGTTTGTTTTTCATTAATTCTTTCATGTAGGGATCACCCTGTCTGTCTGGTGTAGACAGAGGAGAGGCACTGTAAGCAGGTGATGGCATATATGACATTATTGGAGCTGCATATTAATAAACTCAGTTGTTATAATCCATGTTATTTGGTCCAATGATGGTCTATATCAGTGTTGGGGCACAGAAGGCATTTGGATCTGATGAAAGGTCTGGTGCCTCAGTGAGACTGGGATTTGGGTAACCTGTTGTTTGAAAGACACCATTTAAGGTTGGGGGGCTGCCTATGACTAGGACAGGTTTGTCCCCCATGACTACTTTAAGACAGCCAGCCCTTTCCAGGAGGTCATTAATGATGTGTCTAAGGTGTTCAGACCAGGTCAGCATAGGGTGTGAGTCTGGCTTTGTTGATTTGAGTGTCTGTAGTTTTGGTGTTGTATTGTAATGGTGGGAATCCCTACTTTAGAACCTTACAGTGTCCATCACAGTCAGTGGGTTCAGAATAGGCACAGTTGTAACATACAGCTTGGCTGTAGATGGTGAATCTAGTGGTGTGCTTAGGATGAAAACTGGTGGCATGCAGGTAGCTGTGGTGGTCTGTTGGTTTCTGATACAACATGGTGGCAATGTGGCCATTGCAAACCTTCACAGTAGTGTCTAAGAAATGAATTTGTTGTGTAAAGTATTCCAGAGTTGGTGGAGGGGTAGAAGTTATTAAAGACCTAGTGAAATTTCTTTAGAAATTCCTTCCCATGTATCCATACAGTGAAGATGTCATCAATGTACCTTGGGTAGATCATGGAACCTGGAACCTGACTCACTTTAATCTTTAGGATTCTAGCAAAAAGTCAAGATAGTCTTCAATTAGGCTAAGTTTGAACGCACTGTTAGAGAGATACAAGTATATTCTTTTATTTGTGTTGGCACTGGAACAAGCTGAAATTATTTCATTTTTCCCTTATAATTAGGGACCTACCTAAATCATGGCAGAAGTGCACTGTGCAGTGGGGCTCCTTTAATCTTGCTTTTTTTGCTGCACTCCTCTCTCCCTACCCCAAATTCCAAGCTGCCACTGATTGGCTGAGGGGCCCCATCAGCCCTACCTCTCACCACTTGTTCCTGATTGGCTGGGAGACAAAAACCATGATTTAAAATATGGCATGGTTTTTGCTTCCTGGCCAATCAGCAGCAAGTGACAGGGCTGCCAGAGCCCATCTACCAGTCAGTAGTAAGGGGGACGTGTGGTGAAAAGAGCAGGATTAAAAAAGCTGCTGTGCAGCACACTTCTACTCTGATTTAAATAGGTGTCTACTTAAATATATAGGATAAATACATAGATGATATGCTGCAGAAAGAAACATGATAAAAGAACTCAAACAAACATGAGAATCAAGGTCCCCAGCCTTGCTGCTCAAAACACCCTTATCAGGGTCTGCACACATGCTTTTACTACAGCAGACTTCCTTTAGTGTGTCTTCACTATAATCAAAATGTTTTTTCCTTAGGAAAGGCTACCGGACTGACGCTACTGTCTCTGTATTCCTTGGCTTTCTTCTTTTCCTGATCCCAGCAAAGAAACCATGTTTTGGAAAGAGGGAGGAAGGTGAGAAGATATTTGTCTTGCATGAAACTTGACCCATTTTTCAACACGTTTAGAGTTTCTGCTCTATAGTGGTGGTCTCTGCAAATATCTCAAAGACAGATGAATCTTTCTCAAGCAAGCATATGCCTCAATTCAGTTTCTTTTATATAACTCCATACTCTATAATATCAGACCTTTTCCTCAATATCTTTCTTTAGCCAGTTGATCGCAAACAAGTTTCAAGAAGTTATGGCCATCATCCCATCTTTCCTTTACTTCCCTAAACTTTTTCTGTTGTAACACATGATTATGATTTAGAGAAGGCTGAGAACCACTATGTTAATTCCAATGTAGACTGTTGCAAAATGCAGATGGACATAGCCCTTGTCGTAATGGGACTGCATGAAAAGTGAGCAACTGCTTAACACACAAAAAAGTCTCTGGGTCTATTCCTATTGCTATCTGCTAATGTAGAGAGATGCACTGCCATTCTCTGGCAACATTAACTATCATTTTCTTCTTGATAACAAATGTTATTGCTATTTAATATTTACTTTTTGGTAGCACTCAGAAGCCACAATCAGGATCAGTGATCTGTTATGCAGAGCTATGCCAGTATCTACAAAGGCATGAACCATCCAACTTGACTCCAAATAATTATTAGAAATAGTATGCAAGTATTTCATTCCCGCTGCGAGTAAATACATAAGTTAGGAAAACTGCATTAGCACAAAGTCCATTTCAGTACAAAAACTGGCCCCATAAAGTAAGTTAGCACTGCCTGCAGGAAAGACTGGGACTATAAATGGCCCTAGTGGCTCTATTAGGAGTGAAAAGATGCGGACCACCTCCTCAGAAATAGGAACCAGATCTTAAACATTCTTATCTAGGGATAGTTTGTACACAGTTTACATAGGAAAAGAGGTAGTCTCTCAAATAGATCTGACTTAAGCCACAGGAGTTTATAACCAACAGTGCCACTAACGGAAGCCAATAAGAAGCTGGTAAAGCGTCAGGACATTTAGGCAGCCTTCTTCCTGAGACACAGACAGTCATAGAAGAAGCAAGCTGCATTCTGTACTAGCTGTCTCTTGCAGATGGGCCATTAAGAGTAGCTTTATACAGAGTACATTACAGCAGATATGCTTAATGTCACACAGACAGAAATCAGTAAGATATCCTCTACAATTTAGAGAAATGTAACATTGTTAATGCAACATTAGCTATGTTATTTTTTATTTTTCTTTGACATAGGAGATGGAGAGAATTCTGCAGACATTAACTCAATGGAGCCAATAATTACCTGGAAGGACTTCCAAAAGACTATGCCCTGGGAGATTGTAGTTCTGGTTGGAGGAGGATATGCTTTAGCAGCTGGATGCAAGGTAGTATTTTAGAGGTTACCCTCTATTACTTGGGTATATGGACCCTTAAAATGTCTACAAGGCTAGATCTTTATTTAACCCCTTGATATTCTGACAGTTCTGGCAACAAAATTACTCTGCAGTTTCAACTGGCATGTCATCTACATCTCTGGGCCATTGATTTGAAAGTCAATTATATTGGGGATTTCAAGAACTTGCTGCATAATCTCTCTCCTGATGACTGGACTTTATATCACCATCATTATCATTAGAGCAGCACCCTAATCCCCAATCAGGGTTGGGGTCCCACTGTGCTAAATAGTTTGAGAACATTTTATTTAGATATAGTCCCTGTAATGTCCTGTCATTCACTGAGCTTTCAGTGGGCCTCAACTCTGCTCTTGAAGAGGCGGGAAGGGCAGTTCTGTACCTATTCGGGTTTGATCTATCTGCTAAGCAACTAGATGGACCACTTTATATTTGGGGTTTATTAGGGACTGACTGAAATCATTGACACATGAAGCTGATGTGGGTGTGCAGGGAATGGCCAACTGAACTAAAGTAACCATAATTTGCTGGTGAAATTCTTCATTACAAAGTCTCTCAGACAAGAGGTTTGCATTTCTCAATATACCATGTTCTCCCTCATCGTGTCACTCTTGTCTTTCTCAGACCTCTGGCCTTTCTACATGGATTGGGCGCCAGATGTTGTCTTTGAGCAGCCTCCCCTACTGGGCTGTTACTCTGCTGGCCTGCATCTTGGTGTCCATGGTAACAGAGTTTGTTAGCAACCCAGCAACCATAACTATCTTCTTGCCTATTTTATGCAGTATGGTAAGTAAAAACAATGGGGTTTTAAGCTGTTGTTTCCCAATAGGCTTTAGGGACTATCTCAAGGTGTTAGGATATCAGCTGTGAGCTGATGAAGAACTTGGTTCAGTGCTGCTGTGGTGCTGTCAGGTTTAGAAGCATTAGCTTAGCCAGTCGACAGGCCTGGGTGCAATATTATATCATTAGTAATACTTTAACCACCCATATGCTTTCGGGTCTTATTCAGGTCCTTTAAAAATAAGCAAATATGCCTTGAGGGAACCTACAATCTAAGAGTAACAGAAATGAGAAGGGGAAGATAAGGGAAGAAAAAGAATAGAACACACCATAAGAGCATGTGGTTACTTGCTGAAGCTTGTACGCAGCTTTAGGCTTGATTTAACTTTTTATTATAGCTTATATCTATTATTAATTAGCTAATGTTACTCTTATTCACTTTGTATGAGGAAAGAAGTAACTTCTGAAGGGTATTCTAAATATAGTGAGGGGGCTGGCTTGTTGCACAAGATGACATACCAAGTATAAGGACAGCATGGAAGAGTGAACAGAAGTACTTGTGAAAATGAGACAATGTGGAAAGTGAATGTGTCATCAAAGGCAGAGTGGAAGGAAAGACACCAGTTATATCCTGCATTAGAATACACAAACCATTGCTTTAACTGCAATGAAGGCAACAGGAACCTGCCTTCATTTTTACAGGTTTTATCATGAGAAAAACTGTCTACCAGGAATCTAACCTGTGAAATGTGTTTCTCCATAAATGCAACCTAATGACTGACACAGTGAGGTGATAGGGAAGCAATCTGAATTCAGAGTCCAAAAATGGTGCCTCATGCCCCAGACTAGGAATAGAAAGTGTTCCATGGAAGCATATGTTCAACTACTAGAGGAGGGGAACCCTTTGTATCAATGGGCAGTGATTTACCTTGGATGCAGTTTGGAGCTGCGCTAATTAGATCCAAAAGCAGCAGCATAGACTACAGACATCCTGCAGTGCCAAGGGGAAGGAGAAGTAAATGGGAGAAAGAAAAAGTTGAAACAACCCATTTACCCCCATTAAAGCATGTTAATAATTTGACTAATGTTTCTGGTTAAACAATACCTGAAATTTTAAGTGTACTCTGATTTCTACAGCTCCTTGAAGGAAAATTACCCTACTGTTAGACCTCAAAATGTAAAGAACCAAGGAGATTCTAATAATCCTGGATCTTAGCTACAATTAAGATGAGAGCACCTTTTCTGCCTTCTCCTAACAACCAAATGGCAGAGTGAAACTTCTCTTCTCCCACCTCTTCTTTGTCTTTCCAGTCAGAAACCCTGCATATCAACCCTTTATACACTCTGATTCCTGTAACCATGTGTATCTCCTTTGCTGTGATGCTGCCAGTTGGGAACCCTCCAAATGCCATTGTCTTCAGTTATGGGCACTGCCAGATCAAAGACATGGTAAGTTCTGAGAATAGTTATATTCCCCAGCCCTGATGCAAACAAAACAGAACCTACTGACTAATCTGGAAATAATAAGGGGACCCATGATAGTAACAGGTGGTCGGTTTGCACCACAGCTATTTCACAGTAGCTGACAGTTTTGGAATATCTGCTCTTGGTATGCATGTGTGTTATCTTAATTTTTTGGAATTAATACAATGGTTGTGAAAGGTACCGAAGAACTAGCAACACAAAATCACTCATGTTTTTCTGTAACTCCAATATAATAGCAGTCTGTGAAGAAAGAGATTAAGGAGCAGAATGAAAGGGGAGAAGCCAGAATTATATGATAAATTAATATATCATATAACTCTGCAGTTTTTCATGTAGCTATCACCCTAGCCATGTAGGATGTAAATCCAGGGACTAAATATATAGTGGTGATGCCCATATGGAAAATTGTGAAGCTATGTGATGAATTACATTTATCATGCACTCTTGGCCCCCTTTCTGGTACTCTGTCTGCACTCTCACACACAAAAATCTTCACTGGGCCTTTTTGCTACTGTAGTCAGCACATTCACTTTGTTCTTTATACAACAGAGGATTGTCAGTTTGCTAGTATCCAGACTACTGCCTTCTGAGTTTGCTAGTTAACACTTTTTACCTGACTGACATTGATTGTGCTCTCATGTGCTTGTTTTTCATAGGTGAAAGCTGGGCTGGGTGTAAATCTGATCGGTCTAGTGGTTGTCCTGATAGCCATCAACACTTGGGGAATTAGTCTTTTCCAGCTGAATATGTTTCCAGACTGGGCAAGGGTCAGCAATGTAACTGGTCAGTTGTAATAAGCAGTGACAAAACTTACAAGACCAAAGCAGGCGGGGGGCAAAATATTTCATCTAAATTGCACACGTAAAAGAAAGGAAGAAACTTGAGTGTATATAGATCCAGGATCCAGAGCAAAACATAGAGCAAGTTCACAGGTTGTTCTCCTAAAAAAAAAAGATACCTTGCCCTTTATTTCCTAAAGTGAAAATTTGCATTACTTTTTCACTTTTAAAAATCACCATGAAACAAGACAGATTTGCTTTGATTTATTGCTTCTTTCCCTGTGCTACTATAATTCTACAAGAAAATCCAACTTAGAGCTCCCCTTACACTACAGAGCAATCAAACTGAACATTTCCCTTTCAAATAGGGGATATATGATCCCAGTGAGAAAACTGAAGTATATACTAGTATAGTATACAACATTAATATAGTAGTATACTATACAACATACTACAGTAACATACACTTTCCTTCCATTCTGACTTCCACACCAGATAGAAGGTGATTCAGTTTACTAACTTGGAGTATTTTTAAGACTAATTCTTTTAAATGCAGGTTTGTTTGGGTTTTTTTTTTTTCCCTTGAGATAAGTCATCATTATTTAAGGATGATCAATCTGTTAGCAAATCTGTGTGGACTAGAGAAAAGTTTGACTAGAAACTGTGTAGCATCCACATGAAAGGAAGATGAGTAACTACTACTCAGGCAGGGATGAATGAGGGACCTGGACATGGCAACTTGGGAAAGGACCTGAGGCTTGTCCTCAGTCCTCACATGAAAATTTACGTGCTGGAATACTTTCAGTCTCTTCTTTGGAAAGAGGAACTTCAGAGTCTTCTCAGGATCTCAGATGGGAAGTGTCAGGTTCCTCATTCCTTATTTTTCTGGTGTGGACGCTGTCCACAGCAGTCCTGCAGTGGAAGCAATTCCCAGCAAACCCTGACATGGCCACCAGTCTTGTTCTCTTTATGTTTCCTTTGCTGTTGATTTTATTGATAGAGAAGGGGTAGTCCTTTCCAAGGTCACAATCAATGCTGCTCTGTAACTAAGATGGAGGAGGACTTGTAGGAATGGCATTGACAGATCTCACCATCACAACACTCACACTGAGACCACACACAAACACACACACCTATTCTTTAGCAGCCCAGAGAACAGGGACTCCAAGCCAAGGTAGCTTCAAGATACAGCAGAAAAGCAGCACACCAAAGGACCATTTTCTCTTATGTTTATAAAAGTGGGTGCCTTTCATTACTGATTGTACCCCAGTTATCCCCACTAGATTTCCCTTATATGTATTGTTTTTAATCACTTATTTAATGTCAAGGCCTTTGATCTGGTTATTAGGATAATTGGGTCCCATATAATCACTTTAGAGATGCAATTTAATCACTTGTTATGTGGCTTTGTTCAATAGGTTTCCCATTTGGAAACAGTATATTTCAATGTTAGTGTAAATGTCTATACAATGTAAAGACAATGTCAATAAAATAAATTATTCACCATGTCATGACCTTGTGCTTTGTAAGACTATAAATGAGACTCAGATACATGTCTCGCTGTGACTCAAGTAGTGCTCAGCATAACAAAGATTAGAGTAAATATTAGTCCTGGCATATTGATTTTTAAAGAAAGGGTTTCCACATATTTCTGCTTGTAATTAAAATGGTATAACAAGATGTGCATGTTTTGGTAGAGGTGGATATGACAGGACTAGGGGATCTATCCAAATAGTTCTTAGTACTATCATGACACCAGAAGGAGGCAACACAACTTGGCAAACCAAGGTCTATAGAATGTATCTGCTGGGAATTTATTCCTGAAAAATATATTAAGATGGATAGTGTAGCATAAGCCATGGGTCAGTAAATGTCATACATTTCCTTTCTTTTGTAGCAACACACAGGAAGGCCGCTTGCTGCTTCTTCCAATAATGTGTTAAGTCCTTTAGTTCAGATAGGGAAGGCTTTTGCTGAAGATCTTGAGTTCAAGTCCAATTGATACAGAGTTGCAGTAGTACAGTGTGCAACTTGTTTATTTTTTGTGTTTGTTTGGGTCAAAGGCCTTTTTTGAAGGAACCTGGGTCCCATCAGTATTGTTGCCCTTTTTTGACCCACCACTTAGCCAAGATCTGAGATCTTACCAGATTGTTTCTGTTAGGTTGAGACATGGATTATGTGAATCAGGTGTTTCCAAAGTGCAGTCCTGTTAATTTTCAAATAATGTACTCAAAGTCCTGTTTTCCTGAGCACAGAAGGGACAAAATAACAGAAGGTAATTTCCTTGTTTTCAGTTTCTAAGCCTGCTCTTCCAATCAGCACCTTGCCCAAAATAAAATATCTTGTTTTCTTAATTTATTCCCAATGTTAAATTCATGCTGCTCCCTTTTTAGGCTGTTTCCATACTGATTCCCATCTCTCTCACTCAGAGACAGCTTCAACCAAATTTCTTAGATCCTGTGTTTTTAGTGAATCAGAAGGCCAATTCTGCCCATCTCAGCTTCTCTCTGGCTTTGTTATTTTGGTCCATGCCTTGGCCAGTGGTCTGTTTTATTCTAGCTATCACCAAACAAAGGAACATTTAATTGCTTTCTTATTTAGTTTAAATGAAAAGTCACTAGCATGGTCATCACCAATGTCAGTGTAAAAACATGCTTGTTGATAGTCACAAACACCTTCCTCAACAATAGTTTTTGTTTAGAAAACGTTTCTAAATACCTGTTGCATGCCAGAATAATAATAAACAAAATTATCTGCAGAATTATTTTCATAAATCCAAAGAGATAAAGGTCAGCTCTGAAGGGACTGAGGCAGAGACATCTAGGTCTGGGACAGACATTGCGTAAACTGGTTTGACGCAAATCAGTTAAGTCTGATACTATATTCAACCACATTTATCTCAAACCCATTTTCAGACTGGCTTATGTGCACTGAACATCTGTTCTGTTACAGGTTTTAACCAGTTTCTGATCATTTAAACTGCTGTATGTGTAATGTCTGTCTCTAGCCCTAGAGAGTAGGATTACCATAGTTTCAGTTTAAAAAAAAACAGGACACCTGTTGTGTTGGGGGAGGGGGTAATATGATTGCAGGAAAGGCAGTGATATGCCGGTGCCCTGCCCCTGCCCCTCACTTCCAAGCCACAGCATCCCCCCAGCCCTGCCCCTGCCCCTCACTCCTGACCCAGAGTACCCCACCCCCCAGATCATGCTGGTGCCCCTCATTCCCAATGAACAGCTACCTGGCACTGCCTGTGCCCTGCATTCCCGACACAGAGCTCCCCACCCTCTGGTTCCCTTCACTCCCAAGCTGAAGTCCCCGCCCCCAGCCCTGCTGGTGCCCCTCACTCTTAACCCACAGCACCCTGCCCCCCATCCCTGCTGTCCATGCAGCTCCTTGCTGCCCGTGAAGAACTCCCACCTCACCCCTCCCCCGCTGCTGGAGGGGCAGGTATCTCCCCCACCTTCCCACCCTGCTGTAGCGCTGGTGCCTGGACAACATAGGCACCCATCCCCCTTGCACACCCATCCCCTCACACACACACCCACAGTCCCCAGCCTTGGCCCTCCAACACCAGCAACCCCCACCTCCCCCCAGCTTAGTTGCCTGCATTTGTGGGATGATATGGAGACCCATGTGAAGCCCCAGCCTACAATCCCCCTCCCCTGCTCGCTCCAGCTCTAAGCAGCAACTTTCTGCGGCAAGTCAGGAAGTGCTGGGGAAAAAAATTTTGATGCTGAGCACAAGCAAAGCAAAATCCCAGACATTTCTTGATATTTTAAAAAACCTCTTGGATTGAAATGGGAGGACCCAAAAAAGGGGACATGCCCAGGAAAATCCAGATGTATGGTAACCCTACAGAGGAGTGAACTCCATCAAGAAGTTCCCAGAAAGCCGTGGTGTAATTAGAGGAGAGCAATGGGCCCTGGGTGCTGACTTGAGGTGTGGAGAAGAGGGAAGCACAAAAAATGGACTGCTGCTAGCAGCCACATGATCTCAATCACAGCCATGGTGGCAACTAGAAATCACTGCTACCCCTCTGCCCTGGCTGTCTGGCTATGTCCCTACACTGTTGCCATAAACCATATCAGTGATCTTAGTGTACCCTGGTTTTGCTGGCACCCCAGACTGCCAAGTTCCAATTTTTTGGCAGCTCTGGCTGTTCACAGAAATGGAATTTCTATAACAGCTTTATTTTCACTACAGGGCAACATAAAACAGGGCTCCCTGTCATTTCAGTGGAGAACATAAGAAAGTAACTGGAGGGCAGAATTTGGACCAAAGTCCACTGTATGCTAAATTAAAATGTGAATTACATGCTACAACAAATGCACCAGCACTGGTCTCTGAGTAGCAAGTATTTGGAGTGAATAAATTAGTGGCGATGCATAGGGGTACACAGGGGTGCATGTACACCCCCTGAGAACACCAGTGCACCCCCTGACTGGCCAAACTCGCTGCTTAGGTGATGGACAGGAGGGGCAGGTCGGAGAGCTGGTGCACCCCTGCAAGCACCAACTGAGGAGTGGGATCAGCTGCGGAGGACCCCCCCAGCAATATCGGCCGTGGTGGGACCCCCCCCAGTCGATGGGATCAGCCACGAGGGACTGCCCTCCCCAGTCGCTGACTGGTTGCTGGGGGGGCACTTGCCCCCCCGATTAAGGCAGCACCAATGGCCCATGGAATAAATGATAAGTAAGCAAAAGAGGAGGAAAAACCCACAATAAAACAGATTTGTCTTTGTCAGAAACTAAAAATAAAGATTTTTCTTTAGAAAGGAAATAACTGGGATTCCAAATTAAGTCCTTTCCAGATGCTTTGAATATTTAGTTTAGTCTACTAAAAGTTCCTTTTCCATCGAAAATCACTCTGTCATATTAACTAGTAGCTGCATTATATTGTTCCATCTTACAATCCTTTCTGTAAGAGAAAGTTTAAGTAGAACTCTTTGGGTGTGTCTATACGAGACATTTACTGAGCAGTTGACTAATTAACTGCTCAGTAAATGTCTCAGTGTCTACATGTGCACCCCTACTAGGGGACAGGAAGTTAATAAACTCTGCAGAAAGGTACTACTTGTAAATACTGTGGAGTTTTTTTGTGCCACAGATTTTTTTTGTGTGCAGCAGTGCACGTATACATGCTGCCCCAACTGAGTGGGACATGAAAGTGCTTCAATGTGGGGACTGCCTGCTGGCTAGCCTGCACTGGAGCACCCTTAAGCACCAGCCAGCCCTTCTACAGTGCACTGAGCCAAGTTGGAGGAGCCCTGGGCTGGCAGGCTGACCCCCAGAGCCACTGCCAGCTGGGGCTGCCCCGACCAGCAAAACGTGCTGTGGTCCAGGTTCATGTATAAATGGTGCACCTAGGAGCTTCCTGGGAACAATAAGCTCTGCAGTTTATTCCCGTGCATTATTGGCACATGTAGACATGCCCTTTTAGGATGAAATATCTAATTGTTATATTCCTATAACTCCTGAATTATTTTAGTGAACTTAACTGAGTTACACAGGATTTATACTGACAGCAATTTTTTGCTCTGCAGTTAATATTTTTATCTCTCAGGGCATAAATCACTTTCTCACATGATAGTTGCATGGCAGCTGCTCCTTTGTGCTTGTAAATAGTAACTCATAAAATTTAAGACTGGATTACAAAGATCTGGCTCCTTCTGTCCTCCTCCATATTGATCAGTACTTTACCACATAAGACAGTTCATTGATTCCAAAGCTGAAGTTTACAGGAAAATGGCACTGCTCAGCATGACCAAGGTTTTGGATTGGAATTCCTTTTCCTAGCAGATTTGAGCATCTTCCATAGATTACCATCAGCCATATGTTGGGGGTGGGGGTGACAATATTAGTAGAGAAACTAATGGCTGGAAACACTATGAAGAGTGACCTCACTTCATTTATTGAGACAGTTGGTCCATGTGAGTCTTGAAGCATGGTTAGGGAAATATAATTGGAAGTCTGCATTAATGCAGCTCTGTCCATTATTAGTTGTCCTCAAGCTGTTAGACTGTTATTTTGACATTTCCCCCTAGTATGAATGTAGGATTCAAGTTTTAAGAGAAACTTTAAACATTATAAAAGTAGATAAGGCTACAGTCCAACAACAAGGAGTATAAATCAAGGGGAAACGCTGCTCCCTAAATTCATAACTTCTGCCATAGATTTATGGTTGGTTCTCTTTTGGCCGCTAGTATATTTTGCAAGGACAAAATAAAACCACAGCAAGGAACATCTGTTCTGAGGAAAAAATTCTGCAATTTGCTTTATTCTTCAAAGAAGGAAATATGACATTTTTTGGTTATGATATAGATGTTCATGCATCTTTCAAAAGGAGTGATGAACAACACCTGTAACCATTCTATATTGATACCACGTTAATAAATGGGAGCCACCACTTGGGACGCTGTAAAATAAAGGTTAGCAGACATTACTGAGAAGTTTTACAAATAGAACAAAATATTTATTTCTTCAATCCCCCAGAGAGAATTAGAAAGAGAAATATGGGGGGATTTGTCTCTACAGTTCTACTGTTTACCTCATGAAGCATTATTTTCTAAGACACAAAAGTAACTCTGTCTCATTTAGAATAGATACCTATTTGTACAGAAATGTCATGTCACAAACTTCTTTTTACAAATGTCATTTATGTTCACAACATTAATCTTCTGTCATTTTAAACATGTTGCACTGATTTTTGTCTTTTTCCAACCTTTATGCCTTTGTGGGCTGTAAAGCATATGGAATCAAGCTTGGCTTTCCAAAGCACAACACGTTTTCTTCACCCTTATTTGCTAAAATATATATAGAGACTATCTCCTAAGAAAAAAATCTGAAGACGAGAGCATGAAGCTATTGTAAGGCATTGCTGACAACTCTGTAGAAATACAATGGTTGAAAACCTGGCTCCGATGAAGACAATGAAAACTTGCTATTGGCTTTACTGGATCCAGGAGTTTATCCTCTAGCTTTTAACACATTGAGACAAGATCTTTTGCTATCAGACCATCAGGAATTGCAGCCCAGGTTTCCTGCAAAACCATTATAACTAATCAAAGATCAACCTTTTTCAGCCTTTGGAGAGAGGCGGAATCAGAGCAGTAGATTAAAGGGGGTTACAATGTGAATGACCCTCCAACAGCCTTTCACTTTCTGTGGCAAATGGAAACAACCCGGATTTAGATGCAGATTCCATAGAAGCCCTACTTTGGAGCTACCTGGCCAGCATAAGGTCTTTGAAGTAACAGTTTATCACCTGTGCAGTGAGAAGATCAGGACTACTCAACAGTTTGCTATAGCAAAGTATTCTGGGATAGCTGGGTAGTTATGAAAAGTACTAACAAGCCAGTCACATGGCTTCAAAAGTGTATGTTTAGGCTATGTAGGCATCTGGCAAGTGAAGGTAGTACTTGCAACCTACTAGGAACTTTTTCAAGTGAAGGGAGTTGTTACATTCTATTTATCCATGTATTTCCCCAGGTATTTTAAATGGATCTAACTTCTGACCACAGTACATGAGCACAATGAAAAGGTTGTTGCCAGATGTCTCGGGGATGCTCTGAGTCAACACATTGTCTGTGTGACCTGCCACATACTTTCTGATGTCAAATCTACTCTGACTTGCTCCTGGAACAAGAGTGGCAGGAATTGTGCATCACACGCTCAGATGTTTTGCTACTTGAAGATCTAATTTTGCAGCATGCATTAGTATAATTTAGCATGGTCTGAGAGAGAATATTAATTGAAATTTATTGTGCTGTGGTTTCGAAACTGATAGGAATCTTTGTTTTCTGAAATATAATCCAGACCTCCAATTTTTCAGGTGGGAAACAGGAAGTAAAATATGGACTAAGGTACAAAGTGCTCCTAACCTTGAGGAGCATTTAAGAAATCAAGTCGTTATTAATTTATCCATTATTTATATAACACTACAGATGTGCCTGGTTTTCTTTATTTGAAAAGCTTTATAATGTGAGATAAAAAAATCGTGACATCTGCTGTAAATTATCAGATGAAAGTTTGAGCTCTAAATTGCATTTTTAATGCCAAAGCAGGCTACATGGCCAATAAATATGGAGAAACCTTAATTATTTTTTGCCTCCTCATCTTTGTGATGAGCAGAAAGATCAAAACATACTCCATAGGGAAAACTAAATCAACATTATGTGTTGAAATAATTTTATAGGGTAATAGAGGAAATATGACTGGTTTAGAACCAAAGTTTTGACATACTGAAGTTAAAATAGAATAACGGAAAGCAAGTCATTTTCTCCAGATTCAATTGTCTATTATTAACCCTATCACATTCATGGGAAGTTAAGGAAAATCAGGCACATGGGTTTATATTTGGGTCTATATGGAATGCAAGCAGCCTGATTCAAAGTCTATTGAAGTTAATGTGGGCACAACTACATGAAATGCTTAACTGTGCAGTAGCATAGTTTATTGCAAAGTAAGCATGTGTATCTACACGTGCACATGCTTACTATGCAGTAAACCTCATTAATCATGAGTAAATTTGCTACCTGCAAATGCAAGTAGCAAATTTACTTCCAATTAATTAATGGCATAGTAGTGCTCATGTAGATGACTGACCAGGAACAAATCTGCTCCCAGTCAGCTATCTACTGGCGGGAGGAGGGGAGAGATTTCTCCCTGTCCCCAGGAGCTGCCTGTTGCTGAGGCAGGCTCCACTACAAGAGTCTGGGCAGGAACTATATCCTGCTGCCCTGGCAGCAGGGAGCTCTAAGCCCCCTGCTCCAAGATTGCGATTGGGGTGTGGAAGATAGGAAATCCTTATCTCCCAGCTCCACCATGAGGATTGTGGTCATGCCCCAATTGGGTGACTGAGGCACAGGGCTTGGAAAGAGCTGCAGGCATGGGGTGGGTCCCAGCCCACTGCCCTGATCTGCCAGTGGAGCAGCTAGCAGTGAGCTAGCTGCTAGCTGCTGGCTGCCCCACTGGCACATTCGAGTAGGTAGCTGGGATCTGCCCTTCCCCTGCAGCTCTTTCCAAGTCCCTGCCCCTGATTGGGGAGCCAGTGCCAGGAACTCCCTGCTGCTGGGGCAGGTGGACATTGCCTCCACCCTGGCAGCAGGCAGCCCCGGGGGCAGAGTGTAATATCCCAGCCCTGTCCAGGAGACAGCTGTTTCTTATCCTGGTGCTCCCTACTAGCCCTTGGGCTAGCACCCAGGCAGAGCCTAGAGCTCTCCCTGATGGTGGCAGGGGTCCATTGCAGGGCCCCAGGAAGCTGAAGCAGTTCGCTGCCATTAGCAGCAAATCTGCTCCCACTTCCCTATGTGTGTAGATGCCTGCCTCGGAGCATTTACTCATGAGTAATGCATATGAGTAATGCATATCCAGTGTACCTTAAAGAATATTGGCAATTCAGAAATGGCTAAACATGGTTGTATTTTCCTGGAGTATTCTCATCTTAAAGAAGCCTATTGATATTCTCCTTCATACCTGCTGCTACCTACCACAACGCCTCCATTTGTTGGTAGCTTATAATATGCCCCCAGTAAATGGCCATAGGAAACAGTGTCCATTGTATGTGTTGACATATTTTACAGGTAAGATCCAGTGCCTTAGCAATTAAGTTTGGTGCCTGGGACAAAGCCCACAGTGGCAACCCACCCTCACAGATCCAAAGGAGATATGTCCCCCCATGCCCGGGAGGAGCTGTCTTTCCCCCATCCCCGCACCCCCTCAAATAAGCCGTTCACAGCTCCATCCCACACCCTGGTTGGGCAGTGCCTGTTGACACCCCTTTGCTTTGGCACCCAGGGCAGTTGCCCTGCTCCCTGCCCTTGCTATGGCACTGGTGAGATCTGATGCTTTCCATTATAAGATCCTTTCAGCTGTCTTTAGGCTTGCCAAATATCACCAATTAAGACTGAATTTTTTCATGTCAGGTGTCTAAATCAGGGCGTGTTTTTCTGGCATAAGTTATAACTAAACAGCTGTCTCATTTCAAAGACTGAGATTAGGGGAAATGCCATTTTACTTGTGTTAAAAAGGCTTACAAGCATTTTGTTGAGAAACTTGTACCTCTATGTTTTGAAACAGGGGTGTGAAATTTGGCAGGGGATAGCCTTTATGTCAGAAATGTGCCTTTGGCCAAGCTCGTGAAAATAATTCATTCTCATATGGCCAAGTTAATAGCTTTTGAAAATTATACTCAATGGGGACTTGCTAGATCTTTGTAGCTAAATGATCTGAAGTTGGACTGTTTTGTTCATGTTCCAACCCCATGTCTGAAAACTCAGCAGCATTGTCCTTGTAAATGTTCCTGCTAATTGTGACAGGCTACTATATTGCCTGGGACTGGATTTAAGAGCAGAGGGGGAATTTCCTTCCATTGCTTCCTAACTAGCACCCAAGAGGAGGAGGAAGGTATTGGGACAGGCATGAACGCCACATGCCCCCAGAGGCTGGCAGGGCACAGTGGGCTTCTGCAGGCGGCCACAACACTGTCAACAGCAGGGTGTGGCGAGTGCTGACTAGTTCCAGGTTCTGGAGAAAGGGTGTATTTGAAAAGGTAGGGGATAGGGGCAAGGGATACGGGCAGCAGCCAGAGAAAGTGGGAGAGTATTACCCTTTTATTACTGCTATTTTCATTCTCCCTCTTGTTTTCTTGTTGTATCCAGCTGTATCTTGTTGAATCACAGAATCAAAGGATTGGAAGGGACCTGTAAGATCATCAAGTCTGGCCCCCTGCCATGTTCAAGAGGTTATTGAGCTCAAACGAGCTCAATGAGGTGCCTGTCCATCCTCCTCTTGAACACCTCCAAGGATGGTGACTGCACCACCTCTGATGGGAGCGTGTTCCAGATTCTAGATACCCTTACAGAAAAGAAGTTTTTCCTAATGTCCAACCTAAATTTTTCCTCAATTAGCTTGTGCCCATTGGTCCTCATCCTCCCTGGGAGTCCCTTTCTAAAGAGTTGCTCCCCTAGATCTTGGCATTCACCCTTGACATATTTGTAGGCAGCTTTCAGGGTTTGTATTACACTTTGACTCCTGAGGAGGGCTGCAAAAAATCAAAAAACAGTTCATTAGGAGCAATCTGACTGGAGAATCTCCTTCCCCCACTTATGATTTTCAAATCTTACAGAGGGGGCTCTTGTCTTTTATGGGGGGCTCAGCTCACCTTCCTCCCCCCACTCCCCAAAGGCTCCTCTGTAATTCACACCCTGCTTGCTTTAGCTGTTTAGAGCAGGGGATCTGGGCACTACAGTACAAATGAAGCCTGAAGAATCCTAGGATTGACTTAAGTGTAAGATTGTTTCTTTCTCTCTCCCTCCTACAAATTATCACAATTGATGTTGGCAGTGATGCTTGATCAGTTATGAGATCAGCATACCTGGCAGAGCCTTTTCTAGTGGGACTGAGCCTTTGGGCAGCCCAAGCTTGTCAGCCTTCGGTATGCATTGCAAGGCACACTCTTTACTTCCTGATTGTAATCAAGGGGCTGTTAAGTGGTTATGGTTATACCATAGGTAAGAGGATTGAGTGTATAAACTATTTTCTGTTATGTAGCTGCAGGATTATTATTTACACTGGTATTCAAGGGGTGTGCTCATTATTTATATGCTTTTTAAGGATTGTCAAAGGCAGTCATTGTTGGGTAGGTACTGTGTGAAAATACCAATTGATAAAAAAATAATTTTTGTATTCTCCATTGCTAATCAATACTGTAATTTAATTCAATGTTTTATTAATTTACATTGCTACCATTGTTACCTCTTTTTGCCTTTATAGAGTGTATTTTATTAACAGCTCAGACAACAAAAAGCAATGCTTGTGATATCATGGGTGCTGGGTAGTAACCTTGAACCTGTGGCCTTGTCTATCTATCTAGTACAGCTGCTCATCCTGGCTTGCCACCTCTGCAGAATGCAGGGGCAGGTACCCAGCATTTTCCACCTGGGCCTAGTGATATGTCCACTTATGGCCACTAGGATGGCCAGCCAGGGTCAGCTGACTCCTCACCCTTTCCAGCATAAACCCCTGACCTTGAAGAGGAAGTGTCTGGGCAAAAGGACTCAACTTTATGGTTGAGTTGTTCTAGGTTGCTGTGTCCTTAGCTTGTGCTACTACTGGCTGGTGGATTCCTTGGATACCAACTAGGGGTGTGCGAAGCAGGCTGTATTCAATTCAGATTTAGATTTGGCCCAAATCAGGGACAGTGATTCGATTAGTTGATTCAGATCACTGTCTCTGATTCATTTTGGCTGATTCGGAAGATTTGATGCTGATTTGGAGAATCGGCAATTCAGACATAGACACAGCTTTAAACATTTTTCTACATATCTTGAGTTACCAAGTGCAGCTCATGATCACTGTGATCCTGGGGTGCTTGAAGCATCCCACAGGAGTTCGGGGGGGAGGGGGCCTCCACGTGCTTTTTGGCCCCCCTGCATGCTCCCCGGTGGACCAGGAAGTGGATCAGTACCTTGTATCCTCTTCCCAGTCTGCTGCCCAGTGCACTGGGGAGCCCCCTGTGCCTCTGTGGGACACTCCATACGCCCCAGCATTGCAGCACTCACAAGCCGCCTGCTGCCTAGAGGTATATAGAAAAATCATTTAAAGCTGTGTCTATGTCTGAATCTCCAAATATCTCTGAATCGACTTGGAGGGTTCCAAGTTGATTCAGAGAGATTAAAGGGGCCTCTGATTTGATTCTGATTCAACTACCGAATCACACCAAATCTCCACTGAATTGAGTCGGGGACCAAAGCTGCGCACAGCCCTAATACCAACCTAGCCAGCTTCCTGACCTCATGCTCTGCCTGGCCCTCTGGATCTCTAATTCAGTTCCCCAGACAGCTCTTCTGCCTTCTGACTTCCTGGCTTCTTCTAACCTGGAGGTGACTCCTAGACCTTACTGCCCATGGTCTGACCTGGGATTTCAATAGTCCACTGCCTTGTATTCAAGGGTTTTTGTGTTCATGAAATATATTGCAATATAGTGAGGAGGGCTCTCAGCTATGTTCATTGGGCAATGGAGTCAAAAACCTAGATCCGTAAAGAGCCAGGGAAGCTGACTAAAAACTTTGTAAGGCCTTAGCAATCTTCTCAGGGAAAATATAGAACAATTACATAGATATTTGAAAAGTGTATATATTAATGAGAGCAGCATGGTGTCATGCTAGGTAACAGGCATCCAGGTCTGGGGTTATTTCAGTCAGGAGAAGCAGCTGAGGTCTCAGGAAAGTATACTGAGTTGGAGTATAAGGAAGCCAGATGCAAGAAGATCCATACAGAGATCTGAGTCAGAGATCCAGAGGGTCAGGCGACTAGCCAAAACAGATATTCAGGAAATCAAACCAGAATTGGGGCAGGTCTGTTTCCAAGAGTCAGACCAAACTTGGGGTGCATAGGCAAGCCAGGTCAGGAATCCAGAGTCTGTGAGGAAGCCAAAAGTAGCACAAGCCAAGGATGTAGCAGGATACAGATTGGAGCTTTGTTGCCCCAGCATTTCCTCTTCTTGGTCAGGGATTTATATTGGCAGGGATGAAGGACTGGCTGACTCTGGCTGCCCATGCTGGTAGCAGGAAGTAGTCTTGTGGCTCAGCTCAGCTGGAGGCCACCTGCGTTCCCACCTAACGCTCTGTTGGGAAGGTGGCAGATGAGGCTAAGCAGCTGTACCAGACAAACTAAGGCCCTAGGTTCAAAGGCAGAGCCTGACTCTACCCTGCTATGCCCACCTTACAAGGGGTGCTGAGCCTCAGTGGTCCTTGCAAAATGTTTTCAGTAGATTGGAGCATGGAAGTCTATGGGCTTTCATGTGCATTTCTCTAGCCTATAACCCTCCCAATCAAGGTAATAGTTTTCCTCACCTCCATCTTGAATTTAGAATCTTGTGGACTAAGTATTCTTCTTGACCCTGAACCATTACATGTGGTGGAGGAGGTTGAGACTGGTGGAGGAATAAGCTTTCTGTGTAGGGCTTAAACAGGGATGTGTGAAATACCAGATGAATTTTCAGATAGTGGGAGCTGCAATTCAAAGGTGACTGGATAAATTTGATATAGAAGGGGTCGATATACCTGTGATCCAGTTTCTGCAAGGGCTGGTGGATACGGAAGTCTATAGCAGACCCCTCCCAACATACCTTTAATCATACTGAGTAAACAGGTCTCCGTTGACACTGTTGGTCTGTATGCCATTTGTAAGCTGCTTCTGCCTTTTCCAGATGATCTTTAGTTTTTTTGGACCTCCTGCACATATTGCATCTAGTCTGTAGCTGCAGATATGAGGTGGTGGGTAGGAGGGGTGTAGTTGGGGTGGAACCTGTAACTGGCAAAGGAGGTCTGTCCAGTTGAGGGCTCTGTGTGGAGTTCTTTGTAGGCAAACTCTGTAAGGGGTCCTCACCTGTTCTCTTGGAAATGGAGGTAACACCAGAGGTATGGCTCTAGGATCTGATCTGTTCTCTTGGCTTGACCATTAGTTTGTGGGTGGTATGTGAATGAGAGCTGGGTGTGGACCCTCAGCAGGTACAGGGTTTCACATCAAAACCAGGAAACAAATTGGGGCCCCAAGGTTAGAGGTTATGTTCTCCCCTTTGGCCCAGGAGACCATGAAGGTGAACCACATGATCCAACCATAATTGAGCAGTGTCTTTGGCTGAGGGCAGACCTCCACATGGGATAAAGTGAGCCACTTCACAAGCTGATCTGTCCCCCTCATTGAATATTCATTGAATTCGGGCATCTCTGCGATAAAGTTTAGCAAAATAGCAGACCAGGGTTGGGATGCGGAAGAATAGGAAAAGGTCTGGAGGAGCCTTCAGTTTCAGTGCGAGTTTAAGTGTAGGCACACAGATCCCAAGAGTGGATAAAGTCTTGGACAATCTCATGCAGGCATGGCCACCAGAAGCACTGGGCAACCTATTAGCAGGTCTTGTTTGTTCTGGAGTGGCCTGCCAACAGTGAATCATGACTTGCACAAAGCACTGTCACTAGCCAGACCTGGGGGCATATAGATCCTAACCTCTGTGAATATGACACTCTACTGCACCTGGTGGGGCTGTCGAGAGGGCAGCCTGCTCCCTGGGGAAATTTCATTTCATGTGGCAGCTTGAAGGAAGGCTATCAGGCCTTTTGGTAACATGGCTCTGTTGGTCATGTGGTCACAGGGCTGGGTTGGGCTAACATCTGCACAGGATCAGTATCACGTTCTTTAGAAAGGACATCTGCTTTTCTGTTCCTGGACCCAGGTTATTTGGAAGTCAAAACAGGAGGAAAAGAGTGCCCAGTGCAGTTGCCTCTGAGAGCTTTTGCCATGTAGAAATACTCATAAGTTCCTGTGGCCTGGGAGGATCAGTATCTTGTGCTGTGCTCCTTCTGGATAATGCCACCACTCCCCCAAAGGCCACCCAGATGGCTAAGAGTTTGCTACCCAGGATCTTATAATTCTGTTCTGCTGGGATAAGTTTTCAGGAAAAGAAAATATAGGAGTGCAAGATCTGCTGTTGGCCCTGCCATTGGGAGAGCACTGCACCTATGGAAGTGCTAGATGCATCCATTTCTACTACAAATGGTAGGGTAGGATCTGGATGAGTGAACACAGAGGTGTAGGCCTGTTTCAGGTATTTAAATGCTTTTTGGGGCTCCCTGGATAAGTAGAATTGGACATTCTTTCACAATAACGCAGAAAGAGGACTTACTAGGCAAAGTTGGTGATAAATCTATGGTAGAAGATGTACGCCCCAATGACCTGCTGAGGAGGTGGCAGGCCAGGTAGACTGAGGCCCCAGGTTCAAGGTCACAGCCTGACACATGGGAAATAAATATGAAACACTGGAAGTCTTAGTACTATTGAGGAATTATGATACAACTGGGATTATGGAGATGTGCTGCGATAGGTACTTCAGTCATGCAAACCGTCATACATTAGTATAAATTTTTCAGGAAAGACAGGTAGGGACATAAAGGGGAAACTGTTACATGGTATATGGTAACAGCTGTTTCTCTTTTTCTCTCTCATGCAGTACACATAGAAGGCAGGCACACTGAAAGCCTAATGGTAAAGGTCAGCGGGGAGAACAGCAGGAGAGGTTGTCATGGTGGGTGTCTGTTATAGATCACCAAACCAGGAGAAGAACAAGGCCTTTTTTTAAACAGGTGATGGAAGCTTTCAAATCACAGGACCTGGTTCTCATGAGGGACTTTAATTATTGGGGCACCTGCTAGGAAGAAAGCAGAGCAGTACATGAAGAGTTTAGAAAATGTCTGCACTACATTGGAGATAACTTAATATCGACAGTAGAGAGGCCTCCTAGGCGAGAAGCACTTCTTAATCTACTGCTTCTGAACAGTGAGGTTGAGAATTTGACAGTGAAAAATAACTTGGGGGGTGACAGTGCCCATTAAATGATAGAGTTCAAGATCCTAAGGGGAGGAAGAAAGGAGAGCAGCAGAATAAAGACACAGCTTCAAAAAAGCAAACTTTAATGAACTCCAGGAATTGGTGAGCAAGATTCCCTGGGAGGACTATCTCAGAGGGAAAAGAGAATGGGTCCAGGAGAGCTGGCTGTACTTTACAGAAGCCATCTGAAGGGCTCAGGAGCAAGCTATGGTGGAAGAATGGGACCTGCAGTAGGAGACCAACCTGGCTAGACAGAAATCTCTTCAATGAGTTGAAACTCAAAAAGGAATTCTACAAAAAATGGAAACGTGGTCATATTACCAGGGAAGAGATAGAGAGTGTGTGTGTAAAAGTATCACATAGGCATGCAGGAAGTAAATTAGGAAGGGTGACACACAATTTAAGATGCAACAGGCAAGAGAATAAAAGGCAATAAAAAGGAATTCTACAAGTATGTCAAAAATAAGATGAAGACCAAAGAAGCCATAGGCCCCTTAAGGAATGCAGGAGGCTGAAGTAATTTATGGTTCTTTTACTTCAGCCTTCACAAATAGGGTCAGCTACCAGATGACGAATGTAGTTGCAAGCAAAGATAGAGAAGGAGGCAAACAGCCTTGAGTAGTGGAAAAACAGGTTGGAGATTAGAGAAGCTACATGCTTTCAAGTCAGCTTGGCCAGACAAAATGCACCCCAAGGTACTGACGGAATTGGCTGAGGTACTCATGAAGAAGATAGCCAATTATTTTGAAAACTCATTGAGGCTGGTTGAGATAATTGGAAGAGGACGTAAACACTTTTATGAAAGGGAAGGAGGATCTGGGGATCTACAGACCACTCAGTCTGACCTCAGTACCTGAAGAGGTCATGGATCAGGTCCTCAAGGAAGCACCTAGAGGAGAACAAGGTGATTAGGAATAGCCATTCACCAAGAGCAAATCACGTCTAAACAGCCTGATTTCTTTCTATGATAAGGTGACAGGCTTTGTGGATGGTGTAGGGTTTGGGGGAGAGCAGTGGATGCAATAGTGTTAAAAGCCTTGCTACAGTCAGGTTGTGTCTCTTTTGACATTCTCATTAACAAGCTAAGGAAATACAGACTAGATGAAAGTACTGCAAGGTGTATACATAACTAGCTGGATCTAGGGCTGTGAAAGGTTAAACACTTAAATGATAAGTATATTTATACTGGTAATGCATTACCAGTTAACTTTTAGCATGGAACACAGTCCGGTGGAGACAGGAAGCAGCATGGTACCTCAGGAACAAGCAGGCAGGAGGCAGGGAGGAAGGGGAAGGCCAAGGGGTGACTAGTACCCATAGCTAATCTGCTCCTTCTTTCTTAGCATGCCGATGGCTGCAGCAGGCTGGGAAAGTCCCTTGCCTGCTGCTATTTAGAGCTTCATGTGGGCTGTGTTGTCTGACGGGACTTGCTGCCACCTCCTTCCTCACCTGTCAAAGGCTGTGGAGAGTAGCTGCTAATATAATTAGAGGAGGTTAAACAGATACTTTAACAATATTCGCATTCCTGGTTGGATCATCATACCCAATTAGACACTGAGCCATCAGTGGGTCAGTGTCTAACTGGGAGCTTCCCCACAGGACTGTCCTTGCTCTTGTATTTTGCATCTTCATTAATGATCTGGACAGTGAGATTGAAAGCACACTGAGCAAGTCTGTTGATGACACCAAGTTGGATGGAGCTGCAGACACTGGAGGGTAGGGCTAGGATCCAGAATGATCTGGCTAGACTGAAGAAGTGAGCTGCAATGAAATTCAACAAAGATACATGCATATCCTGCACTTAGGATGGAATAACTGCATGGACAAATAAAGACTGGGTAATGACTAGCTTGGCTGCAGCATTGCAGAGAGAGGGACCTGAGGGTTACAGTAGACTATAATGTGAATATAAGCCAACAGTATGCTGCCGGGAGGGGGGGAGTGGGGAAGGGGAGGGTTGGGAGAAAAACAAAAAAAGGGAGAGAAATGGACAGCATACTGGGTTGTATTAGTAGGAGTGTTACTTGGAAATTCAAAGAAAGCAATTCTTCTGCTCTATTTGGCACTGGTGAATCTTTACCAGGAGTTATATTCCATGTCCAGAAAGATGTGAACAGACTAGAAAGAATCCAGTGGAGAGTTCCAAAAGCGATTCAAGTCCAGGGAAGCAAGACTTACAAGAAAATACTCAGATGCATTTGTTGCACCCTCTTTCCCCCACAAGGGAGCCCAAAATGAATATGGCTATCATCAATTTCTAGTACTGTAAAGGTTTACATGGTAAAGAACTCTTGCTCAGAATAAATGAAAAGGATTCTTTAAAAGCTAATTTGACAAGTTCCTTTTAAATTCTTAAAATACTGCAGAAAGAAATTAAAATTCTAGGTAGGGGTAGTTGTAGAATTTTTACTGATCTCCAGTTTAACAAATTAAAAAATTGAATATAAAATATTAGGAAACTACAACAGCAAAAAAACAAACAAACCACAAACTATGTTTTCCAGTCACGCATCAGCTGAGAATCAGAATTCCTGAAACACATGATGGTAGGTCCCAGAACAAATTTTCTGCTCATACTTCAACTTCAGGATATTCAGCTTCTGAGAAAGCAGAAGTGGAGGAAATCCCGCCCCCAAGCTACGTTTCCAGCTAGTATTTGTCATCTGAAGGGGAAATAATGTCCTTAAAGACCGTATGAAGTAGATCCAGGCAACACTGTTGGCTTAGGATTAGTTACTAGGTGGTTTCTTCTTAGCTTCCACATCTTTTTTAATATCTTCAAGTTTCTTTGCAAGGTCAGGGATCTTTAAAAAAAAAAAAAAGAAAAGTTAAGACATATTAGCTATTTAGCATGACCAGCTGTGGATCTGGAAAAGCACACATTCCAGAAAGCTTAGGAATTTTTTGAAGTGTTTCCAGGACTTGCTCCATTGGTACATCACCAATACAGGAATTATATTCAGTCTCATGAAGGAGAGCAGCAAGCAGCACCATGTTTAACAATTCAATCCATCAGGTGGTGATGATGGATTTTCAAAAAGGTCATTTTGGATGGAAGGACAGGTAAGCCAAATGCAGTATTGTCATTTTTGTTGGGAATGATAGGATAGAAAAAGAATTGAAAAAGAAAAACTAAGAAGCTAACTGCCAAAGAATACACTCCACTAAATGCTTAGCTACATTTTTCTTCTTAGAAATTCTCTTGGTATTTTGAGAACTTCTGTGTTTTTGTAGAGCAGAAAATCAGTGTTAGACAATATTAAGCCAGTGGTTCACAACCTTCAAAGCACCTCTCAGAAAATGCCAGATTTTCATTTTCAACATTTTTTACCCTCTACAATAATAATAATAAAACAATAATAAATGCAATGATGCTGTTGCTAAGAACTCAGAAAGACCCTAAAAGGTCAGAATGATTTTAATTCTATTTGAAATCTCTGGGTTTATCTAAGTTGTGAATCATGTTTGCACACTTAACAGTGCTAACAGTGCATGGCACACCATGGCACCCTTGAAAGGCTCTCAAGGCACCCCAGGTTGCCAAGGAAACCCTGGTTGAGAATCACTGTATTAGACTTTCAAGCCTCCAGAGAAAGATCCGTAAAAAAAGAAAATTTCTTCTCGTCCATTTTGTGTACGAGCTGACACTTGCAATATTCAAACCTGAAGTTTCAGGTTGTGATGAAAAAGTTTATCTTTAAAAGAAGCTTATTTTGAGGGTGGGAATCCTTTTGGTATTACAAACACCTTATTTTAAAAAAAGTGATCCAGCCAAAAATGTTGATAGCCAAAAATGTTAAATTCCACTTGCATGGAGTAAGGGGGAGGGGAGTCAAGGCCAGCTCTGGTGGCCTTGCCCCCCCCCCGCAACAACTCCATCATCACCACCTGCAGGGAGCAGGGTAGGGGGTGGGGAACACAAGATGGCTCTACTCCCTTGCTCATGTTCTGCTTCCTTGCTCTCGCCTCCAGGGAGCAAAATGCCCCCCAGTCCGTTCCCTGTTTCCCCGCCATCTTGGTGTTGTGCTGCAACCTGACCCAATGCTTATTTGCATGCTGATTGGCTGTTTGTATGCCAATCAGAAAGCAAATAAAGTGTTACGAACCAACCGACAGACAGATTAAGGCTTTTATAATATTAGAATATATATACATACATATATACACCTACACTAATATATATATACAATTTAAAGCAATTTTGCCAATCCTTGATTTTATTGGGACTCTTGAAGTATTGGGTGTTTTTCTCATAATCTTCAGCCCTTCAAGATAACTGGGAGAACTGCAAGAGAATCTCAGCACTCGCTTCTAATGAGAAAGCTATATTCTAACACATGGAAGAACTCTTTTTTTGTATACTACATGCTTAAAGTGAAGCACTTGCATTAGGGATGGCAAGACTGGGGCCTAAGTGTGAACATTTACATAATGAAATTTTGGGTTTTATGAAATTTACACAATGGAAAAATCCCTTTGGTCTGTAACAAACCTTGCAAAGAGGATTAGATACACAGACAAATCTATCCTCATGGCCCTTTGGTCTTTTCACAAAATAATGTTTCTGTATAAAGATATTTTAAAACACAAACCCTTACACACACTTATGGGGTTTTTTTGAGGGGGATAGGGGCTGGTGTAGGAGGAAGGGCACCCAAGTTAATTTTCTACAGGATTGCATGACTCGGACACTGATAAATATATTAAATTCCAGGCTCATGATAGCAAATGAGTTACATCACCAGGGTGAATTTCTTCTTTTTCAAAAGTAAATGTTGCCCTCTTGTGGTGAAACACCTTTATGTTGCTTCATGCTTGCATTATACCTGAAGTAGCAATTGTTCCAAACTTTAAGCTTCAAGAAAATAAGATAGTTTTAGTTTAAAAAAAAGTTAGGAACAACATTTACAAGTTAGGAACAACATTTACATGGCCTCTTAAAATTAGTCATGGGAACAGAAGACAAGTCAGGAAAGAAACACAGCCCCAATCCAGGAAACACTGTCAGGCTTTACTAATGTATGAGACAAGAAAATAAAGAGAAACTAAAGGAATTCACTGTTCAATATAAATAAAAAAATGGGTAAACGGGGTATAAACAGGTGAAGAAGATATTAGAATAGTTTTAAACCCCTAATTTTTCACTACTGCTAGTAAGTTTACTTTAAAATTAAAGATGGGGAGGGAGAGGGAGAGGGAGAGAAGGAGGGAGAGAGGGGAGAACCTGAAAAGTACGATTGATATCTTCTCAGTTTTAGAACTACTTAATCTGCAAACCTGTAAGAAGGTGGGTAGTATATGTATACTTGCAAGTTATTCCACAGAAACAAAAATGTAAAAAAACAACCAAACAAAGTTTTATTGAAAATAGAAACTTTGGATTGAGTCCCCAAAGCCAAGCAGAAAAGGATGATGTCAGGTTTACCTAAAGAGGTACAGCTGTCCAGAAAAGTGTCGGAGCTAGGGACATAAGTTACACATAGACTTGCATGTAAGTTACATATAACTGATCAGTAAACTGGTTCAAATCTGTAACACAACAGAAGTTCAGTGCACATCAACCACTTTCAAAGTAGCCAAAACCAGTTTAAGATATACCTCAATGCATGCAGTACCAGACATAACTGATTTGAGCTAAATCAGTTTACTAAGCTTCTGTCCCAGGTCCCCTTTCATATTCAAATTAAGTCACAGTCCCTAAGCATCCCAGGATGCTTTGCATCTCCCCTCCCCTTCCCCCCACCCTTGCAAGGTGGGCAGGCTAGCCTTGGCCTAAGCTGCCTGTTCCAGCTGAGCAGGAAGGCATGCTCCAGCACACCCTGGCTTCCAGCCTGGGCCACTACAGGCATGTGGCTACATTTCTGGAATCGAAAGTCAATGTTTGTTCACTTACTTATAAGATCAGTCTCTGCAGCTTAGACTTAACTGATTCAGCCTCCAGCTTTTTGCCTATCTGTACTTGGCCTGGGAGGGTACAAACTGTTTCATTTTCAACATTAGCACAGGGCATCTAGAAAATGTTTATACACAAACAAATAGGACCATTTGATGGTTAGCATGGCTTACTCCCAGTTCCTTGAACTGTTATGAGACGTGGGCTTTAAGCCTGACTTTGCCACAGACCAGTTTTATGGCTTTGGGAAAGATTTCACTTTTCTGTTCCTGTTTTTCCTTCCACTGTCTTGTCTATTTAAATTATAAGCTCCTTTTGAAAGCAGTGATTTTTGTCTTGATATCTGTGGTTATTATAGAAACACAACAGAGCCTTTATCTCAGCTGAGACCCCCTAAGAATTACTGTAACAAAAATAATACTTACATCGTAGTTCTGAGCCAGATACATCCCAACGACATTGCCAAGAGCAAAACCGAGCTAAAAAGAGACAGACAAGGAGTTTAAATGTTTCTCCTTCAGAGTCCCTTGATACTTATCAGCGGAGGTGGCTAAAAGACAGCAAAAAAGACATTTCATGAAAAATTTGAAATTTGTCCCATTTCACAGGTTCCATAACGTGGCACGTCTTCAAAGTTTCTCACTATATTTTGTAATGAGTGCCTTGCGTACCTATTAAAATCATAATTCCATCTTAGCCTGTGGAATACTTCTCATTTTTTATTTGTACATTGCCCAGTATAGTGGGATTTGGATCCACAAATGAAGTTCCCAGACAGTAATACAAACAATAATGATGCTGGGGGAAGAAGGAAGAGGAACCTACCTTCTGGAGGTTATGCATATAGTGATATAATAGCCATAGGAACATTGGTGTTAAGATTGCGAGAAGAGTGCAAACGAACAGCTACCAAACCTCTACCCCTCCAAACACTCTCTTCCAGGCTTGCCTTTGCAGAGAAGAGACAGGTAGGCCTTAGGTCCATGATACCAAGAGCCAACTATAAGAGAATTCAACTACTTATTCTATGAAGCTTCATTAGGAAAACGAATGTATACGTCCTAACACGCTCCTATTTCTGGCTGAGGAAAATCTCAGGTTTCACAGTACTTCTAGGAGAAAAGATGAGCACCAGAAATATACAATCAGATTTTTCAATAATGCTAAGCATCTGGCAGCCCCAATTCAAACAGACCTTTATTTTCCATCTTCAAGTTCTATTTTATGCTTCTTTGGTGCACAAAATCACAATAAGATGTTTCTGGCCATCAATACTACAAGTCTAGCCTACTTCCTTAACAAAAAACCCAAAACAAACTAACAATCAACAGGTATGATTTTGCAATGAAATATAACTGGAAATTATATTTAACACACAAGAGGTGTATCTACACATTGCCCGATAGCGTCATGGCGATGGCTATGCTGCCGGTGTGCTATGGCGATGTACCGATCATGCATGTCTACACGTGATCACCAGCTATATTGCCTTAGCAATGCAGTCCCCCCCAGTATAGCATGCTGCTACACCAATGTAGCGGCAAAATCTGTGTGCTGTGCACATGGTGCAATAACCTCCCGTACTCTGCTGTGCTTTAGTACTTCCAAAAGGAACTACTAAAGCATGGCGATGTGTAGACATGCCCAAGATAGAATAAAATATAGCTCACTCTTCCAGAAGCATAAACCATGCACCAGACACTAGTAAAAAGCATGTTCTTGTTAGTAAGCTATTGTCACTAATGAAAACTACTTGTTTATTAATACTCTCATATGTTGACATTATGATTAACTAAATGTATGAATTTGAAGTATGGTTGTCATTTTATTTATCATTTTTAGAACTCAGAGTTTGGCGGGTTTCTCCTAGATCAAGAGAGAGAAAAACCTATAGCGGGTTTTTAATGTGGTTTCTGCAAGAGTTCTAGATTATGCTGGTAGTGTAAACTGGAAAGAAAATCAAACTCAGTGAAGAGTTTTGTATGGGATATTAATGTATGCTGTACAGAGATAAACTGGATTTATGAATCCTTTCAAAATTAAAAGGAAATTTAGAAAAGGAACTTTCCTTTTGGTAGTGTCCATGAATTTACCAGAACGCAAACAGACTCTCATTTGAGAACTCTCTCTTGTGCTCTCTCCCTGTGGTGCGAAGAGCAACTTATGTTACTAGTCGGTATAAGAATCTTTCAGCTTATCCTACCCCAAATCATTTTATTAAGAGGATCCCCTCATTTTCTTCACCTAGAAAGGGGTAAAAACATCTTCGATCCCGATTTAAGTTTACATCTTACTTTGAGTCCAAAGATGGAAGGAAGGCCAAGGCAGAGATGGAACTGGGACTAACTTCCCAGATTAAGGACAATAAGAAGTCCTTTTTTAAATACACAGGGGGTAAAAAGAAGGTCCTGGGTAATGTGGGGCCCTTGCAGGATGCCATGGGAAACGTGGTCGTCACACCAGACGGCAAAGCTAACATGTTTAACGATTTCTTTGCCTCCGTCTTCCTAAGTAGGAACCAGAACAGCCACCTCCCTGCTGGGCCCCCCTCGGGCCCCGGGGGAGGCACACCTGGGCCATGGGTTAGCGAGGATTTAGTTAGGGAGCTTCTGGAGGGGTTGGACGTATTCAGGTCAGCCGGTCCGGACGATCTCCACCCTAGAGTTCTAAAGGAACTGGCCGAGGTCATTGCAAGTCCCCTGGCACGGCTTTACGAGCACTCGTGGTGCTCTGGTGAGGTACCGGAGGACTGGAAGAGGGCCAACGTGGTCCCCATCTTCAAAAAAGGGAGGAAGGAGGACCTGGAAACTATAGGCCAGTTAGTCTTACCTCGATCCTAGGCAAGCTGTTCGAGAAAATTATGCTGGCACACATCCAGGAGGGGCCAGCAGGGGACTGCATGCTTAGGGGCAACCAACATGGGTTCAGCAGTGGCAGGTCCTGTCAGACCAACCTGGTGGCCTTTTACGATCAGATCACCAGATCATTAGATGCAGGGGTAGCAGTGGATATAGTCTTCCTGGACTTCTGGAAGGCTTTTGACACTGTCTCTCACCCTGTTCTCATTAAGAAACTGGGGGGCTGTGGTGTAGACACCCACACAGTCAAATGGGTCGCCAACTGGCTGGTGGGCTGCACCCAGAGGGTGGTGGTGGATGGGTCCTTCTCAACCTGGAAGGACGTGGGCAGTGGGGTTCCGCAGGGCTCGGTCCTCGGGCCCGCGCTGTTCAACATCTTCATCAGTGATTTGGACGAGGGGGTAAAAAACACGCTGTTCAAATTTGCTGATGACACTAAGATGTGGGGGGACGTGGGCACACTGGAAGGATGCAACAGGCTACAATCAGACCTAGACAGGTTACAAGGGTGGGCAGATGAGAATAGGATGGGTTTTAACACAGACAAGTACAAGGTGATGCACCTCAGGAGGAACAACCGGCACCATGCCTACAGTTTAGGGAACTCCTCTCATCAGCACGGAGGCGGA
Organism: Crocodylus siamensis; assembly: GCF_052110815.1. Taxonomy (NCBI): domain Eukaryota; kingdom Metazoa; phylum Chordata; order Crocodylia; family Crocodylidae; genus Crocodylus; species Crocodylus siamensis. Next base: position 109,090,335 of record NC_143398.1, read on the forward strand.
AAAGGATCTGGGGGTCATCACTGACTCCAAGATGAACATGGGCCAGCAGTGTGGGGAGGCAGTTAGGAAGGCCAACCGCACCTTGGCTTGCATCCACAGATGCATCAAGCAGGTCCAAAGAGGTGATCCTCCCCCTCTATGCAGCACTGGTCAGGCCGCAGCTGGAGTATTGGGTCCAGTTCTGGGCGCCACACTTCAAGAGGGAAGTCGACAGCATGGAGAGGGTCCACAGGAGGGTCACTCGTATGATCAGGGGACAACAGGGCAGGCCCTATGAGGAGAGGCTACGGGACCTGAACCTGTTCAGCCTCCAAAAGAGAAGGCTGAGGGGGGATCTTGTGGCCTGTTATAAACTAGTCAGGGGGGATCAGCAGGCATTGGGGGAGTCACTGTTCCCCCGAGCACTGCCAGGAGTGACCAGGAATAATGGTCACAAGCTGGCAGAGGGTAGGTTTAGGTTAGATATCAGGAGGCGCTACTTCACAGTCAGGGTGGCTGGGGTCTGGAACCAGCTTCCAAGAGAAGTGGTGCAGGCTTCTACCCTGGGGGTGTTTAAGAGGAGGTTAGATGCACATCTTGCTGGGGTCATTTGACCCCAGTATTCTTTCCTGCCATGGCAGGGGGGCGGACTAGATGATTTGCTCAGGTCCCTTCCGACCCTAGAAACTATAAACTCTGTGAAACCCATAAGCATGAACAAAACATGTCATTATCTTAAGTCATAGCTCAATATTACATGCAAGGTCAGTTCTGTCTTATCTAGACTTTTCAACAGCTGAAAAAAATGGGCAATAAAAATGTGCATGTTAATTAAAAAAATAGGGACTAAGGAAAGTCTGAGGGACTTCATCTGTGCTCAGTATTTTAAGACACATTTAAAATGTAAACAACAGACACTTCCTTAATTCTGAAAGACAACAAAAAAACAGTGTAAAAATTTGTGAGATTATCCCTTTATCTCCCTGCTACAGTCTTAAGGGGGGCAGGGAGGGGCAAGGAAAGGAGAGGGACAGATGCTCTTTCTACCCACAATAAGAAGGAACCCAGAATTAATGTGCCCTTCCTTTCTCCCCACCCCCCCGCCCCTTCATCATATTTCAGACACTAATCAGAAAGTTAATTAAAAAGTGATTGTTATCAAGCATTTGTAGTACAAGAGCTTCAGGCAGCCCCTGAGTTCAGAAACATCAAGACTTTTAAAGCTGCTTAACCTACTGGGGAAGGCTATTACCCAATGTCCTTCCTGAAACAGAGAGATACAAGGGGTTCATTTGGAAGAAATATACATGCTTTCATAATTACCCTGAAATCTTGTTTTGGAGCATGACAAGATAAAAAGCCTTATTTATTTTATAAAAACACGAGAACCGAATAATTCAGGAGAGACTGATGTTAAAAAGATTCCAGAATTTGAGCAGCCAACCAATCCCAAAGAAAAATTTAAGAAACCCAGGAGACAGAGGCATTCTAATTTCTCATATATACATGTCCTTTCCCCACCTTCTACTTACCTGTTTGTCACTGAGACTGGCTTTTAATAGTCTCAGGCTGGGGTTAAATAAGTCCAAATAATACACTGCATGCAGAGTGATAGATATATACCCTTGCACATACATGTATATGCATGTACGTATATATTAGGGGTGCACCGATAGAGATTTTTGGGGCCAATACTGACAGCCAATTTCCGATACAGCTAGTAAGCCTGTTGTAGTGGAAGAGGACGGAAGTGGTGTTGGGGGGGGGGGGCAGATCAACACCCCCCACAGTGAGGGAGATGGCAGGGGCAGGTGCTGCCTAGCCAGGTGAGGCATAGGGTACAGCTGCAGCTCCTGGGTGGGACAGCATGGCTGCCACTGCTGCTTGCACCCTGGGAGGGCATGGGTGGGGGGTGTGCCCCCTGGATTGGCATGGGGTGGGGCAGGCATGCTGCAGCTCAGGGCTGAAGCCGGGGCTATGCCGGGCTCTTCTCAGCGGGGGCTGGGCTTGGGGCAGGGACTACAGAGGGGGCTGCAGCCACTCCAAGTTTTGCCATAGCCCCACTCCCAGCACTGCTGCTGCCATGCAACCGGCGCAGCCCTGGCTCTTCCCAGAGTGTGGGTGAAGGTGGAGCATTGAACCGGGGCTGAGCCAGGCATGCAGCAGCAACGGCACTGGGAGCAGGACTATAGTGAAATCTGGGGTGACTGCAGCTCCCTGCCCCGAGCTCAGCCCCCACCCAGAACAGCTCAGTACAACTCCGGCTCCAGCCCACATCTGCAGCCTGCCTACCCCACCCTGTGCACACCCAGAGGCGCACCCCTCCCTTGTACCCTCCTGGGGTGCAAGCAGCAGTGGGAGCCACCCAAATCCCCCTGAGGAGCCCCGGCTCCATCCCACACCCTGCCCCATCTTGGCAGGGCAGTGCCTGCCCCTGCCCCCTCCCTTATCATGAGGGGCACCCATGGCCCTTCCCTTCACTCTCCCCTTCCACCACAATGGACTTACCAGCTGCATGCAGATCTGTTCCTTGCTGCCTGAGTGCTGCACTGCAGCTGCATGCACACACAAGCATTTATTGGCCAAATTATCGGCCGCATCGGGTTGATTTCCAATACAGACGACTTTCTTCATAACAGTACCAACCTGATGTATTGGTGCACCTCTAATATATATACACATCTATAGATACATATGTATGAATATGTACACACACATATACATATATATGTATGTATACCCATCCCCCTCTCTCTGCATGCAATGTATTATTTGAACTTATTCGTACCAAAGCTGAGAATATTAAAAACCAGACTCTCAGTGACAAACAGGTAAATAGAATGAGTATGGAGGGTGGGAAGAGAACCAGGTATTAAAGATATGTACCTAGAATACTGATTAAAACCTGTTGTTGGTTATCTAGTTTTAGACATGCATCAGAGTTTTGAGATGCATATAAAGCTTGGAAGGGGAAGAAGACGGTCAGAACTCTTTATGTGGCCAGTGAGGCAAGAACATGCAGTAACTGATACTGATAAGGGTAGACGTATATTATCATAAATACCACACTTAATCTCACCTTTGAAACTAGTGTTTCTTATCTGGTTTGTTTAGAACAGAATACAGGGGCACGAGGAGAGAAAAAATGATATGGAGCACTGATTTCAAAGCAGTGGTTTGTAGACTGAAAATGTGTGCATGTGTGGGAGAAACGGGGTGAGGGGAGACAGCATCTGGAATAATGACAAAATTTCCACTTAGAATGGAGTTAAACCACTTTCAGAATCTGTGTCAGGTGTTCCCAAGTTTTTTACTTTATTTTAAATGTGGGTTGCTTGATTTGCACCAGGCTATCCATGGCCTCAAGGGAAAATAACTCAAGAGGCTTCAAATACTGAAAAGAACTGCAGACACAAGACATGAAGCAATGCACTGTGGAAGCAAAGAGGTCAGGGGCTTACCGAGGTAAGAATTTGAATGGAAGGGGGGAAAATAGCTAGGAAGCCCCATAACAAAAGCAGGCAGCATGCTAGAGAGAGCCTTAAGACCATTTTGAAAACTGACAATATTTAGAAGGAATATTAAGAAGGTCTACTATAATAGAGTTGGATGGACTTCAGTATAGCAAACTAATGCACTAAAGAGGTCATGCTTTCTAAGCTGGCTTAGTACTAGAATGGAAGCAGTAGCCTTTATAAAAGTGTTTGGCCACGTTTCATTACATGCATAAATGGGGAAAACAGTATAGAAAGAAGTAGTGAAAGACAAAAACAAAACAGCAAAGCTCGTTTTTTCAAAAGGCCGCTGACTTAAAACATACATTGACCATGCTAAAAAACATTTTGTACTATGAAAAAATTACGTGGTGTATGTTTTGACCAGGACACTCACTTCACTTCCATCTAACTACATTTATTTGGAGTTATTTGAAGAAAATGGTAGCTAGGAATAACTGGAACTATGTATTGGGGGCACACTGCTGGTGATCTAAAGAAACTGTAACAAAATTAGTAAGGCCAGAGCACGTGTGTGTGTCACATGCTACTGAAGACATGGGTATTTTTTACACAAGTGCTGCAGTGCCGAGTGTTTTGAAAAACACTTGGCGCTGTGTTGCTTGCAGCTGTGTAAGTGGTGAAACGCATATTGTCGCTGAGAAAATGGCAGTGGAGTACTTTTGAACTAAAACGCATATAAGGTGTTGTAATTCAAAAGTGCACTGCCGCCATTTTCTGCATGCTGACACACATTATGTTGCTTTTCTTACACAACTGCATGCGGTGCAGTGCAGCGCACATCAGCTCGCGTGTGGAGCTGACTTGATTAATCGAGTCCGCTCCAAAGCAGCAGATCTCCAGCATGTCATGGGACAAAAAGGTTTGTGTATAAATGCCTGGACTCATCTTGGTGCGCAGTCACCAGTGGGGTCCCTCAAAGCTGTCCTAGGGCCTATACTATTTAACATCTTCATCAGTGATGTGGACATTGGTGTCAGAAGTGGATTGGCCGAGTTTGCCGATGACACCAAACTCTGGGGTAAAGCATCCACACCTGAGGACAGGAGGGTGATCCAGGTGGATCTTACCAGGCTCATGAAATGGGCGGACGAGAACCTGATGGTGTTCAACACCAATAAATGCAAGGTTCTCCACCTTGGGAGGAAAAACCTGCAGCATACTTATAGGCTCGGGAGTGCTAGGTTGGCTAGCACTATGGGCGAAAGGGACTTGGGGGTCATGATGGACCACAAGATGAACACGAGCCTTCAGTGTGATGCTGCAGCTAGTAAAGCAAGCAAACGTTGGCTTGCATCCATAGATGCTCCAAGCAAATCCCAGGATGCCATTCTCCCCTTGCACTCGGCCTTGATGAGGCCGCAGCTGGAGTACTGCATCCAGTTTTGGGCTTCACAATTCAAAAAGGACGTGGAGAAGCTTGAGAGAGTCCAGAGAAGAGCCATGCATATGATCAGAGGTCAGGAAAACAGACCTTATGATGAGAGGCTGAGAGCTATGGGACTCTTCTGCCTGGAAAAGCGCAGGCTCAGGGGTTATCTGGTGGCCACCTACAAGTTTGTCGGGGTACTCATCAGGATCTTGGGGAATGTCTGTTCACCAAAACACCCCAAGGGATGACAAGATTGAAAGGTCACAAACTCCGTCACGGCCGATTCAGGCTGGACATGAGGAAGAATTTCTTTACTGTCCGAGCCCTCAAGGTGGAACAGACTGCCACTGGAGGCGGTTCAAGCACCCACTTTGAACGCCTTCAAGGCACATTTGGATGTCTATCTTACTGGGATCCTATGATCCCAGCTGACTTCCTGCTCCTGGGGCAGGGGGCTGGACTTGATGATCCTTCAGGGTCTCTTCCAGCCCAAATGTCTATGAAATCTATGGACTGATACTATGTAAAAATATAGTTTCTCTGGAGTGCAAACATTTGTAGCTGTTAACCCTATTGACTGGTCACTGCTGACACATTACAGCTACACATCTAGTTGTGGAACTAAAACTTCCCCATTTTTACATGACATAGGGGCAGAAGGCAGGGTGTGGAGTGGAGAGGGACTGCTTACAGGAACCAGGATGGAGCTGCTGGCAAGTGTGACAGCTCCCTCCCGCCCAGGTGCAACACTAACAGCTGTATGGGGGCAGAGCAACTCCAATGCACTAGTGAGGTATGGGTCTCTAACACGACAGAGAGGTAGTTAGCTGTGTGAGTCTGAGGCAGTGGCTCCCAAACTGTGAGTCACGACCCAAGTGGGGTCACAACATCAGGGGATGGGGTCACGGGGGGGGAGGGGGGCTGTGGGCTGAGAGTGAGGGGCCATGCCTTAGGGCAGTGCTTCCCAAACTTTTCGTCGACGAGAGGAGCAACGCAAGTGTAGACGACAAGGCAGTGGGGAGAGTGGCAATGGCCAGTCCCGAAGCAAGTCCTCCCACAAGGGCTATCTTTAGAGGATGGAAACATGCAAGATGGCTCTGGAGTGAGTCAGAGCAAGCTGCATTTAGGCGTCCCGCCTCCGTGAGATCCTGCTTGCTCGGATCTCGGCGCAGACACAGCCCTGGGCAGCGCGTCTCCCCGGGGCTGCTGGAGCACCAGGGCCCACCTCCCCGGAACAAGCCGCGAGACGCCTCCACCGCTGAGGGAGCAGGAGCAGCTCCTGGTGTCCCCGGTGGCCGGGGCGGGAGCGGCCCTTCCGAGCCTGCGCCAGCAGCACCCGGCACATGAGGGCTCCGCCGCCCACTCGGCCCTGGGGGCCGGCCGGCACTTACCAGAAACTGAAACATGGCGCCCGCCTCCCCTGGAAGCCTTGCTTCTGCTCCTGTTCCTGGGGAAGTATTTCCCCGCCGCAGCAGCGCCTCTTCCGCCCGGCTGCTGCTGACTCACCGGCCGGCGCCAGTCCGCCCGTCTGTCTGTGCGCGTGTGGGTGTGGGCCGGCTCCGCCCCGAGCCCGCCGCTGCTGGGAGCGGGCCCGCGCTCTCCTGCCGACCCACCCGCCCGCCCGCGGGGGCCGCCGCACAGCAGGGCCGAGGCGGCCGGGCTTGTACTCTAGCGGGAGTGTGAGCGCGCGCGTATGGGATGTGAGTGTGCTTGGGGTGGGCACTTCGTGTGCTTGTAGTGTGGGTGTACACTTGTGGGGGGTGAGGGGTGTGCATGCGGTGGGTGTGCGATTGCAGGGAAGAGTGTGCGCTTGTGAGGTGGGTGTGCACTAGTGATGTGGAAATTACGACAGGATCGCTGCTTGGCTAAAAGCGCGCTTTACTTTATTTTATAAGGCTGGGGGAGAAGCAGTAAGGGCGGCTAATTCTCTGCAGCTGCTGAGTCCAGAGTCTGTTATATAGTTGTGAGAAAAAGACACAGAAGTCTCCCCCTCATTCTTGGCATTCTGACAATAAATCACCCTGGAGTCCTGCTAGACTAAAGTGTTTTCTCTAGCTGTCTCCTGGTAAGTTTTATCTCAAGGCCCCTTTGTTTTTCGGCCTTTACTTGTGCTCCCTATTATGGCTTAACTTTATTTTTGCTTGCCCCAGTACTTTTCCTCATCACTAGTGTGTGTGGGGGGGTGCTTGTGAGGGTCTGCGTGCACCTGTGTGCATGGTTATGTGCTGATAGGGGTGTGCTGTGGGGTGTATGTGCACTAGTAAGGTTGGGTGCTTGTGAGGCATGGGGGGGGGTGTATGCTTGGGGATGTGCTTGCGGTTGTGTGTGTGTGTGTGTGCGTGCGTGCTTGAGCTGTGTATGCACATGTGGTTGTGGTGCGCAAGCCAGAATCTGTAGGTGTATGAAGAACTGAGTGTACTAGGGGGAAGGCTCGCTAGTATGCGTCTCCTTGCTGGGGATGTTGTGAGCACAGGAGGTGCCCTGTGTGCTGTGCTAAATAGTATTAACAGCACAGGCGAATAAAGTCAGGAAAGGAAAGTCCCAGGTGGGTGTCTGGCTTTTGCCTTAGCAGTCCCTTTGGTTGCTGGCCTAACTGATCCCTGGAGGAGATGGGCAAAACAGCTGGGATAAAGAGGAGAAAGCATGCAGGAGGGCAAGGAGAATTAAACAATGCAAAAAAAAAAAAAATCAATACAAAGCAAAAGCAAGTGGAGTTTGAGTCCTCAATCAGGCAGCTGGCATGTCGTCTGAGTCTCAAGCAGCACGTGCGTAAGGGTGTCACATCTACTACATTAATGAACCGCTGCAAAGGATCATTTTGTTTTATTTTTCTGCAACAATTTGCAGCACAGGTGTAATCAAAAAATCCAGGGTTGAAATTCCTGGCTTCTGCCTGCTAGTGTCACAGCTGGCTTGATTTAGATGGTGTTAATATAGTAACTTCCTTTTAATGGAGAAATTTAGAAGTAGCAAACCTGACAGCTTTCACTAACATCACTTGTAATGTGGCAAGTATTGTGTAAGCTTTCCCCACACAACTCTGCTAATATTAGACCTTTTTTTTTTCTTTTAGTCCTACAGTAGCTCTGTTTCATATCCAGGCTCTCTTAACATTCCTCCAATACACCCTGTATAGGTAATAGTCCAATATAGTGTCAGCCAGGGATATTCAATTAGATGCATGGTATTCTCTCATATATAGTGCTATTCCAATTCAGGCCTCTTAAGTCATGGTCACATTTATTGAAATTAGTGATAGAACAATAAAAAACTAAAATCTCAGGTGGTTGGTTGTAGCTGTGTTGGTCTAAGGACATAGGCCAACAAAGTTCTTTTGGTAAATCTGATATCTTTTAGATATTTCCTCAACACCTATATCTTCTACCGATGAGCAATAAACAGTAGAAGCTGCCTAACTACTTGCATTTTGTACAGGTTTCCGTTGATTTATGTGGGTTCTTTATATAAGAATTTGCTCTTATACGATGAGCATATTTAGACACATAATTCATTATAGGCCATGTAAATTCACTCTTATGCAATCAGCATAGATGTCCCCCACCCAACTAGGTAAGTCTGTATGGGGAGGGGAAAGGGCCCTGGCCCTACTCACCCCTGCCCTGACTGCAGCCACCCTGGGAACAGCTGATGCCCTGCTGCCTATACCATCGCAAGGCGCAGCCCAGGAGCAGAGGTGAGCGGGGACAGGCAGAGCACAGTGCAGCCCAGTGGCTGTAGGCAGCTGGGGCTGGCCGCTTCTGGGGCTGCTGTAGCTGGGGCTGTGGTGTGTGCTGCTTTGTTCTCTCTGCTGCCTTGTGCAGCCCTGTGAGCGGCACCCCTTTCTCTGCCCCTTCCCTAGTCCCAGCCTGACTCCCTCCCTCACCGCCATGGGAACCTATCCCTATTTGTTACATTGTAAAGTGGGTTCACTTTATGCGAATTTGACTTATGCGCCATTCTCCGGGAGTGCATGTACAGCATAAATCAAGGGAAACTTGTACTGTAGGGTACATTGGGATTTAGCAAAAGATGAGCTTTTGTGTGAAATTTCAAGTGTGCGGCTCTTGGTATTGTTGCCAAAAAGACTCCCAGAAACTTAGTCTCTATTTCAAAAATGAATTGCCTGAGACTGGGGTTTTCAAAGCATCTAAAGGAACTGCACAAAAAGTTCACTGAAGTTCAGTGAAAGGAATGTAAACATTCTTTGTTTCCTTTAAAAATCCCAGCCTTAAATTTTACATCTTAAATCTTTGAAAAGAAGGCTTCAAGCAATGTGAAATGTATTTAAGAAAAAAAGTTAATTTGATGTTTTTCTCTCTTTTTTTTAATTTTGAAATTTCAGGATTAGACATTCTCCAAACTCAATTTTGACAAAAATGAAGAAGAATATCAATAAAATATTCTCCACCCCACCCCCATTAGCTATCCTCCTTATTAAAATGGTCTATATCTGGGATTATTTTCTGTGAATGATCATGCTTCATTATGGAATTCAGAGAGAGATTATTAAAGGCATAGATAGTAATTAAGCACATAAATCCTACAGAAAGTCTATAGGAGTTGCATACCTCATTGTCATGCCTTAGAAAATCTTGCTTTTGCACCCTGCTCTGGGTAGGCGACCATATTCTAGACTTGCTGTGGTATCTTCACAATCAAACAAAATGCATGCTAATGCCACAGCTTTATGTTTCCCATGTTTCCTCTTTGTTAAAATTCTGCTTCTAAAGTTTAGTATATGATGAATACAGCATCTATCAGACATCCTTGGCTCAGAAACACTGTACAGAAACACTACAACTCTGGGGGTTTTTCCTACCTGAAATAAATTTCCACTTAGGTGTTATAGTGACATTTAATAGAAAGCCAAAAATCACTTTTCCCTGTAATATAAATTCACTCCATTTACATCAGCTAGCAGTGAATCCCTTTTAGCTGTTGATTTTGGACAATGGGTGTAAGGGGTGGCATTTATCACTGGAGGTAATATGCTCTCTTTTTGGCAGCTTTAAAGTTGCATGGGGTTTTATATTCATTGCAAATTGCAGGGACTGAGTTATTTCAAGATCTCTAGAGTCTGTTTCCATACCAGGATGGAGAGTTCCACAGGTCAGGTTGCACATAGGTAGAATTGGGGAATTGGCTATAGCTATTCTCTGTTCATTTATTCACCTCTTCAGCTAAGAGACAGAAGGAGAAGCTTGAGACTTCATCTGTTCCATCTCAGCAGTTGCTATGTTGAGCTACACATGGAAAATGCAAGAAATCCAGCTTGCCAAGTGGCACTGAATCTGCTGCTTTTGTGCTACTCAGCAGTGGGTAAACTACATGGCCTGCTGCCTACCATCCAGTTCCCTTTCTCTGGTTTTCTGGAAGGGGTGCTCTCTGCTGTCTTCTACTGCAGTTGCTGTAGTTCATCTTATTGTAGATGCTAGCTCTTACCACAGAGGCTGGCAAGAATAATAGTGAGGAAAGGGGGCTGCATAGTAGGGGTGTGCAAAGTGGGCCATATTTGATTTGGATTCGACCCGATTTGGGGGGCAGTGCTGATTCAGACACTGATTCGGAGACTGTCCCAATTTGATTCAGTCAAATCTGAAGATTCGATTCTGAATCAGAGAATCAGTGATTTGGTCATAGACACAGCTTTATATGCTTTTTCTACATACCTCAGTACCAGGTGTGGCTCATGAATGCTGAGATGGTGGGGTGGATGGAGCATCCCACAGGAGTACTTCCAGCCCACTTCTGGGTCCACTGCTGAGTGTGTGACTTGGCAATCAGCTGCAGGGGGACCCTGGGTACCACCTCAGAACCAGGAGCACAAGTCATCGAGCTGTGGGGGGGGGGGGAGGGGGAGTCCCCCACTCACTCCGCAGCGGACCCAGAAGTGGACAGGAAGTGCTTCTGGTCTACTTCAAGATCCACTGCCAAGCGGGCTGGAGACACCCCCCCCCCATGCTCCTGTGGGACACTCCATCAGCCCCACTATCTCAGCATTCACAAGCTGCCTGGTACCTTGAGGTATGTAGAAAAAACATATAAAGCTGTGTCTATGTCAGACTCGTCGAATCTCCAAATTGAATCAGAGGCTTCTGATTTGACTCGGAGAGATTAATGCATCTCCTGATTCGAGTTGAATTCAGAGATTCAGCCGCCAAATTGAGTTGAATCTCCTCTAAATTGAATCAGCGACCGAACCTTTGCATGGCTCCACTGTGTAGCAGTTGCCTGGATAGACGTGCACTGAGTTTTCAAGGGGAGTGACAGCTCCTTGCACAAACTGAAAATCATTGGTCTCACCTGACTAGTGGTAAGAGTGGGCATGCTGGGTGTCAAATATTTTTGGATTTAAGGTGATTTCTTCTCAGTAGCCATAATGTTACGACTAATTTTTACACATAAGCAGCTGTTGCAGACATGTTAGTGAGCTTGAAAAGTAGAAATGTAGCCACTGGAGCATTCTGTTAACTTTGTTCAAATCTTTACCAACATTTGGATGCCCTTCAAAACGATACATTCTAGTTCCGTGGTTCTCAGCTTTTTTAGACTCAGGCACCCCTCAGAAAATGCAAGCTCTTCACCTTTGCTCATGTTTTGACTATGGAAAAATAACACAGCAATTCCTCTATTGCAAAGTACTCAGAAAGACCAGAACAGGTCAAATTGTTTTTGACACTATGGATGATTATTTGAAAACTCTGGGCTTATCCTGTGAATCACCTGTGAGTGTTTGTACACCTAACAGTGCTAATATTGAGCAGCTCCCTGTGATGTCCTTAAAACGATCTCATGGCACCCCAGGTTGCCACAGAACCCTGGTTGGGAATCACTGCTCTGGTTCAACCACAAATTAATTGGACGCAGTGCGGTCATTAGCATTTGAGTATCATGATGGTGTTTTCTGTAGGCAATCAGAAAAGATGATCCATAGCAGTCCTTTCTGGCTTAATATCCCTGAGGATATACTTCATGCTATACACTGAGTTTGAGAATCTGTTCCTTAATAGTTAAAAGTAGGAATTAATAATAATTAATTTTGATTTTGGTTTTAGATAACTTGGCAATATGAAATAAACCATGCCAAGTGTTTTGACCTGCTATATGTTGTCTAAGTGAGAAGTTATGCTTCTGTGGCTTTGTCTACTAGCACAAGCACCCACTGTAGACAACAGCCATCATACGGAAAGTACCAGATTGTGTCTGTATGTGTACAACTTTCATCTGCCTCAAATATGCTGATGACACTAAGATGTGGGGGGATGTGGGCATGCTAGAAGGGAGGAGCAGGCTGCGATCAGACCTAGACAGGTTACAGGGGTGGGCAGATGAGAATAGGATGGGAATCGATACTGACAAGTGCAAGGTGATGCACCTGAGGAGGAAGAACCAGCAGCATACCTACAGGCTGGGGAACTCCCTTCGTGTCAGTGCAGAGGCAGAAAAGGATCTTGGAGTTGTCATTGATGCTAAGATGAACATGGGCCGGCAGTGTGGGGATGCAGTCAGGAAGGCCAACTGTACCTTGTCATGCATCCACAGATGCATCTCAAGCAGGTCCAAGGAGGTGATCCTCCCCCTCTATGCAGCACTGGTCAGGCCGCAGCTGGAGTACTGTGTCCAGTTCTGGGCGCCGCACTTCAAGAGGGATGTGGACAACAAGGAGAGGGTCCAGAGGAGGGCCACTCGTATGGTCAGGGGGCAGCAGAGTAGGCCCTACGAGGACAGGCTATGGGACCTGAACCTGTTCAGCCTCCACAAGAGAAGGCTGAGGGGGGATCTAGTGGCCTGTTACAAACTAGTCAGAGGGGACCAGCAGGCACTGGGGGAGTCCCTGTTCCCCTGAGTGCTACCAGGAGTAACTAGAAATTATGGTCACAAGCTGACAGAGGGTAAATTCAGATTAGACATCAGGAGGCGCTACTTCACTGTCAGGGCAACTAGGGTCTGGAACCAACTTCCAAGTGAAGTGGTGCTGGCTCCTACCCCGGGGGTCTTTAAGACAAGGCTAGACAAATACCTTGCTGGGGTCATTTGACCCCAGTACTCTTTCCTGCCATGGCAGGGGGTCGGACTTGGTGATCTGCTCAGGTCCCTTCCGACCCTACAAACTATGGAACTGTGTAGTTCCTCTTCATCAGTTGTACTATCAAGGTGTGAAGGGCACCCTGGGAAATGTAGTTACTGAACAGACTGTGACCATCAACAGAAGGTGTGGGCATGTCTACACCCACCTTCTGCCAGTTGCTAATTCGTGGCGGAAGTCTTTCTTCACTTGAAGAGGTGGTATTACTCTGCAAGCAAAAAGGTTTCTGTTGCTGCTGAACAGCTTTGAGTATGAATGTATTTACATTACCTAGGAAAACTATTTAATGGAGAACAGGCCTGTATCGTTTCTTCTTTGTTGTTGTATCTTTGTAGCTAAGGAAGTACAGGTTGAATGAATGGATTGTAAGGTGATCATTGGGATCAAAGGGTAGCAATCAATGGTTCAATGTCTAGCTGGCAGCTGGTATGAAATGGAGTGCCTCAGGGGTCAGTCCTAAAGAAGGGTTTCTTTACAATGTTCATCAACAATCTGGAAGCTGGGATGGAATGCACCATCAGTAAGTTTGCAGATGATACCAAGCTGGGGGGAGTAGTAGATGCATTGTAAGGTTGGGCTAGGATTCAGAAACCTAGACAAAGTGGAGGATTGGACCAAAATAAATCTCATGAAGTTCATGAAGGACAAGTTCAAAGTCCTGCATTTAGGACAGAAGAATCCCATGCACCACTGCAGCTTGGCAACTGATTGCCTAACCAGCTCTTTAGAAAAGTACCTGGAGGTTACAGTGGACAATAAGCTAAATATGAGCCAACAGTATACTCTTGTTGCCATGAAGTCCAACAGCATATTGGGCTACCTTGGTAGGAGTGTTGTCAGCAGATCAAGGGAAGTAATTCATTCTCTCTGTTTGGCAGTGGTGAGGCCACATCTGGAGTACCATGTCTAGTTTTGGGATCCCCACTACAGCAAGGATGTGGAAACATTGGAGAGAGTCCATAGAGGGTGATGAAAATGGTTAAAGTGCTGGGGAATATGATTTATGAGGAGAGGGTGAGGCAACTGAGCTTATTTAACCTAGAGAAGAGAAGACTGAGGAGGGATTTAATAACAGCCTTCAATTAATTACCTAATGGGCAGTGACAAAGAGAATGGAGTTAAACTGTTCTCAGTGGTGGAAGATGACAGAAAAAGGAGCAATGGTCTTAAGTTGTAGCAAGGGATATTTAAGTTAAATATTAGGAAAACTTCCTCACTAGGAAGAGGCTGGAACAGGCTACCCAGAGAGGTTGTGAAATCTCCATCCTTACAAGTTTTTAAGACCCTGGTAGACAAAGCCTTGGCTGGAATAAGGTAGGTGGGGATGGACCACCTTTGAGCAGGGGGTTGAACTAGATGACCTCCTGAGGTCCCTTCCAACCCTAATTTTCTATGATTTCTATGATTCTAGAATATTTACAGTCATATTGGCTTATAATCCTTGACTTTGCAGCTACTTTCCCCTCAAATGATATGTAAACTAATGTTCTAAAGACTGCATGAATTGTAGTCTTGTTCTTCCTTTTATCCTTTCTCTGCAAACAGTAGGCAACCAATTTTTTTGTCACTGGAAAAGCAAACATCATTTTGATCTGAACTGAAATAAACTTATGAAATGTGATATAGTGATTAGCAATGGTTTGTTCTGTTTCTTCTGCTGAGTCTTTATTCAAATTAATTCTCACATTCTTTCGTGTAGATACTGGCAAAACAGATGTACTTGTACTTGCAGTTAAACTGTTACTATGAAACATGGGTATACTTAAATTTGAGCATCTTTTAATGACCTCACTTTCAGTATTAGTCTTGAAAACACAGTCCAGAATATCTTTCCTGGCACTGAGTATTATGGAATAACACTAGATGGAGCCAGAAAACCACATGAAATTGCTAAAGTTCCTGTTCTATTTAGTCCTTACATTTTCTTTTCAGTGGCCTCAGTTTTCTTTTCTACTTTTGTTGTGAAATATAATTTTCCTATATCTGAGATATGTTTGAACTTTCCTTGAGGTACCCATGAATTGGAGCATCTCTGCCCCAAACTCCACTGGGTGGGTTTGCCCTTTGAGGTAACCTTGGTTGTGCTTTAAGGGCAATAATCACAACTTCCAGCTGCTCCCATAGTAGTGCCTGTGCCTTGCAGATATTAGCCTGTGGGGAGGGGGTGGTGCTTGCTTTTGACTCTGAAGTTTGACAGGACATGTGCAAACCTTTGTTGGAGCTTCCAACTCCCTGGCTTTAGCCCCTTTTCACTAGCTGGGCCCAGCCCCTGTTTCTTGCTCTGTGCCCCGATCCTCATTAGGGAACTCTTTGCTGGTTGTTTCTCACACACCCCTATGGCCTCCAAACCACCCCCATAGCCACAACTGGGTCCTCTGGTACTAAGCAAACAAACAATAGCATAACAGAAATATAAGCAAACTGCTTTCCCCATTCTGGGGCAGTACCCTACTACAATCTATGCTTCCCAGTGACAGGCTCACTCTTGCTCTCATAGTGATGTAAAAATCGCGGTTCGTTTCTCGGGAGGCGAAAAAAACCTTCAGCCACAGACACACTCTATTAGCAACACAAAAGGTATATATTTGCAAATAGGGTCAGAGAGAGAGACAAAAGATCAAACACTCTGCTGCCCCCGAGGGAAACTGCCCAGTTGGCTTTATCCCCTCTCTCCTGACCACGTGTGCAGAAGGAGGAACTTTTACAACTCATTTCCGATTCATACAAACATGTATGTGAATACGTCAAATCATGCGTCGCATGTGTATTATAATTAACTACTTAAGTATGCGGGGCGGATAGGCTTATATGTATTAATTCATTGCGCATGGGTAGACAATATTTGAGGTTACAAGAGTTTGAATTTTTTTCCTTGCTTCAAGGCTAGAACTACAATTTACTCTTATCTGCATGAGAAAAGCTGAGGAGTATATGCTTTACTGTAACAAAGAGATAGTAACTTTGCAAAACAAAGAGGGAGTGATACCTTAATACAAAGAGCTCTCAGTAGCTCTCCCAGTTCTTTCACCAGGGAGGGCTGATAGCTGCACTGTTTTAACAAGACACCAGGGAGGGCTGACAGCTGCACTGTTTTAACAAGACTTATTGATAATGCATTTTTAATAATATTTCTAACAATAGGTAGCCTGCTTCCTACAGCCATCTTCCCTAGAGAGAACCTCTCTCTGCAGTATGCAGGATCTGACCACCTGCTTTACCTCAGGCCCTGGATTTATATGCCTCAATGCCCTGCTCCACTTCCTATCACGTTGCTCCCCAGCCAC
Source organism: Crocodylus siamensis (assembly GCF_052110815.1). Classification (NCBI taxonomy): domain Eukaryota; kingdom Metazoa; phylum Chordata; order Crocodylia; family Crocodylidae; genus Crocodylus; species Crocodylus siamensis. Next base: position 109,106,571 of record NC_143398.1, read on the forward strand.
ACCCAGAAGTTTCCCCTTTTCATTAAGGGCCAGCCTGTTTTCCTGCCATTGCAGTCCTATACATCTGGCTTATCCTGCTGTGTTCTTTTAGGCTAGGGACAGAAGTTACAGATAAACCAGTTTAAGTGATCAGAAACTGGTTTAAATCTGTAATGAACCAGAAGTTCAGTGCACATAAACTAGTTTCAAAATGGCTGAAACTGGTTTAAGATAAACCCGGTTGAATGTAGTATCAGACTTAAGTGATTTGGGTCAAATGGGTATATGAAACTTCTGTCTCAGACCCTTCCTGGTTCAAGTGAAATCACAGTCCCCCAGCATGCTTTTCAACCCTGGACTGGAATGTGCTGTCTACTCCAGAGAGCAGGGCTGGCCCCACCCCGCTTTTCCCTAGCCAGAGAAGTGAGGGCTGGCTGACAAAGGGTAGGGGGGAAGCCAGCTAGGGATATGACCCAGTCTGTTGGGGGGGGGAGGAGCTGCAGAGTCCTACTGCTGTGATTCTAGACTATAAATCCCAGAGACCTCGGGGACAGCAGGAAGAGGAAATGAACACAGAGCCAAAGCTGAGCTCTAGAGCCCCCTGGTTTCTGGCTGCATTTCCTGAATCAAATGTAAATATGTATTCACTTCTGTTTCAATTTAATCTGAGTAGTTTAATCTAACCTGCAAAGACTGAATCAATTCAGCCTCAGGCTTTTTGACTGTCTGTACCTAGCTCAAAAGTAACAGGAGCTCTCTGGCTCCCTGGTACAGTTCACTTTCCCTGCACTGATCTGGAGGTGGTCATGACAGTTGAATTAGGAGCAAGGTAGTAAAGAAATGGCCCACTGCACCAATGGACTTGCTTTTCAGAACAAGGTAATAACGTAATTCCTTCAAAAATTTAATACCTATGCAGAGAAAAATAAAAGATCCAAAAAAACTAAACTTCCACTCATTTGCATCTTCACAGACTTCTCATTTACTTTAGCTTCTTTTCTGCCTTGGAGAACTCATAACACCATCAGAGTCTCCCAATGCCTGAAGAAGTGTGTTTGTGCACACAAGCTTGCAAAGGACATTTTCCAACTAATTCATTGGTCTAATAAAAGATATCACATCTACCCAGAGAACCTTGCCAGCCTATGTTCTTAGACTAACACAGCTACAACCAACACCCCCAAAAACAAGAAGTTGTATTTGCAACTAAATTAATTTGCTAACTTATTGAAGCTAACCAGAAGAAAATTGTTTCTTATCAGAGAGGAAGAGAGAGAAATAAAATGCAAAGTGTATTGCCTGAGTAACATTTGGCAAAGAAAAGTCAACGCATTCAGGGCAGCTATAAAAAGAAGGCTCATGGGGACTTAATTAAAGTAAAATAGAGCATTACTGGTGGAACACTTAACTAATGTTACTTGCGATTTAAACGCTGCCACATCTTGCAGATGCCAGTTTCATGACTGTTCATAACATCAGAATAATGTCTTTTCACTATCACAGAGGAACCTTTTTTCTGTCAGGAAAATAACTTCAAAGACACATTAGATTGAGAGCAGAACTGGTGTCCTTTAGAATAAAATAGCCCAAGTTTACTGACATTTAGAACACACAGCAATGGTCACTTCTTTTTCATTCTTTTCCAGTGAGAGAAAAGTACTGACAGGAGAACCTAAGAATCTGAAATAAGTCCTTTTGCTGCTAGGTTATTGGTGGTTGTCATGAACAGTAAAAATACTGGGACTTCATTTTTACATTGACTACTGATTAAAAGATTGTTGGAGTGGTCTCTTCCATAACAGTGTATTCAAGAATTGCCAAGGAGCACTATAAGCACAATGGATATGAGTTCCATTTTTTAACTTTAAATAAATCAATATGCTGGGATTTAGGGGGTATGTTCACTAGATGGTGCTATTTTCCTGAGCAAGAAGGCAATATGTATAGAAAAAATTTATAGGCAAAATTAGATTATCTGACTGAGTTAAATGAAGTAGGAGAATTAGAACAGCTTCTCTTTGAAACAACAAAAATCGGGAATGAATTTTGGAAGGAAAAAATCTCATTTACAATACACTAGCAGTAAGACAGAGATTGGTGGTAATGCTAATGTTTTATATTATGTATGTATGTATGTGTGTATACACACACACGGATTGGTGGTAACGTAAATATTTTGAATATTAATAACAGAGTTATCACCAATTTGTGCGTGTGTGTATTCAAAATATTAGAGTTACCACCAATCTATGTCTTACTGCTAGATATTTTTTTTTCTTCAGGGATCTAGGCTAGTATTTTCAAAGGAGCCTGAGGAAATTAAGACTCCCAACTGCCATTCAATTAAGGCAGGATTTGGGTGCTTAACACCCATAGGATCTTTTGAAGATTCCAGTCTTAATTATAGAAATATTTACTATGTTGTTTGTCAGTTAAAGCCAGTGTCATCACTGTAGTGCTTGAGCAAGACACCCAAGAGAAATTAATAAAAAAAGCAAAAGAACCAGAAGCTCAACAGGTATAAAACCCTTGTCAAAGAAATTATTTTTCTCATAGTTTATAGTTTTGTCTCTAGCCACCTAGCTCCATGATGGATGGCTCTCTAAGACCCTCCAAAGCACTTCACAGGAGAGAAACCTTCACTTGTCTCTCTGTGTCCTTTACTCTAACTTTGTGTCAGTATCTATATATCTTCAGTTTTCCTCCTCCTTAATAAGAAATTCTGCTTAAGTCATATGGCTGATACAAAATGCCCTAAACTTGATTTTCCAGAGAACTGTTAATAGAATTAAGGTTTTGGAGGTTTTATTTGCTGTTGGCCAATGCATATGATGCAAACGAAGTCAAGTTCAGTTTGCATACTGTGACAGTTTCCAAATGGATAGAGTTAAAGCCTGAAAGCGGGTCTGAGATGTGGCAGGCAAGGCCTAGTTAAGAAGACCTGCTTTGCTAGCTTGAGAAGGAGAAGTTCTAATTCAATTTTGTACTAGTCAAGAAGGTTCCTCTTGGGTAGAATGTGCTACTATCGTGGAGTGTGTCAGACTCTGAGTATCTCATTTCTTTGTTATGCCTGGTAGCTTGTGAACTCTGTAAATGGCTGTAAAGGTGGTAAGGTTTTGGGAGAAGGACCTTGGATAAAAATTTCAAAGCCTCTACATGACTTAGCGGCCAAGGTCCCATTAGCAAAAGATATACCAGGCATGTCTGCACAGACTGGACCATGGGAAGGAGCACTGTAGTAAGTGCATACTAAACCATGAAATAGATGTAAGCATGGCTCCAGGTGATCACCAATGTTCTGTTTGTCTCCTAGGGGTGCTTGACCCTTACTGGCTGTAAGACAGCTACGTTCTAATTGCTTGGAGTTTAGAAGCAGGGGCAAATCCATGGCGTTGCAGTGGTACGGCCACACTGACTTTGGCTGTGCCGTGCATGCAGAGTGAGGTCTCAGTTTATTAGCACAGTTGCTGCTGGGAGCTTCACATGTGCTGTGAGCTCCATGAGTTTACGAGTTGATCTAATAAAAGGTATTAGATTTACTCAAAGAACCTGGTCTTCATATGTCCTTAGACCAACACAGATACAACCCACATCCCTGCTAGTTCATAAGTACTCTGCCCAGAGTCCCTGCTTTCAAGCAGCTCCAGATCCTGTTGCTCTTTGCGGTCCTCCCCCCACCCCTTTCCCCTGCTGTGGAACCTGTGACAATATTATGATTATTAATTCCTGAAATTTCCTGGTTCCTCCCCTGCTCCTCGGGGTCCCCCCTACCTCCTGTCACTCCTTCCTCCCCCTCCTGGGCATTTCTTACTTATGGCTGCTCCCACTGTCTGGCCCAAGGGTGCAGGCAGGGAAGGGTTAATCGGCCTGTTCCATCCCTGCTCTTCCAGCCCAGAGAGGAGCAGCAGCAGCAGTGGTGGCTGTGTGGGCAGTTTAACTCTTCCCTGCCTGCTCCCCCAGGACAGACCGTAGGAGCAACCATAAGTAAGCAATGGGGGGGTGGGCCCAATCCAGGCCATCAGGGGAGGGGGCAGGTGGAGTGTTTACACTAAGGGGTAGCCTAGAGTGGCTGCAACTTAGTGCAATGTGAGCTGGGTAGCATGGATCATAGAAAATCCTGCCCTGGAGTAGTGTAACTTTGAGCTGCATAAAGGGGGCTGAAAACCAGTTTCAGGTGTTAACCCTGGATTGTCCAGGCATTAAGAGCTTTAGGAACTGCCCAAAATTACCATGCAACAAGACCCTAAAAGAATCTAACTGATTCTAATGCAAACCAGTGGCATGCCAAGCAGGGCTTCTGGCCTAGACAATCGCTGTGGACAAGTGGGGCAGGGTGCATGGTTGGGCCGGTGATGGGGGTGAGATGGGAGAAGCACAGGAGTCTTACCAAAAACAGGTCCCAGCTCCTCTTCCTGCTGCTGCTGCAATGTGCTCTGCCTGCCTTGGCTCTTGCTCTTAAAACAGCTGCAGCATGGTGTCTAAGAGCAAGAGCAACACAGTGGGTCTATACTTGCTGCAGGAGTACAGTTCCCTTGGCAGGTGCGGGGACAATTTTGGCATTTCTCTTAAAATGGTGCCTGAACCTGAGATCCCTCTCACCCATCCCTAGTTATGCTACTGATGCAAAGTATCTGAGAGAGTTTACATAAAGGGTGCCTTAAGAGATCTATCAAGTGTTACTTTATTATACAATATGGGCCACATCTCTTGTGTCCTTGTCACACAGTATGTTCTTGTCACACTGCAAAGTATCATAGGTCAAGACTGTAGTGTGCACTATTTATGCATTTTTTTTTCCATTTATGCTAAGAAAAAAAATGTAGCTAGAAAAATAGATAAATAGGCTTGCAAATACTCAGTGAGAGACTCTGACATAATATTGCTATATGCTATGTAGTGTATGACCAGTTTTTTAACAAGATAGTAATATAGCGAACACAGATCTCTATTATTTATAAGCCCATCAAGAAATATTGAGCCATCCATCTTCAACCATTTACCTACTTATGGGATAGATTATTTGACAGAGAACATAATGCCCACTGAGTATCAGAGGATGCTGTAACTCTCAGATCCCACAAGTCCCCTCTTCATCACCCAGGACAAAGTTCCTCAGAAGTCCCTTAGTATCATGTTCCATGTATTAGGAGAGGTAAAGGAGGGATATGTATCATTCCCCTAGCAACCAACAGAAATTCAGCTAAAGAGACAAAACAGCCCTACTCTGTTTTGTACATACTCCAAATCTTGCAGACTTGTAGAATCCCACTTCCTAGCTTTACAGCAGAGGAAAAAAAGTTTGGCTATGTGTTTGTATATGCTGGGTTATTGTACCTAAGCCAAGTAATTCAGTAGTGTAACCAAGGTGGGGTGACTCGGGTAGTAGCCTCAGGGTGCTGATTGATGGAGGGTTGGAGAAGGATGTGAAAAATAAGAGTTGCTGCCCAATATTTGGGCACTGAAGTTGCCACTGCCTCCATGCATCACTGCTGCCCTGGGTTCCTAACTGTCCTGTTACACCTCTGCTGAGTACTATGGACCAAATTTTCAGTCCATACTATATTATTGATCTTGGCAGAAAATTTGGCCACATCACTTTTGTTTCAGTGCAGATTTTCACTCGGGTTTCTGCTTATAACTCCATTTTCATAACGGTTATTACAAAAAAGCTAGTTTTGTTGCATAAAAGCAAAAGTACTGTAGAGATGAGATCTGAAGATTTTTGATTCATGAGAAGTAGTTTGACATGCAGCAAGTTATTATACAATACAATGAATTAATGTTTTACTGTATAGGCCAAGGAGAAAAGAGGTACCTCTAACATCCATTTTAAAGTGAATATTAATAAACAGAAGTTAAAGTTAATGTAGATGACAATATTGACTCAAATAGCAAGTATAGAATGTATGTTCTTGTTGCCTTAGTAACTGTTTGTTCTCTGCTGGTGATTTAATTCAGCACAATGGTCAACATAAATTTAACCCTCAACAGGTCTACTATTTCATTCTTCTAGCAAATGGAAAACATTCCTTAGAGCTGGAGAAAATGCACGGAGAAACGACATCTAATTTGTAGCACTGTCTCAGATTTTGGTTCAGTTCATTAGTCACCTATGAAATGCCTTAGGGAAAAGATACTTCACACTATCTTTGTTTTGTTTAAGGCACCTCCATTTAAGACTCGGACTTTGAAAAAATCAGTTTATATATGAAGATGAGTTTGTGTGTGATGCTCCAGGGCAAAATAAATATTTTATAAAAAGCACTGAAGCAAAGCTAGGGAAGAAATCTAGAGAAGGTAAATAAGGGCAGGATTCTGCCATACCCTTACCCTAGTGATTTTCAAACTTCCTAAAGTCACAGAACACTTCACTTCCCTAGCACTATTTCAGCCGTGGAACCCCCGACCCTGTCCTAAAGACTGACATGGAGCAGGCAAACTGGCCAGCAATATCAGCCTACTGCCTCTTGGACCGCTTCACTGTTACCTCCAATTATTCCACAGAACCCTTGATGACTTATGGCAGATCCCTAGGCTTCCACAGAACTCACTTTGAAAACCACTGCGTTAGATCATATTGTCGAAAGTATTTTAAAAAGTCCAGGTAAAACCCATTTGAAACAAGTATTTGAAGTATTTTTCACACAGAAGTAGACGTCAATATTTCATTTGTAAATTTAGATAATGATGTGATGCATACTTCTTGGAAAATTAACCTAATCTTTAACTTTGGCAGATTTGTCAGAAAAACCTATTTTCATAACAAGAATCAGTCCATTCTTGAGGTTTCTGTCCTTAAAATGTCAGTAAAGATTTAAACATATAAAAACATATGCAGTTCCAAATGCCAGAGCAGTGAAGGCTAAAGCTATTTATTCATGCCTCTGGAACACCAAAGAAGTATTGCAGGGATTCTTCATGGGATCCTTCATGGTACCTCGTTGACTTCAGTGGATACTGGGTTGAAACAAGTCTGATGTGTTGCCAATCGGTCAAGAGAAATGATTGTTTCCCTCTATTCAGCACCGGTAAGGCCACATCTGGAGTACTGTGTCCAGTTTTGGGCCCCCCACTACAGAAAGGACATGGAAAAATTGGAGAAAGTCCAGCAGAGGGCAGTAAAAATGGTGAGTGGGCTGGGGCACCTGACTTGTGAGGAAAAAGCAAGGGAACTGGGCTTATTTAATTTACAAAAGAGGATATGAAGTGGGGATTTAATGTGTATATGCAATTTGGCAGCATTCACTCATATCTGGTGATGATGCTAAAAAAAAAAAGGAATAATACAACTTTACAGAGTTCAGCATGATCTCTTTCCTATTCATAGTAACTCTTGTGTTCTCTTAGGTTAGGGAAGGTACCTTTCTTTCTCCTGTCTCACTGTTTCAGGAGACCTTACCAACCTGACATGTATTGATCTCAGCTCGTCTTTCAGAATTTTAATTTGTTTGTGTGTTCCTAAGTGGCTACAACTGGTTATGTCAGGATTCTTCCAGAATCGGAAATAGTCTCTTGACAAATGAACATACTTGCTGTATAATTTCTATAACAGCATTTGATTATAGCTCATCCTGGCTTTACAAAATGCTGTAATGTAAGAAAGGACAACACCTGCCTGAGGAAATGCTGGCTGCTGTAAATGCCACAGCTTATCTTTTCAGTGAATCCATTTAGATAAGTTACAGTTAGTTTGCCTAAGATTGCCCCCAAACAATAATGCAGTCTATTTCTTTCTTTTTTCCCCCACAAAAGATACATTTTCATTACAAAACCTGGAGGTTAACATGGCACTAGCTATAGTATAGAAATAATGGGTTAATAACCACTGAATGCAAAGCAGTTATTTTAAAGAAAATGGCACCAATTCCAAGCACACAGCAGTATGGTTGAATATGAAACAGGAGACCTGAACTGACAATTCAGTCCAGAGTTGTGTAAACATTGTAATGCTCACTTATTAACTTGAATCATAACAAACTAGATTTGTTTGTGTCAGTTATAATTCTCCAACACTTAATTGGTTGCCAGGCTGTTTGAATCTGTTGTTTCAAAAGGCGGTGTTGATAATGTAGCTTAATTGCAGTATTTCCACATCAAATCAACTTTTTTACTTCCCCCCTTACCCCCCAGTCTGTGATGGCTTTTCATCATTTCTGTGTAAGTGGCAGAAGAATGACTCCATACTGGCATTTAAAGTAGTGCACAATTTATATGCTCAAGTACTTGTTTCTACCTGGGGAAATCACTATTTGGTTCCAAGGCACTTTTCCAGATGAAATATTATGAAAAGATGCATAGAAATGAAGTGCTTATTGGACAGATTTGATCTTGCTGCCTACTGGGGCTAACACGAAGTGAAAACAACATAGAATCTCATTTTTAACACCATTATCAGTGGCAGAATGAGGATTTTCAGCCAAGTACAATCCACAGGCTGCTGGCAGAAGGGCTGGCGATTGGAGTAAGAACCACTCTTCCCTTTGTACTGAATTAATGAGTTGCGCTGGTGTGAGATGTTGCATTTTGTATTGGAAGTATGAGTCTGGGGACACTTGAAGCCATTAGATGCAGCAGTTTTGTAGATTCAGGCATACCTTGGAGATATTGCGGGTTTGGTTCCAGACCACTGCAATAAAGCGAATATCGCAATAAAGTGAGTTATACGAATCTTTTGGTTTCCCAGTGCATATAAAAGTTATGTTTACACTATACTGTAGTCTATTAAATGTGCAATAGCATTATGTCTAAAAAAACAATGTACATACCTTAATTAAAAAATACTTTATTGCTAAAAAATGTGACGTGAGCAAATGCTGTTGGAAAAATGGCGCCGATAGACTTGCTCGAGGCAGGGTTGCCACAAACCTTCAATTTGTAAAAAACCGCAATATCTGCGAAGCGCAATAAAGTGAAGCGCAATAAAACGAGATATGCCTGTACGTTGCCCTCAGGGCACAGATAGAAGTGTAGCTCTCCACTATAACTCAGAACGCTTTGCAGGAGCGTTCTGAGTGGCAATGATCCCCTGGATCAAACAGAAGTTCACTGTTAGTATGGGAAGGGGGGAGCCTCAGTGGTCGATGAGCCTACAACTGGTTTCCCCTAGCAACAGCCCTTCCTCTTTCCCAGGCAGTGCTGTTTTCAGAATGGGAGTGGGTAAAGGGAGCAGAGGAAGCTCATTCTAGGGGTTCTTTAGCCAGCGTTGGAGGGTGAGGTGGGTGAATTGATACCCTTGAATTGAACCCTTCCTAGCTAGGATGTATTAGAGTTCCCCCTACCTTGTGGGGGCTCCAATACACCCGTCCTACCTTCCAGCATGGGCTTAAAAAACAACAGACACAACTTCCTCCACTCCCTTTCTCCCTTCCCATTCTGAAAACAGTGACAGGTTGGGAAGCAGTGTAGACGGAAGTTACTGAAGATACTCTGTTTTGAAATGTCTTCATCTGAATCCTCATGCAAGGAGGGTTCAGATTTTTGCAGGATCAGGCTTTTTTAAAGTGCTTTGCAGCCATGCACTTCTGTTTGGGCATGCTGTAGAGTGCTTTTAGGGGTTAGACTGAGTGAAAGTGGTCACTTCTGTCCGTGCCCTCGGTGTTCTGTTGAAATCCCAGCTAAATAAATAAATACACAGTAACTGTGTATTTAGTACTTGATTAGGAGAGGAAATAAACAACTTATTTCCTAAAGCCATAACATTTCTGCTGCAACTGAATAAGCAACAGTATTTCCAGAACTTTTGTAATATTTTTGAACATCATAAACATTGAACAAGGTGTATGTACATGTTTTTCATTTTAAATATAATCATACTTCCATAAATAGTAAATATTGTGATCAATTCACTTATCACATATGTTGAGCTCAGTCAAATTACACTTTTTAATTGCTATCCTTTCCAGTTACATTCTTACCTTTTAGAAGAACCATCAGCAAGCAAGTCCATGCACATGTGGGACCCCACAATGATGCCAAAGATATTAATCAATTTTTCTCTTCCTGAATTGGTGTATGTTTTGGCCAGTTCTGCAGTTTTCTAGCATACAACATACAGAGCTGAATTATATATATATAATTCACACACACAAGAATTATCATACATCTGGCAGCAGTGGTGAGCACTATATTTTACCCATCTCAACAGTATGTAGGCTAATAATGTCTCTGTAAAATATTGTCCCCCTTTTGGCCAGTCTTAAAAACTTACTCTTGTCACCTGATACTACCACCAGCTGAAGATCTCTTCTCACTGATGTGGTAGAGGATTAGGCCCTTTTGCACTGAGATACCAGGGGAGAAATCCTGGCCCCATTGAGGTCAGTGGAAAAACTCTCATGGCCTCAGCGCTAGCCCCTTCCCCCACATCCCCTTCCCAGTTCTTTGTGTGATTTATCATTCGATTGTGTCTATTTGCAGCATGGGTATGTCAACGCATACAATTAATGAGCAGCAATAAACTCTGGAGCATATTGCACTGGTATTTTTGTCACAGGCACTATGCTTGAACATGTACCTGGGACCACCAGCACATTGAGCCAGGTTGGAGCAGCCCCAGCTGGCAGGGAATCCAGGGGGATCAGCCTGCCAGTCCGGGGCTGGTCCCCAGCAACTGAATGTATTGTGGAGGGGCTGGCTGGAACATGAGGATGCTCCAGTACAGGACTAGCCGCCAGGCAGTTCCCACACTGAAGCACCCTTGTGCCCCAGCCAGCCCCATTAGCAGCTACATGTGCATTGCTGCACACTAAATAACACCGCCACAGGATAGTACTTGTGTTTATAACTACTAACCTACAGCCGAGTTTATTAGTTTACTCCATCTTAATAGCACCGCATATGTAGATGCAGAGACTTTACTGTGGAGCTAATTAGGCAACTTTGCAGTACACATCTCATGTAGCCATGCCCAGTGCAGAATGCTTCAGAGGGAGGATACATAATTATTAAGCAGCATGGGTGAAATCCTCCGCCCTGTAGGGGACCCCTACAAGGCCAGGCAGCAGTCTAGTAACAGCTTAAAAGGTTTTAAAACATCAAACAATAAAGTGCTCTTTCTTCTCTTTTACACTCAGTAACAAATCCATGTTGTGTGTGTGAGCTTTCTGTGTTAATTCTGGGCGTGGGCTTTCAGGTTTGATTCTATAAGCATAGACAAAAACAATGCTGCATGAAGTGACCTGACATAACAGCGGTAACCTAATGTGAACTGACACTTATGAAAGAAAATATTAAAAATGTATTCACTTCCCTTCGATTATATCCTGCAGGCACAGTTCAGAGCTAGGGAATAAGCTGTTTAACTTTCTTACCACGAACAGATATGGAGAAGGTGTCAGATCTATGAACCAGGGCTTATTTTGATTTGCCAGTAACTTGAAGTACCCCAGTCGCTGGAGAAGTTGTCTGATTTATGAGGAACCTTTTGGGCTGAGAGAGACAGAAAAATAGAAATGTACCATCTCTTGAATATAGTTTTATACATTTTTGTTTAAACATTTGAATATAACAGATTGTAGCTTTGCCAGTGGCAGATCACATCAAAATCATAGTCAGCCCCACTTCCACATGTGGTCATTAAGAGGATTTGCAAGTATACTCCATGAGGCTTGAACAACTATACTGCTTGTCCCCTGGGATCAAAAACACTCACTGAAGCCCTGCTGCTAGGGCTTGCTACCAGCCAGTAAAACTGGGAGGGCTTATCTACACAAGACATTTTACTGAGAAGCTGCCTAATTAGCTCCACAGTAAAGTCTCAGCATCTACATGAGCAGCCCTGTTAGGCTGCAGTAAACTAATTAATTTTCATCATAGTTTAGTACTTGTAAACACAAATACTATCCTGTGATGACATTATTTAGTGCACAGCAACACACATGTAACCACTGATGGGGATAGCTGGGGCACAAGGGAGCTTCAGTGCCAAGGCTGCCTACTGGCTAGTCCTGCACTGGAGCACCCTCATGCCCCAGCCAACCCCTCCATAGTATGTTGAGCTGGATTGGAGCAGCCCTGGGCTGGCAGGCTGACTCCCGCAGACCCCATGCCAGCCAGGACTGCTCCAGCTCGGCTCAACGTGCTGCAGTCCCAGGTGCATGTGAAGATGTGATGCCTGGGAGCAACAAACTCTGATGTAATATGCACTGGAATTTATTACATCGGATTCATTTCACATATAGATGTGTCCAGTGGGCATGTCTACGTGAGACGTTACTGCACAGTGGTTACTGCACATTTATTTAATACTTGTATAATCAAGTACTAAATAAATACACAGTAACTGGAGTTACTGTGCAGCAGTGCCAGCAAATGACTTTTAAGTGACTCTACTCCCTAGTAGCCTAATAATACTGCTCAATAGTGTATTAACACTGTTTGTGCTATGATACGCTACTGTACAGTATTATTCAGCTACTGTGCAGTCAGCATTTCATGTATACATGCAGAGTAAGTGGTAAGAAATGGGACAATCCAACAGAACCTTGACTACTGTGGGGTGTCCACCAGTACAGCTAAACCCGTGATTCTCAAACAGATGTCGTGGTACCCTGGGGTATCTGGAGATGGTTTCAGGGGTGCTACAGATGCCATGAAATGTCAGCACTGTTAAGTTTGCAAATGTGGTTCACAAGATAAACCCAATGATTTAAAATAAGACTCCATAATGTTAAAACAATTCTGACCTGTTGTGGTGTTTCTGAGTTTTTTGCAACAGAAGAATTGCTCTATTATTTTTCCATAGTCAAAACATTTGTGAGAACTAAGAGTTGGTAGTTTCCAATGTATGCCTTGAGCCTAAAAATATTGAGAACCACTGAACTAAACCAATGAAAGCAGCACAGACCATTTCAACAAAATGTCTCTAATGTAAGAAGGTTAAATACAAAATAGCCTCTCCTTGTATGCTCTTTATAAAAACAAAAAGAGGCTGTGGAGCGTTGGCTTGTCTAAATATTTCATCAGCAAGAACAGTATTCTTCAAAGATTACAACTTAGGACACGGTTGAAAACATATTCTGACTGAAAGATCTGATTTTTGTCTGCTGACAGTGATTTCTAGTGGCATGCAGTTAGTGTCTCAATTCTGAAAATCAAAACTTCCTTGCTCCCATTACATTGATCAGGTGTATATGTTGGGGAAGGAATGGTGGATAGCAGGGTAGAATTAATGGGGGAGAGGAAAAAAACCCTGTTATTATTCAAATTTAAATAAATGCATATATAATAGTGTCTGCCCTGGGATCTAGGGGTTTATCATCAATAGAACCACACTATAAAAATATTACTAAAACCACATAGAGCATATTTTCCCTCATACAAGCAACAATGAGGTGAAAAATATATTAAAAACAAAAAATCTCTCCCAGTTCTGTAACAAGGAAGTTTGGGTAAGACAGAAAAACACTACCCCCAAACTTTAATAACACCTTTATTACATTCATTACTCCCTTTATGTGCTCTGTACCAAGTCAGCAATTAAAGAAACAAACTTTTAAAGTCTTTATAGGGGCATTTAGGCTGATACCGAGCTTGGGGTAGAAACCAGCTATGAGCCCTCAGTGGCTTGGTCCATCCAGGCCCAGGCAGTAGAGGTGTCCAAAGCGGGCTCTATTTGATTCGGATTCTGCCTGATTTGGGGGACAGTGATTTGATTTGCTGATTTGGACTGTCCCAATTCAATTTGGCCGAATCTTAATCTGAAGATTCAATTCTGATTCGGAGAATCAGTGATTGAGCCATAGACACAGATTTATATGTTTTTTCTATGTACCGTGAGGTACCAGGTGCAGCTTGTGAATGCTGAGATGGTGTGGAGGATGGAGTGTCCCACAGGAGCATTGGGGGGGTAGTCCCCTGTGTGCTTGGTGGTGGACCCGGAAGTGGACCAGAAGTATTGTATTTCCGGTCCACTTCTGGGTATGCCGCTGAGTGCACAGGGGACCCGCCCCACGCTCCCCCCGCCCCCCTCCCTGGATCTGTGGTCAGTCATGGGGGGACACCGGGTGCCACCTCAGACCGAGGAGGCACCAGTCACTGAGCCAGTGTGGGTCCCCTGTGCACTGTGCGGCAGACACGGAAGTGGACCAGAAGTACTTTGAAGTACTTTTGTTGCAAAAAACTCAGAAACACTACACCAGGTCAGAATAACATTATGGATTCTTATTTTAATTCATTGGGTTTATCTTGTGACCCATATTTGCAAACTTAACAGTGCTGACATTGCATGGCATCCTGCAGCACCCCTGAAACTGTGAAGCTAGATGTATGGTGCATTTGAAACTTTTTACATACTTCTGGTCCACTTCTGGGTTCTCTGCTGAGTGCATGGGTGACCCCCCTATGCTCTCTTGGGACACTCCATCTGCCCCACCATATCACTGTTCACAAGACATGCCTGGTATCTTGAGATACATAGAAAAAACATAAAGCTGTGTCTATGGCTGAATCGTCGAATCTCTCTGAATCAATTCAGAGGCTTCTGATTCAATTTGGAGAGATTAAAGGGTCTCCTGATTCAATCCAGATTCGGAGATTCAGCCACCAAACTAGGCTGAATTTCCTCCGAAATGAATCGGCAACTGAAGCTTCTCATAGTCCTGCCAGGCAGGTGAAAAGCAGCACCCCCAGCTCAAAGGCACAGTGTTGCAACAGGGCAGGTGTTGCTGTTTCTTTCCTGCGCTCCAGGAATACGGCTGTGGCCAGACAGAGCGAGCTCTATGGCCACTGTTTTACTCACCTCACCCCAGGCAGGATTGGGCCCGCAGGCTCTCGTACTGCTTGGGTGTAATCTCTGTCCCCCACCCTGAGCAGTGTCTGTGTGCCAGGGCTGCACCACCCACCAGAGAGAGCGACCCCTGTGAGCTGGGAGGGTGGGGAACTAGGCTGCAGCACATGTGGCTGTACGGTGGAGAGGTGTGTCTGCCTTTGTAGCACTGGCCTGTGGTAGAGCCAGTCTCTGGGTGGGGTCTGAGCCACTGGGCATAACCTGCACCTATGCTATCACCCCGTTGGTTGCCCAATCCCTGCCACACTCTTCCAGCTTCCCACTTGACTTGCGACTCACCCGTTCAACTCCTGCTGAACTCGCCCATTAGCGCCCCTTCACTTAGGCACCCAGGCCAGTGTCCCTGCTCGCACCTCCCTGGTTATGGTAGTGATCCAATTGGTAAAACCATCTCCAATGCTCATCCAATAGATGGAGTTACACTCTGTACTCTGAAGAGTAAATATTTTGAACAAATGCATAGAGAACAATTCCAAAAACAAAAACCCCTTGTCTATATTGTCCTGTCCATAGCCAATTCTTTTCAATGCAGAAGGGAGGCCTGGCTCAGAAATGTCTATTGACTGTAGCAGAGGGAGGCCTTCTCTCGGGTAGGCAGGTCCTAGGCTTTTCATACCTAGTAGGCTTATGGTACTTAAAAATTTGGATGAGGAGCAAAAGGATCAAAAAAAGATGCAGACAAAAAGTTATGCCTAAGGGTCCTGCTACACCCACTGCTAGTCTGGCCTTCCATCAGCGGTGTGACTGCAGCCAACGTAAGCCCAAGTTTTTTGGTAAAAGCCATGGATGGCACACAAGATTGAGATGAAGATAAATGTATTCCAGCTGAGTACAATGGCATGTAAAGTCCTTGTGCACTGGTTGACAGGGAGATGGTTAACACCCACTCTCTTCCTTTTTTCCCTGAGACAGGAGAGATCATAGTGATGCATGCTTAGCATAACCAGGACAGAGAGGCAACATGGCTGGGCCGACCATAGTGCATCAAGTAGCTGACCTATAAGGGGTGGGGCTCTGTGGAGTAATGGTTAAGAAGTACTAGCAGGTTTGAGAAGGAAAAATAAGTAGTGAAAATGCTCTTTTATTAGTTTAAAACAGTAGTTCAAGGCTTCCTAGGACTCTTCATTTCACGTTCTGACTAGGGAAAGTCTTGGCTATTTTAAACAAAACTTTGAAGCTAGATGTATGGTGCATTTGAAACTCTTTAAGTTCATACTTTGTGTTGGAGGATCCTACTTTTCAACTCTGGGGCAAACTAGTCACCAGATATGGGGTAGGAAGGAATTTCCCCCCCTAAATCAGTTCGGGATAGGCTGCAAGGTTTTTGCTTTCTTAGCAGTGTGAGGCTTGTTCTTCCCTGCAGCATCTGAGTATGCAGTAATCTAAAACCTACTTTGTCAGGCCACTGGTTTTGCCCTTTTCTCTTGCACTTCTTGAAACCAAAGAGCCTAGGCAGGTTTTTGGTTTGAACATGAGCAGTGCTTTTTCAACATGGGATATTAACTTAAAAGTCCCAATGGTAGAACTATAAAACACTAGAACTCTTGGTTCAGAGATGATACCTTTTATTAGACCAACTAAAAACTAAAAATTAAAAAAAATGTATCTTTTTTTCTGCAAGCTTTAAGGCACATGTTCCCTTCTTCAGACTCAGGGAAAATTCAAGATGGTGCAGAATCCCCATAGGTACAAAATAAATTTCATTTTTGCACAGAAGAAGTTGAAGTTGGAAGTCTGTTCCTCTGGGTCCATGAGAGTGTCTTTGTGAGTTGCTCTGATGTGCAGATAAGGCAGGATTCCAATGGTAGTGTTTTGACATCAAACATATGCAGAAATAAATTTCTTAAGACAGTTTTCTACATGTTGTAACAGATCCAATTCCAGAGGTGGCCATGATTCCCCTGGAGCCCCCTCAGTCCTTGTCAACTTGGCTCTCCTGGGCAATTTCCCCTTCTCCTCGCCTGACACCTTAATCAAATGATACTTTCAGAAAAGGGAGGCTGCCTCAGGGCTTCCCAAGTCAAATCTTCTCATGAGTGCTGGTGTTGCTGGCCCTCCATTCTCTCTCTCCATGAGCCAGCTGGGACCTCCTAATCTCCCCTTAGTCCCTTCCGCAAACCACCGCTGTATGCTTCCACAGGCTGTATGCTCTGTTCCACCAGCCCTAAGGCTGAGCTCCCTGTCCTAAGGATGCACAGCTACAGGCATACTCAGTGTGAGCCAGTCACTTCCTCACCAGCCTGCTCAGGAGCTCTTTCCTCATCTGCTGCCAGGATAAGAGTCCCTATCCCAGCTCAGACTCTGGGCTTATGTTTTCCCTAAACCTGCCCTTTTGTTGGTCAGGTGACTCTCCTGATTGCCACCTGAGCACTCACTGCAACCTCTTCCCTTCTTGAAGTGAAAGGCATGCCAAGTGCCCTGTCACACATGTTCAATGGTGTTGCAAAACAAACTGAAAGGGTTGTAGTAAAGTGTTACCTCCAATTTAATTATTGCTTAGAATCTTATGGATGAAATGCTGTGCCTCTCCACATGATCTCCCCCTAAATCACTAATTCAAGCCATCTTGCAAAATGTCACTGCTAGAAATATAGCTCCCAGAAAATCTTGTTGAAGAAATGACATGCAAGTGGGTTTTTTAAAAAATTTTCCTAACTTTGGGGTCATGTTAACAGTAACGGTGTATTTTGATATGAATTTTTAGTACAGATGCATTTTTCAGTAGTAGATGTCATACTTCATTTCTAAATTTAGGCAATGATGTGATGCATATTTCTTGGAAAATGAACCTAATCTTTAACTTTGGCAGATTTGCCAGAAAAGCCTGTCTTCATAATAAGAATCAGTCCATTCTTGAGATTTCTGTCCTAAAAAAATGTCAGTAAAGATTTAACAATTTAAAAACTTATGCAGTCCCAAATGCCAAAGCAGTGAAGACCAGAGCTATTTATTCATGTCCCTGGAATACCAAAGAAATATGCGGTGATCCTTCATGGTACCTTGTTGACTTCAGTGGATACTGGGTTGAAACAAGTCTGGTGTGTTGTCAATAGGTTAAGAGAAATGATTGTTTCACTCTATTCAGCACTGGTAAGGCCACATCTGGAGTACTGTGTCCAGTTTTGGGCCCCCACTACAGAAAGGGCATGGGCAAATTGGAGAGAGTCCAGTGGAGAGCAACAAAAATGGTGAGTGGGCTGGGGCACATGACTTATGAGGAAAAAACAAGGGAACTGGGCTTATTTAGTCTAGAGAAGAGAAAACTCGGGAGGAATTTATTAACAACCTGCAACTACCTGAAGGGGGGTTTGAAAGGATGGAGCTAGGCTGTTTTCAGTGGTGGCAGATGACAGAACAAGGAGCAATGGTCTCAAGTTGCAGCAAGGGAAGTTTAGGTTGGGTATTAGGAAGAATTTTCTCACTAGGAGGGTAGTGAAACACTGGAACAGGCTACCCAGAGAAGTGGTAGAAGCTCCATCCTTGGAGGTTTTCAAAACCTAGATAGACAAAGCTCTGGCTGGGATGATCTAGTTGGGGATGGCCTTGCTTTGAGCTGAGGGTTGAACTAGATGACCTGAGATCCCTTCCAACCCTAAATTTCTATGATTTTAAGTCTCTACTAATTTAGATGCATTTAAAGGACTAAGAACATGAAATTACACAAATTGCAAATAAACAATGTAGGAAAAGTCTACCTTATTATGTAACCAAAATCCATCCACAAATGCTGTTAGATGATAAAGTAATTATTAGGTTGACTTCTGGAGTTCATGTAGTAGGAAATGATTGACTCCTCCCAACTTGTGCACTTGGGAGGTGCAAGGGAGACTAGAAAGTTGGTCTGATCCTATGCCAGTTTCAGACATCCCATTGGCTTTGGTAGATGCAGAATCTTCCAAAGATGACACTTTTCTTGAAGCAATGCAAATACTTGCAAATACTCAACAAACTTTCTTGTAACTGTGGTCTGATTTAGAGCTATCTCATAATGTAAGGTTAGGAAGGCATATGTAGGGTATCTAGGACACATCTTCAGTGTCGTTTTAGGAGAGCAGAACAGGCCCTTTTATTTAGACAAAATTCATAAACAAGCAGGAATATTTAGATTGTAAACTCTTTGAGCCTGAGACCATTGTTTTTGTTTGTACTGTACAATAAATTCTAGCTCTGTGAATGTGGTTTTTAGGTGTTATCACAATATAAATGAATAGAAAAAAAAGCATGTGGAACTTGAAACTCTGGTAACATTCTCTCTCCGCTCAGTGACTTAAAGGAATAGCACACCCCAGTCACAGTCTCACACTCCCCTTTGACTTCCTGTTTAAAACTACTTTCAGCACCTGCCTGTTGACCAATACATGTGTTACTTGGGTGGGGGGGAAACTATAAAGAAGACTCCTAGCAATTACTCGTAAATTTTTCTCCCTCCACCCCTGTCTTCTTCCTAAATGATTGATTTGCTGTTGGATTAAATATGATTCTGAATTGGAAGGAAAGCTCTTCCAGATAATGTTAGGCAAGTTACTTGTCTGTATAATTTTTATCTTTATTTTTGGGGGTCCATGGTACAGGAGAGGACTAGTTTTTGGTTTGGGGGTTTGTTTTTTTTTAATATTTCACTCTGTGTGGTGGATATAGAACTGAACACGAGGGGAGCGTTTTTGTGCATTTCGTTGCTATCCATTCTGACATGTCAGTTTAGAACAGTTGGTACCATAGCGACAGGCTGTGGTGCTTCAGTATCAACACAATCTGCTACCTTTTTAATATAGTATCTGACATTTCAGTAAGACAGCTTTTTTCTTAAGCTGGCAGTCACTTTATGCTTTCCATCCAAGAATGTTGCCCTGCTGGGTGTATGGACCAGACAGGGCAGAAACTATCTGTGTTTACAGACTAGTGTCAAATGGGGACATTAAGGGGAAAGGAAAAATGTTTTTATTAAAAAATCATAATTAAGAAACAAGCAGCCCTACAAGATCTGGCCAACAGTCTCCAAATCTATACAATTAAGGGGAACAACCTACCCTAATTTGTAGTTTTCAGTGATAAATTATGCAAAGTATCTGATTATAGAGATAAACAAAACCAAACTAAGCCTTTTTACTAGAACTGAATAGAAGGAGGGTCCCTTTTTCAGTAAAGGCAAGTGCTTGAATGAATGCTTCAGTCCTTTTCCTGAACAGAGATGCTCTGCTGATTCAAGGCCTCACCCATTTTTGTTGCTTTAAAAATGTGGCTAGCTGATCATCTTTGCTCAATTTTCTTAGTTCTGCTTTTGCCATATTGTGGCTAGACTAATAAGAAATTAAAAAGCAAAATAAACCTAAATGGCCGCCAGTAGCAGTAAGTTCTATTTATATTCCATAATTATGTGAATCTCTGTTACTCTCTGGACTTTAATAAAGCCACACATGAGCAGTACAAGTTAAACTCTGTCCAGTTTTCTGATGAGACATAAAAGGTACATCCCAGTGAGCACACAAATCCAATTTGCAGCCTTGCAAAACCTTTTGTGGCACTCCAAACTGCACATGGCCTGTGTGCATATGTTTGCCACAATGCTAACTTGCAGCATGGTGGGGTTTTTAACACTGGGAGATCCTGGTGTAAAAAAAACCTGCCACAAAAAAAAAGTTGGGTGGTGCACACATGGCAGCAGCATGCACTACCAAAAAGGTAGCCTGGATGACCAGAGCCACACTGTGGCCAGCAGCCAGGCTCCAAGCAGCTGGATTGCTGCCGCTGCTGCCTCAGGAGCCCCCAGGACTCCAAGTAAGGCTGCTGGCGTCAGCCCAGGTGCTGGCCTCAGTCTCCTCTACCCCACCCGGGGAAATTTGCTGCATGCCAGAGCACACATCCAGCAGCATTCCTGGGGACAAATAGCAGCAGCACAAATAGCTCTCCATGTGAAGGAGCAGTACGCTTCCCCACAAGCAGAGATTGGCACCAAGGAGGGTGACTTGAGATCCTCTGAGTTAGAATAAGGGGGGAACGCGGTGAAGGGGATATAACTGTAAGAGTCTACTACAGACCTCCAAATCAAGAGGAAGAGCCTGACCACAAATTTGCAAGAGACCTGACAGAGGCTGCATGCTCTCAGTGCATGGTTGTCATGGGAAACGTCAACTACCCTGACATCTCATGGGAAGGAGAAGTAGTCACCACTGGCCCACACCTGTAGGAAGTGAACTAGGAAAGCCAAGGCTAAAACCGAACTCAAATTGGCTACAGGAATCAAGGACAATAAAAAGTCCTTCTTCAGATACAGGGAAAGTCAGAAAACAGTAGATCAAATTCTGAGGGATAGCCAACATGGCTTTGTTGTGGGCAGGTCTTGCCAGACCAACTTCATTTCCTTCTATGACCAGGTGACACATCACTTGGACAAAGGAGAAGAGGTTGATATCAGGTGCATGGTAACCAGTGGTGCCCCCCAGGGCTCCGTACTTGGATCTGTACTCTTTAATATATTTATAAATAATCTGGATTCTGGTATCAGAAGTGGACTGGCTAAGTTCACTGGTGACACCAAATTATGGGGACGTGTGGTCATACTAGAGGATAGACTAGCAATTCAGGCCAACCTCAACAGGCTCACAAGGTGGGCAGATCAAAACGTGATGACATTCAATACAGAAAAATGCAAGGTGCTCCACCTCAGGAGAGAAAACCCACGTCATACTTATAGGCTTAGCAGTGCTACACTTGCTAGCACCGCAACTGAAAGAGACTGGGGGGGTCATGATTGACCACAAAATGAACATGACCCACCAATGCGATGCCGCAGCCGGCAAAGCAAACAAAACTTTGGCTTGCTTCTACTGATGCATCTCAAGAAAGACCCAGGAAGTCATCCTCCCACTTTACTTGGCCTTGCTGAAGCCACAGCTGGATGTGGAGAAGCTTGAAAGAGTCCAGAGGAGAGCCACACACATGATTAGAGTACAAGAAAGCAGGCCTTATGAGGAGAGGCTGAGAGGCGTGGGACTCTTCAGCCTGGAGAAACAAAGGCTTATAGGCTGCCATGAAGTCACCCCTAAGTACATAAAAAGTGTGCATCAGGAACTGGGAGAACATCTGTTCAGCAGGGCACCCCAAGGGAAGAAAAGGTCAAACAGTCAGAAAACTCCTGGAAGACCGTTTTAGGCTGGACATAAGGAAAAACTTCTTTACTGTCTGAATCCCCAGGGACTGGAATAGATTCCCCCCAGAAGTGGTGCAAGCACCTACTCTGGACACTTAAGAAACACTTGGGTGCCTATCTTGCTGGGATCATTTGACCCCAGCTGACTCCTGCCCTTTGGGCAGGGGGCTGGACCCGATAATCTTGCAAGGTCCATTCCATCTCTAATGTGTATACAGTCTATTAAATATGTGCCACTGCTGTTTGTCCCTTGGGAAATGCATGTTCCCACTCATAGGGACGCACCCAAAGAGGCTAAGGAACAGCTATTGACATCCTCAGCTATGTTGAGCAACTCTTAGTTCTGCAAAAAATCCTACTGAAATTAATGGAAGTATGTACAAAGGAAGATACTATTCAAACTGAGTTGATGTGGCAAAATCCAACTCCAAGAGACTAGCTTAATTTTTAGAGCAAAGAAGTCTTCAGCTGCGCAGTAGTGGTGGGAGAGGTCGGTTGAGCATGTTTGTAATGTCTTTTGGGATGCATGCTCTGAAGGAAAACTACAAGTGCTGTACATACTGTCACGGGGCAGGGACCCAGGAGTGGCCGTGATCTCTCCTGGCGCCCCTACCGTGCCAAGTTGCCTGTCTGGCACCCTCGTTCTCATCCGCCACGACTTTGATGGTTCTCTAATATTAAAGGGAGGCTGCCTTTACTTGGCCCCTTGGACCTCTTGCCCTTCAGGTCCCTGCTCTCTACAAATAGTTCTTGTGCCCCACCCTGTGGGCGTCGCGTGGCTCCTTCCACCCCAATACCACACCCTAAGCCTCTCAGGTGTTCCGGACGTTCTAGGTGTTCAGGTGTTCCAGGTGTACTCTTCCTCAATGGCCCTCTCCGGGGCCTCTGAACATATGCTCACCCCACCGGGCTCCTTAATCCCGTACTTGCTCTCCCCGGGCTATAGTCATACTCTCGCCCTCACCAGGCCCTCTAGTCATACTCTTGCCCTCTCCCAGGGCCTCTCTGTGTACGCGCCCTCTCCTGAGGCCTCTCACTAAGTTCGCCCCTATCTGGGGCTTCTCGATAAGGTTTGCCCCCCCTTCTCCGGGCTTCTACTTGCCCGCTCGCCCTCCCTGGCCCTGCGCTTGCGCTTCCTCGCGCTCCCTGCCCGCACTCGGGCCCTGTGCTCACGCTTCCTCGCGCTCCTCGCCCGCACTCGGGCCCTGTGCTCACGCTTCCTCGCGCTCCCCGCCCGCACTCGGGCCCTGTGCTCGCGCTTCCTCGCGCTCCCCGCCCGCACTCGGGCCCTGTGCTCGCGCTTCCTCGCGCTCCCCGCCCGCACTCGGGCCCTGTGCTCGCGCTTCCTCGCGCTCCCCGCCCGCACTCGGGCCCTGTGCTCGCGCTTCCTCGCGCTCCCCGCCCGCACTCGGGCCCTGTGCTCGCGCTTCCTCGCGCTCCCCACCTGCACTCGGGCCCTGTGCTCGCGCTTCCTCGTGCTCGGGGCTCAGGTGGCCGTAGCCGTGCCTGGCCCCCTGACCCTACTCCTGGGTCTTACACCCAACTGGGCTTCTCCGACTACCGCCCACACTGGGCTGGGGTCCCAACACCCCAAACGCAGTGCCTCCTGGCGCCAAACTGCCGTGCCTTTCTGGCACCCAAGCGTGTGCCCTCCCAGGGCACCAGGAACCCCCACGCTACTGGGGAGCTCCCCTGAGGCCTCCTCCAACCCCTACAGCCTTGCCCGGTCCTCCGGTATTACACAAATGACCAAACCGAAACATAAAGCCATGAGCCAACCGGCTGTAACCCAAAATAAGCCTCCTGGCTATAACGTCAATTCCCAGCCAACCTGGCCCTCTTTCAATACCTCCCTGTCAGGGGTCTCTCTACCCTGCATCCTCATGCCGATGCTCAGGCAGTCAGGCTGCTCCGCCCTGCCCTGCCCTGCCCTGCTTTGCTCTGCTCTACTGTACAGCAGAGCTCCTGCTGCTCAGGCTGCCAGAGGGGAACTGACTTCTGGCCTCAGCCTGACTGCTTATAAGGGCCAGGCCCTGCCGCCTTCTGGTCATCTGACCAAATTGGTTGCCCCGGCAACCCTCACCTGCGCTGCCCTGAAGATTGGCAGCTGGGCCCTTATTACCATTACCAGTAGTGAGCACCGTAGTGCTCTGTTACACATACTTTTGTTAATATTTCAACAAAATAATATCTAAAATAAAACAATTCTAAGTTCAAAGCCTAAAGTCACCTTATTTGATCTAAACTGACTTCTCTGTTAGCAGTAAAATCAAATAGTTTTCAGTACTGCTCTGATGTATCTTTGTTGGTACATATTTTCTCAATAATTCATGTGCTATACCATCAGCAATCTTTTTTTTTTATTAAAGTTGAACTCTTTCCTCTGCTGCTAGGTTTGAAACACCACATACGGTACCTCTAGGGGATCTGCGAATTGAACTGTTTACAACATTTTACCCTTTTATAGGCCACTTAATCAGGAGGTTGATTATGAGGAATAAAAGCCTGAATCTTATAGTTACATTGGTCTATGAAATCTATTGCATGAAAGAAACCAAACTTAAAAACATAGTTCATCTTCAGGAATCAAGCAAATAAAAAATAATACCCGGATGCTGTTTTGGATGAATTTCTGAACACATGGTTGTTGCACAAAAGCGGTTTGTTTCTCTGGAGGCCCGCAAAGATCACAGACACACAAACATCAGCCGGCACAGAAGGATGTATTTGTTTGCAAACAAGGTCAGAGTGGGGCATTGATGCCCAAATCAGCTTCTGACAAACTAATTGTGTTTGCAAGCGGAATTTATCTTCTCTTTCCTGAGCACGTGTGCAGACACCGGAACTCTTACAGCTACTTCCATTTCATACAAGCATACATGTAGTTACATCATGACATACATCACATGTATAGTATAATTAGCTACTTAAGTATGCAGGGCAGAGAGATGAATATGCAACAGTTCATTAAGCATGCCCAGAAACTACAACAGTTCATCAAAAGTTCATACCCCAAGGCCACAGTCAATTGAATTCCAGCTTCTGTAATCAGCACGAGAAAAGCTAAGGTGGGAGAGGGGGAGAAAGGAGCCTTGGGCAGTATTTCTTTTTTATCAGGTGCAAGATGCAAGCTGTGCATTTCTAACAATATTCCATTTCTAACAATATTCCCCCCTCAAGATGCTTTCTGCTCCCTATTTTTATTTAGAATAAATAAAATTAAGATAGTTACGAGGAATTTTTCTGAGTACCATGACTTTTGCTACAGTCTGCCCTTTTGGCCTTTTGGAAGCAGGTGTCTTTATCATGCGGGGATGATTGTGGAGTGGATGGTTTACATTTCATCCACATGGAGTTTGGAAGTTTGATAGCAGTAGAATTCCATTGACCCACATACCTGCTGCAATTAAGGGCATAACAGGTAGTGCATGTTCGGACCCATTTCAATATCCATGTACAATGGCTATATCCCAAACTCCTTCCTGTGCCATTATTACTGATGCAATACTCTCCTAATGCCACTTGGGAAAGATCTCAGCTGCAGTTCTCATCCCATTCTTGACTAGTACTTTTAACATCCGCCTTACTACTACACTAGCCACTTTGGGGCCAAAGGAAAAGCTCTCCAAGGCCACCGCCCTCCGGCCTCTTGGAGTCCTCCACAGGCCCAGCAGTTGGTGAGATTGAAGGTACCTGCAATTCTTTCCATCATGTCAACATACAAATTTGCTTCTGGGGGAGTAATTGGGGGAAACGGGGATATAGGGTGGCGGCTAGGGCGATTCAATCCTGCCTCTTTTACCACATAGATAACAACAAAACATATTAAGATTCCCACTATATTCTCCCTCTCTTGAGATCAAATACAGCCTAAACTTTTTCTTTGTTACTTCCTTATCTAATTTTCTGAACTTTGATTAAGCTGTCTCAGGCACACTTGGAGATCACCAGTAGGTTCACAGTTCCACCTGCTGGCTTCTTGTTCCGAGGACGGCTCAGCTTCCGGAGTGAGCTCATCCTGGGAGCTGATGTCCTCTGACGCTCGTGGATGTCGTTTCACACGGGTATGGTGTATCCAACGGTCATGGCCAGCAATCTTTACAGCGGTGTGGGTTGCTAGAAGTACCTGGAAAGGGCCACTCTACTTCTCAGTCAAAGGTTTCTTTTTCCACCGCTGCACCAAGACCCAGTCTCCCGGGCGGAAGTCATGTACCGGGACGTCTGAAGGCAGACGTTGAAAGGAGGCTGCATATTTGTGAAGAGAAGACAAGACAGACTGGAAAGCAATAACGTACATGTGAAGCTCGCTATTACTTAATTCAAAAGTTACATTTCTTGTATCTCAGGGGGTAAGACTCGAGGAGGCTTGCCAAACAATTTCATATGGGGTTAATTTAATGCCCCGTTGGGGAGTGTTTCAAATGCAAGTAAGAGCTAGTGGTAATGCTTGAGGCCACTTAAGGTGTGCTTCAATACAGATCTTGGTGAGTAGAGTTTTTAAGGTCCTATTCATGCGTTCCACTTGTCCTGAACTCTGTGGTCTCCATGGTGTGTGTAGTTTCCACGTGATCTTGAGGGCTTGTGCGACCTCTTGAACTACTTTTCCCACAAAGTGTTGTCCTTGATCCGACTCGATGGATTTGGGCAGAGAATACCAGGGAATGATTTCTTGGAACAGATACTTTACTACTGTAGCCGCAGTGGCAGTCCTGGTGGGCCATGCCTCGACCCAACCGGAGAGCTGGTCTACCATGACAAGTAAAAACTTATGATGTCCGGACCGTGGGAGCTTGGCAAAATTAATCTGCCATGCTTGTCCAGGGTACACTGCCTAGGGTCTACCTCCCATTGGCACAGGAGGTTTCATTCGAGGGTTTACTTTCTGACAGGTGATGCACTGAGCTTCTACATATAGCCCTGGGGCTACTGCTTGGCGGATCATTAGATCACCCATAGCCAAGCCTCCCATATGGGTACTTGCATGGAGCTGATGCAGCACCTCCCGAAGCAATGGCCTAGGTATCTTGACTTTCCCTCCTGGTACTATCCACCACCCATGGGAGTTCTTTTCTGGGCAAGCCTCCTGTGCAAATTTATCTTCTTCAGGGGAATACTGCAGGACTAGATCCTGGACATGTGGCCATACGGCATGTGACAAGGCTTGCCTGGATACTTCCTCCACCTCTCCACCAATAAATGCGGCTTCTTTTGCTGCCGCATCAGCCCTTGCATTTCCAAGCTTATGCTTTTCCTCAGCAGCCTTCCCATGAGCTCACACATGAATGACTGCTGCCTCTTTAGGCTGGTGGAGTGCATCTAGCAGCTTGATAATCTGAGAGTCGTTAGTAATTCTATTCCCAGAAGCCATAATAAAACCCCTTTCTTTCCACAATAGTCCGTGCGCATGAACCGTAGAAAAAGCATAGCGAGAATCAGTATATACATTAACCCGCCGGCCTGTCCCCAACTGTAATGCTCAGGTGAGTGCAGTGAGTTCCGTGGCCTGTGCCGACCATGAGCTCGGCAATGATTCCCTCTATACTACCTTATCCAAGGTTACCACTGCACATCCTGTTCGTCTTTTTCCATCGATGACAGAGCTGGAACCGTCTACGAAGTATTCAGCATCTGGGTTTTCAATTGGGTCCTCAGCAAGATCAGGTTGCACCTGTGTGGTTTGATTCAGGGCCTCAAGGCAGTTATGCGTTGGTCTTCCTGGTTCTGGCAGCAAGGTTGCAGGGTTCAAGGCTGTAGTATGTTTGAAAGTAAGTCCTGGATTAGAGAGCAAAAATATCTCATACCATGATTGTCTGGAAGGGTTGAGAAACTTTCCTCCCTCAGTCCCTAGAATCTGGGGAACTCCATGTGGGGTGTGTACTTCCATGTCTGCACCCATGACTATCTTCTGGGCTTCTTCGACAACCACTGCTGTGGCTGCCACAGCCCGAAGACAGGCTGGCCACCCGAGTGCAACTGGATCTAGAACCTTTGAGTAATATCCCACGGGTCTCCAGGTTGGGCCTGATGGCTGTGTCAGCACCCCTGATGCAACCCCTCGATTTTCATGAACATACAGTCGATAATGGCTTTTTATTATTTGGGATGGCCAGGGCAGGGGGCTGGGTTAATGCTGCCTTAAGCAAATCAAAGGCATGCTGCATTTCTTTAGTCCATTTCCATTTAGTGAGACTCTCCTTAGTTAGGGAGTCATACAGTGGTCTAGTCTTTCCACCATAATCTGGTATCCATAGTTGACAGAACCCAGTTAGCCTTAGGAATGCCCACAGCTCCTTGGGTGACTTAGGTGAAGTTAGACCTTGGATTGCCTGTATGTGATCCACACTCAGGGCTCTGACTCCTTTTGAGAGCTTATATCCCAAAAATGTAACTTGAGGCTGACATATTTGGGCTTTCTCTCTGGAGACCTTATATCCTTTTTCCCCTAGGGTGTTTAGTAGTGATCTGGTGGCTTTCTCGCAGAGTTGCAAATTTGGGCTTGCAACTAGCAGGTCATCCACATACTGGAGGAGGGTCACTGCGGGGTGTGATCCCTTCCACTCCTCCAAGTCCTTCTGAAGGGCAAGTCTGAAAATATGGGGGGCTGCTATGAATCCTTGTGGGAGAACTGTCCACATGAGCTGGGCTTTATGGAAAGTATCTGGGTCCTCCCATTCAAAAGCAAACAATTTTTGACTCTCTCAGTGAAGGGGAATGGAGAAGAAAGCATCTTTCAAATCTAGCACTGAAAAAATTTCAGCTTCCCCCGGTACTTGTGTCAAAATCGTGTGTGGGTTCAGGACTACAGGGTGGTCTGAAAGGACCTTCTTATTTACTGCTCGCAGGTCTTGGACCAGTCTGTATGAGACCCCCATCTGCCTTCAGCACTCCAAGAATGGGGGTATTATATGGTGAGGACCCTTCCACTAGCCATCTGTACTTCTTGTATTTCTCTATTAACGGCTTGATTCCAACTGTGGCCGCCCAGCTGAGTGGATACTGCTTTACCCGAACGGGCCCCTCCCCATCCTTGAGTATGATCCTTACCAGGGAGACCGACTTAGCTTGCACAGGGGTTCCATCAGCCCATACCGAAGGGTCTACTCCAGTCATGTGATCTTCAGAACTTACTACAGGGCGTCGGTCCTCCAGGAGAGCCATCTGATAGTTCGAGCTCTGCTTGACAGGTAACTGGACCACCATCTGATCGTCTCTGAAAAATATTTCAGCTTGCAGTTTTGTGAGTAGGTCCCACCCAAGTAGTGCAACTGGGCAACTTGGAGAATATACAAAGGAGTGCTCAAGCAAATGGTCCCCCACTTTGGTGAGGAGTGGCTTACAAACGGGGAGTTGGGATTCCGTTCCTTCAATCCCTTTCACAAGAACATGCTGCTCACTAGCTCTTGCACAGGGGGGGTTTTCTGGAATCATTGAAAATGTAGCCGCAGTATCCACCAAGGCTTCAAAGTTTTTGCCACCAACCCTAATGGTTACCATGGGATCTTCTCGGGCTCCAACCCGAAGGGTAGTGGTCTTAGATCCCTGTCCCCTTCATTCTGTGTTCTCACCCTTTTCCTCTGCCCGCATGAGGTGACCTCTCGGTTCCCCCTCTCTCTTCTCCTTCAACTTTGGGCATTCCCTCTTCCAGTGTCCTTTCTCCCTGCAGTAAGCACAAACATCTGCTTCCACTCTTTCTCCTTTCCCTTTCTGTATCCCAGCCTTTCCAGGGTTACCTCCAGTTATAGCAGCTGCCAGCGCTGCAATCTGTCGCTGAGCCTTTTTATCCTCCTTGCGCTCCTGTGCCTGCTCACGATTCCCATATACCTTATATGCAATTTCCACCAGCTCTGAAATCGGTTTTCTGTAGCTTCCTATGAATATTAGCAGCGGATTGACCAATAAACATAAGATTTACCATGCATTGATTATCTGGGGCTTCTGGATCTAGGTCCGAAAACCTGTGGACCGCCTCATACAGCTTCCCGAGGAAAGCTGAGGGATCCTCTTCTTTTCCCTGTCTCACTTCATACAATTTAGACAGATTAGTAACCCGAGGCACTGCCTTCCCCATTGCTTCCACTATAATCCCCAGATACCATGCACTCAGCTCTCTTCCTTCTGCGGTATGATTATCCCATCTCGGTTCCTCAACAGGGCAGGTATCACGCAAGGTACGACCAGCAGCTCCCTCAGCTTCTACCCTGGCTGCTGCAATGCGCTCTGCCGTCCCCAATACTAATCTCCTCTCCTCCGGGGTCAGGAGGGTTTGGAGCAATATCTGGACATCAGCCCAAGTGGGTCGATGGTTTTGCCCAATGGATCGAAACAAGTCCCTCATCTTTTCAGGGTCTTCACGAAAAGAGGGGCTCTGATTCTTCCAGTTAAATAAATCTGAAGTACTAAATGGGGTGTAGACAAAAGTTGCATTGCCCCCCTCTCCGATAACCTCTCGCATCAGGCAATTGAGCACCGGCTGTGATTCTACAGTCTTGCGCAAATAATAGCCCTTATTCTCTGATTCAGGTGGAGCACTTGGCTGAGGCACACACTCTGAATCATTAGGTATGCTTTGGTACGCCGGTGGTGGTTTCCCTGAGGGAGGGAGCGGTGGTGCAGAGGGACTGGATCCTGAGGAGGTGTCTGATTCATCCTCGCTACTTGTTAGGGTGACAGGAGAATGAGCCTGGTACTCGGCTAATTCAGGATCCCTCCCCCCCACATCAGACTCAGGGAGTACAGGCGGTCCTCCTCGAGTCTTTCCTTTAACAACCATCACATGAGACTTTACTAAGCATTTCTTAATCCAAGTGGCTAATTTTGAACCACTCCCAACCAACAATCTATATAAGGAAGTTGATCCCAATGTCCATCCTGCATAACTATTTCATGGATAGCTATCACTTCTTTTACTACAAAGGATCCTTTCGGGGTCCAGTGGACCCCGAATGTTGGCCACTCGAGTTGACAAAACTTAATTAAATCATCTTTTTTCATCTTCACCCCATAATCTGCCTGCTTTGCAAATTTGCTGAAGTTCCGTAAAACACAACCCAAAGGAGTACCTGAGTTTTCTACACGGGAGCTACCCGCACCCATATAAATGCCCACAAAAGTGCACTCAATGCACACCAAATACCAAAAGATCCTAGTCACAGACTGTTCGCAAAAGTACGTCTTATGCACACCAAATACCGGGCCAAAAATCCCCCGGTACAAAACCAAATCGAACAAATCTTTGCCCCCAGATCCAGAAAGCAAATTGAGCAAGGGAATTCATATACTCACTCAGGTATCCTAGAGATCTCGATCAGAATGCCAAAATGTGTGTCTGGCGTCCTCAGAAACCAAAAATTTTGCACAGGTAGCCTTTAATCTCCCGGATACCCCGACTCACGTCTCAGGCCCCCTGGGCGAGCCCAAAAAGGTGGCTCGGTGCGCGCCCCCCATGGCGGCAGGGATGATCTTGTCACTGGGTTCCAGGGTGATCCAAAGAGCTCCTGGCTGGCTCGCCAGATTGTTGTACAAAAGCAGTTCTTTTCTCTGGAGGCCCACAAAGATCACAGACACACAAACATCAGCCGGCACAAAAGGATGTATTTGTTTGCAAACAAGGTCCGAGTGGGGCACTGATGCCCAAATCAGCTTCTGACAAACTAATTGTGTTTGCAAGCAGAATTTATCTTCTCTCTCCTGAGCACGTGTGCAGACACCAGAACTCTTACAGCTACTTCCGTTTCATACAAGCATACATGTAGTTACATCATGACATACATCGCATGTATAGTATAATTAGCTACTTAAGTATGCGGGGCGGAGAGATGAATATGCAACAGTTCATTAAGCATGCCCAGAAACTACAACAGTTCATCAAAAGTTCATACCCCAAGGCCACAGTCAATTGAATTCCAGCTTCTGTAATCAACATGAGAAAGGCTAAGGCGGGTGAGGGGGAGAAAGGAGCCTTGGGCAGTATTTCTTTTTTATCAGATGCAAGATGCAAGCTGCGCATTTCTAACAATATTCCATTTCTAACGTGGTTTTCAGGGAAACTTTATAAAGGTGCCTGTTTTACTTAGGAGCTATTGTCTCATTGAAAGTCAATAAAACTTAGACTCCAAAGTCATTCAAACATGTAAAAGCTTACATTAAGTTAATCTTACTAATTAGCTACATATAAATGTAAATTTAAACTCTTAAAACATTCATTTCTTATTGCAGTAGCTTCATTGGTACTGAGAATTATTTATTTTACCTTTTTATTTATTAAACTATTTTAATAACACTTAACAGATGTTGATACCCATCCTTCCACTGTTTCTCTGAACTAAAGGGTGGCTATAGTATGGGAAGTATGTTGGGTAAGATATTAAGACACTTTACATTTATCGGAATTTACTGCCTTCTGTTGCATTAAGGTGGCATGACCTAATGTTTACTGTTAGCGTGTCTGTGCGGGTGTGAGAGAGTGGGGCCTAGGAGTGGCCGTGAACTCCCTAGCACCCCCTACCATCACATTAGGGTGAACTCAGCACCCTCAGAATCTCGCCCGCCACGACTTTGATGACAAATAAGTTGTATGGGAGGCTGCCTCTGTTTCCCTAGTTGACGGTACCGATGTTCCTGCCCCTACTCCGAAATGAGGTATTTCTATGCGCCCCGCCTTAAGGGCTATGCGTGCCTCCAAACCTCCCCTTCAGCACGCCCCAAGCCTCGCAGCTGTTCTGTGGGACGTTTGTACAGTCCCTCGCCCCTCTGATGCCCTCTTTCTCTCTCTCGGGCACCCTGGGCTCCTTGCCCACCTGGCGCCCCCTTGGGCCGGGCTCCTATCTTCCAGCCCGCTCCCTGCACCCTGGGCCTGTCTTGCCGGTATCCGACTTCGCCCCTCTGGTGCCCTCTCTCTCTCTCTCGGGCACCCTGGGCTCCTCGCCCACCTGGCGCCCCTTTGGGCTGGGCTCTTATCTTCCAGCCCGCTCCCTGCGCCCTGGGCCTGTCTTGCCGGTATCCGACTATCGCTGGCATCCCCTGGGCCTGGCTCGCCACCGCCGCCCCAATACCGGCGCCCTTGGGCCTGGCTCGCCACCGCCGCCCCAATACTGGCGCCCTTGGGCCTGGCTCGCCACCGCCGCCCCAATACCGGCGCCCTTGGGCCAGGCTCGCTCTCTCTCTTGTTCTGCCCCGCTCTGGGGCCTTGCCCTCTCTGGGGCTGACACCGCACGCCTCACGCTCCTTCTCTGCCCTGCTCTGGGGCCTTGCCCTCTCTAGGCCGACACCGCGCGCCTCGCGCTCTCTCTCTGCCCCGCTCTGGGGCCTTGCCCTCTCTAGGGCCGACACCGAGCGCCTCGCGCTCTCTCTCTGCCCCGCTCTGGGGCCTTGCCCTCTCTAGGGCCGACACCGAGTGCCTCGCGCTAAGGGCACAGGCGATTGCCGCCGTGCCTGTCCCCTTGACCCTTTTCTGGGTCCGGTTGCCCCACTGGGCAAAACACCGCCCTTATGGGCTGGGGTCTGCAACCCCTCACACCGCGCCTCCCTGGCGCAATACGGTGCCTCTCCGGCACCGACAATAGTGCCCCGCTGGCACTGTGCCCCTACTGGGCACCGGGAACCCCCAAGCTGCTGGGGAGCCCCGCTGAGGCCTCCTCACTCCCCTACAGCCTCACCCGGTCCTCCGGTGCAAACTGTAACATAAGCTCAAGCCACCCGGCTGTAACATAAACCACACAGAGTCTCCCTGCTCCGAACATAACACAAGCCCCACCAAGGCTCTCAAGCCTACCTCCCTTTAGGGCGTTGTTCCCCGCATCATCGCAGCCAGTTAGCGTGGTAAGGCTGCAACCACTAACTCGGGCCACTCAGCTCAGCCGCAGAGCTCCCGCTCCTGCAGCAGCCAGAAGGGAACTGTGAGGCAGGCTCCGGCCTAAGCTGTTTATAAAGGCCCGGCCCTGCCCCCTTCTGGCCATGTGACCCACCTGGTCGCCCTGGTAACCGGCACCTGAGCTGCCTGGGTGATTGGCAGCTCTGCCAATCACACTCACAGTCACGGGGCACTTACGTGACTCCGTGACAGCAGGGTACCGCCTGATCACCTGGTTCTCTCCTGCCATGACTTTGATCTAATTAAAGAAATGGGGAGGGAAGAGATGTTGCAATGATTAGTACCCGCGGAAGGACCAGGCTTGGTCTATTTCATAATCTAGGTCCTTTTTTTATTCTTTCTTTTACAGAGAACCAGATGGGAGGCAGCAGCTCGACAGGGTTGTTCCTAGGATCACCCCAGTGCTCTGAAAAGGAACTCCGGCACCTCAATTGGTCTGCTAAGTGAGAACAAATGTCTTGCCTGCTTGCAGCTGTGTCACCCAATCAGTCCCCTCAGGGTCCCGTTTGAGTCCTCCACTCTGTGTAGGATGTCTCCAGGCTTCCACTTTTTATCCAAGTTACTTGTTGTAACCCCCTGGCACGCATAGTCCTTGCCCGCTACCCGTAATCAAAAGAAAGTAAAGGGAGAAAAAGGGTTTTCTTTCTTCTCCAGCATCTTGGCTCCCTGCCACTAATTACCTCATTAGTGGTTTGTTATGGGCGCTGAGCAGTCTCTTTTGCGGCATACAGTGCCAGCGTGTGGATTCAGGAGTTCATCCATGGCCAGGTTCCTAGATCTCGGCCCCAGCTTCCCTCTCTCCTTGAGTTCTGGGCCGGGTCTCTTCAGGGTTCTGGGCTGGTGACCCCCCGCCTCCTTTGGCTTTCAAGTTGCCTCACTGCATCCCGGTGCGAAAACCATTTCTTCTTCCCATGCCGCGGCTCTGCTCTTCCCCAGACTCACCTCCGTTCCCATGGACTCCTGGTAGGTGGTGAGCATGGGCCTGCTGATCCCAGGCTATGGGGTCCCCAGCTCACACTGGTCCTGCATTGTGGATCCCTCCTTTTGGATCCTTCTCCCGGAGAGTCCCGCCGCAGCTCCTCTCTTGTCCTGTAGTTTCATAGTATTTAGGGTCGGAAGGGACCTGAGCAGATCATCTAGTCCGACCCCCTGCCATGGCAGGAAAAAGTACTGGGGCCAAACGACCCCAGCAAGGTATTTGTCTAGCCTTGTCTTAAAGACCCCCAGGGTAGGGGCCAGCACCACTTCGCCTGGAAGTTGGTTCCAGATCCTAGCTGCCCTGACAGTGAAGTAGCACCTCCTGATATCTAGTCTGAATCTTCCCTCTACCAGCTTGTGACCATTATTTCTAGTCACTCCTGGTAGTGCTCGGGGGAACAGGGATTCCCCCAGTGCCTGCTGGTCCCCCCTGACTAGTTTGTAAATGGCCCCTAGATCCCCCCTCAGCCTTCTTTTGTGGAGGCTCAACAGGTTCAGGTCCTGTAGCTTCTCCCCTTAGGGCCTTCCATGCTGCCCCCTGATCATGCGAGTGGCCCTCCTCTGGACCTTCTCCATGTTGTCCACATCCCTCTTGAAGTACGGTGCCCAGAACTGGATGCAATATTCCAGCTACAGCCTAACCAGTGTCGCATAGACGGGGAGTATCACCTCCTTGGACCTGCTTGAGATGCATCTGTGGATTCATGACAAGGTATATTTGGCCTTCCTGACTGCATCCCCACCCTGCTGGCCCATGTTCATCTTGGTATCAATGATGACTCCAAGATCCTTTTCTGCCTCTGTACTGACGAGAAGGGAGTTCCCCAGCCTGTAGGTATGCTGCTGATTCTTCCTCCCCAGGTACATCACCTTGCACTTGACAGTGTTGAAACCCATCCTGTTCTCATCCGCCCACCCCTGTCTGTCTAGGTCTGATTGCAGCCTATTCCTCCCGTCTAGCATGCCCACATCCCCCCACATCTAAGTGCCATCAGCAGATTTGAACACGGTGCTTTTTACTGCCTCGTCCAAGTCACTGATGAAGATGTTGAACAATGCGGGCCCAAGGACTGAGCCCTGGGGGACCCCACTGCCCACATCCCTCCAGGTCAAAAATGACCCATCCACCACCACTCTCTGGGTGCAGCCCTCCAGTCAGTTGGCGACCCATTTGACTGTTTGGGTGTCAACACCACAGTCCCCCAGTTTTTTAATGAGAACGGGGTGAGAGACAGTGTCGAAGGCCTTCCTATAGTCCAGAAAAACTATGTCCATTGCTACCCCTGCATATAAGGATTTGGTGACCTAGTCATAGAAGGCCACCAGGTTGGTCTGACAGGACTGCCTCTAGTGAACCCGTGTTGGTTGCCCCTAAGCATAACCTCCCCCGCTGGCCGCTCGTGGATATGTGCCAGGTTAATTCTCTCAAAAAGCTTACCCAGGATCAAGGGAAGACTAACTGGCCTATAGTTTCCTGGGTCCTTCTTCCTCCCTTTTTTGAAGATGGGAACCATATTGGCCCTCTTCCAGTCCTCTGGCACCACATCAGAGCACCATGAGTGATTGTACAGCTATGCCAGGGGTCCTGCAATGACCTCAGCTAATTCCCTCAGCACTCTCATTTTCAAACAATCATGCCTGAAGGCAACTTTCCCTAGGCATTGTCCTCTTCATATCCCTGGGCGCTGAGCCCCATTGGCTCTCCACGGGTGTGAGGCGTCTCCTCACCCCGCTGGGCCATAATCACTACCAGCTGCGAGATTTCTCAAGTAACAGGGCTTCAGCTGGGAACCCTGTTACATTTACTATTAATAATCTTTTAGTTCTATCAACATTTGCTGTTGATAAATTTCATATCTTTGTATTTTTTCAAGTGCCTTTGCTGAAGAATTCAGGCACCCTTTACACTAGAACTAGGAGGCAGGAAGTTAGCAAACCATAGGGTTGGAAAAGGAACTGAAAGGTCATCAAAGGTCCAAACTCTCGCATGAATACAGGATGTGTTATTTTCAAACAATCATGGACAAGTGCCCATACAGCTTCTTCTTGAAAACTTCCAATGAAGAATACTCCACAACTTCGCGAAGCTTGTTCCGTTGTCCTGTAGTTCTTGTAGTTGGGCAGTTTTTTCTGAGATTTTAATTTAAATCTGATTTGTTGCAGTTCAAAGTCATAGTTATGTGCCCTCAGTGGCAAAGAAGAATAGCTATTCCGTTTTTTCTTTAAGGCAGCTTTCAAATATTTGAAAACTGCTATCCCTTAATCCCCCTTTCTCTAAACTAAACACACGTAGTTCTTTCAACCTTTCTCTGTATGGTCTGCATTTTGACAACTTTGTCCTCTTTGCTGCTTTTCTCTGGATCCCCGCTAGTTTTTTTATATTGTTTTTAAAATGTAAAGGCCAGAAGTACACAGAGTATTCCAGTATTCCAGATGAGATCTAACCCTTACCAAGTAGCAGCATATTATCACATTCTCCTCCATACAATATTTCTGTTACTGCAGTCCATTGCTGCATTATGTTGCTGATCCAAATTGAACTTGTGCTATATCATGACACCCAGATACTTCTAGGAAGTGCTTCTGCCTAGCCAATTATATCCTATTCTGTATTTTGGGTATTTGGGGTTTGTTTTTTTCCCTAAACCAGGTATACCATTTTATATTTGTCTTTGCTTAAATTAATTTTGTCATCTATTGCCCATTCTCTAATTAATCAGGAGCCATTTGAATTCTAATCCTCTTTTGCAAAGTGTTTGAAACTCCTTTCAGATTTGTGTCAATTGCAAACTTGATCAAGAAGCTCTCTATTCCTGTGCCCAAGTCACAGGGATGATTGTTTAATGTTAAACAACACAACACAACAGACCCCTTCGGGATGCTACTTGCAACCTATGACATTGATGGTGTGTTACTTTTTGCTTGCTATTATTCAGCTAATTACATAACCACCTAGCAGTAATTCTGTTTAGCTCATATTTCACCTGTTTACTTACAGGAGTATTTATAACTGTGTCAAAAGCCTTACTAATGTTCAGGTATATTATGTCCACCAACATTCCCATCATCTGTTAAGCAAGTTAGTTTGTCAAAGAATTAAATCAAGTTGATTGATTTTAACAAATCGGCTTTGGCTGCTAGTAATAACCCCTTCCTTCCTTACAAGTTGATTGCATTATCATTTGCTCTAGCAACTTCCCAGGTATTGAAATCAAGCTGATTGATTTAGAATTTCCAGGTTATCCTTTTTTCCCTGTTTTAAAGATTAACACCATGTGAGCCCTTCTGTTATTACCAAACATTATTGCCAGTGACTGAGATTTCTTCAGACACTTCCTTCAGCAACATGGGATTAATTTTGTCAAGGCCTTGCCAATTTTTATTTATTCATATTTGTCAAGAACTCTCTAATGCAGTCTTTGTTTATGATGCGCTGCCACACTTCTCCTTGTTTATGTATATTAATTGCATTAGTTGTCTGGTTTGGGGATTTTATTTTATTTTTTTGGTGAAGGTTATGGGAAAGAACTCATTGAGCCATTTTGCCTTTTCTGCATCTTTTATTAATAGCTCACCATTGCCTGGTATGACATTTAAAGAACTGTTTCTTCTTGTCTTTAGAATACCTTGCCAGTTGTAGAGTTCTCTCTTTTATTTGCCTTTCCTTTCATGATTGAGTTCCTCCCAAGTTCTTGCTGTTCTCTTTAGTATATTTTCTTAGTGATTTGCCCTTCCTTCTCTTGCCTGGATGTTTCTCTCTTGATTTTGAGGTGGATAAGAAGCTCTTTGTATAACACATTATTCTCTTTTACCACTGCTTATCCTTTCACTATGCTGGAATACCTTCTTACTTTGTCTTCATTACTGTGTTCTTTAGGAACTCTCTGTGGTACAGACAGATGAAACTGTGGTTTCTCCAAGTTCTTACTCCTCGGTAACCACTCCTGCTTCTGCAATAGGTGCTAAATCAGATTAATAGAGGAAGATTATTGATCCATAATCCATCTAAATGGATCGGAGGATACATGATTTTTCTCAGTTGTGCAAGTGTTACTTCCTATTTTATTTGTAATGCCTGGGAGAAATAGATTACCTACAATTTTTGAGATGGCAGTTTCTCTTCTCTAAGTCCTTGTAATGAATTATGACTTCTTCCCTCTCCAAAACTAATCAGTTCATAATCACTACCTTTGAAAAATAGTATCATTAAGGATTCACTACTATTTTTAATTTCTACGTCAGATCTTTAAATGGGGAGACAAAACCAATGAACACAATCTCAAGAGTTCTGCTTTCCGCATAGAAAAATACAGTCTGATATAATGGAATAGACCAATGATCCACCTCAGGTAAAACTTCAGAAAGATTCCTTAGGAGATCTATACGTGTGCTTCGGTATGGAGGGGGGCCACTTTAATTAGAGTGGCTTCAAGACCTTCTCTAATTAAAGCACCCACAGTATCACACGTATTCAGCATCCCATTCTTCAAAATGGTGACAGGGAGGTTTGAAGTAAAGCTCATTTGATGAGCTTTAATTCGATTCCCCTGCCATCATTTTGAAGCGCAGGGACACTGAATGGACATGCTGCAGGGGCTGCTGGAATACATTAATTAGTACACTGGATCTAGCAGACTCAATTAATCATATGTGGCACATATATAGGTGCTTTTACATCCCTAAATTGAGATTTTAGTAGAGCTTAGCTCTCAAAGCCCCCCTCACAATGTATCCAGAAAACTCCCATTCTAAGAGCTACAAAATGTATAAAGTACTTAAGTTCATGCACACATCTTAGTCCTGAGAGTTTTCTAGGAGTATGAATTTAGCCTTCCATGAATGCGCAGAAGCATACTAGTTTGAGTAGCTAAGTGCCAGGGTCATGCCTCAATTGTGTTGTGATCCAAGTATGAAGTAAAGCAGTATCTAATAGGGCTATATGAAGCTTCGGTTGCTGATTGAATTTGGAGATTTGGCCCAATTCAGCGGCCGAATCTCTGAATTCAAATCTCATTGGGAGACCAATAAAAAGGTCTGAATCAGTTTGAAAAAGCTTTGGAGACGGTTCGGAGATTCGGCGATTCAGGCAGCCTCTGCTCGCCGCCACAGGGAGCTGGAACTGGACTCCATGCTGGTAAGTAGGGGGCAGGAGGGGGGGCTGGAAGAGGGGGGAGGGACCATGGGGGGACCCACACCAGGCCCCATACCCTACCTGCTCTCCCAGCCCCCCTGAGCACTCCCTGACCCCCACCTGCTCTCCCAGCCCCATCAGTGGCTGCCCTGCCCAGCCCCAGCATCCCAGCGCTTTAAAAAAAAAAAGCCCTGCACTCAACAGCTGCTGCAGTGGCTGTTGGGGACTCTGGGGGCTCGAAGCAGAGCCCTCCCATGCAGCATGGGGCAGTGGGGGGCAGCAAGGATTGTCGCCTCCCCTCCCCACCTGGTAGGACCCAGTGAGTGCAGGGCATTTTTTTTTTCTTTTAAGGTGTCAGGATGCTGGGGCTGGGCGGGCAGCCATTGCTGGAGTTGGGACAGTAGGTGGTGAATGGGGCCTGTTAAATCTGGAGATTCAGCCAATTTGGTGGTGGCTAAATCTCCAAGTCAGATTTGGCTGAATCAATTTGGGACAGTGATTTGAATCACTGAATTGAATCATTGTCATCCAAGTTGGCTGAATCCAAATCCAAAGTTAATACTAGCCACTTTGCACAGGCCTAGTCTCTAACTAGGTCTGTCTAATTCCCTGAGGGACTAAATACAATATGCATGCTTGGAGTGTGCCTAATGCACATACACAACATTGGAGACCAATGTGAAGGCCAACAGCCATGGTCACTTTCATTCACAAACATAGAAGAAAATAAGGTGCCGTCATCCTCCCACTCTACTTGGCCTTGTTGAGATGACAGCTGGAGTACTGCATCCAGTTCTGGGTGCTGCATTTCAGGAAGATGGTAGAGAAGTTTAAGTGAGTCCAAAGGAGGGCCACGTGCATGATTAGACGTCTAGAGAGCAGGTCATACGAGGAGAGGCTGAAAGACTTTGGATTGTTCATCCTGAAGAAGAGGAGACTCAGAGGGGACTTGGTGGCAACTTGTAAGTATATTAGGGGCATATATCAGGGCTTGGGGGAGCATCTGTTCACCAAGTTACCCACAGGGAAGGCAAGAAACAATGGGCACAAACTGATTAAAGATCGCTTCGGATTGGGCATAAGGAAAATCTTGTTTACAAATTGAGTACTGATGGCCTGGAGGAGGCTCCCCCTAGTGGTGGTACAGTCACCCACCCTGGCAATCTTCAAAAAGCATCTTGATGCCCACCTCGCTGGGGTTGTCTGACCGTAGCAGTCTTTCCTGCCCAAGTGCAGGGGGGTGGGACCCAATGATCTTCTAATGTCCCTTCCAGCCCCTAACATCTATGAAACAATGAAATCACCAACCTTTTATGCAAGAGTCCTTTTGTGGTGAAAGCACTTACTCCAAAATTAGCAGACTTGGCTTTAGGCCATCCTCAGGCAAATGTAATTTTGAATCTACATTTCCCACTTCCAAGGTGAGCACGCTAGCAACTAGGTTATACAGAGGTGTCAAATTAATTAGGTCTTATGAGCCAGACGAATGGTGCAGAGCCAGTCTGTGGTCTGGATAAATGGAATGGGGCCAGTCCATGAGCTGGACTGAGCCTGTAAAGCAGCTCTACATGCTGGATCCAGCATATAGGGCCAATCTGGCATGGATACCACACATAGTGTGCACCCTGGACTGGCCCCATGTGTTTCATGCAAATAAATGGCATATCCAGTGTTTGGATCCAGAGGACAGGGCTGGTTTGGCTCAGGCATCATGTGTAGTGTACATCCCAGACTAGCCTCACATTCCAAGTGTGGGGTGAGTCCTGGACCAGCCTTGCACATATGTGCATCCCAGACCACCCTAGTATGCTGCATGTGGGCAAAGGTCATCCAGCATACACTGCATGTGGCATGAGGGTCCACTCCAAGACCCATGGGCAGTAGGGCTGTGCGAAATGGGCCTTATTCGATTCAGCTTGGGATTCGGCCTGAATCAGGGACAGTGATTTGATCTATTAATTCAGATCACTGTCCTGGATTCTATTTGGCCAAATCTGAAAATTCGATGCTGATTCAGTGAAACAGCGATTCAGACACAGGTATAGCTTTAAAAGTTTTTTTTCTACATACCTTGAGATAGTGGCATGGCTTGTGATTGCTGTGGTGCTGTGACGGATGGAGCACAGCAGGCTGTCTAGCATGCTTATCAGCGAATCCAGAAGTGCTTCTGGTCCACATTCAGGTCTGCCAGGGAGCATGCTGGGGGGACCCCTGTGTCTGCCCAGCTCGGCGATCAGCTGCAGGGGGAACACAGGTGCCCCCCCAAGAAGTAGAGCAAGCAAAGGGGCAACATGACTCTAGCCCACTGGTTTTAATTAGAATGACAAACATAATAATTTAAAAAACAAAAACAAAACAAAACAACATAAATGATCAAGAAACCAGTGACCAAAATTCAAGCCTTTGCCTTCCCAGCTGAGTGTCTTAACCCATTGGCTACAGCAAAGTTCCTTTGTTTGTTTTTCTTTTGACACCAAGACTCTTTCATTCTGTTCTGCACAGTGGCACAGTGGCATTATTTAACCTATAAATCATTCTACCTCTGGTGACAGTGTGAGAGATGACTAAATCCCAGCTCACTGTAAGTTTGGAGGACTGATAGAAACAAAACAAACACAAAACAAAAAAGCTACTTATAAAGTGAAACTGTAATACAAAAAATCAATTGCACATAGTGAATATGGTAGCTTATGAAGCCACTTTTACAGTTACATTTTAATAGAGTCACTCACTATACAAAAGTCCTCTGAAGTATTTCAGAATGTTGCAGGACACATAAAACTTTAAACGAATGTGGGAATAATGTGTCCCCTCCCAGACAGCAACAGCTATA
Organism: Crocodylus siamensis; assembly: GCF_052110815.1. Taxonomy (NCBI): domain Eukaryota; kingdom Metazoa; phylum Chordata; order Crocodylia; family Crocodylidae; genus Crocodylus; species Crocodylus siamensis. The sequence continues at coordinate 109,149,293 of NC_143398.1, forward strand.
GTTGCATAATATTTTCCTCCAAAGTTGTTTGTTTTAAAGTGGCCTTATTAGTATCATGATTTTCTATACCTAAAGTAAATCCAATTCAGTGCTTTTTTTTCTAGAAAAGCAATTTATGTTCCTTCATTGTTTTTACACTGTTTTGTAGCATCTATGTGCTTATTCCCATTAGAATTTGATGCCCTTTTCCTAATCTTGCATTTGCCAAAGGGTATAGATCTGGTTCCTTTTGAATTTTTAATTAAAATCCTTGGGTCCCTGCATCATTCTGATTGCTTCTGGAACTACCTGTATTTTTATAAAATACAACTACTTGAAGTACCTGTTCTTATCCAGACTCTTTTTCTTCTTTTTTCTTTTTTTCAACCCCCTTCTGTAGTTTGTCTTATCCAATATTTATTTTTATCTTTATAAAAAGTTGTACTGATGGTATAAAAGTTAGTCTTAAATCTTCAAGCCCCATTGAATCCCATAGTGTCCAAAACATTCTGATCTGATCTGCTCTCTGTTCTGTGCAATAGAAATGCTCCATTGTTTTTCCAGTCAAAAATGAGTGAAAGCTAAGAGCTGGCATTTTTCAAGGAATGCATTGAGTCTAATGAGGGCTGTCTTGAGTCTAAAAGTTGAGAACCATTGCTCTAAGATAATTGTAAATCATTGTGAGAACTTTAGATAAAAGCTGTAATAGAAGGAAAAGATAGTAGCAATACTATTATATGTGACCACATTTTTATATAACTGAATACTTCTGAGTTGTTTGAAACCTACAGTGAACAAGTACTGCATGTAATGTGAACTTCAGTGGGTGTACTGAAAAACTGATTCTGTTTTAGACATATAAGGCTTTAAGATGTAATTAAATGTAATTAAAATGAGGAATAAACAGATAATACTTCTAAACCTGGAGTGGATTTTTTAAATGTGATGAATGTAATAATCTAGGACCAGGAGGTATTTATAACTTAGCAATACAAAGTGTAGTATATTGTTCAAAGAAAATTTATTAACCGAGATAATGAATAATCTTTGTCATAGATGAATCACATTGAAACAAATCATGAGTTGGCACTACGAATTTCTGCAAGTACACTTTTTTAGAGTTTTTTATAACTAAAATTAATTCATGTGTTTGGTTCGTGATTCAGAAATGGAACTGATTCATAGATTCATAGATTGTAAGGAGCTGGAAGGGACCTTGCAAGATCATTGTGTCCAGCCCTCCTGCACTAGGCAGGAAAGACAACTGCGGTCAGGTGACCCCAGCAAGGTGACCGTCCAGTCTCCACACCAGCTGGCAGATCTGACAACCAGAGATGTGAAATATTTTAGTGGTTTTATTTCCATCGTTTCACATTGATTCCATATACTATGAGAGGTAATTCATAAAGCTTTCTTTCAAATGTGATCTGTGTGCTAAATTCAAAAGATTTATCATGGTGACTGAGTTCAGTTAATTCCACAGTTGCAGTACCAGAAGGCAAAGAAGAATTGCAAGATATCGTACATAAAGGAAAAAAAGGAACTTTATCCCCAGTGGAACTGCAGTCTTTGCTACAATGTGGTTATGGTGGCTGTATCACAGTACATTGATGGATGGGTAGTATGAACATCTGCCTCCTAGTTCCTGAAAAAATCATGTACTGCTGTATTTTCTAGCATACCTAGCATAAAGTATTGGCCATCTGGTTAACCTGGCTAAGTGTAATCATAACCCTTACTCATGAGAGTAGGACCATTGATAATTCCTGTTCTGTCCAACCCAATCCAGAGTGTCATGAGTACAGCTAGTCAAGAATTTTTTTTTCTTTAAGGAAACTTCCTGTGGTGGTGGTGGTAATGTTGAAAAATGCTCAAACTTGTTAAAACTGAAACTTGTTGAAGAAATGTACTTGTTTAGACAAAATGTTACCAGAAAATGGAGTTTCTGGTCAAAATGAAAGATGGATATGGAAAGACACCTATTTTAGCATAGCAAATATTCAGGGACAAGGTACTCACCAAGGATGGTGGCAGCCCATATTCAAGTTCCAGCTTTGTCTAATTCAGATGAAGTCCTGAAGTGGGGTCTCTCACACAAGTGCCCCAGGTTATTTGCCAAACCATTGGCTATTCTGGGGGTTGGTGGGGTTCTCTGTCACCTACTTTTCATTATAAAAAAACAACAACAAAATGCTTCAAAAGTTCTTGCTCTTATCCTGATTCATAAAGGGAAACAGAACTGAACGTCAAGAAGTTCCTGTGATGGAAAGACAGATTCCCACCCAACTCTAACTGTGATGAATCTCTGTCAAAAGGAAGTATTGCTGCTAAATTGCACTCCAGGACACACACTGTTATTCCCAGGTTTTAGAACAGCAACAAGAATGTGATGCTGTGAATGCCTTCTTGTTTGGCAGTCATTTAAACAGATCTTTTACCAAATGGTGAAATGCTGAATGGTGAGAACCTTCAGCAGCACTGGAGATTACATCATTCTTTCACTTGCCCACTCTTTTATGGGTGAGTATGATGGAGCAGTGAACAAGAACAAGGAAGCTGAAAAGGAGAAAACTCAGCAGCTAAAATAATTTAAGAAGTCATTGCTGCCTGGAGGTAGGAGCCTTGTCACAGGAAGGCTAGAGACTGTACAATGCTGGGTCTTGGGGAGAAGGATAGATCTTATTTTTCCTTCTCTGCCCTGCTGCTCCCATAGGGCTCCTGCCAGGCTGAGTAAATCATGTCTGCAATAAAAGACAAGAGCCACGTATCCATTTCCATGACCGAGCTAAAATGCAGTAGAGATTTCCAGTTGTTAGTTCAATCCAGAGTTATCTGTACTACCTTTTAAGGTGGAATTGGAATGCAGGAGTAGTTAAAGAAGGTGACATTTTAGGTAAATGTCATTCTGCAGCCTGTCTCTGATACAATGTTAAATATCTCTCCTCAAAAGGGTAAAGCTATAATTTAAATAATGCTGTGTTTATGGAGGGTTCTTAGCCACCATGCTATGTTGCGGGTAGGGACAGTGGGGATAGGGAATGAGGCCTAATTGCCCCAAAGCAGAATCCCAAAGGGTACCTTTTTGTCTCAGTGAGGCACAATACTTCACAGGCCTCTCCACCTATGTGTGGGAAGACCATCCTACAACATATCTTTCAAGAATTTAGCATAATTCCTTTAGCCTGCAACCAATGAGTCCCACTGTCTGGAGACTTGTAGGAGTGTAGCCAAAAGTACAGATATATGGAGGTCAGAGGCTATTGCCTCAGGCCAACATTTATTCAGTGGCTGCTGGATAGAACTGTGACCCCCCCCGGGGTGCCAGCCACAGGAGGTTGCTGCCCCATAGGGCATGAACAAGGGGGCACATCAATAATTTGCTCTATTGCTCTATCTTTAAGGGACCCTATCTACATCCCTGAATGTAGCCATGTAACTGTCTCCCCATCCTTCCACCCCTTCTCTAGCCTTTTCATCCTGCCAGATTTGTATTCCATGCTCTCTCAAGGTCAGGACTGTGATTCAGAGCACCCTTTTTGTGGAACCTACCACATGTGTGCATGAAAAGGGAACCCAAGGTTTGGGGAGGGGAAAGTCTTGTTGCTGTGTGACCGTGCAAAGGCTGCCATCATTTAGTGCAGGGTTCTCCAGTTGCCTGGCAGTCAGATGCTACATGCCACATAGGCCACAGACCCAGGGCCTGCACTGTAAATTGTGCCCCTCCGGCGCTCCCACTCACCATGTAGGCTGGTCAGCACCCCCTGCCACACAGCATAGACAACCCAGCTCCCCGCTTCTCCAAGCCATATGCACTGCATGGGCTGCCCAGCATCCATCTCCCCATACCTCATGTACATAGCTTGGCTGCCCCCCCGCCCCCTTAGCTGCTGGATACACTGCATGGGCAGCCCGCCCGCCTCCCAGTACACCCCTGGCACAGGCAGCCCAGATGCCCCTGTATGTGCAGCTGGGAGGTGGGGGGCTTCTGCGAGTACAGCTGGAAGAGAAGGGGAGCCAGGTTCCACATTGCTTCTCACCCCTACCATGTAGGCAGCCTGGCTCACCCCTCTGTAGCCATATGTGCCATGCAGGCTCTCCCTCCCCCAGCATAGGCAACTTGACTTTTCCCTGCCTTGCCTGTCCCTCCCTGCATCCTTACCATATGCATCACCCACCTGTAGTGTGGGCAGGCTCCCTTCTTTGATGAGCACCAACCCACTTCTTACTGCCACAGCATGAGCAAATTGGGAGGGGGAATGGTGGCTGGACCCTTTTGGGGTGATATGTCACCAGTTGGACAGCCCTAATGTAGCTCATATCTGGTAAAATGGAGCCGGCATAGGGAAATTATTGCAGAATATAGTAAAACACTCCACAGTAAAAATTTTAATACAGAATTTGGTCTTTAATGTGGTGTGAGATACTGTGTAGCAGCTGGTGCTGTATAAGCCAATCATAATTCAGGATTTAAAATATGGTCTTGATATTCTGTTTTATTAATTAAAACTAATTAACCAGATAAAGAAAAATTCTTTACCACAGTGATTAGATTTTTTAAGACCCAGTGCTTTCTCAGCCTCCTGTATTCAGGAGCATAAAAAGATACTGGAGAGCTTTATTAACCCCCCCGTCCAAAGGTCATTTTTCCTTGTCACCTTTGTGCCCTTTATCTACTCATAATTAAACCTGTCTATCAGACAAATAACTTGCATGTCTTGAGCAAGAGGAAAGGTTGCAGATGTTGTTCTGAAGTGTTGCTAATTGTGGGCTTGCAGGCAAGAAGTTCATGCACTGAATTTGTGACACGGAGAAAAAAATTAAATTGCTGAGGAGATGGGCTGGCTGAGGAAATGAACCATAGCTATACAAAGCTTCTTGTATTCCCTCAGGAATCCACTCAGGAAAGAAGTGAACCAATATTACTGTTTCAGAGGAACAATACATATAGTTTTGGAAATTGACCTGTTGAATTGGTCCAAGAAGCTCATCCCACATCCCACGGGGGCTAGTATGGTGGTATTCATGTAATTAAAAGACAGAGAACTTATTTTTAACTACTGCATTATTTTACCCAATAACAGTTTGATGTCAGATGCAGTGTATGCTAGGGGTACTCAACCAGTGGCCCACAGAGCCATGGCATCTGGTCCACAGGGCTCCCCATGGGTGGGGAATTTTGGCAGCAGGTGAGCAGCAGCAGCTAATAGTGCCACTCAACCCCACTGCCAAACTCCCAAGTGCCCCAGGGCAGACTGGAGTGGGGCCATGCCCCCATCCATTTGTGGGGCCAGGTTGGGGCTTGGCCATGCCTCCTTCCCCTGTCGGGCCAGGCCATCCCACCACCCCGCAGAGCTGGATTGTGCTAGGTCAAGCCCCTTCTACTGTACAGCCTGATCGAGGCTGGGCCCTGCCCTCTCCCTTGACATGCCTGGATTGGGCCCAAGGCATGACCCCTCCCCACCTTCCACCACATGGCTGGATCAGGGCCAGGCTGCCTTCTATCCCCTTCCATATGGCTGGATGGGGCCCTACAGCGCCTGCCCTGGGTGCTGGCTTGGGACTATTGGATTCAGTCCACAGATGAAGTAGGTGCTGCCTTCAAAAAGGGAGGATGATCTCTGGTCTCTGCAGCTACCTGCTTCAGAGGAAGGAGCAAGAAACTTTCAGAAAGTCAAGATAGCATATGTGAAATGAGTTTGCTTACCAATAGCACCAGCAGCAACAATTGACCTCGTTATCGGTCACCTCAAAAGAGAGTCCTAGATTATATTTTTAAGAGGAGCAAAATGTCCTGCTCCATAAATTTCCATAAACTTGTCTTTTTCTCCCTAAAAATAAACCCTCCAAGAGAAAGTTTAGATGTGCTGAAAAAAGAGGGAGAATCTTGCATTGCTGTTTCCCGTGCTGCATGTTCTGTGGAAAAAAAATACAGTTTTGTCTTCCAGGTTTCACTCTAGCACCATGACTGAACTTGTTTTGTGAAGTATTTGAATAATCCAGGGGACTACTCCCAAGTTTAAGGTTGGGTTTATACTGGCTTAAATTTTAGCCTCAGTGTTAGGGCCTGGCCTTTCAGTTGTCATTCTTGGGATTCAGTAAGTATAAAATTGGACTTTTAGTGTGGTAAATTTAAGTAGCTGTTGTATAAGCACACATGTATTTCTAAAATGCAGCCTGGCGCTCCCAAACTGCACCCTACAAAGCAATGTAGCTATTACGTTTCGTTTTCTAAACAGTCTGTTTTAAGGCTATAAGGGTCATCTGTTCTCACCTCCTGACTGATCATCTTTATTGAATTTTACCTAGTGATTTCTGCACTATGCCCAATAACTTCTGAACAAATTAGAACTTATCGTTTAGGTAGACATGCAATCAACTATTTCAGGGCTGACTTCTTTTTTAAAACTTACCATGTCGTTTTTTTCACAAATTGTTGTCTGCAAATACATCTCTCTTCAAGGAATAGGATTACAAAATAACACATAGGAATTTCAAAGCATCATAAAGCCTGGAAAAATAAATAACCTCACAACATTCAGCTGGGCATGATGAGTGATGCAAAATAACACATCTTATAGTTTCTCAGAAATAGGTCCAAATTTGTAGGCTTTTCTTATCCAAATATCCTTAGTGCCATTTCTGAAGGAGCCAAACTTAATGTTCCAAGCATGTTTAAATCCTTGAGGCTGCATCCTCTTGGGCATTATTTGCAGCTGTATGAGAGCACTGTCTGTGCCATTGTCTAGGTTCAGCTTGAACAACCGGTCTTTTAACTAATTTGCAGACAAGACAATGGCAAATGGTCTTCCTGTTGCTTCAGATTCATTGCAGATGTTCTTGTAAGGGGGCAAAAATTGCATCACAGAAAGAAAGCTAAGTTAGAACGGTCCTAATAGTTTCTATAACACTCCTTCTTTGGAACGTGTTGTACACATACACAAGCATAATGTACATGCTAGGTAAAGGTGCATTACTCTTGCAGCGCTGGAGTTGTAAACAAAGCAAAAGTAGTTAGCTGTGCCTGAGAAGCATGCAGCATCTCTCTTGGGGGTGTTTGGAGAGATGATGTAAAGCTCATTTGATAGCGGGATACTAGGCTCTGAGCTAAATTGTAATAGCAGATCTTACAGCTCCAAAAATGAACAGATATCAGTACATTAAAAGCAGCTCCCTTCATTCTAGCCATGCACTGGACAGTAATATTAGAGATGGGGTGGTATATGAACTGCTGTGTTTTCTTTATGCTGAGGCAGGATTCTTTCCAGTGAGGCAATCCTTCTATGCTAGTTGTACTTTAGAGTCTTATTTCACCAGTAGAGCAGTGCAAGCATGTGCCTGATAATGATGCCCCTTCATTGTGGGCCAAATACAACCAAAGTTAAGATTTTGAACTATTCAGTATCTGCTTTTATAATGTAGTTTACTCAAATAGCCTTGCCATATGTAGTTTACTCAAATAGCCTTGCCAGTTAAAACATGGTTGGAGGTTTCATGCTAGCCCCAAGTAGACCTTTCAAAAGGTACCTCACCATTGAGTATGGCTTACAGTTTCTGCTCTGGTCATATCTAGAAGGGGCATAGAAAGGGTGTTGAAGCAAAAAAAGAGACTAACTCAAAGATTTTTCCCCCACAGGGGCAGGAGGAAACTATTTTTCCATTGTTATGAAGTGTATGATATGGCTTTGTACTGTTTTCTCTATTTTTCTCCCTGTTTCCATATAGAACAAGACTGAATTATCAGCAGTGTTGCAAATCAAGGTGTATAAGGGTATGTACTGTGTGAGGGTCTATGGCTAGGGGTTATATGTGTATCAAGGGAAATGGTTGGGGTGCATCACCAAGCTATTTAAAGAAAGTTGTTCAAAATAATTTTAGTAAGTTCAGGCCTTAGAGAAATTTCTGTAAATATTTCAGTTTCATAACACAGGTTTTAAGATGCAAATCCTAGTGGCTTAGGCTCAGGTTTATTGCAGTTTTGTCTTTTATTTTGTACTTGTCTTCTGCTTACAGCTCCTCACAGTTAATTTGATTAGAGCAATAAACCATAGAAAGACTCAAGGATAAAAAGCAGGTGTCTAACTGATTCTGGGCCCTAGGACAGATCTGGATAGCATAGGCTTCTCCCAAATTGGAGATCTATGGTACCAGTGGGAGCTGTGGCAGATTGGGTGGTGGAGGCACAGGTTGCGTGGCAGTGGTAGCACAGACAACATCTATGGGGGGTGCATAGGGAGGCACCAGTTGTCCATGTGACAGAGGTCAAAGGCCAGTAGCAGGGTAGGGTGAGCCAAGGGCTATATCTGAATGGGTCTTGCTTGCTCACCTGCTGCCAATGGCTATGTTCATCAGAGTCCAGGGACCCCAAATTTTGGGCAGGTCATGCCCCACTAGCCCTAGCCCCAACTTCTAATGGCCTGCTGGTCTACTGGCAGGCCAGGTAGAATGGTTCCACAGGCTGAATCCAGCCTATGGGTCATATGTTTGACACCCTTGACATAAAATAAATAAGTCTCTTTTGCTAATCAGTAATTACATTTTCATTTAAACTCCCATCTTGCACATAAAAAAATATATTCTTACCCATTTAATTCTTCCACTGGTCATGTCTGAACTCAGGGAAGAGAAGATAAAACTTTTGATTAACATTGTATCCTCTTTATTGTAGTTTTTATTCTGTTAGTTTATAGGCTGTGTCTTTCTTTGGTTGAGGGAACATTGGATATATTACACGTAAAGAAGCCTTTTTGGATTTCCAGCAGTACCACAGCTGGATTCCCAGTGATATGCGAAAAATTCTTGTGAACAAATGGGACTTTTTTTTTCATCCCACATCTTCATACCCCAGACATCTTCCCCATTTTTTACATAGAGTTAAATAAATGATTATGTAGTTTTAGACTGATAATACAGGCCCAGTGTTAATGTCCCCAGAACTTATCTGTCTTCTTTCCAAAGGTCCTTTGATAGCTCAGTCAATCTAGAGTTAGTCCATTTTACCATGTTGTTTATGATATACAAAGACAAATATACTTTAAAGAGTTTTATTTTCTTTTGATTTTCTTGGAACTTTCTAAATTCATCAAGAAGCTCATGGAAAGTCAAGCAATATAATATTAAAGATTTTGTTTTCATCCAGTTGGAGGGAAGGAAGGGTACTCTCTTTTCATTGGTATTCCATTACTATTCCATTCTTTCTTAGGTAAAATATGAAGGATATGAGCTGCACTTGCAACATTATCTCTCTAATTCTCCACATCTCCATATAGAACATTCATTTTTATATTAGGATCTATGTTAACATCTGTAATTTCCATTTCAACACAAGTATGAGAGCACTGACAACAAAACAATGTATGTCAAAACACATGCAAAGAATGTAGGCATTTGCAAGCAAGAGGATTGTTTGCCAGGTTGCTTTTTATCTTCTCATTGTAAGAAATAACATAAACTGATGTCATGGCATTGTGTTGAAAATGTTGTATTTTCTCTGATTTTATTGTCTTCTGTGTTTTGTTCCAAATTAATTTGCATATAGCAACCATGGGGCAACAGGGAAAACAAGAAGTTATGGCATTCTCCCACAATGGGCCCACAAACTGAGACCCATTTATCTCAGACAAAATAGCAAGGCAATATGTTGTAAGGTCTTCATATCGGCATCATCTCTTACAACTATCTGTCTTATCAGTTAAGTCGCATACTGTCATTATTGTTATTAGTCTTCAATGGCAACAGATGATTGAGATGAATGGGACCATTAACACCTCTCTAAGCTGTTGTCTTGTGGCATCTGCAGACTCCTGAAAACTTTGTTTCGCAGCAGTCACAGTGTGCAGGTTAATTCCGAGTCCTGAGAACTACAAAGGTGGGTCTTAATTTACCATCTAAGTTACTTGTATAATAATATTCAAGCACATGAATTTTCCACTTTAATTGCTGAGAATACAAATGGGATACACATAGCATCTGACACAGTAGGCTGTGGCCTATCAAAGCTTATATGTCTCTGAGTAAGTTAGTCTATAATGTGCCACTGTACCCTGCCTTCTGCCTAACTTCAGATGAACAGGGCTACACACAGGATAATCATGACCCTGTCAGGAGCTCTGAACATGAGCAGGAGTCCATTAAAAGCTTTCTCCTAGCATAATAAGAGCCCTAAGTGTTCACTGTTTTTAGTTGGTCTTGTTTTGTTTTATTTTTTTAATGAAAATTTAGGTTCTTGATTACCAAAATATACAATTAAAAACAACTGCCACGAGCTAACTCAAGTTGACATTTTAGTGATTACTGAGAATGCCACAGATGAAGGACCAGGTCTTGACCTAGTGAAAAATCCTTAAAACACTAGTTTCTTGCTTTCTAACAACTGTATTTCCCCTTCTCTTTTTATGTCTAGATTATTAACACATCTCTCCAATTGTGGAGGAACAGGTCTGGGTGAGCAGGGGAGAGCTGTTCTCCACCCAGCCAGACCTGGAAAGAGATCTGGTTGGGCAGGGAAAGTCGTTTCCTGCTCAAACAAACCCATGCCCTATTTCTGGATGGATGGAGAAAAGCCCAAATTTTCCTGCTTAATCAGACCTGTCCCTGGTGATCACCAGGGGTAGGTGTGGCTGAATAGGGAAAGTGGGGATATCACATCACCCCCTGTCCTACACCATGCTGGGCAGTGTGTTTCACCCAATGAAACAGATTAACTGTGCCATGACACATTGTTTTATAGCTGATCTGCTTCTTTTGGCTACATCTATTTCTAACCTGTTTCCTTCCACCTGTAACAGATTTAAAAGCAAATTTAATGTTTGCAGACACTTCCTATCGTGATAATGCTTTGGATATTCTAAATAAGGGCAAATTTCAAGGCCAAATTTCTACCACTATAAAACTGGAAAAGAGCATCAGTAAAAAGTAATGTTAAAGAAACTGTGCGTTACTGTAAATACCACATATTAGTAATATGAAAAAAGAAATCATGAAATACAGTTATTCAGGAACCAAGAAATAAATGGCAACTGCCTGAATTAATAGTAGCTTTGAAAATGCTAAGTTAGGATGTAATTCCTCTTTAGTTTCAAGCACTTTCTGGAGATGCTCCAGCAAAACAGTATTTGTGCCTCTGAAAAGCTGGTTCTCTATGGAGTAAAAATAATGAATTTGTGGTAAAAATACTGTGCAATACTTTTCCAGGTTCCTAATTGTATTTGTGAAGAAACTTCCCATGAATTTTGCAGATTTACTAGGCAGTTCCACGTATTTCTTCAAGATTGGGAACACCGCAAGTCAAGTAGCAAAATTCTTCTCCTCTGGTGGCTCTATTTTGTTCACATTAATATTATCATAATTTAAAATGAAATATGGAAGTATATCCTTTACAATAAGGGGTTTTAAAACAAATATATTTATTGGAAAGAAGATTTCATACATTTCATAGCCAGACATTTGGGGTGGAAGGGACCCTGGAGAATCATCGAGTCTAGCCCCCTGCCCCAGGGGCAGGAAGTCAGCAGGGATCATAGGATCCCAGCAAGATAACTATCCAAACGTGTCTTGAAGACATTCAAAGTGGGTGCTTGAACCACCTCCGGCGGCAGTCTATTCCAAACCTTCGGGCTTGGACAGTGAAGAAGTTCTGTCCAGCCTGAATCAGTCGCGGCAGAGTTTGTGACCATTCGATCTTGTCATCCCTTGGGGCACTCTGGTGAACAGACATTCCCCCTGATCCTAATGAGCACCCCTGATAAACCTATAGGTGGCCACCAGATCACCCCTGAGCCTGTGCTTTTCCAGGCTAAAGAGCCCCATGGCTCTCAGCCTGTCATCATAAGGTCTGTTTTCCTGACCTCTGATCATGCATTCTCATGACCTCTGCACCCTCTCAAGCTTCTCCACATCCCTTTTGAATTGTGGAGCCCAAAACTGGACACAGTACTCCAGCTGTGGCCTCACCAAAGCCGCGTACAAGGGGAGAATGACATCCCGAGATTTGCTTGAGAAATATGTATGGATGCAAGCCAGACTTTTGCTCGCTTTACTAGCTGCCGCTTCACATTGAAGGCCCCTGTTCATCTTGCGGTCAATCATAACTCCCAAGTTCCTTTAATCTGTGGTGCTAACCAGCATAGCACTGCCAAGCCTATAAGCATGGTGCAGGTTTTTCCTCCAAAAGTGGAGAACCTTGCATTTTTTGGTGTTGAACACCATCAGGTTCTCATCCACCCATTTCATGATCCTGTCAGGATCTGCCTGGATCACCCTCCTGTCTTCAGGTATGGATGCTTTACCCCAGAGTTTGATGTCATCGGCAAACTTGGCCAGTCCGCTTCTCACACCAATGTCCACATCACTGATGAAGATGTTAAACAGTATAGGCCCTAGAACAGAGCCTTGAGGGACCCCACTGGTGACCGCGCACCAAAACAAGTCAACCACCACCCTCTGGGTCCTACCACGGAGCCAATTCCCCAGCCAGCAGATTGTGGTGAGGTCAAGGCCACAGTTAGTCAGTTTAGCCAAGAGGTGATCATGGGATACCAGATCGAAGGCTTTTTTAAAGTCAAGATATACAGTGTCAATCTCTTCCCCCTCGTCCAAGTCATAGGTAACCTGGTCATAAAAGGAAATGAGATTAATCAAGCTAGACTTACCCGCAACAAACCCATGCTGGGTGTCCCTCAGGATATTGCCTTCAGCTAATCTATTAAAGATGACCTCTTTGATAATCTTTTCCAATACCTTCCCCAGGATAGAGGTCAGGCTGATGGGCCCATAGTTAGCCGGATCTATTTTCCTCCCTTTCTTTAAAGATAGGCACCACACTGGCCCTCTTTCAATCTTTGGACACCTGACCAGAGTGCCAAGAGTTCTCAAAGATCCATGCCAGGGGCTGGTTCCAGCTTGCCAGCTCCTTGAGTACGCTTGGGTGTAACCCATCAGGGCAAGTTGACTTGAAGGTATACAGCCTGTCAAGGTGTTCCTTCACAAGGTCAGCTTCAATGGAAGGCAAGGAATCTCCCTCACCCAGGCCTCCCTGACCCAGAGTGGGCAGGGGCTTACCATGGGACTGGTGAAAAACTGCCGCAAAGTACCCATTTAGCAAGTTCACTTTTTCCTGAGCATCAGTTGTGAGTTGCCCCATCTGGTTTTGCAGGGGTCCAGTGTTGCCCTTGCTTTTCCTCCAACTCCCCACATATCTAAAAAATGACTTTTTATTGTTCTTGATATTTGTAGCTAGCTGGAGTTCCATTTCAGCCTTGGCTTTCCTGGTTTGCTCTCTGCAGGTCTGGACCAGAGCAGAGTATTCCCCTTTGGTGGTGGTTCCAGTCCTCCATCCTTTGTAGATCTTCCTTTTAAGACGCAGGAGGTCTGCCAGCTCTCTGGAGAGCCAAGGGGGCTGCTGTACCCTTTTGCTGCCCTTCCTCCAAGATGGGATGGACTTTGCTTGTGCATCCAGCATTGCTCCCTTGAGGAGCAACCACTCATCCTGAACTCCCCTCTCCTTTGGGTTGTGGCTCTTTAGGGCCTCTCTGACAAGCCTCCTTAGCTTGTCAAAGTCAGCTTTCCTGAAACCGAGGATTTCTATATTACCGACTGACTTGCCAGCTTTATGGCAGATGGTGAAGGTAATCTGCTCATGGTCATTGTCACCCAGCTTCCCTTCAATCATTAGGTCACTGTTTAGGTCATCCCTGGTTGTCAGTATGAGGTCAAGCAGCGCTTTACCTCTTGTCGCCCCGTACACTTCCTGCATCAGATAGAGGTCATCCACGCTCGAGAGAAAGCTTTGTGACTGCTCGGATTTGGCTGAGTGATCCTCCCACGAGATGTCTGGGTAGTTAAAGTCTCCCATGACAACCATACACCAGGGGCGTGCGGCCTCAGCCAATTCCCTGGTGAACTCCTGGTCAAGGTCTTGACCGTGGGTAGGGAGTCTGTAGTAGACTACCACCATAGTATCCTCTGTACCATGTTCCCCATGGATTTTAACCCAGAGGGTCTCAAGTCGTCCATCATGGGTGCCAATGTTGCCTTGCAGGGACATGTAGCTTTCCTTGACACAAAGAGCTACACCCCTGTCCCTTTTGCCCACTCAATCCCTCCTGTACAGGGTATAGCCATCTATACCTGTGGCCCAGTCATGGGTGGAGTCCCACCAGGTCTCTGTTATCCCTATGACATCATAGGTTTTTGCATTTAGCAGGAGAACAAGTTCCTCTTGTTTATACCCCAAGCTCCTGGCATTTGTGTATAGGCACACAAGTGTCCCCTTGGAGGCCCTTGCCTTGCCTACATTTTGTTCCAGGGCTGGGGCTGTGGTAGGATCCCTTAAGTGCCTTGACCCACTGGCTTTGCAAGGGTTGTTCAGTGGCCAACAGTGGCAGTAGTCCCCCCATCCCCAGGTGGACTTAGTTTAAAGCCCAGTGGAGCAGGTCAGCCAGTCTGGCTGAGAAGAGCCTCCTCCCCAGTGGAGAGAGGTGGAGGCCATCCCTTCCCAGCAGCTCGCTGCCTCTCTCTCTCCAAAGAGCGAACTGTGGTCATGGAAGCCAAAGCCTTCTCAATTACACCAGTGCTGCAGTCTTTAGCTGACTACCTGGATCCTCCTCTCCCTCCTCAGCCCATAGCCTGAGACTAGGAGGATCAAAGAAAACACCACCTGCACCCCCAGACCCTTAAGCCCTGCACCCAAATCCCTGTAGTGCTTCATGACCTGGCTGAGAGCACTCCAAGCTGTGTCATTGGTGCCCACATGGATGAGAAGCATAGGGTAGTGGTCAGTGGGCTGGAGGAGTTTAGGGATCTTTTCCACGATGTCTCAGATTCTGGGTCCCAGGAAGCAGCAAACTTCCTGGGCTAAGGGGTCGGAGTGGCAGATTACCCCCTCAGTCCCCCTCAGGATGGAGTCTCCCACAACAAACACTTTGCGTTTGGTCTTGGGGAGTGCAGGGGTGGTAGCTACAGTATTGTCTGTGTTCCCTGCGGGAACTGGCAACTCAGCAGGCTCTTCTGGGGCTGCAGGGGTTCATACCTGTTGCTGAGCTCCAGCCGGGCAGGGGCCTTGGTGCGGTGGGCCTTGGGGCCCTTCACCACCTTGGTCCAAGCCCTGGGCTGAACATAATGGGAGGTCCCAGAGTCCTCCCTTGTCCTGGGGGGAGACCATGGTCTACCCTCTGCCTCCCAGGGGAGAAGGGCCTGGCAGTAGGAGTTGATCTCCTGCTCACAGTCCCTGATGGCACACAGTCTCTGGACTGCGGCCTGGAGCTCCTCCAGTTGGCACGCCACAGAACCCAGTAGGGAGCAGACCCCGCACGGGGAGGTGGCCATGCTCCTGGGCCTCAGAGCCTGAAAAAGTAACAGGCAGCCCCCGCAGCTGAGAGCCAGGGGCTCCATTTGTGTGGAGCCCGGAACCAGGGGCTCCATTTGGGTGGCAGTCTCCAAGGTGCCGGGGGGGGTCACAGGCCCCGAGGGGACCCTTGGGGTGCGGCATGTGCCTATCCGCATCATGCTGTTGCAAAAAATTGCGGTCTGTTTCTTGGAGGCCACTAAAATCACAGACATACACTCATTAGATGGCACAAAAGGTGTATTTGCAAATAGGGTCAGAGCAGAGTCAAAGACTCAGATTACTCCGAATCCACCAAGAAATTTTTGCAGGCTGTATTTATCTTTTTCCTCCTGGGCACGTGTGCAGAAACAGGAACTCTTACAGCTCATTTCCGTTTCATACAAACATATATGTGGTTACAGCACTACATCCATTGCATGTACATTATAATTAACTACTTAAGTATGCAGGGCGGAGAAGTAAATATGCATCAGCTAATCAAGCATGCTCAGAAAGTTCTCTAGGTCACCAAGAGTTTAACCCCCCCCCTTTCAAGGACACAGTCAGTTGAATTCCAGCTTCTGTAATCTGCATGAGAAAAGCTAGGGGGAGGCTGGGGGAGAGTCTGTGATTTAGTATAAGAAGAGCTGTGGCAAGGCTGGGCAAGGAGAAAAGTCCTTGGCAGTGTTTCTTTCTTATCAGGCGCAAGATGCAAGCTGTGCATTTCTAACAATACTCCATTTCTAACAATGCCACTGGTGGACTAACTGCAGCTGGGACCGTCTACCCTGGGGGGCTCACAGGCAGGGCTTCCCACTCGCCCTACTGCGCAAACTTCCACGGTAACTCATGCACCAGGCCTAGGAGCGCACCTGTTGTGCGGCCTGTTCATGAGGCTCTGGTCGAACAGCTCCCTGGGGGGCTGGGCCAAGTAGGAGCTGAAAGGGGTGACCCTCCTTGGCCCACTTAGCCTGCTCCCAGCTGACTAGGTCCCTCCCTCCACAGGCCCCTGCTTATCTGCAGGCAGGCCGGGGCTCGTTGAGGGTCCTGGGGTCACTGCCGGGGTCCCTAGGCTCATGGGGGCCCAGCGGGCTTACACCCGCACATCTCACACTGAAGCCAGGACCAAACTCAGAGCTGGAACCAAACTCCAGAGCTGGGACCAAACTCCGGAGCCAGGACCTTTGTAAAATAAAGTTTCATACTGGAAATACTTACTGCTGATAATTAGGATGTATTCCAGCTAGCTTAATTCTTGGCCCTGGATCCATCACTAGAGGATTGCATACTTTGTTGCTCATCTAGGCAATGTACTATGTGTTATCAAATGTGTTTAAGTGCAAATAGATTCTTAGGTTTAAAACCATCTGAGGAGATAGGTCACTGGGGGCAGAGAGAGTGGCAGAATCTGACTTTGACTATCCAGGAAACTGAGAAGCTGAGGCTCAAAGAGTTGGGACAGTAACAAATTCCACATCAGAACAGCATGTGAAAGTTTGTCCCAGTTAAGGAGACACCTCAGAAGAAACAAACAGTCCCCAAGAGCCCAATGAAAGCAACTCCTCTAGCTTAGTTGAAAAAAAAATCAGGCACAAGGAGGCAAGGTCCCAGGAGATTTGGATGGGAGTACAATTGATTGAAATAGTGACACGAAATGTCTTGATAGAAAAAAGCATTATGAAACTTAAAAAACCAGATAAACTTGTGCTGTTATGTTGGAAAGTGTTAATGACTGCCATCAATCTGAGACCTACTAAGCAATGAGAAAAAAACTGGCAGAGAGATACTGATCTCTGAGGATTATGTGGTCAAAAAAACCTTGCTGTTTTGCTGTTTCCTGGTTTAATTGATGTTCCCTGCATCCCAAGCCTACTAAAAAATACACTTAAAAATACAGGGTTTCTGAAAAGTATCTGCAACTCCAGAGTTGTTTCTCTAGGGCATCCCTTCCACTAAAAACAGTTCCCTAGTACAAGAATTATTTTGTCAAAAATGGGCTTTGGGAATTTGGACTTTTATTTTTCTGCAAGGAGATTATTAAGACAAAAAGTAAACAATTTAAAAAATATTAGCTGATAGTGTCATGAACTCTATATATGTCACTTCTTTTCAAGTTTTTTAGAGTTCAAGAGGTAGAAATAAATATACTATATTAGAAAAAAAATCCTTTAAAAAGATGTATTTTTTTTCAGGCTTTACCAGAAAACACAGATTAGAGCATGGGCAAGCTGTGGGCATTTTCTATACACTTCAATGTTATTTTAGCTCTTCTCTAACCCCTGGATTTTTAACCAACTCCCCATATTCCCCCTATCACTTGCAATAGTGTCTGCACCACAGAGAATTTTAATGGAAACACACCAACCACCAGCATAGCTTGCTGGATCCAGCCCCAGACCTCTTTATTATGGTATTTATTAATTTCTCTTGTCTAGTGTTCCCTCCCTCCCTCACCCCTGCCAAGCTTTTTTTTTTCCCTGCAGGCCCCATATACATGAATACCAGTACATGTGTTGTAATAATGACTAAAGTCTTAATACACCAGTGGCCCCTAACTTCATCCCTTATTCTTCAGTCATTAGTTGCAGCATTAAGTGGAGTGCTCCTTTCTTGTTGTTCAAAACATTCAACAAGTTTTCTTGCCTTCTCCTCCCATCTATTTCCAGAGTTCATGCACAACATAGTGCACACAGCTATTTTTCATTGGCCTCCAACATAGACATCCCCTCCACCTATTTTTCAGTCTTCCAAATTAAGATCCCATTGTTATCTTGCAACTACAAAGTCTCTAACTGAACAATTCCTTTCTTTCATTCAAACGTCTAGTAAAAAGCTTCACAAGCTAAGGAAGTATAAGGTAAACTTTATCTTCCAGAAGGAATTGGAGAAATGCAATACTTTTCAGATACCATGAGAGCAAACGTTCCATTTTTGTTGCAGAAGATGGGAAAGTTCCAGGTCATCCAGGTGCATTAATATTGATGGGATTCCATGGAAATCAACCAGTCTATGCAGCTAGCACAAATGGAGAACTTTTTCTGTTTATGAACCCTAAGACAAGGAATGGGCACATGGACCCAACAGAATTCAGGTTCCCCAATGGTGCAAATCCATTAATAATTTTGTGCATTACCTAACGTGGATGGCTGGGGAGAAAGGAGTTTCTTGATGGCAATGTTCTTTTCCATTGCCACAGCCTCAACAAACTGATCCACCTCACAAAACCTGCTTCTGACAGGCCAGCAGCATTCAGGGATAGTGAACTTTGATATATCAGTGACTATCTTCTTCATGCTGAAGGGACCCATCATACAGGTGTTTTGCCATTGTAGTTCCAGGACAAGATCTGCACAGATTTCAGGGAAACTAGCTTTTGACATCCTGAGGTTTTGCTGCCACTGCTGATCATCCTCAACATGCAGTACTGTACTGTCCTAACAATCAGCGCTAGCAGTTGAAGCCCCGAGTAGTCCTGTGTTGATTGAAGTCATTTCAGGAAAAGATTCTAGAAGAAGTGGTCAAAAATTATTGTTCAGATTTAGGTATGGTAGCAACAGCCTGTTTGTTTTCATTACATTGAGGATTGCGTCAGTTGCCAAAGTTTCCCTCGAGCTTCCTGATTAGCAAAAGGAATGATGAGAATGATTTTGTTTGATACCAAACCACAGAATTCCTTTGTCTTCCAGGAGATAGTCCACAATACATTTAAAGCCAAATGTGTCTGTGTGAAGAAAATCACAGATTACTCTTTTGCCTCAGAAGTTAGTGGGGGTTATGAACAAAATAATGGTGTTTCATTTGCATTTTGCAAGCATGTAGTGTTTAGATATTTTGTATTTTATGTATTTGATTGCTTTTTCAGCAAAAGGGAGAGGTAAGGGACTGTAAAGAATGTTATTTGTATGACATTCTTCCAGATGAAATTGGTGGGGTGGGGTTCTAGTGAAAAGCCAAACCACATTGGCCAGGTTCATTCCTGGGCAAGAATGTAGAGAATAAGATGACTTCACAAATCAAACTTCATAATGAAAAAAAAATCCATTGTTCCTCTTACAGGAGACACCTATACAAGATACCAGACACATGAGTATGTGTCTTCATGGTCAGAAACAAATGTTTCCTCCCATCTCCCTCTGGACCCAGAATGGTAATGCAGTTGCCCTACTACAAAGTCTTTTGAATGGATCCTGTGCTGCCTGTGTGCAACAAGGAGAATAAGATGTGAGCAAATTGACCCTTTCCATTTAATATTTTAGAATAGCTTATGAGGTGAGGGCTGAAGAGCTGAGTGACAGTGGCTGTTAAACTGCACAGTAAATTGGGAAAATATATTCTCTGAAAACAGTGCATCAGCAAAATCATAGGAACTTTCAGTAGTGATAAAATGAGGTCTGTGTCTGTGTTTGTTATATAAACCTCCATTTGTCAGGGGCTTGTAACTTATCAAGAACAATTTTCTTTGTGCTAAAAGCAATTGTAGAATACAAGGAGTCAAACTGAGATGCTACACCTCTCTACACCTACGCCCAAAGCTACTTTAAATGATGTTACATACATTTTTAAAATCAAATATTGTGAAAATATCAATTTGTGACTTCAGGGTTATTTTTCTGCCAGTATCATTAGTATCTTCACAGAAAACAAACAAAAACAAATGGACGTGCATAAGTGGCAAAAACTTTGTTTTTAATAAAGGTGCAAGAACTTAATGACTTCATCTATATGCCTTTAATTTTCTTTTCATTGTGAAGCGGCACACATTTGTAGTAGCTGAACTCCAAAAGCCTGACTCTCTTCTCACCTCACAGATACTGGGTGTAATTGCAGTGAAATGCATTAGTGTGACAGTGGCATGCTCGGAATGGATTTCACTGGTGTTATTTCCTATTTACATCAGTGCAAGAGTGCAAAGTGTGTCCTTTGTGAAGTGTCCCCATGCTGTGCCTCCTCTTCTTGTAACATTGTACAGCAGTAGTGCCCAACCTTCTGGGCAGTGGGCTGGGTGACTGGTATGGGGTTAGTCTGCAGATGTGAGCAGGAGCCCCACAAGCCTGATGACATGGCTCTGCAGGCTGGATCTGGCCTATGGGCTGGCAGTTGAGCACTACTGTTCTACAGCATTATCCAGACCTCTAAGTACTGTGTTGTAGTGCTGTGTGAGAACTTCATTTAAATTGTGTAGATTCACAGACATTAGAGGCTGGAAAAGACCTCATGAGATCATCGAGTCCAGCCCCCCTGCCATTGGCAGGAAGTCTGCTGGGGTCAAATGATCGCAGGAAGATAAACATCTAAATGCCTTTTGATTGAGTCCAGAGTAGGTGCTTGCATCACCTCTGTTCCAGACCCTGGACACACAGACTGTAAAGAATTTTTTTTTTATGTGCAGCTAAAATCAGCTTACCAGGAGTTTGTGGCTGTTAGATCTTGCTATCCCTTGGGGATCCCTGGTGAACAACTGTTTTCCAAAGTCCTGATGCACTCCCCTTATATACTTGTAAGCTGCCACCAAGTCCCCCTGAGCCTTCTCTTCACCAGGCTGATGAATCCCAAGTCCTCCAGCCTCTCCTCATAATGCTTGCCCTCTTGGCCTTTGATCATATGGGTGGCTCTCCTTTGGACTCTCTCAAGCTTATCCACATCCCTCCTGAACTGGGGGGCCCAGAATTTGATGCAGTACTCCAGCTGCGGCCTCACTCACATTTCATGTTCATCTTGTGGTCAATCAAACCCCCCAAGTCTCTTTCAGTCGTAGTGCTAGCAAGCATAGCACAGCTGAGCCTATAAGTATGCTGCTGGTTCTTCCTCATGCCATCTGTATGAGGTTGTCAAGTGTTCAAGGTGGAGCACCCTGCACTCCTCTGTGTTGAAGGCCACCAGGTTTTAGTCTGGCCACCTTGTAAGCATTTCCAGGTTGGCATATATCCAGCCTGTCTTCCAGCGTGACTGCCTTTCCCCATAATTTAGTGTTGTCCATGAACTTTGCCAGTCTGCATCTGATGCCCGAATCCAGATCATTAATGAAGATGTTGAAGAGTACTGGCCTGAGCACTGAGCCCTGGGGGACACCACTGGTTACCTTGTACCACACTGATTCACTCGCATCAACTAATA
The DNA here is from genome assembly GCF_052110815.1 of Crocodylus siamensis. Lineage (NCBI taxonomy): Eukaryota > Metazoa > Chordata > Crocodylia > Crocodylidae > Crocodylus > Crocodylus siamensis. The sequence continues at coordinate 109,170,708 of NC_143398.1, forward strand.
CTTTTTGGGTCCAACCCCGGAACCAGTCTCCCAGCCATCGGACTATGAGATGGTTGAGGCCGCAAGTCCCCAGCTTAACCATGAGGACATCATGGGAGACTAACTCAAAGGCTTTTGTGAAATCCAGATATATGATATCAACCTTGTCTCCCTTCTCCAGGCAATGCATCATCTGGTCAAAGAAGGAGATGAGATTGGTCAGGCAAGACCTGCCAGTAACAAAGCCCTGTTGGCTGGCATTCAAAAGGTTGCCTTCTGTTAGCCTGTTTCTGTAATAGTACTGTACTGTACTGTAATGGTAAAACATACTTTGACTAAAAATTTGCTATAACATTTATAAGGTGTCTTTTTTTGTTATTATTCCTCTGTCTACTTTTAATCATAATCTTGGGTATACAAATTGGATTAGAGGAACTTCATACATTTTTTTAGGTTTCAAAAAATACTCTCAGTATACAGTATCTGAGACTCTGAAACTGCATTGAGAACATGTATATGATATATTAACTGTTTTATATTTTCAATTATTTTATGTGGGGATGTGAAGGTGTTACAAAATTGTGTTCCCAGATAGTTGTTACTCTGGATTTGTAACAGTGTCACTTCAGTGTAACTAGAGACAAGTCTACACATGCCGCTATGGTGATGTTGTTAGTGCGCCATCATTTAGTACTTCCTTTTGGAAATGTTAAAAGACAGCACAGTAATAGCCTGTCCTGCACTGTGCACGGTCATTTTTAGGCACTACGTTACCATACAGACGAGGTAGTATGTCACTACAGCAACGTAGCTGTGTCATGATTCTTGCCCATGAACATTACATCACAGTAGCACATTGTTACAGCAATGTAGCATCATGTATAGACGCATCCTAGGTGTACCGTTTTGCCCTTCCTTGATGTATTTATTTTTACAATGGGAGTAACTAGAAGTGCCAATAAGAGGTTCATGTCCATGCAAAACACAAAGTTAAGGACAGTCCCTACCTCAGAGGGGTTACACTGCAATTACATAACATAGAAAGTGATTCTGGAAACAAATAGGAAGAAGAAAGGAAGAGAAATCAAGAAAATGTTGATAAAATAGGTCAAATATGACACAGTCCATCAACCTAGCCATCAACTCCTTCACATGGGATTTGCAGTAAAAGATGATGCTGTTAGAAATAACACTAATTCCTTTTGTCATTACATGTTGGATGGCAGAATAAACTCAGACTTGGTGAGTTTTCATAACATGGATTCATAATCAAGAGGTAGATGCTAAAATAATGGCAGGCTCTGAGCTCTGATTGCTTTATACATGACATATTTTTTCTTTCAGCTTATTTATCACCCACCCACCCTCAGCTAAAATTAATTATTTCAATGACTGTAAAAATATGGTAAAATAAAATTCAACAAATCTAGACAAATTGCCCATGAAAGCTTATAGAAAGCCTGTGATAGCAATCCCATAACATGTGAGAAACCCAATTGAATAATAACGTCAGTTATATACCTTTGACCAATTCTCACCCATCCCCCATCTAACATCCCTCCCTCCTCACTCATGAGCTAAAATGTGTCCTTTACAACATGCCTCTTAGGTTACTAAATTGGGGTTTGGCAAAATGAGCAAAAGAACATGTAGCATCATCAAGGACCCTTCACAGAGTACTTTCTGTTATCAGTCTTTGTTACTTCCACTGAAGTGTCACCAGCTCAAGTGCCTCTGTGGACCACAATAGGATATTTGCAATCCATCTGGAAGGAATGAAATCCTGTGTTTTTATTCTGTATCTTTATGGCTCAATGGTACAATATAGTTGACAAGTCATAATGAATCCATTGAGAATTATCATCACTTATTCTGTCACCTCAGAAAACTGGTTTATGCCCCAGCCTTCAATACTCCAAGCTTTCGGGTGCGAAGAATCTGTGTTCTGATTCTCCTTTCTTCCTAGTTTGGGATAAAATAAGGTCTGAGGGGGGCATATGTTCATAGTCCAGACTTGTCAAGTGTGCAGTTACATAATGCAATTATAAACCAAATATTGTATTTTTAATTCAGAATAGATTTACAAACTTTCTCTTGGTCTGTATGTTAATGCAGAGGCTAGAAGTCAGCATAATTGCTACGTTCTGGGATACTTTGTATAAGCTTTTCTTTTCTTTTTAATTCAAACTCCACCAACTTTAAGAGTATCAGAGAAATGAATATAGCCCCTACTATTTATGACAGCCAAGTCATTCTACAAATATCATTTATTTATTTATTTCACTGAAATGCTACAATTCATTTTCACCATTAGAGGGCTGCCTTGCTTGTTACTTTTTGCCCACTGCTTATTTTTATACACTTTTTTATTTTTGTCAAAAGTCTTGCCTGTAATAATGCAATCATGCCACTTCCAAGTATGTTGCCTCTCAACCAGTAAATGGGATGTGTCTTATTCAATATGCATATCAGAACTGTGATAGATGGATGTAAAGCAGTAAGTTCTACAGATGCCTGTCTTGCTGAACTTAAAGTCTATTTGCTGCTGTTGCTGATGATCAGGAGATAATTCTCAATGTGGAATAGTTACAACAAATTTTCAAAATGAGAAGTGAGAAAACTATCTCAGAGTGAAAATCTGGCCTAGCTGAAATCAATGTGGATTTTGGTGTTATAGTCAGTGCAATTGAGAATTCACTCTGTCTTTTAATCCTAATGAATTAAGGTAAAAAAACAAGCTTTCCAAGGGAGATACACCCTGTATCATCAAGGCATGTGCCCATCCTTAACTGAAGGGGTTTAGAAGATACTTCACATAGGGCAGATTATTTTATAATTGCCTCTTCAGGGTTTATTACATTTTCTCCTAAAGGGCCTGGAGTTCTGGCCACCATCCAAGCCAGGAAACAGGATTTCTAAGCACCAAGTATGTTGGGATATTGATGGAACATCAGAGTTTTTGTAATGGATTTTACCAGTGGGCCACTACCCAAGAAGGTGAGCTATATATTCATCAATATTAGGTGCTAATTTCAGTCTCTCTCATGCAGACCAGCTGTGTGATAGCTCAGTAATTCATATGTCATAAGGCAGTTATTGTGCTACATTATCTGTCCACTCCTAGAAGATATTAGAACACTATGATTTTCTTAACATTGGCACATTCAGTAGATGACAATTTTTCTTCAAGTTTATGCAGTAGAACGGTCCATTATGGATTTTATATGTTTATGTCTGCAAATTAAAGTTGAAGCAGAGCATATCAGTGTGATGCATGACTCCATCCATGCCCTATTATGATGATAAAATACATTTATTTGATACAGTTAGCTCATTGGTTATCCTTGTTCAGTGACAGATCTAATGTAGCCAGATCAGAATTTATACCATTGACTGAGTTTTTTCTAAGAAATCCATATCAAAACAGTACTCCATTATATAGCTGAGATTCACAGGAGATTTTCAAAGGAACAAATGGCAGACAGACATCCAACACCCACCGATTTTCATGATGTGGAACACAAATTATTTAAGTGGGTAGGACTGTTAAAGACTTTTATACTGTATGCCAGTAAAACTTCTAGGCAAAATGTCTTGTTAAAAACATAGGCAGACAAGTGTCTTTGGGTAAACATGATATCTTGTATTAGCCCAACTAAATAGTTGGAAAAATTGTTCTTTGCAAGATTTTGGGCACAAACACCCTTCATTTGAAACCATAGACTCACACTGTTGATCTGGTCTAGTGACTGTTTTAATTACTGTTGCAGTTATCTTTTAGTTAACTTTTTATATTTTTTCACTACCTGCAGAAAATTGTGTCCTATTTCTAAAGCAACAATCTCAGCACAGTTAGTGGCAAACCTTGTTCCCTACTGCTTGACAGTTTCTGATATACAGTTAGGACCAGTGATGCCTCTGTCCCAGCCTATTATTGCTCTGAGGAACTGGACAGCTGAGGAGAGCTCTGGTAAATTGATATGTGGGCCAGGTCTTTCCCTTTCTCTTCCTGAAGTCTGTAGTTCACCACCAACATTTGAAAGTAAACAGGAATAGCTCTAAGTTTTCTATCCATCCTCTGTGCCATCTATCTTCAGGAACATTTGCAGAAAAGCAACTGTGTTTCACTTTTGCCTGATGCCAGTCATGGGCCACAACAGATTGCTATACATATTGATCACAAGGACATGGGGGACTGATGTGTGAAAGCCAAGACGCATACACATAATAAAGAAGTGTTCTTTTTAAATATATATTATTTATATTATACGTTGCAGTTAACTGACAGCATCAAAACATATGGATAAACTCTTTCTTATCATCACTGGCAGAGACAGTAATGTGCCCTTTTTTCATATGTTGTGTCAACCCACTACAGACTGCCTGGGAGGAAACCCTCCTGAACTGTTGATAGAAAATGCCTGCCACAATTCACACACACTGATTAGTGTTGATTAGTCTGTAGTGATGGCTCCAAAAAAACCCTACAAATATACACTAATCGAAAAAACAAGCCAAAGCAAACAAGAATAAATGACAATATCAGGAAAATGTGCAATTAACAAAATAGGAACAAAACCCTTGGTGAGTTTCTCTCTCTTCCTCCTTTCTCTCTATTTTTAATCCTAATTAATTCATCCATTGCCATTGTCATAATGACTAGGAGCACTAGTCATGAACCAGGACTCTGTTATGTTTGGCAAAATAGGGGCTAAGTTTCTGTAGAGATTAAAGGACCATAAAATCATAGGAAAGGAGAGCTGGAAGGGACCTCATGACATCACGTAGTTCAGTGATGCCCTCCCCTCCCCCCATTCCTTCTCTCTCTCTGCTTAAGGCAGGATCATTCCTAACTAAATCAACCCAGTCAAGTGCTGTGTTTCTAACAATGGATCACTGAAAAAGATAACTTTCAGGAAAGATTAGAAGCCATGAAATGATGTCGTGGATGTTTATGGGGAACTCTTTCCAAGTATGAGGGACAGCCTAGAAGAAATCATGGAAACGAGAAGAGCAGTGTGCAATGGAGGCTGCCTTTGTTGCTCAACTGGAGGCAAGAGTTGACCTTCTGATACTGAAGGAGAGATACTAGGCAGCAAAGGGATATGCCATGATGGGCCTTTAAAGGGAGAATAAGTATTTTATATTTCATGTAATAGGGAAGAAGGAGTCATTGAAGGGGTGCAAAGAGTAGATGATATGGTCTGTGGAGCAGAATGCTGGATAGGTATAAGCAGAGGTAGATCCAGAGAAGGGGCAGTGCTGTGGCCTCACCCCACCTGTAGGACCTTCCACAGATGCCTCACCTCCCTTTCCTCCCCCTCCCCTGCCTGCCACTGCTGCTTTCCCCACTGTCTTGGGAGTGGGGAAAACTCCAAAATCACTTTTTCCCATTCCGGGTGGGTTCCCTTTTCTTGCCTGGTCCTCCCAGAGCAGGAACAGAGAGAAGGAACCCCTGGCCCATCACTGCTACTGCTGCTGTCCCCAGATGAGCCCATACAGCCCAGCTGGAATAGGCAGGAGAGGCTGTGTAAGTTCCCTCACCCCAGGACAGCAAAAGTGATAGCAGCAGCAGGTGGGCGAGGGATGGGAAGGGAAGGGGAGGGGAGAGGATGTGCCTCTGAGCATGGTGTGGAGTAGGGGTGGTTCTTACCTGCACTGGACACTTTAAAAAGTCCCAGAAGTCCCCATGGTGCACTCTGCCTTCACTTATAGTGGGAGAAGGAGGCTAGAAGTGGTGGGTTCAGCCACCCCTGCAGTGCTGGTCGCTGCTTCCACACCCCTCTTTGCACAATCCTAGATCTGTTCCTGGATAAGGAGGGCAGGATTGCATGCATCAAGGCCAGTGAAAATGATGTTGCAGTAACTGATCTGTGAGATGACTGGAGCCTGGGAAAAAGTTTTAGTTACATTGCAAAGCAAAGTTTGTTTAGTAATACATCATTATGGGCACGTCTACACGTGGCAATATGTCACCGTGGAGCATTGCTACGTAGTGTCTGTGGGTGTTTACACATGACCAGCAGCTACATTACCATAGCAACATGTTCCCTCTTTATAGCACACTGCTATGATGACACAGCAGCTAAAAATAACTGTACGCAGACGATATGGTGAAGTATGGGCTGTTACTGCACGGTCATTTAGGACTTCCAAAAGGAAGTCCTAAATGAAAGCACAGTAACAACAGCACTGTACATCCATGTGTAGGTTCACCCTATGATTATTAATATTAATAAGGCAAGGTAACTTTAACATATTTTACCCATTCATCATTATAAATACAGACTATATCACAGGGATTTATAAAACAAGATAATCAACAAGAAAAATGTCAAGAATGAAATGAAACATTAGGTAGCTGTAAAGAGCATGATTCTTTCCCCACTTACTGCCTTGTAAATTAGGAGTAACTACTGTAATTAAAGAACTGAAACCTATGTAAAACTGGTATGAGAGCAAAATCAGACCTATAATAACTTCACACAAAAAGGGAAGAATATCATGCTGACATTGTGACCTTAACTCAGGGGTAGGCAAAATGCGGCCCGTGGACCAGATGCAGCCTGCCATGCCATTCTATCTGGCCCACGAGGCCCCTAAAATTTTAGAAAATTAAAATTTATCAGCCCTGGGATGACTGTCATGTGGTCCTTGATGGCTTGCCAAAACTCAGTAAGTAGCCCTTTGCCCAAAATAATTGTCTGCCCCTGACTTAACTGGACAGCATGCAATAGATATACCGGGGGTTGAATATATGGTTTGACAGTATACCTTCTTTAGGGATGAATAGGGGACAGTAAATGTGCTATTTACAAAGGATAATAACAGTCATAGGTACAATGAAGCATCAGCATTTCTGGCATTAGATTTGTCAGCTCATAAAATGAACAGTCAGGGGCATCACTAAGATTTCCAAGTGAGGAAGTACAGGTGTCTTCTCTCCTGTACATACATATTTTTAATAAAGGTATAGGGAAAAAATGGTATTTTTCAAATATCTACATAGAACTACTGCATAGACCTGTGCTTTTCTATTAATTTAAGTTCTGCATCCAGTAAGGAAAAATAGGACATAGAGATAGTGGTAGTAGGTAACTGTGTGATACTAGGCAAAGCTTGTTCTGGGGAGATAGCTTAACTCAAACTATAGAAAAATACTGCAGGAGATTCACTGGTGTCAGGAGGGCATGGGAGAGTAGATAAACACCTTGTAAACTTGACTCCTTATATAAAAGACTGAGTCTGACAGGACAGTAGGTGAATGTTTTATAGTACATCTTTGCCTACAGGCAATTTGGTATCATAGGAAAGTCATGGATCTGTAAGTGCTGCAAAGGTCAAAAGTAACTTTGGAAATACCGTGCAAAATTCATTGCAAGTCCAATACAGGGAGAATCATTCATTGGGAGTGACATGCATTAAACAGGTATAGAAGGTACTTTTTTAATGAAAAGTGCGGCATTGTGTCCCCACATGGTTTGTGGAGCAGAGTGCTGGATAGGTATAAGCAGGGGTGGATCCAGAGGAGGGGCAGTGCTGCGGCTTCACTCCACCTGTGGGACCATCAACAGATTTCTTTCAGTCCCCAAAGCAGGTAAGACTCCATGCTCAGAGACACATTTCCTCACCTGTCTTTTCTCCCCCTCCCCTGCCTGCCACTGCTGCTTTCCCCACTGTCTTGGGAGTAGGGGAAACTCCAGAATCACTTGTTCCCACTCCAGGAAGGACTAGCTTGTGCCAGGGCTGGGGACAGTGGCAGCTGCACATAGCAGGAGGGTGGGTTCCGGCTCCTTGCCTGGTCCTCCCAGAGCAGGAACAGAGAACAGGAACTGTTCTACTGCATGCACATACAACATACAAAAAATATGGCTTCAACTACCTAATTAGGTTGTACCAGGAACAGTTTGCTACATCTCTACTTTTGGAAATGCCAGTTACTTCCCAGAAGTTTATATTTAGAGCAAGCTGGGTGTGTCTAGACATCCACATTAATGCACAGTGGCCTATTTTACTGCACATTTAAGTGTTGCATAAAAAAACTGTGCTAATACACTAATGCACAGTAAAATAGGCTACTATGCATTAGGCTTCACTAAAAAAGCATGTACTTTCACTACTGCCCATTAGGACAGCCTAAGGCACATTTATTTAGTACCTCATATTGGAAGTACTAAATGTAATACACATTAGGAAAAACGCATGAATGTAGGTTTAGATGCCCTCTAGGACTTGCAAGAAATTTGCGGAATCTGAAGCAGATGTGAAACTGACTTACAGAAAGGAGACTATAGAGGGTGGAGATGGTAGCTACAAGTTTTGAGGCAGAAAATGTGTCCTCTATTACTTATGGAGTGCACCATACCCATCATGGATGGAAATTCACTGAAAATCTTTCCTCCATAGTATCAGAATACAGCAGTCATTATGTTTAGTATTGTTCTCTGTATCTTTCTTCCTATACCCCAATATTTTGTTTTCCACTTTAGCCATAATTGTTCAAATTAAAAGATACTGTCTGGAACTGACCCCAGTGAAATAGTGTGGTTAGTATTCATTTGATACTTATAAAAGCATGATTACTTCAAAGAATTGCTTTTAATGCATTGTTACTTGTAGTCTTCTAAATTGTACTAAATTTCACCTGCATCTTCTTGGCCAGTCACCTTACTTTGTAAGTTCCTTCTGAACTTTTCCAGTCTCAAATGATATCAATATGTCATCTGCAAATTTTGCAGCACCATTGCTCACTCTTTTCAAGAGAAACAATAACTATGGCAAGCAATGGCATTCCTAGTACAGGTACCTGTAAGTATCCCATAGACTAAGCCCCTATCATGTTGACAGAGTATTCTTTCCAGTTGTTTTTAATCAGCCCCTGATGGAACTTTACCCCTCACTCAAGAATTCTTATGGGGAGACATCATTAAATAGACTCTCAGGCACACCTGCTAATCAATCTCCTCTGTATAAAGATACATTATTTCAAAGCAGTCTATGTAGGGTATAAATAGATAGTCTGAAGAAGCCACAGTGAAAATATTTTACCATTTAGTAGGAACCAAATCCAGAACTGTTTAAAATCAAGTGTCTGCTGTCAACACGATTAGTGCAATGGTATGTTTGGTATAGCATACCAGGAATCCTGATTTCTGTCCTTCAGACTGTTTTTTTTTATTCTGGGGAGAATTATCCAGCCAAGAAGCCAAGCAGATGGAAAGGGACCTTTGTTTGAATATAATAGGAGTGCCCAAACCAAGTATTCAACTATTCGCAAACAAATTAAAATTTGTTAAGGTTAAATGTCCTGATAGTCTCAAATCTGCCCGTGAAATATGAAGGAATATCTAGCTATGTGGCTGTGTTCCTCCTAATTCTGCACCCCTCCCATGGCTGCTAGAACGTTTTAAACATGGCTTCCTTAAACTGTGAACAATGTTCTTTGAGAACTATAGTAACATGTCACAGGGCTAATCACCTCTCTACTTGTCCATTCACGACTGCTGGGTTGTGCTGCAACTAACTTGAACACTACCAGGAGTAACAAGGAATAACGACCATAAATTGACTGAGAGTAGATTCAGGCTAGACATCTGGAGGCACTACTTCACAGTCAGGGCGGCTAGGATCTGGAACCAACTTCCAAGGGAAGTGGTGCTCGCCCCTACCCTGGGGGTCTTCAAAAGGAGGATAAACAATCACCCAGCCAGGGTTGTTTGACCCCAGCACTCTTTCCTGCCATGGCAGGGGGTCGGACTTGATGATCTACTCTGGTCCCTTCCGACCCTACCAACTATGAAACTATGAATCTCTGGGGCCTCGCGCCTCATTTTAATACAGAGGGTGCATGTCTACACATGACACTATGTCGCTGCAGCAATGCACTATGACAATATAGTGTCAGTGGTCACAAACCATAACGCTACAGCTACGTCACCATAGCAACACACCCTCTCATTATATCATGTTGCTATGGCAATGTAGCAACTAAAAATAACCATGTGTGGTACGCACAACACAGTACAGGAAGTACTAAATGATGGCACAGTAACAAAGGCACTGTAGAGACATGTTTGGATGCACCTAGGGGATAGTATCCTTTAAAAGATGTACCACTAGTCCTTTATTCATTTTCTTGTCATTGAATTTGACAACAAGAAATTAATTTCCTCTTCCTCTGCCATTTACACATCTTTGTTAAAATGAGATGATCTGTATCCCTATATAATGTAGCATATAAAAGTCCCCTGTCGAAAGAATAGAAAAAAGTCACTTACTTTCCTGGATAGCTTAGGCTCAGTAAAAGGTGCCTATTGTAAAAATAATAGAGTTCCATATCTATACATATCTAAAGTTAATTAGGATTGGTCTCTGGGGCACCTATACATGAGCAGTGAGGTGGCTCCAATTCGCTGTAATTACAGCACATCGGAGCAGACTCTATTAGTTGAGTCTGCTGGAGCATGGTAATTACTGTGCTTCAGCAGACTCCAGTGTCTCATGTATCAGCATTACTGCACTGAAAAATGGTGGTGGGGGCACTTTAAGTAAAGCTGTTTCAGTGAGCTTTAGTTAAGGCACCCCTGCTGCCATTTTTCAGTGCAAGGACACTGATACACAAGATGCTCTAGGCGCTTTAATTAGAGTGATTCTCAGAGCTCCTCTGATTAAAGTGCCCTCCACCCCCAGAGTACATGTATAAACACCCTGGGAGCTCATAGAAGAGTTATGTATCTCCCTAGGTAGATTTGGATCACATTCTGAGGAAGTCTAAGTAATTTTAATGTAAGCCATAGATAAGATTTAGAGGTGCATTAGGGCCTAACTGTCCCAGTGGTTAGTTGAAGTTACATTAGGAGGGATTTGGAGGTCACTAATAGCTAGTCAAAGTTTAGAGCTTCTGAAAATCAAGGAGGTGCTTCAATGTGATCTTAGATGCCTAATATATGACTCTGAATTTTGAAAGTCTTGGCCATAATATTTATGATTTGCGTAGTTTTGCATGATAAAGATAATAAAAATACAAAGACTGTCATTAGATGTGGTAACTCAAACTTGGGACAAAACATCCAACTATTGTGGCTGAGCAGTGCAATAGTCAAGGATGTAAAAAGAAAATCTGGGAGATCAAAAAGCTAATAGATGTGTGTCTTGGAGATAGCCTAAAATGGAGTCATGAGGGAGAAATTATGAGAAAAGCAAAACTTAAAAAATGGCAAGAAGAGGTTAATATTCTTGCATCCAAGATATCTAATAAAAGATTTTTCAGGCACATAAGGAACAAGAGGTCAGTGAAAGAGACATTATGGCCTCTAAGAAATGTCAAAGTTAATTTATTAACTGAAGAGGGAGACATCACCTAAATGTTAAATGACTAGCCTTAGCATTTCCAGAACAAGATGGATGCCTCAAAAAAAGGGAAAGGCCTGTTTTATTTTAAGAAGAACAATTAAATTAATGAATTCAAAGCAGCAGGAAGCATGACTGTATTTAGGAGCCAAAGGGGAGTGGCAAAAGAGATGAGGAAATATTAGGCATGTTTTCAAAACTCATTTGAAATGAAATGGGTTGAGATGATACACTTTAGCATTTTATATAAGATGGAATTTAGGTTTTATCAAAACTACAGAACACATAAACTGATGATTTATCTATGTGGCAGAATACATATTAATCGGGTTCAGGAGGGGTACACATCAGAGGTTACTACTTGATTAATAAAACAGTACTATGCACAAACAGGAGTTGATGCCTAGTATTAGTATGAGCAATAACAAACAATTTTCTGAAGAAGGTTGGGAATATAATTCAATTGGAAATCTTTTCCTTCATAGAACCAGAATGTACTAATCCAATAACACCAGTTTATTTTAATTAAGTAGGGAAAATTATCTTCCTTAGCAAATAAGAAAATAATAACTTGTATATAGGAACTATTTTGGGATTAATAAAGTGATAAAAGCATACAAACTATAAAAGTGAAGCCAGTAAACCCATTCCAATTTACAGAAACCAAGAATCTGCCATTATGATTATTTTTAAAGCCTAAACTTTAGAACTCCTTGAGGTCAAGGAATTTTTTAATGTGCTTGCAAACACTGATATAAAAACATGCCCTGTTCTTCATGCAAAGACAAAAATAGGTTTTTTTTGTTTTTTTTATTTGAGGCATAATGTGGTCATTCAATTTACTGCACAGGAGCCTAAGTGGGTTGAATTCACTCCTGTAAACTTTTCAAACTACCAGATACATTTACAGGCTCTTTGGCTACAACCTTCAACTGTTAATGAAATAAAGCATATTGTTTTTGCTTTTATCTCCATTTATTGAAAGGAGATAAAACATTAGCCGAAAATTCCCTTTTTTACTTGCAGATGAGGCAGGGGGCAGCTACATGTCATGTGATATTCTGAGGGCATATAATTTCTTATAATGAAATAGAGCTTCCCAATTTTCTAAGGAATGCAGAAGGTCAATTGCATACTGATTATGTTAGAGGATAGAGAATTTTAGTGAAATATACCAATCATTTCTAATGTAGCACCAGAAGGAATAGGTTCTATGAAGAAAAATACCTAATATATTAATTTCATGTTGTTTTCTCACCTTCTACTTCCAGCAGTTTCTGACTGCAAATGTAGCATAGATCTCTATCCATCACTATCTTGGAAATCTGATCTAAAGTTCTGCAAAGCTGCAGGCTGTGCTTGCTAAACTGGTATTAAAAGCCATATAAAGAATTATATAATCCTTTAAAGAACATTTCATTTGCCACTGACCTTTCCAGCAAGGAGAGTTAGTTGTTTATTTGGTAATGATTTTTGTTGGAATAAGCTTATATACTAGCATGCACCCTTTGTAGAACAGGAACCCTAAACTACTCCCCACCATTATTCATATTACATTAAGCCACAGAAGTTGGATGGTTTTAATAAACCCACTAGTGCTGGCATATACTGCCAGGCAATAAGAAACAGTCCTCCACTTTTCACTGCGGTGATGACACCCATACATCATACACATCTACAGATATATACAGTATCTATAAAATTATTTCCATTGTTCCTGTCAAACTGATCCCAAAACACTCTGCTGGACAGCAGGTCCTCAACCTCAAAAGTGTATTTAAAGTTCAGTTGATATTGCAGTATTTTCTTGCATACAGTGCACCCCAGATAGATACCACATTTACTTGAATACAAGACAAAAATTTTCCTCCTAGTTGTCGCGCCCTAACGCTGGTGCACCCTTGACCTGCAAGCCTGGGTCGGCAAGACCAGCTTGGCACGAGGGGGGGGATTTATGACCAGGCAAGTGGGTGATAACGGTGAGCAGGAGTCAGGAGGATTTAAACACAGCGTGGTGGTTACACAGAAAAGTTTATTTTACTTACGCTACTGATGTGCTGCAGCGTAGGCAGAGGAGTTGATTTATTCAGTTACAGCATGCAGATATCATGTTACCCAGCATTTACAGGGTGGGTAAGAGAGTTGCTTGTTACAGATTCCAAGCGATTCACATAAGCCGTTGCAGTCTGCAGATTACCGAGCGCTCTTGATAAGAAAGATTATGACAGAGATAGAGAGATAAACGAGGATACGCCAGAAAGATACGTAGGCAGATAGATAACATTCGTGCACGATCTGTTCTTCTTGAGTGTATACACAGTTCTCTGCTTTGGGCGGAAGTTCTTTCAAAGTTATATTTGGGAAAAGTGACCAATTACTATACGCTAGTCATAAATAATTAATGAGTTGGCACTTGTGCTTTCTTTGTTTGCTCAGGTGTCATAAAAAGGGGGGTTATTTTTACTTGGGTGGTACTGGTTCTGTTTGGTCACAGGATGGCGCGCATAGTATATTTAATTTTACAACTTTACTAAAGTCAGCTAATCTCGTTACTATAGGCACTTTATCTTTCGTGCTGGACTGTCAAGGTCAGTTTCTCTCTCTCGTATGAGAAGCTCAAGTGATTTGAAATGAGGCACAGACAGGGGTGTGTATACATGCAATACTGTTACAAACTAAAAAATAATAGTGTGAGACTACAATTACAGAGTTTGTTGTGATAGTCTCTGACCTTTTGCCATCTGACCTTTTGCCATCGGCATCTGAAATCAAAGACTTTAATCTTTGACACTAGTCACCATCAGAAAAAAGCCACACACACCTTACATGTGCATACAAGGAAACTTCATTAAATACATTGTCTATCTTTGAATTGCTGCTAAAAGTAGCATGCGCTCAGTAATGGAAACCAACAGTGAAGTTGATTAAATGCAGCCAACACAGAAAGTACATGGCTCATATTGGGCAAACATGCTGATGAAACTATATTTATTTATTTATTTTGCCCCCCTAAAAATGGATGGGTGTTGCTACCACAGGAAACTGGCACAGGTGGCACCTGGAAGGCCAGAGCCATCCCTGACACCCTTGCCTTGGTGCCAAAAATGCTACATTTGGTTTTAGTCAAAAAGGCTGAGATGCTGATGTTAGTGTAGCCCATCAGAATAAAATATATGCCAGTGCCCACTGAGTGCAGTCTTCCTCAGCACCAACTCTTTTTCAAGTCACAATGAGTCACTATATTGAATACATTCTGATTCCTCTTCACTCCCATAACTGAGCTGTGCCTTTCTTTACCATTTCCAATGATTCCTGTTTCTTCCCTAGCCTTAAATATCTAGCAAACATCACTACTCAGGGTTTCAAATAGTTCATCCAAAATCCCTCTGTCAGTTCCTCTCTCATCTTGTTGCACGTCATATGATTAGTGTAGCTCTGCCTTCCTTGAGGTTGCCCTGTGCCTCATCTGCATATTTTGGAGGACCCCAGGACTCATGGCAAGAACACCCAGTTCCAGTTATGAGTGGGGGCCTAACTAGTACTTGGATCTTTTGTGGGGCAGTCCTGAGCTGTGGGGTGCCATGGCTGGAAATGCTTTTGACTCTGCTGGGGCCCAGCCCAATGAACTATGGGGTAAATTATAAGCCTGTGGCTTAGGACTAATATCATGCATTGTGGGCTAATCTACATGTGCACTTTAATGTGTGGTAGTCTATTTTATTGTACATTAAAGTGCCATGTAAAAACATGATATTACACAAATGCACAGTAAAACAGGCTATTGCACATTATTAAGCATCATTTTAAAATTGTGCACATTTGTTACTGCGTATTAAGACAGCCTAATGCACATTTGTTTAGTACCTCACATTGGAGGGCACTTCTATACATGCTCCAGGGTGGGGCAGGGGGTGCTTTAAAGTGCCACTGCATTTCTTGTATCAGTGTCCCTGCACTTAAAAATGGTGGTAGGGGGGCTTGAACTAAAGCTTATTTGATGAGCTTTAGTTCAAGTGCCCCCGTCACCATTTTTAAACATGGGGAAGCTAATACATGAGATGCAGGAGGCTGCCGGAGTGCGGCAATTGCCATGCTCCAGAAGACTCAATTCATCGTGTCTACTCTGCCATGCTGGAATTCCAGTGCATTGGAGCAGCCTCAGCATTCATATGTAGGAGCCTGGAGGTACTAAATTTAATGCACATTACAAGTGCCTTAATGCACATGTAGATGCCCCAAGTTTCTACTACATATAAACAGGTGCCAAAGCACTGCTCAGAAATGTGTTTACAGAGTAGCTGTGCTAAAATTTTTAGCAGTTTCAGAAAAGGTAAAATGTATCCATTCTGGATTAACTAAGTCTATGGGTACTATATGCAAATTACTACAGCTTTATTTATGTTCAGGTTAGTTATTTCAAATTTGTGCCTCACTTCCTTGTTCTCAGAGAGAGCAGGGCCTGTCAGTAAGAAGAAGAGGAAGGGGCTACAGGGGAAAGAAATTTAGGGGTTGAGGGCAAAGGGGCTATCTAAACCCCCAAATTTATTTTCTCTGCTATAGCAGTAGGAAAGGGGAAAATTCAAGACAAAACACTAAAAATTAGATTTTCTACCTTACTTTAGAAAATTATCACAAACTTATAATTTTTTCCATATGTAGAATCCAATTATTCAAGAGTTATCTTATTATCAGGGTCATTTTATATTTGAGTAAATATGGTACTTCATTTTTGAAAGGCAGAATGAAGAAAAAAGATCTTTCTATGTAGTAAGGAACTGGGTAATTGCAATTCAGGAGCTGCTGTTCATTGTTCTGCTCTTTATCGATCATGTGCAGACTTTACTTTCACTTTTGCCTGGTAAACAGCAGAAACTGCTCTTACCATATTTCCTTGCATATAGTGCAAATTTCCAGCAGCTGGTTATTGCGAAAAAAATGCTTGTTGTATTCCTTCTTTTCCCTGTTTGAGCAAATGTGGCTCTATAAAGTCAGTCTGAGAGAGATGTGGTTCAGGCAGGGTAAGGGAGACAGAATTAGAGCAAGTCAATACTGTAAAATTTCCAATATTTGAGGACATTTTTAAATGTACAAGCTTCAAATTCACTCGAACAGTTTCTGCAAGTTCTTTTATTTTATTTTCTAACAAGTTATTACACTTGTATGTGAATAATGACTAGTATGTGAATTTATATCAATATCCATGCTATAAGAATTCAAATAACTAGTTCTTTGTGAATTTGGAAGTCATCCACTCAGGGAACAGGAGGAATACCAGGTGATAAATCACAAAGCTAATAGCAAATTTTGAACCGTGAACATCCAAAGCAAAAATTCTTCTAGACATGAGCTTATGAGCAATCCTAAAATATGATTGCATAAACTTTTTGATAAATAACTTTGCTTTTCTAAGTAAATTTCTAAGACTTAGAGACTACTGGTAGATAATACACAAATGGTAAAATGAATTGCTCCCTCAGAATATTATGCCAACTGTAATCCACATCCTTCTTTTATGTTTCTAGCTAAGCTAATAGCTTGCTTTGTAGCTGGAGATCCATTTAAGACTGGACACAATGACTTTGAGGACAAAAGGCAGTTGCATAAGCTACACTTCCCAGGGAGGCTTTTGGAGCCAGAGAGAGATGTCTGAGTAACACAGGGGTAGGCAGTTATTTCAAGAGTAGGGGTGTGGAGGGCTGCATGGGTAGCCCCGCCCCTTGACAGGTGCCACGTCCCCTGGTTGCCATCTTGTGACCAGAAATTCAGCTGCTTAGTCTTTGACCTTTGCCACAAGAAATCCCTCCCCTTGCCCCTGGAAGTACTCCTTTCAGCAAGAGCTTTTGCCATCTTTGAACCAGAAAATACCAAATTATATTCTAAAGAAAACATCTACAACATTCATTAATATGATTTTTAAAATATATTTTTGTCCTGATTTACATGTGTTTGTGTAGTGTACGCAGAGGTGATTGTACAATAGCTTAAAATGAAGTCTTACTCTTATATGTTGTTGGGGGGTAGGTATAAGTTTGTGGGGGGGTGAATAGGTGTAGGGGTATGGGGTGAGGGAGCATGTGGGGGTATGTGGGTATGTGGGGTTTGGGTGGGTATGAGGTTTGTGGGGGCTGTGTGTGGAGGGAACACGGCTGGGATGTGTGAGGGGGTGTGCGTGTGTGGGTCAGTGTGTATGGTATTGCAAAGGGGCATGGGTGCATGTGTATGATGGTGTGTATGTTAGGGACTCACCGTATGAACACATATACACCCTCTTCCCCTACCAACACAAATACCTCGCCCACTCCTGGCCCCGGGGTACCAGTATGGCCCATGCTCCCAGTTTGGAGATGCAGCCCAGGGCCACATGGTGCCAGAGCAGTGCATGGGCAGGAAGGCAGGGAAATGGCTGGAGATGGGACGGGGGTGGGCTGTTAGGTCCTGCCGGCTCTCCCTGGGTCCTACTGCCCCTGACTCCTGTCATCTCCAACAGGCATTCAGGAGCAAATAAATATTAATTTACTAAATTTTGTAGGGGGCCCACAGACCAGATAGAATGGCCTGAATGGGTCATATCCAGTCCGCAGGCTGTATTTTGCCCATCTCTATAATAACAGTTCTTTCCCTGTTTCCTCCTCGCATTAGGTTGATAGTAATTAATTGCCAGCCCATCTTAACACTAAAACATTATATAAGCCACCAGTTACTTTGACTAGCAAGTGAGAAAAGTTAAGCTAAAGTTCTACCTGTTCCTCACTTGCTGGTTCCAAGAAGGATATAAGCAGTCTTGTGGGCCCAGACTCAAGATACAGAAAGAGGATTAGAGAGAAACCCCACCATACTGTGTGGATGCACAGCCCAAGTCAGTGTTTCTCCCATAACATCTTTATGTCCCCTTAGGATTCTAGTTATCTCCTGCACAGCCATGCTATGAGAGCCTTAGAAGAAAGAAGACATTTAATCATTATAATTCTCTATAAATTCAAGAGCAGTCTAGCTTCACTTTCAAATTGTACCATCTTATTGTCCACAGCCATACATTAGTTAACCATAAATTGCTACTCTAAAGTGTTTTTTGAGCTCAAGGTTGCAATGGAAATATTTATAAGGAAGCTATTCAAATTGAGTCAAAATATTATACTGCACTGCCTATAATGCTGTCTGCCTTCAAAGTGCTTTGCCAGCATAAGCTAATTAATTCTCTGAATCCTCCTAGGAAAGCCAGAATGAAAATCTCTTGCTATGAAAGGATAATACACGCTCTAAGGGAGGACAGAACTGAGTAGGAAGAAGCCATCTTCAAAACACTATTTCCAAATGATTCCCAACACACTTGGTTCAAACAGATATTTAACTTAGAAGATTAACTAAAGAGTGCCAGATCCACACTTGGTGTAAATGAGCATAGATCCATTGATTTGAATGGGGCCATAGTGATGTATATCATCTGAAGCACTGGCTCATAGTAAATGTTATCTTTCATCCAGTGGGGTCCCTGGATTTGTGTATATTGCAGCGGCAGCATGCACTAGCTGAGCTGCCAAACACACCTCACCTCCCCACTCTCTCTCACACACTGCAGGTCCAGAAAACCACTGGTGAAACTGGGCACATCTACACATACAATTTATGCAATTGAATATACTGTGGCTCAATTTGAGCCCAACATCACCATCTACACATGGGTTCAAGCACAGTAATTTACTGCACTGCCAGATACTACTTGTATCTGATTAGACTGTCTGGCAGTGCAGTAAATTAGTCTACTGTGCCCTAAGTGCTGTGCACATGTAGACAGTGATGCTTTACTGGGCAGCAAATTAATCTGCTGTGCAGTATAGTGTCTTGTGTCGATGCACTCACTGTTCTGAAGCCATTCTGAGGACTACTTTTCAAGTACACTCAAAACTGAATACAGAGGACCACCCTAGTATGACTACATTGGTTCATTTCCAGGATTGGAGCTAGTGCACATGAACAGTTGTGCACAGTGCCTGAACTAATCCCAAAGTGCTTGGAATATCCCTTGGTCACACTGATGTTGCAGTGTAGATAAGGCCTCTCTCTCTCATATCCGGTTATTTACAAAAGTTCTCGTATTTTAGGCCACAGTTTACCTCTCTCATAAATAATATTTTAACTTGAATTAATTTATTTAAGATGTGCTGATGTAGGAAGATCAAATTGTGTATTTGTATTATAATAAAAATAATGCATAATTTTACTCTTTCCATGCTAATGTGTTGGCATTCAATATCTGGTTTTGTAATGTTATGCCCCACGGTCAGTCTTTGGTTAGTTGAAAATTAGTTTCAGATTCATTCAATTTTCTCTTTCAAGGGATTGTCAAGCTTATTGCAGCAGTGATATCTCATTTTCAAGTGGGTCAATCTTGCATTGCTTTGGACAAATAAATTGTGCTCCTTCTAAAAAGGTAAAAATGGATGCAGAAACAGAGGTCAACTGGTTTATGTAAATGGACTGGAATAGAAACCATTTACTAGTGAACCAGTCAGACCAGCACTAAAAAATAATGTCACAATTCCTGACAGTCACCGCTGTCTGATTCTGTAATGCCACCTGTGAGAATTCCACTCTGGTAAACTCTATATCTGATCATAAGAACATGATGGTAGCCATTAGCCACTTCCCAGGAATGTGGGTACTACAACACCAAGAATCTCTAAAAAAAAATATATTTAAGCCCCCCATCCTCTAATTTTTTAAGCGATTCAGATAAACTTCAGTCTGTTTTCAGTACTTTCCCCACTCAGTTAAAACTCAGTGAACCATGATTTTAGACTCATTGAATCATTTTGAATGAGGGGAAATATATGACCAACTATGTGATTTATTTTCTATACAGAATCATAGAAAAGTAGAGCTGGAAGGAACCTTCAGAGGTCATTTAGTTCACCAGAAGCAGGGTCATCCTTATCCAAGCCATCCTATACAAATCCACTGCCTAATCTCTTAGTAAAACTACACAGTGAACCCTGACACAACCACAAAGCACAACACCCTGACCTTCACAGGTAAGGCAGGGACACAACACTGGCCAATGTTCTGCTACTGCAAGGACTGTTAAAATAAGTTTGAGAGAACTAAGGAAGAGGGTCAAGTCCTCCACTGCAGAGGAAGGCAGAAACCCTCATAGTCTTCACTAATCTGACTTTAGGATAAAATTCCCTCCTGACTCCAAATATGGTGATCAGTTTGACCCTGAGCAGAAGGGAAGATGAAAAAAGCTTCCCTAACACATGTAGCAACAAGAGGGGAAAACATATTTTCCCAGCCTCAGGCCTCAACCACTGAAGCCATAGACATAGCTACTTCTAAGCTATAAACAGACCTCAGCATTGGAGAGGGATGAGCTGTGCCAGGATGTGTCCTGGCACAGCTAATCTGCTTCACTGGGTGATGCAGATGTTGCCCATTGTTCCACAGGGTTGGACCCCTGCCACTCTCAAAGTTTCAGGGACCTGATCCTGTGGGGCAACTGCGACCAAGGGAACCTTGGGTTGCAAATATGTACCCTAGAAATCCTCCACAGGGGATTCCCAAGCACACATAACAAGCTGCTGAGCTCTGACCTGGAGAATGCATCTACATGCACGGGACCCCAGGTGATGAGATAAATTTGACCTTCCAAAAACAGTTCAATGGCAATATATGCAGAAAGTCAGTTTGGAGCTGAAGCTTTAGGTATAGCAAATATTCCCAATATGTTATTTTTTGCCTTGAAATCTACTTCTTTTTCTCATCCGGTGCCATCGCTCTATGAATACATTATGTCAAGTAACAGACTGGATACAGATTATTTAAGACTGAAATGATATGGAGACTTAGGTGTCCAGATGACAGAATCCCAATGGAAATCAGCTATTTAAAATATTCAAACATCAACAACTGATCTTAGACTTTATCTTATATAACAAAAGATCATTTTTTGTCAGCACTGGGCTCCCTCTAAAAGATTATATATATCTCCAATAGACACATATTGGAGAGTGATGCATTTCAGGTAATGCTTGGTCACATGTTTTGGTCATGCCCTATTACTAATTCTTTTTGAAAGAAATTATAACTACAGTTAACATGGTTTTGAACACAGCACTGATACTTTTGGCAAATCAGTGTGTTCTTGAGTGTATCCCCAAAGAGTTCAAACTGAGTCTTTCCCAAATTGTTTTCTTACAGCAGGTCTTACAAATAACATGCAAGATTATATTGCTGCATTGCAACAGAAGGACATCTCCAAAGGTGATCTGGCATAATGATATGGCACAGTTGGTATGTATGGAGACAGTCATGTTTCTCAGACTTAACTGCTTCAAAAAGTTTAGTGCAATTTTGAAGAATTTGTTTAAGTATTTTCAGGAACTAGATTGTTACTTATTGCATACTTTTCTTCTAGCCCTCCTCTTTCCATCCTCCCCCACCTTTTTTTCTTTTTCCTTACATTGCTTCTTGTTTGCCTAGTTCAGGTTTACATATACAGTTGATATATATGTTCTTTTATATTTGTAGTGTATTTTTAAAAAATCTATACAAATTAAAACAGATGGTGGGCTAGTTCCATTCAGCTGAGTGGGAGCTGACCATTTGGCTTTTTCAACAAATGTCTAATGTCTTGCTGATGTATACCAATGCACTACTTAAATTACCATTGTCAAATGATATTAAAAAGTAGGGTTTTTTTAGAATTCCTTGAGGATCGGGCTGTATATGACTGATTATTATAACTATGTGACACATTTACCAGAACCATAAGTAAAGGATCTGCAGACAAATGACAGATAGATCCCAGGATGGATTTAAGCAGCAGGCAACCATTGCTTAACAATGGAGGAGCGTTGCTATACATCTCTTGTACCAGCTGTTGGGTCCAGGTCATTATTACA
The DNA here is from genome assembly GCF_052110815.1 of Crocodylus siamensis. NCBI lineage: Eukaryota > Metazoa > Chordata > Crocodylia > Crocodylidae > Crocodylus > Crocodylus siamensis. The sequence continues at coordinate 109,192,934 of NC_143398.1, forward strand.
GAGTTCCTATTCATGTAACCAAAAACTGGTGGTGACCAGGTCACCCATGATTTTTCATACCCTCTGGAAACTAGAGGAAGGGCAATAAAAAAAACTAAAGAAGATCTCAGTACACAAAAACTTCAGGTCTCCCCCTCTTATCAACAGCTTACCTTAGACAAATTCCAGGCCTTGTTTATCTCTGGGAGCAGGCCCTTTTTGCCTTTATGTGCATTGGACCCCAGCTGCAAGTTAAAATGAAGCTAAATGTTTCTGTATTCACTCCTTGTGTTTCTACTCTTAACCAAAACTGTGCCTCACAGCAATGTGGAGACATGAGGAAGATTATTCAGATCCCTGACAGTCTGGGCAAATGCCATTTCTGTTCCCAAAAGAGAAGATTGGTCAAATCTATTAATCAATATACCTCAGCAACATGGATGGAGAGAGGAGTAGTTATTGAGGCAAGATAGTCTCTGCCCTGGAAACCAAGGATACTTTTAAATTGACAGGGAGAGGCTTGAGAGCCAATCAGTTCCTCTGTATAGGAAGAGCTGATCCTGCCTCAGGGGAGAAAGATGAAATAAATCACTTCTGAAGGTCCTGTCAGTTCTGTTCCCAAATCTGATTTCATTTTCTCCCCTCTCCAGGCACATCCCCATATTCATTTTGAGGCAGACGGAGAGTAGGTCCCAATATATCTGTGCATAAACTCTCACCTCTGTCTTCCCTTCCCCCTTTCCCCTGCTGCCCAACCAAACTTGTCCCATGCTGAGACAGAGAAAGCCAATATTGGCACATTTTCCAGCTGTTGAACAATACAGGAAAGTTATATATTGCCAGCCAGTTTGCAACATAATTTCAGCTAGGAAAGATGTTCAGGTAACTAATAGCAGCTTTTAAAATGTGTTCTTGCTATTGGGAGGTTTAGCAAGCCTGGTTAAGAAGTTTGGGGATTTTTTAGCTTCCTTTCTTCCATTTAGTAATAACAAAATGTTTTAAGGAAAGGATATGAAGACCTGAGGAACTCTGAAGGTTCACATGAGGAAACTAAGAGTTGACACGATAATCTTGACCAATATATTTTAGTGAGCCAACAAGAATGTGGACTACTGCACGGCCAAAAATACTTTAGCAATACACTGCCAGAATCTGCAAATAGATTAGGTATTTAAATGAATTAGGATAAGAACAAGCATCAAATATAGAGAAAACAAATAGATTCTTAGAGAAAATAATGCAATTGATGATGCTTTTGTATTTAAATACAGCAGTGGTCCTGAACTTTAGACACTGCAAAGAACTGAATAAAGAAAAACATTTTATAAAAGCAAGCTGCTTAGCAAATTAGCCGAACCTTTCCTAAGACATTTTGAATTCCAATTTGAATAGATACAGTACTTTGTCACAGGTTCCTTGACAAGGCAATGAACATTTGTTTTACTGTTTTTAGCATGTAATTTCCTTGTATTTAATTTCCTTTCTGTCTCCCTTTACTAAGGCCTTCAAATCTTATGCAAGGTGGATATATACATATTTTTTCTAACTCTTTCCCTGTCTAGAATTCTATTTCATCCACTCAGCTCAAATAAACAATATTGTAGTCAAAATTAGTTTAGAAATGAAGTTGAAATGAGGTTTTAGTTCCTTTTGTCTAACTGGCACTTAAGAAACAGCAGCAGCTTTTTATACAAATACGTTGTATTTTCCTTATAATGGCTTTGCTAAATCTTGACTTGAGCACTTGATTGAAGAATCATCATACTGACCTTGAGATGATCAGCCCCTCTAAAACTGAAGTTGTTTCACTGTTTCTCACATGATCCATACATCAGAATAAAAAGTAGAGATGAAAAAGATCATCATGTCTATTCTGTGTCCCAGGTGGTATGGTAGCATGTGGTCATGACAAGATCTTGAGCCCTAAAGCACCTACACCTGTTTTATCCCTATATCTGTTTTGTGTTCACTATTGCACCTACGTGACTCAGGTTTCCATCCAGACTTCTCTGTAGTCATTTAACTATGCACCCCATTTATACTCCCAAAGAACACAGGCGGCTTCCAATTAGAGCCTTTAAAATAGCAGAGAAAAATGGTCTTTTATTTGAGCAGCTGGGGAAGGAAACTAGAGATTTAGCCCATGATTTTCCAGGTGTAGTGGGGGCTGGAAACATCTGTTTCCACAACTGGCTGAACAAAGTTGAGGCATAGTGGATTATAGTAGGGATGCTCACCTCCCAGCCCACAGGCCAGATCTGGTACATGAAGCCATATCATCCAGCCCACAGGACTTGTCACAGATCTGGAAATTAGGTAGTGGGGGAGCAGTCGAATGAATTGCCGCTGTCCTGCTGTCAAATGTCTGGACCTGGAGGGAGCCCCATGTGCCAGATAGCATGGCCCCGTGCACTAGATTGAAGGTGTGGGGCCAAGCAGAAGAAGGGGGGGGGGTAGGGCTCAAGCTGGCCCACAGACTGACTGAGTCAAAAGACTGAATATTGCTGGATTATAGCAATATTTTTCATGTTTAATGATTATTAGTTACTTATGCTGATAACCTGCAACCAGAGCCTGTTGGATCAGGGCCCACATAGTGCATTGTTTGTTTTTTGTAGATGGTTCTTACAAATATATTTTCACAATGTATTTCTATCAATAGGTTACCATTTTTGAAAAAATAAAAGCAACCCTCCCAACCCCCCTCCCCCCCACAAAAAACTGAAAAACAAGGGCATTTCTAACTGCCCACCCTGAAATCCTATCAGGTTCAAAAAGTCAGTCTGAGTTCTTTCCAGCTCATTCACAGTCACTTCCAAGAGTGAAGACTCTGTGCCTGGAACTCACTTACTCATTCAGCTGATGATGTGGTGAGCCATAATAAAATCCAGCTCACTCTCCTGGAGGCGTGCTGGCTCAGCAGGGCTAACAGAAGTAAATAATGATAAAAGCTTATTTTAGTCTGTAAAATAAGTAGATAGAACTGCATTCACACAGGGAACAAAGTCACTGAGTAAGAAGTTCTCACTTTTCTTACCACAGCCATGCTTTAATTAAACACCTTTAGCTGCTACAATTTTTGCCAATTAGTCCTCATTTGTCATTAGTCATTTCCTATTTTCTCTTGAGAAAGCCAAGTCTTAAATACTCTCTGTGAAACTGTGACATTATATGTATATAAAAACATTCTGCACCTGTGCTCAACGTCTTAACTCATTTATACCTTCTAGTATTGCAAGAAGACAATTTGCATACCTTACCAGGGACGAGGACATCAACTGTTACCATGTTACTGTACTTCATAACTCCTAGTTAATATGGAGTATCCCTTGAGAGTCCTGGGACATGGTGGGACTTAACTAGGCATGAGGAGAAATGGATGGATTGGTAGCCACAACAGTGGGACCCGCATCGTCTCTCTCCACCCACTAACCTGGCAGAGTTCAACTTCTGTTTCATCTTTCCCATAATCCTCTCTCCACGATGAGAATCCTGTTAAAGGACGATACCAGGGATAGCCATTGGCTGCTGACTTCTCAGTACTTCAGTATTATAGGCATAGTGCAGGGAGGGGTGGTGATGGAGGACTCAGTGCTAGTGAAGATCCATAGAACCACACTGCACATGTTCCTGGGCTCCAACTGGTGCCTCAGGCTCTGTGCAGATCCAAAGCCATCTCGGGGCCAGCTCTCAGGATTACTAAATTGGCCAAATCATCAAAAGGAATAACTGTGGAAAAATCTGAAGAACTTTCTAGAGATTGTCTTGTTTTCCCTTTGATCCTTTCCTGCCGGCCTCCTCAAAGGAGCGAGTAACTGAGCTTCCATCTACTACAGTGGGACCAAAGGAGCTTGATATGCTTCTGCATTTCAGTACCAGATTTTTAAATTAAATTCTGGATCATGATGGCCTTCTATCAGGCTTGACATGCCAAAATCTTTCCATCAGTGTATTCTTTTTTGGAATGAAGGGCATACCTATTACTATACTGTTTGAAAGATTGGTCCTTCCTGGAGGCTTCTTCCAAACACTAAAGCATACAGCAAAGTCATTTTCTTTCTCTCAAAGGCAGAGGAATCAACAGCTTACACAGAACAAAATAAAGCTTTATTACACAGTTCCATTACCTTTTGGGTGAACACTAAACATGACTGATAAAATATTATGTTTCTGGGCCATGATTCAGCTAAGGGTCAAAAGCCTTGAGCAAACAGATTAATCTCTACAGGAACACACAGCCAGAAAAAGCATCATAGTTCATTCAGTTTGGTAAAGTTTAGTTCAAACCAAAGTTACTACCTCATATTCAGATTTAAATGCTTGCCCGATAGAACAGCTGAGTACAGTGCAACTTGTTTACTGGGATCTCCTAAAACCTTTTGGACTGCTGGAAACGTATGTCCAACAAGGTAAAAAACAATCAAAGGGCTCTCTGATAACACCACTGTCTCACAATTACTTCCACTATCAAGTTGACTTTGAAAAAACAGGTCAACCAATAATTTGAGCAATGTTATCTACGTTGCAGGCTTCTGGCATCCAGTTTCTGACAGATGTACTGAGAGGCAAGGCAAAAACATGAGCTGCAATTACAGCTGACAGTTGGGGCAAACATAGCCTACGATTTACTATATGGTGTTCCTAAAAAGCAAGTGTAATGTTACATGGGAGAAAATATTACAAGCTGAAGTACCATAGAAGAGTCAAAGCATTTTTCTCCAGGATGTTGTGGTGAATCATCCCTGTGTTCCTAGTTATTGTGAGCTATTTAAATCAAGCAACTGTAACTTGCTCTTAGCTTTATTGATCCTGTTTGCACTGTATGAATATTCCCAGAGCCCCACTAAAGTCCCAAGGCCAAATTCATCTTGTGGAGCAAAGTGTAGCTTTACAAGGAATTTTACAGACCTTCGCAATGCTCTGTTTGCCAGTTACAAAATAACTTTGAATGTCATGGACTATCTATTTCAAATGTCACGGACTGTCCCAGATATCAGCAAGCCATGAAACATGTTGATTTCCTTCCAGGGTGGATGATAGTGAATATAAAGAATGAGATTAACAATACGGAAGAACAGAGGAATGCAAGGAGCCTTTGGCACTGCTGTACACTCCATACACCATACGCAACAAAGCCTGTGGCCCTCTACTTTTCACTGAAGCCATTTCCTACTTTTTATGGCAGTGCAATGGTGTTCTTAGAAGTAAATCACAATTACTGCATGTGAGAAGCAGGCCTAGCAGATGCTGTGCTGGATGTCTAGGATCATTCCCTCATATATTTGTTCCAAAATCCTACATTCAGAAAGGGGCTTGCCATTTGGGGCAAGTGTGTGACTGCAATGGGGTCCCTACCCCATTGCTAGTAGGAAAGAGTCTAGGGGTGCCTATTCTTCTCCTATCATTTTGTCCCCTTTCTTTGTAGTTATCCTTTTCTTTTGTTCCCCCCCACCTCCTTTTTTGTCTTCCTTTTACTCATGCTTCCTTTGTGCTGCCAGAGCCAAAATAACAGGCAGAGAAGCCTGAGACAAAATGACCACCAAGGCCAGGTGCAGAAGTGGAGGGTCAGGTGACCCAGAATAATCCTAAACCTCAAGCTAAAGAGGTAGTTTGGGTTCATGAGCTACAGGGAGCAGAGCTCTGGATAGGAGAGCCTCGGGGCCAAATCAGGGCTATGAAGGAAGAACTCAGATGGACAGCCAGGGTGAAAGAAACCTAAGAATCCTTACTGAGAGTGAGTTAAGTACTCTGAATTTGTTTCTTTTTTGTTTTGCAAACACCACTTCAGGGTGAGGTTAACCCAGGTGGATGTTTGTTGGATCCAGGGTAGGTACTCTTCTTTTGTGGGTTTCATTTCTTCTGGGAGACAGAGATGCATCTGTAGGGGAGGTAGAGACCACTGAAAGGGGTTCGTGGGGAGGCCCCAAATTTCAGACTGTGTTAAGAGGACAGAAGATAAAGACGGGGGATAAGTATGGAGCCCATGATGGGCAAAGTCTGCCAGAGATTGAGAGGCAGGATTGGAATATGTAAATACATGAACTGTGGCCTTGGGGCCAGTGTAGGGGTCTCAAAGGGCCCAGAGCCTGGAGGTCATGACCAATGCTGAGCCAGAAGCTTGTGGCTTGGGGCAGTGAGCTGCAAGCTAGAGGGCACAGCCAGGGTAAAAATGGGATCAGGCCAAGGGGTCCACAGACCAGACAAGAGCCCACTACCCAAAGCTGTACAGCAGCAAAGAAAAGGCATTACATTGCAGTTCTTAAAGGGGTGGAGGGAGGAGAGAGAGATCAATCCCATACTATATGAGGAAAGTGATGTCATGTCAGCTTAATAGCTAGATGTGGAATTACATAAGAAAGTGATTCTGGCCTGAACTCACCCGTGATTATTGGTACCCGTTTTCAAACTGGCAGATACCCACTCAGCTCTGCCACCTTCCTCCCCCTGCCAAAAAAAAAAAGCAAAGGAAGATGACCAGGATCCTTATACAGTTGTATAAAAAATGCACCAAAGCACTAATTTGGAATCATCCACTTAATTATAAAGAAGCAGACACCTGTAAACAAGATTGCCAATTGCAGCTAATTTGCTACAGCCATGTCATAGTTAAGTGGTATTGTCACTCCAGGAATTAATAAAGCCCTATTTGAATTATTAGAGTGTCAAGAGGGAAATGTAGTGATGTGGCTAAAGAATTCTATTGTGAAACAGCTCAAGTGTTCCTTCTACTGGTGAAGATCTGATGTACCTTTTTGTATATTTCAAGTAATGTATAACAGGAAAGAACCTATGATCTCCTATCTTAGTGTTGCATGCAGACTGAAGGAGGCTTCTTGCAGAAAGGAAAACTTATGCTTAAAGGATGAAGGAAGGACATGAAGAAGGTGAACACATCTGATAATTTTATGAGGTCTTTTCTACAGTCCATCGCATTTTGATATGTTTTCACAAGATCATAATTCACACACACGTTCACAGAAGTTTAGGGCTGGAAGGGACCTCATGAGATTATTGGGTCCAGCTCCTCTGCTCTGGGTAGAATTAACCAGATATAAATCAAACTAACACTATGATTGGTAAAAAAGATGAAATGACCTAAACAGCTGATGACTAAGAAAATCCTTAGAAAACATGATTTAGGAAGTGTTTTAATTTTAAACCTATTGCAAGATGTAAGCTAAAATTGTTTTCAGATTCATCGTATGTATAAATGGTGCATTCCCCATTGTATTATCTCTCAAGAAAAAAACAGCAGTAAACAGTTCAAAATCTATATGGAAGAAATTATTATGCTCTCAGGAGAAAGCAAATGTCAAGATCGAGCTGAAATCCAAGTAACTGAATTTCTATTGTATTCCTGCCCTTCGTCCTTTGCTAAGTGAATTTAGTGGTCATAAGAGGTAACAGATTGACTGCCCTAGGAGCATAGGTTCTCTACTGATCCTCAGAACAAATGTGACAATGTAAACAGCTGAACATCACCCTGCTAATGTCCCTCCATCTTGCCATGAAAGACTACTTCTAGGTACAAGATGACAGTTCAATCCTAAGTCTTAGCATCTCTGTTGAATCAGTTATTAATAAGTGTCTTTTGTTTTTGTAATGTGAACACTAGGGGTGTGCGAAATGGGCCGTATTCGATTCAGATTCAGCCTGAATCGGGGACAATGATTCAGTTAGTTGATTTAGATTGCTGTCCCTGATTCAATTCGGCCGAATCCAAATCTGAAGATTCAATTCTGAAGATTCAATTCTGATTCAGACAATCAGCGATTCAGCCGTAGACACAGCTTTAACTGTTTTTTCTCCACATAACTTGAGGTTCCAGGCACGGCTTGTGAACGCTGTGATTCTGGGGCAGATGGAGCATCCCATGGGGGGGGGGCTCATGTGCTCAATGGCAAACCCAGAAGTAGACTGGAAGTACTTCTGGTCCACTTCCAGGTCTGCCAGAGAAAACTTTGCCCCCCACCGCCCCCATGTCCCTCGCAGCTTGGCACTCAGCCATGGGGGTACCCTGGATGCACCCTCCAAACCCAGGACGCATCAGTTGCCAAGCTGGGGGGACATGCCCCCTTCCCCCCCCCCCCGATGTGCTCCCAGGCAGACCTGGAAATGAATCCGAAGTGCTTCTGTTCCACTTCCAGGTCTGCTGCCGAGCACTCTGGGGAGTCCCCTGTGCTTGTGTGGGACACCCCAGCATCGCAGCATTCATGAGCCACCTGCTACCTAGAGATATGTAGAAAAAACACTTAAAGCTGTGTCTACATCCAAATCACCAAATCTTTCTAAATCTCTCTGAATTGATTCGGAGATGAAAACCTTTCAAGGCTAAGTTGAAGATGAAAAGCATATAATAGTAACTTAGTAGTCTCATGATGATTTTTACCAGTATTATTTAATATAAAGACCTCATCAGACAATTTCTTTGTAAACTAACTTTCAATTGTAGGGAAATACATATTTTTCTATTAATAATCCTCCCTAGAGACTGGCACAGAATTTAAGTGCTGTGTCTAGAAGCAAGCATTCTAGAGACTAAGGGCCACATCCTATTCCACCCAGTCCTGAAAATCCTATAAATGCTCCTTTTGTAACACACCCACCCATCATGTTACCTTTAAAGCTGAGTCACAACAAAACAGCAAGGAGGATAAGGAGCCACCAACCTTTTTGCATTAACAGTTTTTCTAAAACTTAGGCAGGATTGAATGGAGTCACTGTTAGGTACCTAAGTTCACTTATGTATCCAATACATGGGACAGAATCAGTCTCCATGTTTTCTTTCTTTTTAAATGAAAAAGTAGGTCCCCAACAGTAATGTGATACTCTACATCTGTTGTGGCCAGTACACACTGCTTTTTAGAACCTTAAATATTGAGTGGGTTTGGACTTAAGCAGTTGTGTTTAAGGAGAGTTGTTCATACTTCTTTCTGCCCATATCCTGCTATAAAGGGGAACAGAACCTGGGATTAGATTAATCATTTCTGCTTGGGGAATGTGCTCTTCAGGAACCATTCATCCAATTTGGCACAAATATGGCAAAATTGGTTAACCTCAGAATCAGCACTAGCTTGGCAATTTTAGGGCCAGTGCTTTATGGACTTTATAGAGAGAGGGTCAAAATTAGGCTTATCAAGAAAACTCAGCTACCTATATTGTACCTTCAAGAATGTACCCGCATTCATGGGAAAAATGTTATTAACTCAGATTCTGTCTTTTCTTTTGAGCTTATATAGTCTATTACAAGCAGAGGTCTTGCAAACCCTTTGAGTGCACTACCTACATGCACTCAACAAATACTTTTTCTGTTCTTAAAGGAGCAACTCCAATTTCTATTTGTCAGTAACTCTTAACTATCCCATGAATACCTACACACCAGGATGGCAGTTACAATAATAAAGCAAATATTAAGGAAATTCATTGCTAAATATAACATTCAGCACTACCAGACTGTTGTTGTCTCCAAAAACCTGTCAAGTCCTACTGCAACATGGTTCGAATAGAAAGCTATCCAGTGAATATAAACTTAGTGTAGCCTTTATTCATGATATCAGCCAGCTGATCAGACTGGCCAACAGCAGGGATAGTGCAGGATTAAACACACATGTAAAGTGCATTTGTATTCTACTCTTTATATATTAGAAGTGCCCACATCATTGTCCACACATGATCAGTCTTGTTTGGTGCCATGAATTTACAATTCGCTGGTTCATGAACTTATTACAACATTCCTACGTACCTTCCCAGATATGTACCAGGTTCTACCATACTACATACTTTTCTTGCCTATTAAAGCAGGTTATACTGATTTTGTCCATTCCAGAAAATCCTTGTCCAGGTTCCAAATGTTCCACATAACTTTATATTTTTACATTTCTACTCTTAATGCTCTTGACTTCTCTAATGCCCTACACAGACCATTGGAAACTCTTGTATTCTAGGGCCCTAATATACATTAAACTGAGTGACTCCCAGTACTTCATAACAGACCCTATCATGGCTTGATATCAAATGTATTTTATAAGATGAAAGTAATAAACAAAAAAGCAGGACTTCTGATTCCAACACAAAACAAGGATGACTGATTCACTTTTTCCTGGCTTAATAATTCTCCATTATTAATATGGTACCATTAAGTAAAAGGAAAGCCATCACTGGACCTGATTTAAAAGTAATGAATTAACATCAGACACCAGTGATGCCTACCTGTGTGAGCAGCTTCAAAAGCATAAATCCCTGAGCTCATCAGAAATGCCGTCTGCACAGCTATGGCCTTCATGCTACTTTAATGTTCCTAATTGCTGTCATTAGTAAGGTGCCTGCTCTCCTGAGACCCTTGCAAAGGACACGGTTATAGGTTTAGTTTTCTGGGGAATGTCTGTGCCATCTGTTTTTCCTTTTATAACCCATAACTGTAGAAATTCATCAGTGCTGCATTAAAAGAAATGCCTGGTGAGAAAACTGTTCTTAACCAGATGTTATCAAATATTCTACAAGAGATGAAAATCAGGTACTTTGGCAGCAATTGCAAAATTATTGCTTTCTTGCTGTGTAGTTGGGTACATTTCAAAAGAACATCTTCAGCAATGCAGACATGGGAACAGGCATCCAAAAAAAAATTCCACTGAGAAAGTTGTCACCTGCTTCTTATAAAAATGGGCTGGGGGAGAGGGAGGATTTTAGCAGTTTCCACTTGTTTGGCTTGGGGGGTTTCTCTTTGAGAGTGCAAGAATGGGTATGTGCAGAACTGCTCCAGCCTAGATACAAACCTGAAAATTCATTGTGGATCTTCCTCAGTTTACCCCATTTCCACCTTGCCCTGGGATGCCAATAAGTTATTTCACTCATTATCACAGAGCAGTCTATTTCCCTTATGTGTCTGCACAGCTATTGTGCTCCTGGGGCAGTAGGAGCTCCTCCTACTTCTCACCCTCTCCCTGCTCACCTGCTTACAAGAGGGGAGTGGCAGCAGATAGCCGCTACTTTCCTTAACATTGCTGTCATGGTCTGAGTAGTAGTAGTAGAGGGATATTCTGTCCTTTAACACTTTTGTGCAACTCATTAAAGACCATAATGATTCTGCCCTGGGTATTATTTGAGGATGGGTTTAAACAAACAAAACCTTAAGTCAAATTGCACCTAAAGCCACAAGTTTTGCTTGGTTTCAGGCTGATATTTTAAATAAGGTACAAACTGATTCAGGTTCATTGAGAGGTTTGTGAATCCCAGTTGAGTGAGCCAAAGCCCTAGCTAGCTGAGCTCAGTATTATGGGTTTTGCTTTTGAGAGTCACAGAGCACACCTGTAGAAGCTTTTCCAACATGAAGGGAAAGCATGAGATCACTTACAGCCAAAGCCCACGTTGTTTGCAGAAATCTGCCTCTGAATTCCACAGAACAGAGCCTGCGTTCTGCTGCAGTTTGAGAGGATGTGGCAGCTTCAGATAATAGTTTTCAGTGGTGGGATGTCTTCTGGGGAAACATGTAAGGTTTTGGGGATTATGAGATAAAGTGTATTAGCTGGACACTTCTGGTTAAAATGTTCAGGAATGGGGGAAAAAGTGGGAAAAAATCAAATGCATGGAAACAGAATTGTCATCTTTATCTTTCCGATCAGCATCTCATTGAGACAAATGGAAAAATTCATGTCTCCTGAGGCAATTCTTTTAGGCTTTCTACAGACTCTGGATGAGACAGCAGTACTGGTTTGCTCTTATTTGTGTTTTCAATGTTATCTTTTGCAGCAAGAATGGCTAGAAACATAATTATTCAGCAAATGAATGTAGATTCTATGTTGAATCTCATGACTGGTAAATTGTGTAATACAAGTGGGCCAGCTTCTAGTGAGAGTCTAAAGTTAACGAAAACTCTTGAGGTCTGAATTTCAAATTTGAAATGCAAAGCTCAGATTTTAATTCAAACATTTTCAAAGTTCTACCCTTCTCAGGTACAAAGCTTCAGGTTGGGGCTACCTCTGTTTCATGGGGCAATAGAATGCAGTCCAGAACTGTTTCAATGTTATGTAAAATTTGCATTGCCAATATCAAACCTCTTCCTGACAAGGCAGATCTTGTACAATTTACTGTGGCCATAAAAGTCATTAAAAGGAGTAGAAGGTTCTCTGGGCATATGTGATATAGTTTTATTAAACCAACTAAGTAGTTGGAAACATTGTTCTTTGAAAACTTTCAGGCACAAACATCAGGCATAGGGGAAGTCTGTTGGTGTTTGTGTGTTTTCCTGGATAGAATAGAAGCCAAAATGCAATTCTGTGAAAATGCAAATGTGTTAAAAGGAGTAAATGATATGGGAACTAGAGCAGGATGCAGTGACTATGGAAAAATAATAATTGATTTTAATAAGCTTTGAATCTTGCTCGCTATACTAAAAAACAGTGTATTTTACATAAAAATCTGGAAATATACTGCACATCTGAAAAGAGATTTGCAGATGAATGTGTTGACTAAAATACAGTAACAGGAAGAATAGGAAGTAATTATGTTTCTTCCATAAACACATTAAGACTAGAAAAAAGAGATGTGTCACCACCATGCTTTAAGTTGTAATATGAATCTTTCCAACAGGAAGTTTTTGCACCTTTTGGAAATGAGTGTAACCTTTAAATTTCCTTACAATTTTATTGCTTCACAAAGAACTAATTTGTATTCAAAGATATCCTAGCTACATCATGAGGGTTGCTGTAATAACCCCCTTTGTGCAAATTAAAATAAATCCAGCCTAAGGAGTCACAGATTTTTAAGATCCAAGAAAGGTCAGTGGGTTACTTGCTTGTTATAAAAATCACAGCTGGGCCAAATTCTAACATAATATTCATTTGCAGATTTTAAAAAATTTACTTCACCCCCCAGTGAATTCTGCCTAAGTAAAGATAAAGGAAAAATGAAACCATAAACCATGTTACTGTGCAGACCATAATAAGAGTCCATGCCATATTGCCCTAGGACAGCTGTAAAAGGAAGGGGGATGCTGACTCCCAGCCCTAGAGCTGCACTGGGATCTGTACAGAAACTCTAAAATAAGCTGGCTCTGGGGTAGTTTAACTTGGATTAGGTTAATCATTTTTAGACCAGTTCAACCTTTCTGGAACTTCTATACAGTTCACACTTAAATTAACTTAACTAGGGATCTGTATGTAAGGTGTCTGCATCTGGGCAAACTAAGTTAGAATAGGCCATTTTTAATGTGATCTAACTCCCCTCCCCCACTCCCAAAATGTCTGTATTTAGTCTAAAAGTCTGCAGAGGTTCATCTACTGCTCCACAATAAAACTTGTTGTCAGTTCTCATTCCTTACATGACTCCACTAATTGAACCCAGCAATCACTACACATCACTTACAAAATATTCTTTCACTGTGCCTCCTGCAGGAATCAGCCAGCCTGCCAAGGAAGGAGGTGCTCCAATTTGTGACAAAGGCAGAAACTCATTTGTAACGGCTGGAGGTGAGACACCCTTTCTTAAGTGTGCAGGATGTATTGTATGTGTTCCTCAACCATTATGTTTAACAACACAGTGCCCTGTTCCTGCTAATAAAGGAGTAGACTTATTTTCTCTACCTACAATCTAAGCAGAATAGTTTTAACATAAACCTAAGGGCCTCAAGTCAGTGCATGGTTTGGGGGAAACTTCCACCACAATCACCACAGGGACACAGGTAGTAAGAAAATACCACCTCTTCTCTCCCCTGTGCAGAAAGAAAGAAATATTATTGGGCCATTAACTGATCCTTTAGATTTGCTTTGAAAGCACTTATACCAAATTTCAGAGAACTCCTCAAATCAGTAAACCATCAAGTAATTCACATAACATTTCTGTGAGAATGGTGACTAATTTTACTTGCTGTGAGCAAATAAGTAAGTTGAAGCATAAAGATAACCTGACTTGCCTAGCTGTACAGAAGGCAGGGTTGGAACTATCTTTGCATGAGAATTCTGTAGGCAAGCATTTTTATCAACTACAAAGAACCTGTAATTGCACTTAAGCCACTAAACAATGCCCTCCATGTTGTGAAATTCTGTAAAACATAATTTAGAAGTTGTTGATGAATCTCCTGACAACATGGGTGTTTTCACCTCTCATAATTATAGGCCTCCAGGTTGCAGAGAAACATGTACTAAATGCTTCATAACCCTGAATGGAAACAGAAAACCGCAAAGACATTATTAATGTCATGATTTTAAAGCCATTGTCATACATATATTTTTTTTTACCAAAATCAAGGGCTGGGGGCTGGCAATATTGCAACTTTTGTTTATACTAGCCACAAAAAGTTAGCATTATACTTGTTAACTTTACACTTATTTTCCCGTGTTATCTCACTACCCACAAAAGGCTTTTAATGGCCCATATGCAAAAAAGATTGAAAGCAGCTATAAAATTCCAATCATTATGAATTTCTTTGTGAAAGCTTTCTCGAAATAGGCTTTTAGGGACCACAGCTGCAGATCCACCTATGCAAGACTTGTTCTGTACTATCTTCTATTTTACCTGCACAACTTAGCAGTTGGACAGCTAACATGATATCTGATAAAATTTTCAAAACCTATGAATATTTGCATAAAGGTGGTTCTTTGCCTATGGAATGTTTGCTTCGTTTCCTCTGGCTAGTCTGACTTCTGTTCACAATAAAATACTTGTACTTTATAAATAACTTCCACAAATCTTTAATCTCTTCAGGGAACCTGAGTTGTCGCTGTGACATAAATGAATCTGTCAACTTCTGTTGCTCCATGTAGTCAGGCAATATTCATTCCTACAAGCACCTATTACCACTTTCATTGGTTGCAGCTTCCCTTGGCCAAAAACAAAGGATTACAACAATGGACCTCACATGAGAGAGATGATCCGGTGAACAAAATGTAGCTGAAGGCAGAAATGCAGATTGTTTTTGTGACTAGAAGAAAATTCTAAGAATAATATTTAGGCAGGTGAAACTCGCCACCTACATCTATTGAAATTTAGAATTTGAGTGAGGTGTAAGTAAACTTAATTAATTTACTGATGTAGAAGTTTAACATTGATATTCACTTTGCTTTCAAGCAGGGGAAGCAGGAGTAAATGAGCCGATTATTAGACTCTTGTACGCTTATTTATTTCCTGGAAGGGGTGAAAACACTCTTGTTTCTAAGAATGACCTACATTTATTTCTATAATCTGCTCCTGGAAGACTTGCACAAGTTATATGCATGAGTTACATTGTCTCACAAGAAATGACAAGATTGAGCACATGAATTCATTTTGCAGTTTAAGGAATTAATAATGGTAGAAGTAAGAGTAAGTCCATGTATACCACTAATAAGATGTTCAAAATAAATCAGGAATATAAATGTACTAACTTAAATGTTTAATACTGATTGTGAGAACTAAAATCCATTCTGTTGAACTCGGGTTTAAGTTTGGCAGTCAAACTCTTTTTTTGGTTTGTAGCTGCATAAGAATGACTGATGAGAGCCCAACACTTTTTTTTCTCTTGCATGCATGCACATGCACACACTCTTACATCTTTTCTAAATACATTTTATATTGTTTTTAATGTATATTTGTATTTAAATCCCTGCAGAAAATGTCCCATAGGTTTAAAATCATTTCCCCCAGGACAGCTATTTACATCTCTTCTCAGTTTATTTGCATCTTTTCTTTGGATCAGCAGAAACAGTGTTTCATTTTGTGCTAACATAACAGGGGTGATGCTGAGCTGTGTCACTTAGGGTGCAGACAGAATTGCAGCTCCCAGCTGTAACTCAGAATAATTTTTTGCAAATAATTTTTTTACCCCAGACCAAATAGAAGTTCACTGTTGGTTCCAGGGAAGAGGAGAATCTGCTGTGTCTGGGACCCTGCAGCCAGGTTTCCATAGCAGTGACCAGGGCTCTTTATGAGTGCTCACTGTTTTCAGAACAGGAATGGAGAAAGGCAGCTGGTTCTCGGGGCTCCCCAGCCAGTGCTGAAGGGTGGGGTGGGTGAATTGGATGCACCATGGGGGCAGGGGGAGGGCGAGGGGCTCCAATACACCTGCTCCAACCTCCAGACCCCAACGCAGGACTCAGATCAATGGAAAGATGTGGGAAGTGGAGTCCCACAAGGCTCAGTCCTTGGACCTGTGCTGTTCAATGTCTTCATCAGTGACTTGGTTGAGGGCATGGAAAGCACTCTGTCCAAATTCGCAGATGACACCGAATTATGGGGTAAAGTTAACACATCTGAGGATAAGGAACGAATCTAGGCAGATCTGGACAGGCTGGAAAAGTGGGCAGAACAGCATAGGATGCAGTTCAGCAAGGACAAGTGAAAAGTGCTGCTCCTAGGGAGAAGGAATCACCAGCGCACTTACAGGCTGGGGGAGGACCTTCTCAGTAGCACAGCAGCAGAAAGGAATCTTGGAGTCATTGTTGACACCAAGATGAACATGTGATGAAGTAAAGCTAACCATACTTTATCATGCATTAGTAGGTGCGTGACAAACAGGTCCAGGGAGGTGATACTTCCCCTCTATGCAGCATTGGTCAGCACAAGGTGTGCTGCTGCTAGTTGTCCCTGGAGAATGAAATGCCCACACCATATGTGGATGTGGCCTTTGGGTGTAAAAGCATGGTCTGGAAAGCTCACAAAGAATAGGGATAAAAGCAGAACAGAATAATTTTGGTGCACCATTTAAGGTAAAACAGGAGAAGAATTCTATACGGAAGGTTTGTGTTCTCTTATGTAAGTGTAGGGAGAAAAAATGTACTTTCTTACAAAAATGTTAGGTAGGTACAGCTGCCTCCTCTTATTTCAGTACTAAACCGTACTTGGCCTCAAGCCTGTCTCATTGTCAACTTCAAGCATTCAAAAACAGATTCAGGTTGTTATAATCATGAGATTCTTTCAAAATAAAATAGAAATATAACATCCTGTTTAAAGTTGTCTTCTATTGTTGGACTGTCTTCTATAGCTTTTATCTAGAGCTATGCAAGCTAGAAGCTTACCTTTTTGAAATGTGGATGAGATTGTTGAGTAATAACATGAGTATTCTAAGGAAACCCCGTAGAAGGCGGTGAGACTTAGTCACACTGCAACAGTAAGCAATAGGGAGTGCCCCCTGCATAGGTTGATAGTGTAAGCTTTTTTTTCCAATGTTTTTATTCTTTCTACCTTGACTATTCTCTAAACACAATGACAGGGTTTCTTCTGCCTTTTCAAAACCCTTAGTTCAGGGTATACCTTTGAAGTGAGATGGACCTTTAAAAAAATTCTTGAATTATGTTAAATTTCTTAAATTTTCATAAATTGGTTCACATTTTTGGTACAAGACTTGCTTTTGTTTATCACATTGCTCTGCTCTACCTTGCAAGTGTTTTGCATTTTATATGCTATTATAAGCTATTGACACTGCTTTTCAAGATTAAGTCCTGCTCTCAGTGGGTGCATTTATACAAGAGACTTATTACGAAGTTGACAGATTAGCTCCACAGTAAACATCTCAGTGTACTCCAGCACCACTGGATAGTACTTGTAAACACAAGTTCTGTGCTCAGAGCCGACCTGAGCAGGGTGCAGGGCCTGGGGCAAATCAGCCCATGTGGGGCCCCACCCCAACTCCAATCCTGTGTGCCCAAGACCTGAAGATGCTGCTGTCACTGTCAGCAGTGGGGGGAAAGGGGGTAGCGAGTGGCTGCACACGAAGCCAGCGGCAGTGGTGCGGAGTCACCGCAGCCACTTCCCCCCAGCTCCGCAGGGTCCCCCAAAGTGCGGAGCCTGGAGCGGTTGCCCTGATTTACTCCCCCGCCCAGGACAGCCCTGATAGTGCTGCTATGGAATCTTTTCACTCTGCAGCAACGCACTTGTAGATGTTGGCCCATATGGTTCCTTCAGTATGGAGGCTGCATTGGGGGCCAGGCACGGCTACGGCCACCTGAGCCCCAATTGTGAGAAGCCCCAGGGAGGGCGCACAGAGGAATAGAAGCCCCAGGGAGGGGAATTTGGGGGCCAGGCATGGCTACGGCCACCTGAGCCCTGATTGCGAGATGAGGCCCCAGTGTGAGCAGGGAGCGCGAGGCAGGAGCCCAGTGCGGGCGGGATTGTAAGAGGGAGCCCTGGTGTGGGCATGGCCATGAGAAAGGCCAGAGAGCGTCTGTGGGGAGCATGGAGAAAGGCCCCAGTGGGGCGACTAAGACGAGCCCAAAGGACATCCGTGGGAATGCGGGCTATAGCAAGGGGGTGCCATGAGGGTGCAGCAAAGGAGTTTGACAAGACAACATCCAGTACATCTGAGAGGTTTGAGGCATGGTATAAGGGGTGGTAGGAGCCACGCACAGCCCATAAAGCTGGGGGGCCACCAAATCAATCTACATGGAACGGGGCCAGGATAAATAAGAGCACTGTGTCCAAGGGACAAAAGGCAGCCTCCCTTATAATACTTTTGTCAACAAAGACTTGGCGGGCGAGAACGAGGGTGCTTGATAGTCAACTTGGCACGGTAGGGGGTGCCAGGAGAGATCACGACCACTCCTGGGTCCCCGCCCTGTGACAGTAAATATTTTCCTGAGATTTAAATTAAACTTCTTTGTTGTATTTAAACCCATTGCCTTCTTGCATTGCCCTCTGTGGCAAAGAAGAATATTTTTTCTCCTTCATGACAGCCTCTCAAATACCCTTTTATTCTAGGTCCCAGTCTTCTCTTTCTGAGGTAAGTGAGAGTTTCTTTCGTGGGATGCAGGTTAGGCCCTCCATCTGCAAAATTCCTCTTTATGTCAATGGAAACCATCATGTGCTCATATATGACTCAAATGAAAGCCCTTTGGAGATGCTGAAAAGCCTCCCACTGATTTCAGTAGACTTTGTACCATGCCATATCAAGAAAATATTCAGCAAAGATTGTGCTTTAGATCGGAGAGAAGAATTTCACTTTATAGGGTTAATTCTTTTACTTATTTTCTTCTGAAATTAAGACTGACCAAGAAAATATAAGGAAAGAAAGAAGAGGAGAACAAATATATTGCATATTTCCAGTGTTTGTGTAGTTATTCCTATTGGTATATTCTCTGAATTTAAGCTTTGCCTCCATCTGAAAAGGAATTATTTTTCTTCTCTTTTCACTGGTATTTTTAGTACATTTCAATGAAAAAAGAGCAATTCAGAGGTCAAATTCCATTTGTTTGGATCAAGCAATAGCACTGTTTGGCATGGCACACACAGACACTCTACTCCATCAATCAACAAAAAGTTTCCCCAGAAATATAAACTTTAACTAGAAATCTCCTTTCATTTGATCAGCTTTTTAATAAAAACAAACAACACAAAACAAAAAAGTGCCATTCTCCCATAAAGCTATTGTTAGTGTGAAGTGACTTCTTATTTCCTCTTACGTGGAATGAATCCTGTGATTAATCTGACAGAGCATTTTTAGTTACCTAACCCAAGAAGCCTCAAATGGTCCGAATCACTTGGCCTAAATAAGACAAAGGGGAAGAAAACAGAAACAAAGAGCCCTATTCCACAACTTGGGGAAAATCCAAATGCAATCCATGAAGCCTGAAAAGTGGTTTTGATTAAGGACATATGAATCTTGTCTCCATTTCCTCTGAAGCAGAGAGAAAGGAAACTGATACAGTCTTGCTGATTTAATTAAACTGAGTTTTGAAACAAAGCAGGGATGTACAGATAAACAGATGCTCTTAAACTTCTGGCATCATAAACATAAAAAAAAAAAGAAATCAAGTGACAAAATTTGAATTGCTACTCCAAAAAGTAGCCATCAGAACTAAGTTATGGAGTCTCCCATCTTCCATTTCTGCAAGAAACAACAATATGAAACAGGCCTGAAGTCCATTATCAGGTTTGCCCAACCTGAGCTGGAAGGGGAAGTGGCTGGAGGGTGGGGGCATTGTGAGGCAGGGGGTTTCCAACCTAGCTGCCCTGCCCTCCAGCTCAGGTTAAGCAAATCCCAACTCAAAGCTCCCTCCCCTCCCTCCTTCCCCCTCCCATCCTGCAGACATCACTAATACTGGTTTATATGCAATATCTGTCCCTAGGCTACCTGTCCTGTGCTTCTTCCAAATAAATAAGCAAAGAATGAACAGAAGAATCAGGTGGTCTCAAAGTCACAAAGCAGGTCATTTACTTAGTCAAAAATAAAATGTATGTGCATGTCTTCTTACTTTGTAACTCACATGGTCAGTGCCCTGACCATATTGCCTATATGATATGAAAACAGTAGTTGTTTTCTCATATAAGTCTGAGAGGGTTTTTTTAAGTTGACTTTGTCCCCTTAATAATAATAACAGAATCTGCTGTCTTTTGAAGATGTGCCCTGCCTGGTCAATCCATAACAATATTAAAAAAAGGAAAAAAATTCTGAAACACACCAAGTCTGTTCTGCAAAGAAATAGGTAAGGAAAGCATTTTGCTGTCTGAAAGTTAAAGTGCAGCTGTTAAATGGCTGTTTGGAAGGAAGTTCAGAATTGAAGTGGTTACTATATTAATGCTCTTATTGTATATCTGAGAGACAAGGAATTTCAGTAAAGATCATTACTTTATATTTCTACTATTTAAATAATTAATTAATTGGACAGAGCCAAAGCAATTGCATTTAAAGTAAGCAAGCAGGCAAGAGCTCATTAGAATATTCACATAAGAATGAAAAATGATATTGATGTTTATGATGGAATAAGGAACCACACATAGGCATATCCTCACCTGGTATAAACTACCATAGATTCATCAGAGCTTTGGCAATTGACAGCAGCTAAGGATCTTTCCCAGAATATAAACAGGAGTACTTACCATTACCTCTTTTTCCCTTTAATGCAAATTAGTTTGGTAATCATGAGAGCTGGTTGACAGACCTGAAAACTGAGAACCTCTGTATATTTTTAATAAGCTATTCTACACCTGTAAAACTGAGTTTCAGTGGGTTTGAACTTTCTCCAAAATATAACATTTATAGGTTGCTGCCAGTTCAGACTAGACAATGACAAGCAATGAATGGTTACTTAAAAGTGGGAAAAGGCCAGAAGCCTTTTAACAGTTAGGGTGCAGACAGAAGTAACAATTTTTGCCTAATCTGGCCACAAAAAGCAGTTTATAGCCATGACTAAACACAAGTGCATGGCTGCAGACAGCTTCAAAAATGGCCTATCAGGTGAAAATCTGAACCCTCATTGCATGATCGGGAGAGGTAGTGGGGGGGGCGAGTTTAGCCCCCACTAAAGGGTATGGTGGGTGGATTGGAGCTCCTCACCTTCTAGCATGGGCTGGGGAACCCCTAGAATGAGCTCGCTCTGCTTCCTTTCCCGCCTCCCATTCTGAAAACTTTGCAGCCTCACAGGGAGGAGGGGTCATTGCTAAGGGAAACTGGCTCCAGGCTTGCAGCCAGCAGCTAGATCCCCCTCCCTCTGGAACCAACAGTGAACTTCTGTTTGATTTGGGGAGTCATTGTAACTCAGAAACTTCTTGCAAAGCATTCTCATTTACAGTGGGGAGTTGCACTTCTGTCTGCACCCTTTATTTCCAAAATTTGTAGTGCCTGGACTTGTCTATAAGTGTACATGTTTGCAAAAAAGGGAGAAAGTCTGATTTTACTTGGGTGTTAGCTGGTCTCCCTTGGAACATACTTTCAAGCATAATCCTTTTTCTTTTTTAAACCTAATGGAGAAAGAGTTTTTAGCTGGAAGAAAAAGTCTAGGGACCTACAGTAACCTGAGACAGCCCAGAAGTTTAAGAATAGATGAACAAACACTGTAACTTTATACCTCAATTCCTCCCCAACTTTACTGGTTTTAGTTAACTAAAAGACAGATCAGAATTCACTGGTGTTCAGTTTCATATAGACAAAACCTAACTAAGAAGGCTTTCCAAATACATATATAAAATCAGATCTCAACCCATTTCATTCAGTGACCACGCTTTCCCTTGGAAGTAACAATAACAACAAAAGCATCCTGTTATCCACCCCTCGAATCACTTAACAGCTTTCCCATGAAGCATTGTTTACTGGAAGAGTGTACATACAGTGAAACTGTTTGGAAAGTCTATACACCTATAAGCCAGACAGTGACAGCAGTAATTTCTAACTTTTTAATTTTAGTACATAGATTTGTAGCATGATTTAGAGTGGTTTTGCATATATATTTATATTGCATTGGCCATGATCGGCACTTACCTGTACATTCGCACTCTACAACTGTTTTTCATTTTGGAGAGAGAAAACCCCTTCTAGAACTTCATTAATCTGTGAAGGGGGAGAGCAGGGAGGAGGGGGCAGGTAATTAGATGGGTAGAATTAATGGCTTCCAAGTTTCATAGATTTCATAGACATTAGGGCTGGAAGGGACCTCGGGAGATCATCGAGTCCAGCCCCCTGCCCAAAGGGCAGGAAGCCAGCTAGGGTCATAGGATCCCAGCAAGATAAGCATCCAATTTACTCTTGAAGGTGTTCAATGTAGGTGCTTGAACCACCTCCACTGGCAGACTGTTCCAGACCTTGGGGGCTTGGACAGTAAAGAAATTCTTCCTCATGTCCAGCCTGAAACGGTCTTGCAGGAGTTTGTGACCGTTCGACCTCGTCATCCCTTGGGGCACTCTGGTGAACAAACGTTCCCCCAGATCCTGGTGGTCACCCCTGATAAACTTATAGGTGGCCATCAGATCACCCCTGAGCCTACGCTTTTCCAGGCTAAAGAGTCCCATGGCTCTCAGCCTATCATCGTAAGATCTGTTTTCCTGACCTCTGATCATGCGCGTGGCTCTCCTCTGGACTCTCTCAAGCTTCTCCACATCCTTTTTGAATGGTGGAGCCCCAAACTGGATGCAGTACTCCAGCTGCGGCCTCACCAAAGCCGAGTACAAGAGGAGAATGACGTCCCGGGATTTGCTCAAGAAGCATCTATAGATGCAAGCCAGCGTTTTGGTCGCTTTACTAGCCGCAGCATCGCATTGCAGGCTCATGTTCATCTTGTGGTCAATGATGACCCCCAAGTCTCTTTCTTCTGTAGTGCTATCCAACGTAGCACTGCCGAGCCTATAAGGGTGCTGCAGGTTTTTCCTCCCAAGGTGGAGAACCTTGAATTTTTTGGTGTTAAACACCATCAGGTTCTCATCTGCCCATTTGCTGAGCTTGTCCAGGTCAGCCTGGATCACCTGCCTATCTTCTGGCGTGGATGCTTTGCCCCAAAGTTTGGTGTCATCGGCGAACTTGGCCAGTCCACTCCTGACTCCAATGTCCACATCATTAATGAAGATGTTGAACAGTATGGGTCCCAGGACAGAGCCTTGAGGGACCCCACTGGTCACAGGGCACCATGATGAGTGACTGCCATCGATTACAACCCTCTGGGTCTGACCATGGAGCCAATTTCCCAGCCAGTGGATCATGGTGGAGCCAAGGCCACAACTGGCCAGTTTGGCCAAGAGGTGATCATGGGATACCAGATCAAAGGCTTTTTTGAAGTCAAGATATATGACATCAATCTCTTCTCCCTTGTCCAGGTGATAGGTCACTTGTCATAGAAGGAAATGAGATTGGTCAAACAAGACCTACCCGCAACAAACCCATGCTGGCTATCCCTTAGGATGTTAGCCTGGGCCAGTCCATCAAGGATGGCCTCCTTAATAAACTTTTCTAAGATCTTCCCCAGGATAGAAGTCAGGCTAATGGGCCTGTAGTTAGCCGGATCCACTCTCCTCCTTTTCTTGAAGATCGGCACCACATTGACCTTCTTCCAGTCTTCAGGCACTACACCAGAGCGCCAGGAGTTTTCAAAGATCCGTGCCAGGGGCTGGGCTATGACGCTCGCCAGCTCCTTGAGTACCCTGGGGTGCAGATTATCAGGGCCGGCTGACTTGAAGGTATTCAGCTTATCAAGGTGTTCCTTCACAAGGTCAGCATTTATGGAGGGTAGGGGATCCCCATCACCCGGATCTTCCTATCCCATAGCAGGCATGGGCGTCCCATGGGACTGATGGAAGACTGATGCAAAGTACCTATTTAATAGATTGGCTTTTTCCTGGGCGTCAGTTGCCCCATCTGGTTTAGCAGGGGTCCAACATTGCCCTTGCTTTTCCTCCGGCTCCCTACATATCTGAAAAAGGACTTTTTGTTGTTCTTGATGCTTGAAGCTAGTTGGAGTTCAGTTGCAGCCTTGGCTTTCCTGGTTTGCTCCCTGCAGGACCGGACCAGTGCAGAATAATCCTTCTTGGAGGTGAATCCCATCCTCCATCCTTTGTAGGCTTTCCTTTTTAGCCACAGGAGGTCCGCTAGGTCCCTGGAGAGCCAGGAGGACTGCTGTGCCTTCTTGCTGCCTTTCCTCTGTGTTGGAATAGATTTAGCTTGTGCCTTGAGGATCACTTCCTTGAGAAGCAACCACTCTTCTTGAACTCCTATCTCCCTGGGGTCACGGTCCCTGAGGGCCTGACCGACAAGCCTCTTGAGCCTCAAAGTCATGAAGGAAGATTCAGTACTGTGGAGCTGCTCTTGAAGTTTTAGAATTCTTATTCTATTAGAAATCCTCCCCAGGAGCCAGCCTATTTTCTACTGTAGGTACATATCTTTGCTTATCTTTCTTGTATGCAATAGATTTTTAAGCAGCATAACAATAATATATGCACTTTATACAGTGAAACCCCGATGACATTCTTATGTGACCAGCCCATTCTCCCTGTACAGTAACAAAGCTTTTGGTACGTGTGAATTTTTATTTGCTTTGGAAAAGAATGAAATGGATTGTCACACTGACAAGGGATAAAAGGGTACACAGGCATGCTAATAAAAGTCTGCACTCATCAAAAGTTGAAGTCATGACCCTGAATGGTATATCAGTCATCTTATCCACTAAAATATCTAAATTAGTCTTTAAATATGAGTGATGATAAGAAAAAATAGCTACAGGAAATGGTTCTTTCAATGTCATGAAAGTCAAAGTTAGTAGTAAATACAATTTAGGCAAGATCTAATGCAAAAAAGGGAATTGGGTTATGATCTTTATCTGAGAAGCTACTACCTATCAGAATTGAATGGTAACAGACTCCCAGTCTGCTGCTTTCAGCAACAGAAAGTCTTGTCCTCTGCACTTAAATGGATATCTACTTCACAGTTCTCAAGCCCAGTATTGAAGAAGTTATGTCAATAGTATGAGACAATAAAGTCAAATTAGTGAGTTCTACTTTGTATAGAAATAGTGCTAAAGGGAATAGTGTGTATCTGCAGGTAGGGAATGAAGATAATTAATCTGCAATACTGGAATATCTATCTCTAAAGTGAGCTTGCATCTCATCTGGTGTCTTATGATATGGAGTTCTGTTCAAAAAGGATACCAGTTATCCTTGAACTACAGCATTATGAATGATAATGCTACTGACCCCCAAGGTCTGGAACAGTCTGCCAGCGGAGGTGGTTCAAGCACCTACATTGAACACCTTCAAGAGTAAATTGGATGCTTATCTTGCTGGGATCCTATGACCCCAGCTGACATCCTGCCCTTTGGGCAGGGGGCTGGACTCGATGATCTCCCGAGGTCCCTTCCAGCCCTAATGTCTATGAAATCTATGAAATCTATGACATGGATGTAACATAGGGTATGTACAAGTATTATGAACTGATGGGCAGGGTGCCTTAGGAAGCCAGTCTGAGGGGGAAAAGGAGTCCAGGAGAGCTGGTTGTATTTTAAAGAAACTTTACTGAGGACTTGGGAACAAACCATCCCAATGTGCAGGAAGGACAGCAAGTGACCAGCTTGGCTTAGCAGAAAACTCTTCAGTGAGCTTGAGGACAGAAAGGAAGCTTACAAGAAGCAGAAGCTATTGGGAGGAGTATAAGAATATTTCTCACACATGCAGGGATGAACTCAGGGGGTGTGTCCACATGATAGCACACGTGCCTCTCGCCCTGCCTCAAACCTCTTTGAAGCAGGGCAAGAGGCACATGCAGGAACAAAAAAATGTTTGCAGCATGGGGAGAAAATTAGACCCCTGGATATCCAGGGGTCTAAAAAAATTGATGTTTAAAAAAGTGGAGCCCTAAGGCAGCTGGAGGCTGGGTCCTCCATTGAGACACTGTGGCTGCCAGAGCATCTCTATGATTTCCCCATGCCCTGGTGCTCAAACACGTGGCCAGCCAGGCTCCGTGTTTCAGCACCAAGGCTCTGGTGCTGGTGAGTAAGAGGTCGGGGGGGCTGAAGGAGGGGGGAGGGGAACATGGGGGGGACCCTTGACAACCCCGCCCACTGCCCCAGCCCCCTGACCTCCACCAGCCCCTCCTCCGCCACCCCCTTGGGGCCCCGACCCCTGCTGCAGCCGGCCCCACCCCCCCACCAGCCTGCCCAAGACCCCTGACATGTGCTGGGGCTGGCCTCCCACCAACCCCATCAAGACCCTCAACCCCTGCTGGGGCCGGCCCCTCCCCCTGCCAGCCCCCTCAAGATCCTCAACCCCTGCCAGGGCTGTCCCTTCCCCCCGCCATCTCCCACAAGACCCTTGACGCCTGCTGCAGCTGGCCCCTACCCCCACCAGCCCCCCTAAGACTCCTGACTCCTGCTACAGCTGGCCCCTCCACCCGCCAGCCCCCTCAAGACCCATAACTCCTGCTAGGATCAGCCCCCCCTGCCCTGGCTGGCCCCATTCCCCCACGCCCCCTCATTCCTGTCCCTCAACCCATACTTTAAAAAAAAAAAAAAACGCACTTACCAGCAGTTGGAGCTGCATGTGGCTACCTGGGGCCCTGCACGTACAGTGCAGGGCAGGGTGACAGACCCAGAAGCCTCAGCCTGGGCCCTCCTGCCCCTCCACTGTCCTGTGCTGCCTGGAGGGGCTCTACCAGGAGGTCCCGGAGCCCCGCCATCCCTGCTTCTAAGGTAAGCAGAGGTTTTTTAATCCCATTTTTTCTCCTGTTCTTTTTCTGGGTTTTTTTTTTAAAGTGATGGTGCCTGGGGTTGTGGGGATAGCCTTGGGGGCCTGGAGGTGCAAGTTGGGGGGGTGAGGCTGGGTGGGGCAGTCATTGGGGGGCTGAAGCAGCTGTTGGGGGATGGGGCCAGGTGCGGCAGCAATCAGGGTTGGGGCACGTGGGCCTTGCAGGAGGGATGGTAGCCCCTGAGGGAGTCAAACCCTTTGTGTGGGGGATGAATCCCCTGTTGGGGGGATGAATCCCCTGTTGAGGGGGCATAGCCCTTGTGTGGAGGTTGAACTCTCTGTTGGGCAGCCGTAGCCCTTGTGTGGGGGATGAACCCCTTGTGTGAGGGCCATCGCCCTGTGGGAGGGCAGCAAAATATGTATTCATGAAACCTGTATTTAGAGTTCACTTTATTATTATGATAAGAGACTTGCTTTAACACTGTAGGATATATCAATAAAACATCGTCCAACTGATTGCTGTCTCTGTCACTCTCTCTCTCTCTTTATAGTGGCCTTTTGTTTTACTTGTGGAGGAACATGGATTTGGGGGTATTTTACAGAGTGACTTTGGGATTTTTTTTACCAGGGATTTTTCAGTTTTCCAATAAGGAACACCAGAATTCCTGCTAGGGAGGCTAGTGGCAGGAGCTTGCCTGCTCAGAGCTGGCACCTTGGAGCCAGCTGGCTATGGCTGACCTCCTGGCCCAATGAGGGCAGGAGAACATGCTTTGACAGTTCAAAGCATGCCACCACACCCGGAACATCTTCCGGGTGATAGCTGCACAAATGGCAATAGTGCCACATAAAGGCCAACCCTGCAACCGCAGTCCACTGGCAGGTGGCCCAGGGGGGTAGATGCCTCTGTTGGTTCTACAGTCCTCATCTGAGTCTGGCAGGTGCACAGCAGGTCACTGACAGACCACTGCAGTGGGTAGAGGGTGCAGAGAACTCTCAGGGCTGCTTCAGCAGTCCAGCTGGCACAAGGGATAGTGTCCCCAGGTACCAATTGGCTGGGACCCAGAAGCTCCTGAGAGCTGGTAGCTCTGTGCTACTTGCCAGGGTAGCTTTTTATACTGCTGGGGCCAGGACAGGGCAGCTTTTTATACTGTTGGGGACAGCACAGGTGTTTGCCCTGGACTCTAGCTCCCCCTGGCTGAAGATCTGGGAGGAGCCAGGCAGGGTTATTTTGCCCCAAGTGGCACAATTTGCTCCACAACAAAGTACATGTTGAGCACGTGCACTGAAGCACCGCTTTTATTTGAGCTGCTACAAGTGCACATGCTTACATGTGTTGACGTGCCCAGGAAGGCCAAAGTGCAACTGGACTTGCAGTTGGTAAGGGATGTGAAAAGTAACAAGAAGGGTTTCTACAAGTATGTTAGCAACAAGAGAAAGGTCAGGGAAAGTGTGGGTTCCTTACGGAATGGGGGAGGCAACCCCACTGGGGGAGGCAACCCCACAAATGAGGAGGAAAAGGCTGAAGTACTCAATGCCTTTTTTACCTCAGTCTTCACAGGCAAGGTCAGCTTCTAGACTACTGCTCCTAGCAGCACAGTTTGGGGAGTAGGTGAGCAGCCTCAGTGGTGAAAGAGCAGGTTAAATACATTCAAGGGAAAGAGTTGGCATATGTGATTGTGGAGTCACTGGCCATTATCTTTGAAAAGTCACGGTGATTGTGGGAGGACCCAGCTGACTAGAAAAGGGCAAATATAGTACCCATCTTTAAGAAAAGGAAGAAGTAGGATCCAGGGAGCTACAAACCAGTCAGCCTCACCTTTGTCTCTGGAAAAATCATGGAGAAGGTCCTCAAAGATTCCATGTCTAAGCACTTGGAGGAGAAGGTGATTAGGAATAGTCAACATGGATTCACCAAGAGCAAGTCATGCCTGACCAACCTGATTGCCTTCTATGATGAGATGGTTGGCTCTGTGGATGTGGGGAAAGCAATAATGTACCTTGACTTTAGTAAGGCTTTTGGTAGTCTCCCACAGAATTCTTGCAAGCAAGCTGAGGAAATATAGATTGGATGAATGGACTTTTAAGGTGGGTAGAAAGCTGGCTGGATTTGTTGGGCTTAATGGGCAGTAATCAATGGCTCAATGTCTACCTGGCAATAATTTCAAGTGGAGTGCCCCAGGAGCATGGGTGTCTGGTGCGTCTTGAGTCAGAGGGGGCACTTGCCTCCCCTGACACCAGCCAGTGACCAGGGTGTGTGTCTCCCAGTGGCCAATCCCACTGGCTTGGTGGGGGGGGGGGTGGAGTCCCTCATGGCCAATCTTACTTACTCTAAAACCATCCGTGCCACTTCCAGAGCTCCCATAGCCACTTCCAGGAGCAGTGCGTCTGCTTCTGCTGGCGGCCCCACTCCTCGGCTGACACTCGTGGGGGGGCACTGGTGCTCCTGCTTGTCCCTCTGCCTGCCAGCTACACAGGGAGTGCAGCCTGACAGGGGTTACACTGGCACTCTCGGAGTCCATGTGCACCCCTATGCATTCCCTATGCGTTACCCCTGCCCAGCAGGTAGCCAGTTTTGTTCAGTATCTTCATTAACAATCTGGAAGATGGGTTGGACTACACCCTCAGTGAATTTGCGGATGACACCAAGCTGGGGGGTGTAGCAGATATGCTGGAGTGTAGGGCTACGGTTCAGAGTGACCTAGACAAATTGGAGGATTGGTGCAAAAGAAATCTCATGAGGTTCAACAGGGGCAAATGTGAAGTCCAGCACTTGGGATGGAATAATCTCATGCACTGCTACAGCCTGGAGACTGACTGGTTAAGCAGCAGCTCTTCAGAAAAGGACCTGGGAGTTACAGTGGACAATAAGGTGGCTATGAGTCAGCAGTGTGCCTTTTTTGCTGAGAAGGCTAACAGCATGCTGGGCTGCATTAGTAGGAGTGTTGCCAGCAGATTGAGGGAAGTAATTATTCTGCTCTATTTGGGACTACTGGGGCCACATCTGGAGTACTATCCAGTTTTGGGCCCCCCACTATAGAGAGGATGTGGTCAAGGTGGAGAAGTTCAACAGAGGGCAGTGAAAATGGTCAGAGAGCTGGGACACATGACTTATGAGGAGGGGCTGAGGGAATTGGTCTTATTTAGTTTGGAGAGGAGACTGAGGTGGGATTTAATAGCAGCTTTTAACTACCTGAACAGGGGGTTCCAAAGAGGATGGAGCTAGACTGTTCTTAGTGGGGACAGATGAAAGAACAAGAAGAAATGGTCTCAAGTTGCAGCGAGGGAGATTTAAGTTGGGTATTAGGAAAAACTTTCTCACTAGGAGGGTGGTGAAGCACTGGAACACGTTACTGAGAGAGGTGGTAGAATCTCCATCCTTGGAGGTTTTTAAGGCCCGTCTTGACAAAGCCCTGGATGGAATTATTTAGTTGTATATGTTTTTGTTTTGAATTGGGGGGTGGACTAGATAATCTCCTGAGGTCCCTTCCAGCCCCAATTTTCTATGATTCTGTGATTACGTTTAGATCAACTAACCAAAGTTAGGCTGATCTAAATGCCCCAGTGTGCAAGCATTCACTGTGCTTTGGCACCCTAAAAATGGTGCACCTAATATAAAATTAATTCATATCAGAGGTGATCTAACTTTAGATTAGATTAGCAGGGTGTCTCTACATGAGATCCTTACTGTACAATAGACTAATTAGCTATACCTACACAGTAAACATCACACATTCTTCGCATACACTCCTTTTAGGCTGGAATCAATTACTTTGCAGCAGGATTGCACTTGGATATACAAGTGCAATCCTGCTACAGAGTTTTTTTTACTCCACAAAGCACATGTGTAGAAATTTCCCCAGCTGGCTGGGGAACAAGGGTGTTTCAGTGTGGGGGCTGCCTTCCAGCTATCCCCATACTGAAGTACCCTTATGCCCCAGCCAGCTCCTCTGCAGCATGTTGAGTCAGAGTGGAGCAGCCTTGGGCTGGCAGGCTGACCCCGAGGGTCCTCTGCCATCTGGGGCTGCTCTGACCCAGCTTAACGTGCTTCAGTCCCAGGAGCAAGTGCAAATGGCATACCCAGAGCAATAAACTTCAGAGCGATAAGCTTTGGATTTTATTGCTTCGCATTAATATGCACTTGTAGATGCACTCAGAAAGACTTAACCTGAACTAGCAAGGGTTAACCTGGCTTAATAAATGCCTGCATACTTTTTTATGGTAAAGTCCTGGGTTTGGGAAAGCTCTGCCATTTACCAGGGCCTCAGGGCTGTGCTATTCTTATGCTTTCCCTCCCCTCCCCACTACCACAAGGCTATTTTGTACTTCACAAAAATACCTTTCACAGATCAAGAAGCAAGAGACTCACCAGACCCCCCTGGACCCACCAATCTCCCCCCTACCTGAGATCCTGTCAGCCACCCCTCCTCCTTCTGCCCCTTTCCCATTACTTATTTCTGACTGCCAGGGCTGATCCTGGCAAGCAGCAAACACCTGCACGTGCTCCTCCTGGCTTAGGTTTAGGTAGTTTAAACAAAGCCGCCAAACCTAAGCCAGGTCCCACAAGTGTTGTTTCCACCCGTAGTATGCTGGTGCAATCTAATGAAAGCTCCAAAGCAAAATGTTGGCAGTAGGGAGAATTAATATGCAAGTCTCACCAGTGTGGAATAATGCTTTTACAACCAAAATGCAAACCATTTAAGAGAAGTTTTGGATACTTTAAAAATTATATTGAATTATTAAAAAGCCTATCCCTTTGGCTTCTCGCTCTGAGTGGATTGATGGAGCTTAATTTTTCTTATATTTTATACTTATATTATACTTTATTCTTATAAAGGAAAGTAGTCCTCATAATATAGTGTGGGTGAATGTTTTCTGTGCTTTAATTGTTCAACTTTTACGGACTCCATTAGGAGTTCCTTTTTCTGTTATTTTTCACTTCCTCCTTAATGTTTTTGATTGCCTATATTGAATACCTATATTGTGATTCCAGGCGCACAGCAGACCACTTCCATAAATACTATTTTTGAGGGACAGGTGGGTATTTGGCCAAAACCTGCTTTTACTAGAGTAAAGCCCTAAACTCTGTTACATGGAAAGACTTAAACCAGTGTGAGGCTGGTTTAAGTGGGAGCAGAATCAGCTCCATGATTTTGTCATAGAGACTTATTCCAGAAGATACCAGCATGTACCAAAATCCTCCATATTTCTTTTCTTTACCATTTTGGCTTCTTGTGTTGAACCTTAAACCCAAAATTACTTCTGTATTTTCTTGCACAATGCAAAGCATGTCCTTCCTGAGATCATTAATAGGGCCCCTCCCTTGAAAACATCAAGACACTCTTCTGTTTTTAGACTTATAATAAATCACTAACTGTCCCTGTACCCCTTGCTTGCCTGTCTGTTCTTTGACCAGGAGTTCTTTGGAGCAAAATTTTTAGAAAATGCCTAGCACAGAATAGCCACAACCATATAAAAATAGTTTTATTATTTTGTTTTACTTATTTTACTTTAAAGAGTTGTTAGAATCTTTAATATTAAGACCTTTTGCATTGCTTTTATTCAGAATAAAATGCATTTTGAATTGAACCAGTTAGATGTTGTTGTTGTTGTTCACAGAATATAGAGTCACAGTAGTGACTCCACAGTCTAGGAGTGACTTCCTATTCTCAGGTTTTGAACATACTTCATCATCATGAAAAACATTTGCATCTGCATAATACCTGTCATTTGCAGCCTTTTGCTTGATGTTAAAATGAAATCAAACTTTATGGCACTGTGTTCAGATGCAAAGCCATACTGCTGAATCCCTAGGCTGAATACCTGGCATCTCATTAGCTCTAGCTCAGACAAACATAAGAGTAAGTATTGTTCTGAATCTTGAGACAGGTGTAGGAAAACCTTCAGAGGGGAAAAGTCCAAGTGGTAACTGTTTCCGGAAACATCTAAAAGCTAAGGATTATGAAATGTAAGGTTTATGTTGCATAGCTTTAATCATAGTTCTACCCCAAGCTTTAATTTTTTAGGTAAATGAATGAATACCAACCCCAGAAAGGGTAGGGGTTGGACAAGAGGGAATATGGAAAATATTCTGAAATGACACACATGAGAGCAACAGATTCAGAATACAATCCAACAGCCAAGGAAAGAGCCATGCAAATGGTAGGTGGCAGGAAAGAGACTGGGAAGGAACTGTCTCTCTGCACTAGAACCCTAAAATCCATGTAATCCACATTCCCTATGCAATCTGGGGCCCTTTTATGGTTTCTAAATGGTCCATGCTTCCCTCCTGTCTTCAGGGGATGATGAAATCCAACAGGAGATAAAACAAGTGTTTTTCTCACCTGTGAGATGCAAGGATTTCTTCATAGTTTTCAGTTTCATAGTTAGTAGGGTCGGAAGGGACCTGAGCAGATCATCAAGTCTGACCCCCTGCCATGGCAGGAAAGAGTACTGGGGTTAAATGACCCCAGCAAGGTGATTGCCTAGCCTCCTCTTAAAGACCCCCAGGGTAGGAGCCAGCACCACTTTGCTTAGAAATTGGTTCCAGATCCTAGCCACCCTGACAGTGAAGTAGCGCCTCCTGATATCTAATCTGAATTTACCCTCTGCCAGCTTGTGACCATTATTTCTAGTCACTCCTGATAGTGCTCAGGGGAACAGGGACTCCCCCAATGCCTCTGACTAGTTTGTAACATGCCACTAGATTCCCCCTCAGCCTTCTCTTGTGGAGGCTGAATAGGTTCAAGTCCCTTAGCCTCTCCTTGTAGGACCTGCCCTACTGCCCCCTGATCATGCGAGTGGCCCTCCTCTGGACCCTCTCCATGTTGTCCACATCCCTCTTGAAGTGTGGTGCCCAGAACTAGACACAGTACTCCAACTGCGGCCTGACCAGTGTGGCATAGAGGGGGTGGATCACCTCCTTGGACCTGCTTGAGATACATCTGTGGATGCATGACAAGGTGCAGTTGGCCTTCCTGACTGCCTCCCCACACTGCCGGCCCATGTTCATCTTGGCATCAATAATGACTCTAAGATCCTTTTCTGCCTCTGCACTGACGAGAAGAGAGTTCCCCAACCTGCAGGTATGGTGCTGGTTCTTCCTCCCCAGGTGCATCACCTTGCACTTGTCAGTGTTGAATCCCATCCTATTCTTGTCCATCCACCCCTGTAACCTGTCTAGGTCCCATTGCAGCCTATTCCTCCCTTCTAGCGTGCCCACATCCCCCCACATCTTAGTGTCATCAGCAAATTTGAACAGGGTGATTTTTACCCCCTCATCCAAGTCACTGATGAAGATGTTGAACACTGCGGACCCGAGGACTGAGCCCTGCAGAACCCCATGGCCCCCCTGCCATGGCTTTACGAGCACTCATGGTGCTCTGGTGTGCTGCCAGAGGACTGGAAGAAGGCCAACGTGGTTCCCATCTTCAAAAAAGGGAGGAAGGAGGACCCAGGAAACTATAGGCCAGTTAGTCTTACCTCGATCCTGGGTAAGCTTTTTGAGAGAATTATCCTGGCACATGTCCATGAGGGGCCAGCAGGGGAGGTTATGCTTAGGGGCAACCAACACAGGTTCATTAGAGGCAGGTCCTGTCAGACCAACCTGGTGGCCTTCTATGACCAGGTCACCAAATCCTTAGATGCAGAGGTAGCAGTGGACATAGTCTTTCTAGACTTTAGGAAGGCCTTCGACACTGTCTCTCACCTCATTCTCATTAAAAAACTGGGGGACTGTGGTGTCGACACCCACACAGTCAAATGGGTCGCCAACTGGCTGGATGGCCGCACCCAGTGAGTGCTAGTGGACGGGTCATTTTTGTCCTGGAGGGATGTGGGCAGTGGGGTCCCCCAGGGCTTGGTCCTTGGCCCCGCACTGTTCAACATCTCATGTACAGCCCATAGCCCTTGATATTTACTGGTCACATCTTAGAGTAATGTAGTTCAGTGTGCCAGAGCAGCTGAGGCAAGGGGAGAAAAAACATCGATTCCACCCCTCCCCTTACCTACAGGGTATCAGGAATCATCTCAGACTGTTGCTCCCTCTGGGAGCAGAGCAGGTTATGCAAGGTCATCCTCACACTTTTGGCTGCACAGACTGAGTCGGCCAGGCTAGACATGGAGGACCCTGGGAGGGGACGTGCTGTTCAGGGAAGTAAGTTTCCCTTCTTGGGAGTGGGGCCTGGGAAAGACACCAGCCCTGATTAAAAACAGCTGGCCAGTGATTCATGGACCAGTGACTCCTCCAGCATGGACAACACACTCCAGGTGCTTTATGGATGTGGACCCTGATTGGACCAGAGAGCTGTCCGAGAAATACCAGGAGACCCCAAGACAGGGGTACAGGGTGAAGCAGAATACAGAGGGACCTGACCTGTGGACTGGTGACAAGCAGCCTAGCTGCTCCCCATTTCTTATACCCATACAGAATGGACTATTAGATATTCCAGGGGTGAAGCCCAGTGCCTTCAGTGAGGAACATAGGCACTGTATTTCCTGAAGGTATGTGAATGAATACCCTTACAGGAGGTTAAGGCTATAAGGAATATCCAGAGGCTTGAAGCAGAAGTGTAGGGGTTGGAGGATCTCCCATTCAGGGCCCTTAAAGCAGCAGTGTTAACAGTGTTCCAATTCGTGGGTCAGGACTGTTCACAGACTAAACAATTCTACTTGGTGTTTTCCAATTAAGTCATGGCAGGTGAGCTATAGTGAGGACAGAAATACTCTGATCATGAGGAAGAACACACAAAGGCCATCCCTATGTGGGATACTGCTGGTATGCATCACTGAGATGATCACACCCTTTAAGAGATGAAGCGGTGACTCAGTGACAGTTAAATACAGTCAAGCATTATCCCAGCTTCATAGTTGGTCTAATTAAATATGACCCTAAGAAATCCTTGCCTTTTGCATAATTTTTGGACTCTCATAGCTACTTCACACTTACAATACCTTTCTCATCCTGCGCAATTCTATAGGGGAATATATATAAGGCCTATGTTTTTGTTTGTTTGTTTTTTCTGTGGTGCATCTTAAATATCTCTTTGTGAATAAGGCAGGCAAGTTTCTTTGAGTAGATGTGATATATCTTTTATTAGAGCAGCTGATTAGTTGGAAAAAAATCTTAGCAAGCTTTCGGGCACCCTTCTTCAGGCATTGGAAGTCTGTGCTGTTCTGAGCCTTCAAGAAACAAGTGAAGCTAAATAAGCTTTTATTCTTTGTGAATAAAAAGTTTTATGCTTCATTCCAACTGGATAACCTTAATACTAATGGTAATGCAATTTGTAAATCACAAAAACCAACATCTGCATTTTCACAGCCATAAACAAGGATGTTAGAAGGACCCCAAGGTCATTTCAAACTTCCTATTAGATGGGTCGCAATAATCTTTTTTCTGTTCTTCTGCATAAGCTGCCTTTTTCACATGTGAGCACAATGATCTCCATAACACGTGGTTTCATAGCCCTTGAAGACTTTTACAATTTATTAAAAAGAAAAAATCTTTTTCACAACGGACTCTCCTGCTGGAAGTGCAACTTTTTGAAAATAAGTGTAGTTTTACTAAACACTCATCTGGTTGGCAATCTAGCAATGCCTTCCTTTTTAACAATAGGATGTCATTTACAAGGAGTCAGAGATGATTTTGTAACAGTCTCAGTGAGATCTGTGGAAGTTTTAAAGAAATAATTGAAGTTTGGTTAATATCACTTATATCTGTTTGACAGAGATCAAAAGATGCCATTTTTAAAAATCATTCCTTTCTGGAAAATGACAGTTAAAGTAAAATTGTGGAAAGTGTTTTCTATGACAGGATCTGATGAGTATCCCTTCTGGGACTGCAGTATCATTTATTTATTTACCTGAGTGATAGTCTAGTAAAAGTCACATTATAACAGTTTAAAAGGCTTTATTATATTTTATGCTTGTTTTGGAAGAATCTAAGTATGGTGATTGATTTTATATAACTTGTGACCTCTTTGTGTGGTAACAGTTTGCACTTAATTTTTTTCTTTGACTCAAAAGAATGGGAGAAACAGAGAATGCCACACACAGCTACTGAGGATAAGTGCTGTATAAGCTTTCCTGGCTAGGGGCAGAAATTACACCTAAACCGGTGTGTTTGGAAACCAGTTCAAATCTGTAACACAACAGAAGTTCAGTGCACATAAACTACTTTCTAAATGGCCAAAACTCATTTAACCTGGTTGGATTTAGTACCAGACTTAACTGATTTAGGTGAAATCACTTTATTGAACTTGTCCCATATTCCCTTCAGATTCAAGTTAACTCACAGTCCCCCAGCATCCCAGGATGCTTTGCACCTCCCTGATCCCCCACCCCCTTCACTGGGTGGGCAGGCTAGCCTTGGCCCAAGCTGTCTGCCCCAGCTAAACAGGGAGGTATGCTCTAGCACCCCCCAGCTTCTGGCCTGGGTCACTGCAGGCATGTGGCTGCATTTCCAGAATCAAAAGTGAATTTCTATTCACTCACTTATCAGTTCAATCTGTGCAGTTTAGATTAACATGAGAATATTTAATTGATTAAACCTTGGGCTGTTTGACTGCCTGTACTTAGCCCCTTTTTCCACAGCCAGTTGCCATTAGTTCTGTATGTCAACTGAAGATTCATCCTTGTTTGCTCTTTCTTCATTTGTTATGAAGCTAGAATAGATGGAATCCCAGTTCAGAAGTGTTTTGATCCCTTAATAAATCTAAAGGAGGAGAATTCGTACTCTGAGGTTTCAACTAGAGAGTTTGAATTAAGGATAGATTTATAAATAGTTTCTTTATAAATAGTAACAAAAGATTATTCTCTGTTGCATATGTTACAGGTGTAAGTATAAATAGCATGAGTTAAACATGTAATAAGCACACTAGAGATGGCCATAAGCAATCCTTTGACTATCTGGATTTGATAACAGTTGAATAACCATTTATTAGAGCATCTTGTAATCATGTATTAATCCTTTATTAGCTATTTATTCAACTACTTTTAATATAAAGTGTATTTAGCTTTCTATAAACTGTTAATTGTACAGAAACCTCTCTGTTATCTGTAATAAGGTAACAAAAGAACTCTTTCTGAAAACTGACAATCACTAAAATACAGGGACGGTTATACTTTCTCTCAGATTGAACTGTAATGGGCCCTGTAACTAAATTTAATAGTGGATAGCTAAGCCAAATGTTTCATTTGCCCAGCAGCCTGGGCTTGACTGGGTTCAGTCCCTATGGTGAAATGAACATGCCGATCCCTACAAAGTATACTCTGCTTTTTCATTTTTTTTTTTTGTTTCCCTGTGTGCAATTAGTGCAAGAGAATAAACTCCAGAGCTTATTGCTAGGGAGCTTTTTGCTCCCAGGCATGCTCTTTGAACATGTGCCCAGGAGTAAATAACTTTAGATCAATTAGCTCAGGGGTTTATTCGTGAGCAGCATGTGGAACCTGACTGGAGCAGCCTTAGGTGGCAGGGAGACCCAAGGGTCAGCCTTGCAGTCCGGGACTGCTCTGTGTGCTGGGGGGAGCCAGGAATTTAGGGTTAGGGTTGTGGGGGGGCTATCTGGGGTACAAAGGTGCTTCAGCATGGGACTAGCCAGCAGGCAGCCCCTGCATTGAAGCACCCTCCTGCCCCAACCAGCCAGGTTGGTGTCTACACATGGGCTGCTGTGCATAAAAAGACTCCAGAGCAGGGTAATACTTGTGTATATAGAAGTACTATTCTGCTGCAGAGCTTATTAGTTTTGTGTGCCCTAATAGGGCCTCAAGTGTAGATACTGAGACAACTACTGTGCAGTTAATTAGACGACTCAGAAGTAAATGTCTCATGTAGATGCATCCCTTTAGTAGTTTTTCTTCTTTCAGTTGGGGGGTAGGCATTGGTGAGAGCAGAGTTGTCCTTTGCCATCAAAGGTGAGATGTACCTGCTTTCTCAAAAATAATTAAACTGCTCACACAGTTCTACTTATGTTTGAAGGATATCGCTGCTTGAGAGTCTTATAAACCAAAGCTGTGCACTCATCTACCTTATCTCTATTTTTTTCTGTGACACCTTTTACTTATATCTAAGCACTGAGCCATATTTATTCTCCTGTATATTTCATTTTAAGTACTGGTAAGCAACCCACCATTTCCTGCTATTTCCTGCTATTTAAGTACTGCTATTTCCCACCATTTTTGCATACAATATTGTTTTTTTTCTTTCTTGTAGTTTAGCAATGTTGCTCATCTTTAGAATGAGTTGATCTGAAAAAATGCAGACCCTGAAAGGGAAAATATCTTATGGGAATTATTATTATATAAATGAAAAACTGTATCAGGGATGGGGTTGTGTTTTCTTAGGAGTCAGTCGTGTGTTATTAGATCAGTTACTCCAGTTAAATAACCTACTACTAATGTTTCAAAAAGATTGCTTAAATATTGGTTTCTATTATGTGCTTCTTATAGGACTTCCTTTATGCTGCTACCTGAATTGTTCTGAGAGTATATCTCTATGCTATCTACCAAACAAATGGGACATTTTTTTCTCCTAATCTGGATAGTAGATAGAAGGATTCAAACAATCTTTGCATCATAAATCAAAAACAAGTATCAGAGCAACAGTGTATAAATGCCTCTAAACATAATAGCTATGTGGTGATATAAATACAGAAGGGCATACTATCTGCAGTATAAGTAAATCAACCATGAACTGAAGATGAAGCGTTATCTTAGTGCTCTTGAAATATTCATACAGGTTATTTAATATTTAGGTAGTGCTGTCTCTCTGCAGTTAAAAGTACCATTTCCAAAGTTCATTACCAATATTAACATAATTCTGTACATAAATGAGGAGCAGTGGACAAACAATATTTGTGGGAGGATTTAACAAAACCACATTGCATGGAAAGGACAAATTAAAGTTCCTTTATCTACAGAATATTTGCTAAAATAGTTCCTGTAATTTTGAATGATCAGCAACATAAAAGAAAGACTGCTAAGTTTAAGTTACTATTTAAGAGGCTGAAATATTAAACATTTTATTGTTTGAGGTTAAAGATATAAATTTAGGACCATTTGCTACAGAAAAAAAAATAAATCTAGCATGTGGTAAATAAATGTTCTTTTCATCCATTTATAACTTGATCACAAATTTAGATCAAAAATTACATGAAGGTAAAGGCTTAAGGTTCTGAAACAGCCATTCAGTATGAGAAGCAGGGGTTGAAAACCTAACTTTTTAAGATGGAAGTTGATGCATATATGAACAGGCTCAGATGCCATAGGCGCCTGTGAGAGAAGGCTGGCTTTTGTGACCTGGGAGGTCCCTTTGAGTTCTTCTGTTTAAAAATAAAGAAAGAAATAAAATAAAAGACAAAACAGATACAAATTGGAGAGAGGTTTTGACAGGAGAACTCTGCCTGCAAAGCTAATAGAATGGCAATGCACTATCATCTAGTAATATGCTGCAGGGAGTTCTTGTAATCTTCAGGGAAATTCTAGCACCAGATGGTTTTGAGATGGCTTCCATGCTTCAGATGGAGTTCACTGCCTCTCCATTTATTGTTGAGATGATGTTACCAGGGGGTGATTATTATCCTACAGCCTACTGTTGAGAAATGAGACTCAAACCTGCTTATAAATATCACAGTTCTGCTTTTTGGAATCTATTGGCTATATAAACAGAAAGATTTTAGTTCTTCACCCACTGAAGCCCCAGCATAAGGTCTTTTTTTCACCCTTTGCCCTTTCTCCTGCAGTTTCAGAAAAATGAAATGAACTGGACATTAGGCTTTATTAGCAATGCAATCATCTGATTCACCTCCCAAGTAAGTCAATGGAAATCTCATTAATCTCAGCAAGAGTCAGACTGGGTCCTGTATTTTTCCAGCATATGTGTTTAATATAAGCCGCTTTGTCCACTGATGCAGTCTTTCTCGCAGGCTTTGGTATGAGGAAGTGTTTTTGTTTAAGTTGGAAAATGAATGAATCATCCTTCTCTCTACATATCTTTAGCACTTTTATCTATTAACTTTGGATTCAACACAACCTAAAGGGAGAAAATTACCTAAAATCCCCTAATGCTCTATACCTGTTTTTTTTGATGCTTCATTTTTGGGTGAGGAGCAAGAATTTTGTTGTGAAATTTTTCACTGGACTAACAGTATAACTGAAAAAAACTGTTAGTCAAGCTTCGGGGCACCAGGTCCCCCCGCTCAGGGCTAAGCTATTTTTGCGCACCCAGTCTGGCATAAGTTAAAGCCAGGTATTAGAAAGTCCTGAACACCTTCCCTCTGAAAACTGGTTTTCCTTCAGGTCTCTATAGTTAGACACCTAGAATCACTATTTACTTTTTGCAAAACATTGCCATTCATATCTATTTTGTATAGTATAATATAGTAGTTTTCATGCTGGGTTAGAGCCACAAGTGTTGTAATTATATGGTCTTTAATAGAAAGTATGTCTCCAGAGAAGGAAGGAAGGCAAGGCACTGTCATTCAGTAATATGTCTGATGAAGTTCTCATTGCCCCATTTATACAGCTGATGATTAGCCCTGTGTGCCTGTTTTTTCTACCTTTGGCTTTGTATGTTCTACTTGGGGATAAGTTTTGATGAATTCCAGCTGCTTTAGACTCTAAATTTTTGAGGATATCTAAGGAATGAGAGAATGTCTTTTTGTCCCATTTTGACTCATGAATATACTGTTGTGCAAAAATGTCACTGAAGCAAGCTTATGAAATGTGTCACATTAAAAGTGTTACATGTTAAATCAGCAAAATGATTCTCATTACTCTCCTGATTAGTTTTCAGTTGGGCTTCAGTGAAACATTTTCAATTACTGTAACTCTTTTTCTAACAGCAGATAAAGAAGGACCAGGGCAGGCTGTGGAAAGAGAGGGATTCTCAGAAGGCAATCTTCTGATTGTCTGCCTCCATCTTCACCACCATCGTTGGGGCCTGATCCAAATGTCCATTGAGTAAGTCTGGGGTCAGATCTTATGTCATCATGATGACAATAAACAATCAGGACTGTTACTAGAAGGCAGTGGCAGGAGATGCTGTTTTTTTCCATCTACCTCCCAAGTCAGCACTAGCTGCTTAGGTTAGCATGATGTAAAAATATCCCACCTTTCCAGAACGTTTACCCAGAGACGTCAAGCACTGTATGCAATGGCAATAGCTGTACCCCAAGCAACAGCTAGGAACTTTTCCCTTTCCATGAAGCCTAACCCCAATCACCACCTGCCTGTTCTGTGGAGTCAAATCTACTGTATTTACTTATCATCAGAAAGACAAGTTTGGAAAGAAGTATCATTTACATTTGTTCTGAAAGCTGAAGTTCATGGCCACTCCTATTTCTTAAGGAAGTGAGAGCCAATATCAAGAAGGGACTGCCTCTCTCACAAGCTTCTGTGGTAAGGTCAGTAGTACAGAGGAATGTAACTGCTATGCAAGTTCATGCTCACAGAGTGAGACGGCCACCGTGGATAGCTGCTGAGCTCTGAAGATTAGGCCCAAAAACTTTAATTTAATTCAGTATATAGTAGCAATTGAGAAGAGTTGCAACACAGTATATCCTATTTCCTCACTATAGGTTTTACAGTAACATATTTTTCTATTTTTCATGCTAGAAAGAGACAGTTTCTACCTATTGAAAGAAAATAATGATACACACAGTGCAGCTCAACAACACCATTTTCATCACTCACGGAATTTAGCTTTAGATTGTCACAGTACAATATGTCTCTGTTACTTTTTACTCTGAGACCCGGTGCTTTAAGATATCACTTGAATATATATTATATTCATTGTTCATGTCATACAATATAAAGACAAGTGCAGTTACATAATTCACAGTCACTCTTTATTGTCTTTGATCTTCCAGATTATGAAGAACTCATCGGTTCAGATTAAAATGAAATTAATCTTTTCTTCCTTTATCATTTCTGTGCCAGATAGATACCTTTTAAATGATGACTCAGTTGAACTGGCAGGAGTTGCTTCTCTACAGGTACAAATATGCTATTTGAAGGATTGGTTTTGCTAACTAACCTGTGTGGAGCAAGAAGACTCAAGTACTTCACTCATTTTTTGTCTCTTCCAAGAACATTTCATTTATTCTTTTTTCTGTAACCAAGAATAAAGGATAGCGTGGGTGCTTCCCCCACCCCATCCTACTGATAGCAGC
Organism: Crocodylus siamensis; assembly: GCF_052110815.1. Classification (NCBI taxonomy): domain Eukaryota; kingdom Metazoa; phylum Chordata; order Crocodylia; family Crocodylidae; genus Crocodylus; species Crocodylus siamensis. The sequence goes on from NC_143398.1 coordinate 109,235,914, forward strand.
TAAGTCATGCTCTTTTTGAACTGTTATTTATCTGAAAATCCATGTGCATTTGAAGTGGGTTGACCTTTGACACATAACAACCAAAAAAGCTTTGTGCGTTTTACAATACTTTTGAATACATGCTTGTATGTATTTCTTTTTTCTTTGCTGGCAGATATCTATGGAAGTCTAGTTTAATATAAATATTATATTTGTAACCCTTAGCGTGCAATGCTTCCCCCGGCCATGTTCAGATGTTTGGGGCCTGGGGTACCAGGTAGCTTTTCCCTTGCTCAGCTCACCTAGGAGTGGCCAGAGGCTCCCTGAGAGGAGGGCCTGTCTTTTACAATGCCGAGATCTTGCAGACTATTTACAGAATTTAATTATATACAGGAAAGAAGCCCCCCAGCCAATGGGAAGTTTTGGCTTGGGTTTTAAGGGAAGCTTAAGGGAAGCCCCTCAGCCCTCCATCCTCAGATGGAACTGGGCTCCTTAACTGCTTTTTGAATCTTGCATCCCCTTGCTGGGGATAATACTGAACTACAAGTATACTAGATTTTTTTCTGTGATGGGCAATTTTTTTTCTGGGATGGGATCTGGTAGATTTTTTCTGGGATGGGCTCCACTGGCTCGCACAAGCCATCCTTTACCTACCTGTCACCAAGGGAGGCCAGGGCCTGGTCAGCCTGCCAAGCAAGGTGGCTACCTTCCACCTGCAAGCCCTTCAGTGACTCCTCTATGGTAAGGAGTGCCTATCCTGGCAACAACTAGCAGAGGGTGGGGGTCCTCAGCTTTGACCGGAAGCTCTTCCTGCTGGACCTCATGCTGCTGAATTGGGTGGTCTTCTACCACAGTGTGGTACAAGCCTGGCACGCCGCCTTCAGCCCCAGGCCCAGTGCCTGAAGTTCCCACAGCTGAAGAGGGAGCCCTGGGTGCACAACACAGCCCTGTGGTGTCCTGCACTGAGCCTGGCCTCTGCCAGCCTCACAGCCACCCTTATCCAGGCACATGTTCTCTGTCTGGGCCATCTCCTTGACCCTGCTCAGTTGGCCTGGCTCTCACCTGAGGCCCTGACCACCCAGCTGGGCATGTGTTCCATCTGTGGCGTGGGCCATCTCCTGCATGACATCCAGGCTGCCCTCCTGCCGGAGGCAGCAGCCACCCTAAATAGCCATCTCCAGGTGCGCCAGGTCCCCCTCACCACCGATGCCCCAAGCAAGGCCTTCCCCTCCCCCTGCCAGTCACCCTGACTGTGGCTGGCAAGCTGGTCAGCGGACTTAGCACCTTCCTGACTCTACCTGTGCCTCCCAAAAGTGACACATGTAGAAGCTGCTACTCTGTCATGTAGAAGCCTGTATGCCTGGGTGGTTCATGTCCAACATGCCCAGCTGCTGGTGGGCCACCCCAATACACCGTGGCAATGGCACCTGGGGCCACCAGTTTCCTCGCTGGCTTACCCAGCTTGGTGCACATTATATAAGCCACCAACTGCCAAGAAGACCGGCGACCAGCAGTGGCAGTTGCTGCATGGCATCCTAGCCACTGGCACATTTGCGTCCCACTTTGACCCAGCCACCTCACTGGCCTGCCCTTTCTGCCCTGGGGGCATTGAGAAGAACCTCTTTCATGCCTTCCTCAGCTGTCCCCTCCTGTGGCCACTCTTTGTCACCCTTGAGCTGCTGCTGCAGGCGCTGGGCAGGAGCTTCTTGGAGAACACCTGTGTGTGCTCCTATCCGTACCGGGTGGCCAATCAGGGTGCCATCTGCCTGGCCAACTTTCTGCTGGGCCAAGCTAAGATGGCTGTCCTCAAGAGCCACTGCAACTGGCTTGCCAGGACTGGCTCAGATGACGCCCTGAGGCTTTTCGGCCTCCTGGTGTGGGTGTTCCTCTCACTGGAGTTTGAGCGCACTGGAGTGGGTGGGTGGTGCCTGCCTTTGAGGTATGCTTGGCCCTTGAGGGGGCACTCTGTCACGTGGAGGACAGCCGTCTTCAACACACTCTCTGATGTCATGCCCAGTCTGGGTGACCAAGCAGGCTTGGTGGCGGACTGTGACTCCAAGCTTGGGCGCTCACCAGGCTGCTTTTTGCTTCTTTTCTTTGTGTGGGAAGTTGAAGGTTTTGTTACATGTATTATTGGATACAGCAGGGTAGGAATCACTTGTTTATAGAGGGCTTTGGTCTGTATGACCATGTGGCCAGGTGTCCTGACTTCATAATGGCATGTTAGCCATGACATATAATACTGTAAAGGTGTCCGTCAGGGTGTGATGTTATGAATATAATAGCATGGTGCTTTTGGTTTGATAGTGATTTGTTTGTCTTTGCTTTGTATACTGGACCTGGACCCTGGAGGGGCCAATTTTTTGTACCCTGAACCCCTGAATAAAGTAGCTAAAAAGTCAAAGTCCTTCCTTCCTTCCTGGCCATTTTACTAATTGTCCAGGCCAAGATGGCAACTCTGAAAAGCCACAAAAACTGGCTCACAGAGGGTGCTATGATTCCCTCCAACTCTTCCACTTCCTGGTCAGGCGGTGTCATCATATTTGAATTCTGACACTGCACTTCGCAACAAAACATGTACCTACCAGCGTGTGTTGTTCCTCTTACTTCTAAAGTATTGACAGTGTCTTTTAGCTCCCTTACTAATTGTAAATCATTTATCATTACCTGCCCTCACCACCCAATTATCTCTTGGATCCTAAAAGTAGCTCCCGTGTCTGGATGCTAGCATCCCTTACACAGCTTTTGAGACCTCTGGCTTTTCCCTGACATCATATAAGACAATTTCTCATAGTCAATACAAAAAAACTACAGCATAAAGTAACATCTGAGGCAGAATAAAATATATTTAATTTAATTTAAAATGTATTAATTTCACTAAGAAAATACTGATTGGACTCAAGTGGTTACAAGGGGCAGAGAAAGAATAGATGAGGCAATGTGACTTATTCTTGGCACATGAGTTAAGTATAATCACAGGTTATGGCCAGTCATGTTCACAGTTCATGGAACACAATTTTTAATTTTATTTAATTCTATGTAATTTCATCTCACAACACTTTTATTAGTATTTCCACTGCTTAAAGAATTGGCTCTATTCTGTGGAGGTGAAATTTTGGTAATGACATATGCAACATATATCTTAGTATAACTTAAGATACCCATTCATCCCATTTTTCAGTGGCTTAAATTTAAGTTTTCAGGATACAAATAATTCTAATTTACTTAGTGGTTGGTAGAAAAAAATCCTTAAATTTTCTTCACTGACTTCATCTCTACATTGTATACTTGCATTGCAATACTAAATGTTTTCATAATGCAACTCTCACCATGATGTTGTCACAAAAAGACTCAGGAGTATTATTTTGCAGTGCAACATCATGATGATTTGGCCTAAATTAAACTTCAGAAACTTTGCCTTGGCTATGTACCTTGCCACAGTTTTTGTATGTTGCAGTGACCATGGGAGCTAGACTAATACAGGCTTTAATTCCTACAAAGGTCATCCAAGCAGGATAAGTCCAAAGATAAGGACCAGATGAAAAGCAATTCACATGCCCTCCAGGTTTAGTGTTAAGTAACCCACAATTTATCTCTGTAAGGAAGTTAAGCTCTAGAATCATGACAAGATAGCAGTTCTGACAAGAAGTGTGAGAGACTGGAATGGCAGAGTCTTGTCCATGCTTTAAGTGATATCTAACAGCAAGGGAAGAATTACGGTGAGGTACAAGGCAGTAGGCATCCACTGGGCACGTCAACATGAGATATTTATTTTGCAGTTAACTAATTCACTGCATAGTAAATGTGTCAGCATCTACATGTGTACCCCTCTCAGGGCACACAAAAGTAATACACTCTGCAGCAGGGTAGTCTTGTAAAATACAAGTATTACCCTCCTGCAAAGTTTTTGGGGTTTTTTGTGTGTGTGTACAGCGCATGTGTAGATGCTGCCCCAGCTGTGCCCCAGCCAGTGCTGCTGCACATGAAAAAACTCTGGAGCAGTAAGCTTGGGAGTTTATTTGTGCATATTAATCACATGTGTAGATGTGCCCACCATGTTTCAGCTATTCTGCAGTCACTGTATTTATCCTATTGTAAATTAAAGCTAGCCTATGGTAACTCAGCCCTCTTTAATTTTCCACAAGGTAAGAGTGTGCCCATGGTACACCAAAGCAGAGGAGACAATATAGGTCCCTGCCTTCCTATCTCGCAATAACTGATCATTTTGCCTGTGCCCTTAAAAAGGTGGCATCTAAAATTGAGGTGTATCCTTCCTCCGAGAAAAACCTGTTCTTTGGAAAGGTGTGTTCTTGATTCCTTCTCTCCCCTCAAATATTCAGTGGTAGGATAATATTTTAGCAGAATAATATTCTGCTATTTTACTTTTTAAATTTGTTCAAGACCAATTTCTTGAATAAATTTTCAATAATCTCTTCTTACCATTCTCCAATGCAAATTGACAATAAATAAAGATAATGGTAATATTTCTTCATTTTTGCTCTGAAACACTTGATGCAGTCTGGTATAATTCTAAATTCTGCATGGTCACTTATGCTTATAAAGTTTTCTCTCTATTGTTGTTTTTTCCCTCAGCTCTTCAGACTAGAGATGGAGGTTGTCATGACAACATAACACATTTACTGATACAGTATTCTTATGATTTTTGCTATCTTTTTGATGACAGCATCTGACAAGTCTTTTATAAGAGCCATTCGCATAAGGATATCCTCTATTTTTTCTTTATTCACGGATGGTTTCAGAAAACACTTGGTATATGAGCTATAAGTAGAAGTGTTATTAATACTTGGTTACACCAAAGATTTGGTGTATTTCATGGGAAAGAGGCTTCTTTAACAAATCATCCAGGGCCAAGTTTTCAGACCCAGACATCTAAATTGAACTTTTACATATAAACACATTAAAAGCAGAGGTAATTTAATGTTAAAAATCAACATGTGCAGTTACAGAATAGGTAATCCTGTAGAAATACAGGTACTAATGTATGAAATTCCAAATTTGCACAGAAAAAATGTTTACTTTGTATACTCAATTTGCATAGGTATTTGCATAATTTGCAGGTACAGAGAGAATTTGGTGCAGATTGTTCAGAGTCTAATATTCTTGAAGACTTTATGTGCAGCACTTACCTGAATTGTTTAAATGTCTGAATGTCCTTGTAGTAGAGCCGGGGTGCATTGTAGCTGCAATGATCCAGAGAATGTGTCAGAAACAAGGTTTGTTTAATAATATCTTTTATCAGAAGCAATATATAATTAGAATAGATGTTAGACAAGCTTTTAGGTATAAAGTGCCCTTCCTTAATTCTGGGAAGGGAGCTGCACAAGTTTAAATTTAATGCTGCTGCCTTCTTTGTGACTATTTTATTTTGCAAAATGAAGCTAAACATCAGTCATTGTTGTACCTGGCATTTAGTTTAGGTGGTATCTACTTCTTTCTGAAATCTGAGAGAGAGTACTTCATGCTGCAAAGTTTGTTGAAAAGACTTCTCACTATACAGGTGGGCCACCCAAGGAAATTTCGAAACAAACCTAGCTTCTTTAATTTCTTTGTATAGTTGTTTGCCTCGATTTTATAATAATATTCCAGATTTGTATTTTCTTTTTCTGGATAATTATTTTCTTCTGACTCTCCTTCACAGCTGTGTTTTTATTACTTTCTCAGATCGACATTATTGCTTTCTTTCTCATAGAAAGGGATTGTAGATACTGAACTCAGTTTTACTCCCAGTTATTAGCAGCAGTCACAAACTCTTTTTCATACCCATGTTCCTGTACCATGACATTGTCTAGTTTTTATGTTTGACTCTGCCTAGAAGGGGGTTACTATTAAATGGCAGTATTTTGCTGTGTATACCAAATAAGGTTGGCTCCATTGTAAAAGTCAGCTAAGGCCATAACCAAATGTAGTCATTATAACAATGATATAACCTGTTTGTATACAAGATCAATTAATTCAATAGTTTATAACTGGAAAATTAACCTAAATTTTGATCAGTGATGGGATGAACCTCAAGAACTTGAACCCTTCAGTCGGATTGAAACTTTTTGGTTTGGACACTACAAAGAAACGTGGCAGTGATTTTCATGTGTAATTCTTAGCTAAGGTGATGTAAAGGTGTGAACAAACATTGCCACACCTGGTTTAGGTTTAAGTGGCATGTGCAGTTGTTTGTTGCTGCTGGGAACAGTGTGGGCAGCTAAAGGCAAGTAACTTAGGGTGGTGGGAGAACCTGGTGGGATTGGGGGTGCTGGCAAGTCTGCAGGGATGGTTGCCCAATCAAGAAAGGGTGGCCAATATATAGCCCACTCAGGATCAGGGGTGTCAGGGTCAGTAACAGTACAGCCTATGGCTGAATTGAGTGACTAGACATTCCCAATCCCAGGGCTGTGATAAGACTGTGTGCAGGTGTTTGATAGATCAGGTTAACCCTTTGCTAGATCAGGTTAACCTTTTCTCAGTCTAAATGCACTTCCTGAAGTGTGCTTAAATCAGGCACTCTAAGATTTGACCAATTTACATCTTTCACACACCTACATGAGTAGGCACTTCTATAGATTTAACCCTGGTTAGACCAATCTAAATGTAATGATTGTACATAGCCTAAAAAGCTACCATATTTACTCAAATGCAAGATTAAGTTTTTTCCATCAATCAGCACATGGGGAAAAGCCCCTTGTCTGATAACCACATATAAGAAAACCTCATTAAACTGCTGCCAAAAGCAGTATGTGTTCAGAATTGGAAACCAGGTATGAAGCTGACTAAATGCAGCCAGCACTGATCATGATTATAAAACACATGGCTCATATGGGGCATACGACCACAAGGACAGGTTAATGAATCCCAGATGATAGTGCCCATTGAGTGCAGTCTCCCTCAGCACCATTTTTCAAGTCATGGTGAGCCACTGCATTGAATATATTTTTACTTCCTCTTCGCCCCCACAGCTGAGCTGTGACTTTCTTTTCCATTTCCAATGATTTTTGTTTCTTCACCACCCTTAAATCATGAGTCTTTCACCTTTGAACTAATATTATGCATAGTTTGTATTATATATCAATAGATACAAAGGGAAGCTTAAAAGCATATGCATGGAGTACCTGTCCTAAAAAAAAAAAATGCATCAGTTCTGGATGAACTAAGGTACCAGTAGTAATTCGCCCACATGGTAAAGTGTGTTTATTTCAAGGTCAGTGCTTTCAAATTTGCCCCTTACTTCCATGTTCTCAGGGAGAACAGTGTCTGACAGTAAGGAGAGGGGGGAGGAAAGGCTGCAGGGGAAGAGAAATTCAAGGCAAACCTCGAATAATTAGATTATATACTGGGAAAAGTATAAGTTTTATAAATTTTCCATATATAGAATCTGATAATTGGAGGTTCATCTTATAATCAAGATCAACTTATAGTTGAATAAATACAGTACTACAGCCTGGTGATTGCCTGATGATTCCCATTGTAAGCAATTCTCATGATTCTGAGGTAGCAGTGGATCTTGAGATGAGCATTGGGTCTTTCTCCAGAATTTGCAGATCTCTGTCTCACTAGATCCTGAATATATATATATGATTTCCAAGGCCCCTGCCTTCATGAAAATCATGACTTATTAATTTCTTATACTATTAGCATGTCTAGAAGAATGGTCTGGCCATGTGATAGAGATGGTCAAAAACTGGACAAAGAGTTAATAAAATATTTTGAATTTGTTTTCATGCTAGTTTTCAAAATAGGTTTTGTGGGGGGGGTTACTATTTGACTTTTACTGGTATTTTTTTCACTTTTCTGGCTTTTCTCTACCCCCCCCCCTTTCCTTTTTCTGTTCATCTCACTTTGGCATAAAAAATATGGGGTCTGAAATGGGGGAAATGGAGTGAAAGGGGGGGAAAAAGTGCATGACATGGCTGTACAAGGAGGAAAAACTTAGGTTGCCTGGGCAACCATATATTAGGCATTATCTAGATAGCAAGTCCTTAAATTTGCATTCTAAGCTTACTTTGAATATACTTTTTTGGTATGTAACTTGAGGAAAAAATGCAATGAATACTCATCTTTTTAATATACATTTAGTTCTCCTGTACTTCTGTTTCCATGAATATTACATCAAATATGCTTCTTGGCAGAAATGTCCATTGAAATAGTGAATCTTAAACAAATATTGCATGGTTTTTGTAGAAAGCAAAATATGATTTTGCAATTGTGAATATTTTTATTAAACATTCAGCTCTTGCATTTGTGGAACTGAAACTGAACTAAACATTTGAAATATCAAATATTGGATACTCAAAACAACTGTTCTTAAATGAGTTGTAGATCTGGAATTATTTAGATAAATTGTTTGGACAAGTATTTTCAATTAACTACTGAAATGCAGAGGACTGCAATCTGTTCCAGGGCAATTTGCAAAGAGGTAAAAAACAGCAAAAAAATTCTTATATAAATTACTCAATGTATATTATTTGCCACATTTCTCAATCCATAGCCTGCTCGCATCTTGATTACTGTAAACATTTGACTTATCCAGTTTGAATATCACTTTGAAGGAGTGAAGCTGTTATTCCCAGTGGAGCCTGGGGATAGCGGATGTATGTTGTCTTAGTCATTTTCACATCCTTTCACAGAGCTGCCAAATATACTATGCTGTCATTGTGCCAGCGTTCTGGTGGTTAGTCATTTTCATTGGAAATAGAGCTACCAAAGTGGTACAGCACTGAGCTACTGAAAAAGAGTGATGGATCCTGACAGCGTGTTCTTCTATCTCCTCCCACTCTCAGCCCTAGGGCCTAGGGACAATGGTGAGCACAGGTGTGGGATGCTTTACATGTTAATATGGCACCAGTAGGCAATCACCACAACTAGTTATTTACTTTTCTTTGACTGGAATAGCACAGATCTGCCTACCTTTCACTTCTGAGATTCATTGGTTTCTAGTCAGGCAATAAAGGAACAAAAAAAGGAAAAACCCAGCCAAAACTAAATCAAGCAGACTAGAAAGTCTTATCACTGAGTACATCCATGTCTGTCAGCTCTGAGGTGTCCTCAGTAAGATAGTGAAGCAGTATTTATTTACTTGTTTCCCTTTGTAATACACAAAGGAAGTACCCAACCTAGGCCCCGAGTGGCATACTTACCACTTAAAAAAACAGTGACCCCCCTCCCCCCCAAAAAACCCAGGATCATAGGAAGGTAGGGCTAGAAGGGACCACACAAAGCCATCTAATTTAGACCCCTGCTTAAGGCAGAATCATCCCTTCCTAAGCCATCCCAGCCAAATGTCTGTCCAACCTGTTCTTGAAAATTAGAGATTCTACAATTTCTCTAGGTAATCTGTTCCAGTGCTTGACCACCCTCATAGTCATCAAATGTCCCCTAATCTCTAAACTACATTTCCTCTGATGCAGCTGGAGGTCATTGTTCCTAATCCTGTCCCATACAGCTACAGAGAAAAGCCCATTTTCATTTTCTCTATAAGCGCCATTCAGGTACCTGAATCCCCCCTCAGTGTTCTCTTGTCCAGACTAAATAAACCTAGTTCTTTCAGCCTTTCCTCGTAAGTCATGCTTTCCAGGTCTTGAATCATTCTTACTACTCTCCACTGGGCTATTTCCAATCTGTCCACAGCCTTCTTGAATTGTGGGACCCAAAACTGGACACAGGACTCCACGTGAGACTTCACCAATGCTGAATAGAGCAGAATAGTCATTTATTTTATTTGGAAGTGACACTCCTGTCAATACAGTGTTCAGTTTGCCTTCTTTTTAACAAGAGCATGCTGTTGGATTATGTTCATCTTATGGTCTTGTGTAACCCTCAGCTCCTTCTCCACAATGCTTCAGCCTAGCCAGTCATCCTCCAGTATATAGTTGTTCATGTAATTATCTTGTACTGAGTGCAGGACTTTGCGCTTGTCCTTCTCTAAGTTCATCTGGTTGGTTAAAGATCATTTTTCCTGTCAGTCTAGGTCATTCTGGATTCTAGACTAGATCCTAGTCCAGTGTGTCTTCAACTGCACCCAGCTTGGCATCATTGCAAATTTGCTAAGTATACACTTAGTCCTATTGATGTAACCCCACTTGATACATCCTTCCAACTAGACACTGAGCCATTGATGACTAGTCATTGGGTTCAATGATCCAACTGGTTTATATATTCACCTTATATTACTTTAATCTAGTCTGTATTTCCTTAGCTTCTTTTCCTTAAATAAAAAGACAGTTTTTCCTCATTTCAAAACCAAGAAAATATTTAAAAGCAATCCAGCCATTATAGTTACCTTGGTGTTTACCATACTATCTGTCTTTATCCATACTTAAAAACTCTCACTTCATGTAATGGTTTATGCCTCTGTCAAGTAAATGTAAAACATCATAGTTCTGCTCAGATGCAAGTAAGTGGGGAATCAGGCATAGATACTGTAGCCAGTTACATAAAGTTTACCTGAAGGGTATTCCTTCCTGATTATTCCATATTTTTTTCAGAAATGAACTATACTCCCTCGTTTTTCTGTCCAAGGTTTTAAGTTGCTCTTTATTCTTCATAGGGAACTACACTGAGCAGCCTACAGGTTTAGGGTCTTGTACTCTATACTGTTCGGGCAAGCACAATGTCTGCATGGGTCCTACATCCTGAGCCAATGCCTTAGAAACACAACCAAACAGTGAATAATAAATTAAAATAATGGTGAGCAGAAATGGGGCTTGATGAATTAGAGAAAGGGATAGGCAATCTCAGACTATGCGATGAAATGCCTTGGTCACTAGCAGCAGGTTTGGTTACAAATTAATGTATCAGTTTTACTTCAATAGCCCCACTCATCCAGTATGATGAAAGGAATGAACTGAAGACATTATGAGGAGATGCCATCCTGCTCAAGTGTCATGAGGTTGCATTTCCTGTCATCTGCTGTTGTTGAAGAGAAGGGCACAATGTGACATATACCAGTTTGTGCCAGCTCAGAACTGAATGAAACTTCACCAGTGCACCTCTTAACACATCCCATTGCTCCAGGCCATCCTAGATTACTAACTAGAAGCACAAATCTGCTGTATGTATTACCTGCGATGGAGACTCCCCCTCTCCTTACAGTCCCATACATAGCAGTCTCTTCTCTGCTTTATGGTACCTTGTCTTGGATTTGTTTCCACATACAAATATGCATTTATAGCATGCAGTGAATACACATACAAAATAAGACACTGACTCTGGGTCTCATTTCAGGAAAGGCATGTCTGCTCTACAAATTGAATGCTTTAGCCAAGGCTTTATAATTGAGTATAGAACAAGCAGAAACTGGGACTGGAATTCAGAAGTTTCTGTTTCTTAGTCTATACCTGATCTATTTCTGCATCAGGGTAAAAGTATGATGTCAGGCAAGGCATGATCGATTATTTCAAATCAGTCTGAACTTCAAGTGTATTGCTTTCTTACAGAAGTATATAGCCAGCACCCATTCACCAGCTGTTTAATTAGGTCTGTAATGAAAACTTTTTCCTCTTTTCCTCCTGACAAACCAGCTCCTTAACAGTGAATAACAAAATAGATAAATGTCTCAAAAGGATCTCTTGGCTCTGAATTGTTCCTCTGGAACAGCAATATTCCTGCCTGAAAGAGACATAAGTTTTTGTCCCGCTTTCCCCGTTTTCTCCCTTCAGACATGTTTGTTTGGCACTTGCTTTAGACCAGCAGTCCTCAACCTTTTTAGACTCGATGCACTTCTCGTTAGACTCAAGGCACCCTTCTGTATCTTTTGTGAATTGAACAGCACCTTATTTCAAAAACTAATTTATTTATTCCTGTGACTATCGCCTTATAGAGGAGGTAGGCAGTGAGGGGTACAGCCATGTTATGCACTTAATTCTGAGCATGTGCTTATCCCCTCACACCTCATAACACTCGTCCAGGGATCTTTTGGCACCCTAGTTGAGAATCATCATTCTAGGAAAATGGTTTTAGGTTACCAAAAAACCCAGCTCCTTAAACCCATGCTCACTTGTGAATTTTTGTGAACTTTTCATTCTGGGTGAGATTTAAATTTTTTCAATAAAAAAAAAAAAAATTCTTTCATTTTTTTCCACTTCCTGTCCCATTTTTTAAAAATTGGTAAAATAGGAAGGAAGAGGTAAAACAGAAAAATGTCCGTTTCTACCATTAAATATTTTGATATTTGCAAATGAAAACAAAATCAGTTTTGGAAAGAGAAATCAAATTTTTCACTTAAAAGTATTATGGAAACATCCTTTCTATTTTGGTGATGTCCAAGCTGTGCTTTACAAAAGGTAATCACATGTAATTTATAATAGCAAAAAAGATCAGTAGGGTGATCAATTATTCTATAATGGTCTATTCAAGAGACATAAATAATGAGAAATTAAATCCCTCGAGAAAATGTAGGATTTTAAATACATGTATCTCTGCAATTATTGTGTAGCAGGCACTAGGGTGCTTGCTACTGGCAATGGTGATTCAGGCTTAGCCGCCAGTCAACAGGGCAGCACAGCCGGGGGTTGCTAAGGCAACTGATTGAGTCACCTGACCAGAAGGGGGCAGGGCCTGGCCTTTATAAACAGAGAAGGCTGAGGCCAGAGTCTGTTCCCCTCTGGCAGCCTCAGGAGCAGGAGCTCTGTTGCCCAGCCCAGCAGGCTCAGTAAGAAAGCCGGATGGCTTGAGCAGTGTTGTGCATTGGCATGCAGATATGGGGTGGAGAGGACCCTGACAGTGATATGAATGAAGGATAGCCAGGTTGGCTCAAGATTTATGTTATAGCCGAGGGGCTTTGCGTTTTGTTTGGTTTTGGTTATTGTTATGACCGGAGGACCGGGTGAGGCTGTAGGGGTTGGAGGAGTCTCAAGGGAGCTCCCCAGTAGTGTGGGGGTTCCTGGTGCCCTGGGAGGGCACACACTTGGGTGCCAGAGAAGGCACAGCAGGTCGGTGCCGGGGTGGCATTTTGGGGTGTCCCGACCCCGGCCCCAGTGTGGGCGATTATCGGGATGAGCCCAGTGGGTGTAGGACCCAAGGAAGGGGTCCGGGGCCAGGTAAAGCTGAGGCCGCCTGAGCCCCGAGCACGAGAAGCGTATTGAGCAGAGGCCCCAGTGTGGGCGGAAGCCACGAGAGAAATGAGGGGGCACCTGTTACATCAAGAGGCCCCGGGAGGGGGCGCGTACATTGAGAGGCCCCGGAGTTTGGGGCAGTGAGGATCCCCAGAGCCAAAGGCAGGGGGCAGTGAGGAGCCCAGCGCCAAAGGAAGGGGGCCAGGGAGGAGCCCTGGAGTTAGGGGGCAGTGAGGGCCCCAGAGTTGGCACGGGCGAGAAGTCCCAAAACGGGCAGTGCGGGATTAGCCAGAGGATGTCCGTGCAGCAGGGCAATTGGACAGAGCCCCGGTACAGCAAGAGAACCATGCCAGAGAGGGAAGAAGGTAGCCTCCCTTTGAACAATATACCAGCAACATGTGGCAGGCAAGATAGAGGGTGTGTTCAGGACCCCAGTTTGGCATGGTAGGTAGGGATGCTAGGGAAGGTCACGGCACCCCTAGGTCACCCTGCCACATATTGCTACCTTTCCTTTCTGAACCCATTGCTTTGATAAATACTTTTCTCTTTTTAGCACTGCTTTTTTGGAGTTAAGATTTTGCCATGACCTTCACTGTGATGTTAATCTAGGAAGGGTTGCATATCCTGAATGATACTTCAGGGCCTGGATGGCAATTTCATAGATGATAAATATTCTTGAAACTACTGCTCTTCAAAAGTAGAATTTCCAAGAACAATGCTCCAGATCAATGTGTATTTTGCAGAAAAAGAAAGTAAATATGAGTCCTGCTGTTTCTTTTTCAAGTTTAATAACTGAACCTGGGAATTACATTTGTCAGCCCCTATTCACTTAGTTCTAGTACTTGTGCTCTACATTAGAAAGTTAGCATCTACCAACAGCTAGCAGTGGTGTTTGAGATTCAACATGATATCCCTCCTTTCAAGCAGGAAATACCTATGATAGCTCAGCTAATGCTCTGTGGTAACTGTTGCTAAATACAGACTTGTTAGTGATAAGTATTCTACTTTCATAATTGTGGAATAGTGTGTACATCTAAGAATGAATAGTAGAAATAAAATGGTTTGTGAAAAGAATTTCCTGGCCTCTTTTATAAAATGGTCTTGTACTTAATGCACTGGACTGCTTGAATTTCCAGATTTGCCACAAATTGTGTGTGTGACTTTGGTCATCTTTCTCTGTTTCCTTTACATAAGGTGCTTCTACACATCACCCTGTGGTGACATAGTGATGCACTACATTATTGTTTGGTGCCCTATGGTGATGTAGTAATCGTGTGGGTCTACACATGAACACCAGCTATGTCACCATAGCAGCATGCTCCCCTGGTACAGCATGCCACTACAGCAGCATAGTGGTGAAATCTAACTGTGAGCTGCATGCATGGTGCAGTAACCACTTCTACAGCACCATGCTTAGTACTTCCACACATTAGTACTTCCAACAGGAAGTACTAAAGCACAGCGCCATAGCCATGTCATCACATGGCAACATGTTAGAGGTGGTGGCTTCGTAGGAAACCTCTCTCCCAGCTATCTTATACAATTGGTCCAATGAAAGATGTTATCGATCAGTCCTTGCTGCTTTGTTCAATACTAGTCTTATGTCATATCCTGTGGTTTGGTGGTAGAGGTCTAGCTTTGGCTTGCTTTTTGACATGAGTGAATGCATGTGAAATATGTTCATGCCATATTCATATCACAGTTGACTACTAAAAAACATGGAAAACTAAAAGGAAACAAAAAAGGGAGGCAGGAGGAGATAATCTATCCAAGTCTATTCACCTAGCATGAGACCCATTCCTTGGAGTCTCAAGCCAGCAGAGACTCCCTATGCCTGGAGAAGGGTGACAGCTCTTGCCAAGAACTTTTCCCCAACTATTCAGTTGGCCTAATAAAAGATAGCACATGTACTCAAAGAACCTTGCCACAGTAGCCACACATTAGTACTTCTTACACTATATTTTAAAGATTTACGTGGTTCACAGACCGTGAGCACAAGAAATTTTATCCCCAGTGAATTTGTTTCGGTTTCTGAATAAGGAGCAGGAAAAGCTGCAGCTTGATCATTTCCTTTAAGCTCTTACAAACTTGAGGTCAGGGAGCTGTGCTTTAACAGTCCTTGTAGAGTTCATTTTATATGTCAAATGGTAATTATGGGTTCTATTAGTGAATCTTTCAGAACTTAACACCCGTGGTACAGCATAATAAGAATATTAAAGTCTACAGGCTTTTAAAGGATTTCACAATATTTCATGAAAGGTATTGAGAACATGGCTAGAAAACAGCATATTTGGGGCCAGATTTTCAGCTGGTATAAATGAAAGTGGATGTTTCCACCAGCTGGTAACATGGCCTTTGATCTATCTTTGAATATGCTAATTGGATATCAGAGATGTGCATTCAGTTAAGGGAGACAGATAAATACAAATAAATAGATAATGGTATTTGATGGTATTCATTTAAATGTGTATTCCAGCAGTAGGGGATTGCAATACACAGCTTATACTTATTTTATTTGTTTATATATATGTTTGAGCCCCCTGCACTACTGCATTTTTCTTTGTGCTTCTGTCTAAAAAGGAATTTCTTCCTGGTTGCAGTGGCTTGCATTTTTGGCATAGTTTTATTTACTTATTTGTAACTATCACATAGATTAACTTCAGCTACAAAATACTATGTAGAAAGTCTAAGAGTATGAACCAGATTTTAGCCAATTCAAAAAAGGATTGGACAAATGCTTGGAGTCAAGGGGCATAAGTAGCTATTGAGTACAAGAGTTAGGGACACAGTCACTGAATCGGAACTTCCTAGACCTTAAATTCTGGAGGCTGCAAGTGAGAGAGGGACAGTGAAAAAACCCTGGTTGTACTCAGTTCACTCCCCCTTTCAGCATCTATTTCCTGCCCCTGTGTGACACAGGATACTGGGCAAGACAGACCTATGGTCTGACCCACTAAATGACAATTCTTATGTTGCTATGAACAATTCAGTATTTTACTGAGAGTCAATTATAATATTTTGAACATAAGTGTTTTAACTAAAAGTTGGGTTTTTTTTTTAATATTGATTCTTTTTATAAATACATTTAAATTAAAAACCCATTTTTCAAAATACCCAAAATTTTCATTGAAAAAATGTAACATGTTCACTCTTCTCAAGGTGTTCTCTTCTATTATGGATTTTCAAAATCAGTCCCCCCACCCCAACTGTGCTCATTTTGCAAATTAATTTGTTTCATTTACAAATAGTCCCAAGGAAAATGGATTGTTGTGAAATGCAGTAAGATGGAAATACTTACAAACTTGCTGATACTCTTGTCAGTCTCACTTTCTGCTTCTTCACCACATCTGATTGCACTCCTTTTTGGAACAGACAGTTTTACTTTTAAAAATGAGACTAGTGTGTCTTACAACCATGCTGTACTTAGACTCTGCCAATGCCACTGTTGAACCCGGATAATTATTTGCCTGTTTTCATCTCTCTTGGTAGCTCAACCCCAACTGGTCCCTGCTCTGTACTATAAAATACAATTTTATAAGCAAAATTCACTTCTGTAAATTACATGTCTTTGATATAATTACAATGTTTAAATCCAGGGGCAGCCTAGCATAATATGCTGGTTAACAATTACATATTTTACACGTGCTAATATACTCACACTTATAATTTACGAGTCTGATCCATCATTGCATTGCAGGTCTGCACCATTGTAGGTCTGCTGAATTCAGAGGAGCATTGCAGGCATAAACCTGGAGATCCTTAATCCCTATGGTTGTGCTAAATGCGATACAAACAAACAATTTTTTTTCATACCCTAAGCATCATCAAGTACATTATTTTTTTGGAAAGAGAATACATTCCTCATTCTAACTGCAACATCCTGCCTTGAGTTACATCTGCAGATACCTACTGATTTCAGAAATGCATCTGAGTGCAAAGATGGCCCATTAGTATACTAGCTAGGTCTGAGTACTTAGCTGATCACCAGCTGGCAATTATGACTGTGATACTCATTGAATTTGTAGCTCAACAGATGAACCAAAAATATATTTTAAATGTGCTTTGGGTTGACCTGAAACTTTTATTTTTTTCAGGAATTTTTGGCATCCTGGAAAAAAGCAAAAACCAAACCCAGTCATTTTAAGTTGAAGGAAACTTAGTATTTTGCAGCCCTTCATCTATTCCAAGCACAGTTACCACTGATTTCAGCTGCAGCTGGGAATGCTCAGCAATGCATCACATTTCACCCCACAGTTTCAAGTCAGGCATTCTTCAAAATAAAGAGCAAAAAATAAGTTGCCGGCAGTGAAAGCAGAGGCAGGAATTAAAGCCAATTTTGAACTTCCTTACTTTTTAAGTTGTCTTGTTTTTCTGTGTTTCCTTGCTTCTTTTACTATATATCATTCAATTTTGACATTAGATGAGGAAGGCTTTCTATAGAACAGCAGCATGTTTTACTACATGGCCCTAATGACAACAGCTAGGAAAAGCAGATTTTTAACCTGATTTTTATCCTCATGGTAAGTTAATTAGCTCACCAACCAAGGCGTCTGGCAACCCTTTAAAATAATTTATTAAGTATATGGATATTTGTCTATATATGTGATGTATTTATTTGTCTGTTTCAGATGCCTATACTGCAGTGCTACAGTCTTGTCTTTTTGGCCTTATTTATATGATAATGCATAAACAATTCCAGATTCATGTGCCTTGTTTTTTTGGTTTTCATTTTCTGGAGAGACATAAACCTAATAATTCTTTTTAATGGTACGGTGGTACTAATTGGGATCTAAGAGAAATAAAAAGAATTATTAGCAAATCTGCCTGATTTGTACAATAGTTTGGCGGTGTAAGGTGATTACGGCATGAAATTGAAACACTAGTGGATAAAAGCCTGGATAAAATAGGGTTGTAAATGATTATTATAAGTGCCCCTTCATTTTATTTATGTTACAGAGCCAATTGCAACTGGGGTAGAGCTCTGCAAATATTTCACTTTTCTGTCTGATGATCAGGCTTAAAAAAGAGGAAAAAATCATTCTAGGCTGACTTAAAACACAAATATTGTTTTTTCTTTCCAGCATAACTCTCCTGCACCCCACAAACCTGTTTCAGCCTGAACAAAGCATTTAATTCAACACTTAACTCTTCCTTTTCAGGGTTCTTTTTTAAGCTGTTTTTAAAATTTAGCCCAATTTGATCTAAAAAATTGTTTCAAATCCAAAGTGAAATCTTTTCAAGTTGTCCAAAAGAAAAGGAAGTTGCCCTTCAGTATATACCTAAATCCATTCTTATTCAATAAAGGACTAACTTTCATGTTTAAGTCCCATTGTTTTTTATGTAATTTAAGAACAAATTTCAACTGAATCGGGACCTGCAGCTGGTTCTGCATGAATGGGTTGACTGGAATTCTTCCAACATAAATGTGTTTTCTGTTTCAGAGTCTAAATATGCATTCACTAAGGTTCGGATCCTCTCCCGCTGAATTTAGTGGCAAAGATCCAATTGACATCTGTAATGCAAAATCAGTCCCCACGGTGCACTATTTCAAGGCATTATAGCTGAATTTATTCATTTGTTGTAAATAGCATATATGTAGATGAAGTATTAACTATTTATTCTGAAACCACTTGTTCTCCTATTGGCAGTAGGCACTTTAGTATGCTCATCACTGTAAAAATGGATATTCAACTGTGTTCCAACTTCTACATATGCATGACATATCCACTTACTTCACTGTATATTGTACATTTCCATGTAGACTAAAAAAAGAAATTAGGGTTGTGCAAAACAGTACTGTTTCATTTCAACTTCTGTTTTGCCATTTTGATGGGACGGTGTTTTGTTCTGAGTTTTGTTTAATTTCAAAGCACTGCTCCGTTTCATTTCATCGAAACTGTTTTACTGTTTCAATGCTGTTTTGACATTTCACCCACAGGCTATAATGGGGAATCATGAAACTGCCTATAACTTTGTCATTTCTTGACTGATTCTGTTGAAACTTGCTAGTATGGTAGCCCCTTCTGAGGCCATAAAACCTGCTAAGTTTCAAGGAGATGGGTGCTGGGGTTTCTGGGAAACTGTACCTCAAAATCTTGAAAGCAAAAGTCATGTCACGTGTGGTGTGTGTTAAGGCACAACGGGGTGAAAACTGCAGGCAAAAGTGCAGTTTGACTTCAGTGGAGTCAGGTTTTCACCCTAGGCTTTCTCACAGAAAAACTGGTGTGTGTGTGTGTGTGTGTGTGTGTGTGTGTGTAGTTTTGTTAACTCCCTTCTTTTGGCTGACTTCATCACTTACAGAGTAAGTTCTGCAACAGGAACTGCCTTTCTTATTTATTGTTTGTAGTGCCAAACCAATATGGTTTCAACCCTGATATGGGGCCTTTCATAGTAACCAAAAACAAATAATAATAATAATAATAATACTAGTAATAACAAGGATTACTTCTTGCTATATGAAAACAACTCATCTCTGTAAAGCACCACAGGGACTGATTCTTAGGACCTTCAATTAAAAACTGCAGGAATGGTGGAGTTAGAAGTACTATCATATTTTCTCACATATAGATGAGCTTTTAAGGAAGCCACATAGGAAGTGACTTGATTAATTGGGTCTGATGGAGTGTGCTAATTAGAACACTCCAGTAGCCTCAGCATGTATTCAGTATCCCTGTGCTTCATAATGATGGCAAGTGCGCTTTAACTAAAGTTTGTAGAACAAGCTTTAGTTAAGGCACTCCCACCATCATTTTGAATCACAGGACACTGAATACAGAAGATGGTGTGAGCACTTTAATTAAAGTACCCCTCCATACACACCCTGGAGCAAATGTAAGGACTCCTATAAAGGCCATTAAAAAGGAGAGAACAATCATTAGCACCTGTGGCATTGAGATCAATGAACCATTAAGCAATTGATTCCCTCCCCTGCCTGAATAGAAATGCCACTGCTGTTACTGGGGAGTTGTTTTTAAACTTTGAGTGGAGAAAGAATCAAAGTGGAATGCTTATTTTGGAAAGAGAATCAGCTTCTTCATTTTAAGCTGCTCACGCCAAGTTTAGTAGATTAATCTTTTGGGGAAAGGTGTATGTGGCATATGAATAAATATGCTAATATTGAACAGTGCTGTTTGAAAAAGTTGAATAGAATTCATTAAAAATATCATGGGTAGGGGAAAAATCTTATTATTCATTGATCTTTTCCACCTAACATCTTCTTTCCAAACCTGATATTTAATTAGCATTGTTACTAATATCTAAATCCGGTGCTTTTTTCCGTGCCAGCTAATTGCTAGAGTGATTTTTTTCTTATGTAGTGTAACACAAGCTCCTGTCAGGTGTGGGGTCTTTCTCTTTTTGTTCTCCTCCCAGAAATGAAACCTGCAAGGTTAAATGAGGATTCTAATAACACCCTCAGGGGCAGTCTCCTTTGAAGGCTAAGACCAAGAGCTTTGATTTCAGGTCGCTCCCTATGTGGCTGCCTTTAAAGTTCATCTAAATTAACATTCAGCGATATTTTTGGCAGCTTTGACTGCCAGCAAAATCATTATGGTGGAATAATAATGTAAATAAACTTTGCATAGCCCCATTAAATCATTAAATGCCACATTGTTTTGTAATGGGAGTGACATTTCATTATTTCTAAAGCATCAAATGCATCACTGTGCTTTGCTGCCAGTTATTATGTTTCCTGGTATTAATATTGGTGACAGAATGTGATAACACTGGAAATAGCAAGGAGGAGGTCTGAGGGCTTGGGATATATACTACAAATACCAGAAATGAGTTTTTAAAAGCACAAAGGTAAGGTTATTATAAAAGACTGCCTGCGCATATCAGTCTGGGGCATTTTAGAGTACTTTTCACCAAAGCTTGATCCATGATGTAAATGACATAAAACTCTCTTTTTGTTCTCCTGCTGATGGGAGCAGAATGAAAAGATTAGTTGGCCATAACGTCAGGCGTATTTTCAAAGTTGTTTTCTTCCATGTGATTCCTGCTGACTTTCCTGGAAACTGAATGGTTAAAACCTTGTGTAATTCTTTGTAAAAGTATCCCACGGTGCACTGTGAAGCATGTGGCATGAAAACTAAAGCTGCATGACTTTTTAAAACAAGCTTCCACAGCCTGGAGGCATCCTTTGAGAAGGAGCCAGATTCAACAAAAAGATCTGGAGGCATCCATTTTTACCCTTTTTTAATGAAAAGAATGGTGTTTCTACGGATTGATTTAAAAGAGAGCAAGAGAGAGACTATAATTTGTACAAAAATCTCTAGTAACCAAATCCAGCTAGATTTTTAAAAATCTGAATCTTGTATCATTTCACTGTAAAAAGCATGGCAGGATGGCTGGTCCTGAGGAGACCTGGAGAGATTAAATCACAAATGTCCTCTGCTCTGTCTTTGGCTACCATAACGTAGATGTTCCTTGGAAGAACGTGTCCCTGCAGCTGAGTCTGCTGACAGCCAGTCTGTGGCTGACTAACAGAGAGCGCTGTAAGGGGAAGTAAGACCTTTCCCCGCATATCTCTGAGGAGCTTCCTCACATTTTAGCTCTGAGTGCAGAGCAGATCAGAGAGAGGTCAATGACCCATTATTTCTAAGAAAACCAAAAAAACACAAAAAGAAGTGGCTGGGGACATGGCATTGATTCTATCCCTTTAACCATGCACTGGACTGCTCACCAGATGTGCCTTACCTGAAAGGGGACAGCAGTGAGCATGTTCCACTGGGCAAAGTAGCGTAGGAAATTACTGGCATCACTGGTATGTCAGGAGGAGACCAGGACTTGTGATTCTTTGCAGTTCTTCCTGAGGAGGTGCAGATGGGCACTATTCATTTAACAAGGCTGTACCAAGAGGCACAAGCGAGATATAAATGTCTGAAAGACTCATGCATGTTGGTGTTGTAGTTGCCAAAGCGTAACAAAAAGAAGCAGCACTCTTACTGTTTTGCAGTTCACCAATGAATTTATTATAGAAGAGGCATAGGTTTTTATAGCCAAAAGGGAACATTCTAATCATCTGATTTCACCTGCTACATAAAACAAGCAAAAGGATTTCATCCAGGCTTTCCTGCAGTGGAAGAAATTATTCTCCACTACGCTAGTGAACAAAACCCTAACCCAGTAACTAAATTATATCTTATAGAAAGGCGTCCGGTCTACTGTTAAACTGAATTTTTCAAAGGAATTTTAAGGGAACTGGATTCCCCAGTCACATGGTAATAGCCTGTGAAAAATCTCAAGGACTCCAAGTAACAATTAATCTACTTTCCCCTAGACAACTGTTCATTCCTCTCCCTTCCAATTTGAACTAGTTTCAACTTCCAGCCTTTGCATCTTGTTCAGCTTTATGGTTCTGTATGTATGTGTGTGTTTTAATTGCAAATGCACAGCTGCGTTACAGCTGCATGTTCACGGCCCCCACAAAACTCTGTTAGTGTTCCATTGTTGGGGTGCCAAGTGCCACTTTGCCAACTAACAGCATGGTACACTGCTTAGCTAATGGCACTACCTATAGACATTGGATTTATGACACATTACAACCTGCTTGACATCTGACTCCCCAAGTACCTCTCCACTATTTAACTGCTACATTCGTCCCCCTTCTCCCACACACCCAGCCTGTCTCTCACGCACTGACTCCTCAGTTTACATCTTCACTGATTGCCTGTCTTGCATGCATACCAGCCCAGCCTCTGGCTTCTTTACTTTTCATTCTATCTGGAAACAGCGCACACAGACACACGCCGATTGCAGAAACCTCCTCAGCCTGACGAAGGATGTTTAAGCCCGAAAGCTTGCTTAAGTTTTTTTTCCAACTATTTAAGTTGATCTAATAAATAATATTAGATTCACACAAAGAACCTCGTCTGCCTATGGCACTACCTATGGCACTTGAAGGCATGTCTTTTTGTAAACAGCATTTTGTAACTAGTGGTATTAGCTGTAATTTAAATATGCTCTCTAACTAGGAGGCTGAAAAAGTTGGTATTTGAGAGATGGACCCTCAGTTATGTAATCATTTATTTAGAGAAAGACCAAGGGTCTAGAGATATTGCCTGTGACTTTACAATAAAGCTAATTCCTTAGTTTTTCTCATTCACATATGCCTGTGTTTACTGAACCTGGTGATCACAACAGTAACTCTCACTAGTACTATTTACCTATTTCTGAATTGCAGTAAATAGGAACACTATTTACACTTTTAAAAAATGAGACAGTATATTTAGTGTTAGATGTGTTCCAATATCCTGAATAGACCTGCGAGTCCTTGAGAAAAACAAGAATAGGGAATAAGTGTCAACATATAGGTTAAAAATACTCTTAAGTTTGTGAGCCTGTATTAAGATAATTTGCTGTTATTTTAGCCCACTCTGTCTGACATTGCAAGGGCAGAGCCAACCAATCTGAAAAACTCTATTGTCCACCACAAGGAATTAAAACCCCTTTTTGGTAGAAAGGGACAAAAGAAAAAAACTTAGTGACATTAAGCCAAAAATGGACCTGTCAAAGTTTGGGAATACTAAGCTTATATTAGCCTGGTAATAACAGTTTCACTGTTTGCAGCAGTTGATGCAAATTAGAATGATAATAACTGTAAAAAGGAGTTTAGGATCACTTGTGTTGCACAGCCTTTTCATGGACTGCTTATTGGCTTTCAAAATTATAGATGTTTTAATTTTACTTAGATTTCTGGATATATATAAAAAGGTAATAACTAAGACAATAGCTGCATGACCCAGCAGTTGGGAATCTGAAACTTAGGAGAAGTAGGAACTGTGTGTGCTTCTGGCCACAAGCTTACCAGATTCAGACTAGTGATTCTCATTCAGGGTGCCATGGTGTCCTGTGGTGCCATGACATTCTTTTGAGGACAAAGCAGAGTACCACAAAATGTTAGCACTGTTAGGTGTCAAAAACATGAATTTACCCTGAAATTTCAAATAGGAATCCATAGTGTCAAAAACATTCTAGCCTCTTCGTTATCTTCTTGAGGTTTTTGCCAGAGAAGAACTGCTCTATTATTTTTCCATAGTTAAGAAATAAGTGAAAGCTAAGAGCTGACATTTCTCTGATGGGTTCCCTGAGTCTAACAAACCCAGTTTTACACTATGAATATATATGTATTTATATCCATGAACCCTTGGTTTAGAGTGTAGCCACTCATGATTCCTACCCATCTGGCTTGCCTTGTAGTAGCCCAATTGCAGCCCTCAAAAGCCATGTATCTGCACTTATTAGTCTGCTTCTATAATGTTTTATATTATATGCACATCTACATGAGATGCTACTGTGCATTAATCTAAAAACACTGTGCAGTAGTGTAGTGGTTAAAAACTGTGCTAACAGCCTACTGCGGAGCGTAATTAGGCTAGTGCACAGTAAGTGTCACAAAATAACCATGCACCACTGTTACTGTGCAGTAAGTCTAGTTACTATGCATTTAGTTAGTATTTCATTAAGCAGGTACTAAACTAAATGCACCGTAACTAAGGCGCTTTAATGAATGTAGATGCACCCAGTGTTATGTCATATTTTACGTTATAGAAATGGAAATAATACATAATAAAAATTAGCACTTGCACAACTGTCTTGCAGCTGTCGCTATAGAGGGAAATTGAGGCATGGAAATGAGAGGTGGCATGAAAAATCAGTGGCAAAATCAGTAGCAGAGGCAGGACTGAACCCAGTTCTTCTGACACTTGTATAGTTATCACACTCCACAAACCAGTCTCTTACAGTCCATCCCCGTTCCGTACACATACCTTGCTGATATTGTAAATGTATAAAATTATTAAGTTGATGTATCAACTGAATAGTAATTTCTAACTGGCTATTAAGTCATATTGAAGTATTTTCATTATCGTTTAGCCAGCATCTAAAATTAAGTCCTTCCTGAGGAACAGTTCTTCTTAATTTTAATAACAGCTATGTGCATGGGCTAGAGAGTACTCCTGAGCTGGTGAACAAGAGGGGCTGGCGCACAGAGCCATGAATTTAAACCTTGTGGCCCCTTGAATTCTGATATAATACAGAAATTTTTGTGAAGTGTCATCAGCGTAAAGACAGTTAGAGTCAAGCTCCTCATCTCCAGCAAACCAGTGAACTCTTTGTTAAGCATAAATTTCTTAATAAATTGAGTTGCTAATGCCCTAGTCTCAGTACTATATACTTTCCAAGGCAATATTAAAATAAAAGCCTCTGGCAGCCAGAAGCCTGCAGATATTGTAATATCATTCAAGACAATGGTTTAAAAATGTTTGACTTGTACAACATCCATTTTGTGACAGTCTGACTTTATCCTATCAAAGAGCCTCTCATACTTGAGGAGGGGTTAGAAAGTCCTGTATTGCATCAGTAGGTGCTTAATCTGTGGTGCCTAATGAGTGGTTTTAAGCAGCTCTCACATTCCTTCGTCCAAGGTATAATAAAACACTGAAATGTAAGGCTCACCAAGCTAAAAGTTTACAATTTTCACGAGTGTCTGTGATTTAGGCACTTAAGTTTCATTTTCAAAAGTAATTTAGATTTGGGAATCCAGGCTATATTGACCATGTAAGGAACTTTTGAAAACTATTGATCCCTATCTATCCCTGCTGCTCATATGGAAACAGGACATAAATCCTGTTTCCTGTGGCTTAGCTAATCTAAAACTTGCAACAAAAAGCTGAAGATGAAAGGCCACATTCACTTTCATCCCGCACTTGAGGTGGGGTTGTGATTTTGCAGGAAACTTGCACTCTCTTCGTTTCCTGGTGAACATCATGCCAAAAGTAAGGACTCCTGGATGGGATAGGACCTTATCCTGTTGGAGGCAAGGCACAGCAAAAACTTTACCATTTGTCCCAGTAATACAAAATCCAGAAGCATCACCTCACCCATTACAGATGACTTTTAAATACTGGATCAGCTTCCTGAGATATGCATCTAATGCTATGGTTTTCTGTGTTTCTAGACTAAAGGGACTCTTCAGTTAAACTCAAGGCACCCTTGAAAAATGCCATTTCTTCCTTTTCACTCATTTTTTGACTATGGAAAAATTATAGAGCAATTTTTCTGTTGCAAATAACTCAGAAAGGCCACAACAGGTCAGAGTATTTCAGACACTATGGATTTCTATTTAAAAACTATGGGCACCTATACACATGCTGGGCATCTGCTAATTAGTAAGCATCAGAGCAGACTTGATTAATCAAATCTGTTGGAGCATGCAAAGCAGCCTTCACATCACATGTATCCAGTGTCCCCATGCTTCAAAATGGTGGTGGGGTGCTTTAACTAAAGCACCCTAGTTGAGAATTGCTGATCTAATGCAAAGAAACGAACATTTTAGTATAAGAAAATGTATGATCCAAGGACATTTGATGGTTGCAGGCTTGATGATGATATACAGAGCTTTTCCCATTTGCATCAATAGTTTAAATATGGCTCATGCCAGCAGTAGCAGTTCTGTAGCTTCATTCCTCAGGGAGAGAGGTCCAAACTCACCTGACAACAATTCTTATTCCTCAACTTTACTGACAATCTCAGTACAAGGGTAAGAGGTGATTCAACCTGGAGATATAGACCCGGTTCAATGTGTAGACCTAACGTCTATTACTGAGACATGGTGAAGTTTGTACTGCTGAAAATGCATCCTCTTCTGTGGCAAAAGGTTTTCACTATTCAGAATGATCAGTCTTTTACAAGAAATAAGGGCCAGAGGCAGTAAAGGATATAGGCACCTGAAGTAAGGCTGCCTATTGGTATAATCTAGATAAGAAAATCCAATATTTGAATTCTGGGAAACCCTTGGAGGTACTAAAATGTCATTAAGCCCTTACTTAAGTAAGGTGTCATTAACACCTTACTTTTGACCTGAAAGTTATCCTGAATTTGAAAGTGGTACAGTTCTGTCTTTGTGAATACCCATCATGCCAGGACTTGGCAGCTTAGTGCCAATATCACATTAAAACCCAATCAACATCTACAAACCACGTATTTCTGCCCCTGATGAGTTTATAAGTAGTTATCCTCAGAGACAACCTAACATACACCAAAAGGTTCCATATCCTCACAAAGTATTGTGGTGGGTGCTGCTTTCTTTAAAAGTATGATTAGAAGAGGAACAGATGGTGGTATCCTCCTTTTTATGATAGTCAAATGGGGAAAGCACTTGACCAAGAAGTGGGACACCTATGTTCAATTTCCTTCTCAGCCTCACATCTCAACCCTACATCCTCTGTCACTCTGGAGAGGGCCTTAATCATCAGGCTAAAAACTATTCAGGAGTGAGGGTGAGAAATACCCCACCCTGAAGTTGTTTCTTGTTAAAATTGCACTACTATTTGATAGGAGTTCAAGATTTCTGGGGTGAGAGTAAAATTGACAGGGTGCCTATGAGAGAATATGGTCTTGTAGCCAAGTAAGTAGGAGAGTCACCTGGGGGAGGGGGGAATCTGAGTTCTGGCCCCCGTCCAAGAACTGTTTGTGTATTTTGGCTCCTCCTGTGATCATTTCACATAAAGTTGCGGCATCTAATTTTTAGATTCTTAATGTTTAGAATCCTTTGTTCTACAAAATGACTGCAAATTGATATTTGAAAGAAAAATAAATATAAGCTATAAAAAAAATAAAGAAATCTTATGAACAACAGGAAGCAAAGTTTTACTTGGAATGGTTCACAGCTAGATTTATCATTTCACAGCTAGAGTTGTCAGACCTTATCCTCAACTGATATAAATTGAAAGTAAATAGAGCTAGACTCCTTTATGTAAGTCAAGGAATTGACCCATAATTTATATCTGAAATGAGATTAGCAAAGTGTTTTCTTCCCATTTGTATTTTTTAACTGAAGATATGTATGATATCATGGCTAAAATTAAGCATATATAGAAAGCATTAGGAAAAGAAAAGCAAGGGACCAGGATATGTGCTGATGAGATGTAAAGCATTACTGGACCTGGTACTGGCCAAAGAGGATGACCTAGTCAGTCACCTAAGAATTCATGGAAAGCTGCATGATAGTGACCATGAGCTGATCACCTTTACTATCCTTCGCAAAGCTGGCAAGTCAGTCAGCAATACAGAAGTCCTCGACTTCAGGAAAGCTGACTTTGACAAGCTCAGGAGTCTCATTGTTGAGGCCCTAAGGGACCATGACTTGGCAGACAGAGGAGTCCAAGAGGAGTGGTTGCTCCTCAAGGAAGCGATCCTAACAGCACAAGGGATGGCCATCCCATCTCAGCAGAAGGGTAGCAAAAGGGCAGAGCAACTCCCTTGGCTCAGCTGGGAACTTGAGGCCCTTCTATGCCTCAAAGGAGAGACTTAATAAGGGTGAAAGGATGGCATTACCACCAAGGAGGAGTACTCAGCACTGGTCCGTACCTGCAGGGAGCGGATCAGGAAAGCCAAGGTTGCAGCTGAGCTCCATCTGGCTTTACATATCAAGGATAACAAAAAATCCTTTTTCAGATATGTAGAGAGTCAGAAAAAAGCAAGGATAACATTGGACCCCCGCTGAACCAAATGGGACAGCTGATAACCAACACCCAGGAAAAAGCCAATCTGCTTAATGGGTACTTTGTCTCGGTCTTTCATCATTCCAATGGGACCTTCTTGCCTAGCAAGATGCGGGACAGCTAGGGAGAGGGTGTATTTATACCCAGCATCAGTGTTGATCTAGTGAAGGATCACCTTGAGAGGCTGGACACCTTCAAGTCAGCTGGTCTTGACAGATTACACCCTAGAGTACTCAAGGAGCTGGTAGGTGTCACAGCCCAACCATTTTCAAAAATATTTGAAAACTTATGGTGCTCAGGTGAAGTACCTGAAGACTGGAAGAAGGCCAATATGGTACCCATCTTCAAGAAAGGGCAAAAAGTACATCCTGGGAATTACAGGCCATTCAGCTTGACCACAATCCCTCGTAAGATTCTGGAGAAAATTATCAAGGAGACCCTACTGGATAAGCTGGCTGAGGGCAACATCCTGAGGGATAGCCAGCACAGGTTTGTCACAGGTAGGTCTTGCCTGACCGATCTCATCTCCTTCTATGACCAGGTGACATATCACCTGGACAAAGGAGAAGAGATTGACGTCATATATCTGGACTTTAAAAAAGCTTTTGATCTGGTGTCCCATGACCTTCTCATGGAAAAGTTGGCCAACTGTGGCCTCTGCTACACCACAGTCTGATGGCTGGGAAATTGGCTCCGAGGTCAGATCCAGAGAGCAATGGTCAATGGTAGTGAATCATTATGGTGCTCTGTGACCAGTGGCATCCCTCGAGGCTCTGTCCTTGGACCAGTTCTCTTTAACATCTTTATCAACGATGTGGACATTGCTATCAGAAGTGGACTGGCTAAGTTCACCAATGACACTAAACTTTGGCACATAGTGTCCATACCAGAGGACAGGCTAGTGATCCAGGCTGATTTGGATAAACTTAGTAAGTGGACAGATACAAACCTAATGACATTCAATACTGATAAATGTAAGGCACTCCACCTCAGGTGGGGGGAACCCTGCAGCATGCTTATAGGCTCAGCAGTGCTATGCTTGCTAGCATCACTGCTGAAAGAGACTTGGGGATCGTGATTGACCACAAGATGAACATGAGCCACCAATGCGATGTCACAGCTGGTAAAGCAAACAAAACTCTGGCTTGCATCCATGGATGCTTCCCAAATAAATCTCAGGATATCATCCTACTGCTGTACTCAGCCTTGGTGAGGCCACAGGTGGAGTACTGCATCCAATTCTGGGCTCCACAATTCAAGGAGAATGTTGAGAAGCTTGAGAGATTCCAGAGGAGAGCCACACGCATGATCAGAGGGCAAGGGGATAGATCTTATGAAGAGAGGCTGAGAGCCATGGGACTCTTCAGCCTGGAAAAATGCAGGCTTGGGGGGACATGGTGGTTGCTTATAAGTACATAAGGGGTATACATCAGGATCTGGGAGAATGTCTGTTCACCAGAGCGCCCCAAGGAAAAACAAGGTCCAACCATCATAAACTCCTCCAAGACTGTTTTAAGCTGGACATAAAAAAATTCTTTACTGTCTGAGCCCCCAAGTCCTGGAATAGACTCTCTCCAGAAGTGGTGCAGGCACCTACTCTGGATTCATTCAAGAAATGTTTGGATGCTTATCTTGCTGGGATCCTTTGATCAGTCCTAGCTGACTTCCTGCCCCTGGGGCAGGGGGCTGGACTTGATGATCTTCGAGGTCCCTTGCAGCCCTAACGTCTATGAAATCTATATATTTCTCCAGGATCTGACACTAATTACAATGATAGCAGCAGTTAAATTGTTGATTAAAATAAGTAAAACCAGACATTGTATTAATGTATTTCTTGGAATGTCCCTGTAGCTCAGCTTCCAAATAAACAAATAAGCTAGTCCCCTGGCCAAAAAGAGAGCAAGGGAAAGATGAATAAAATACATAATGCCAAATTATACATCTCTGCACCTGTGCCAATAAGGTTTTAGTTCTGAGTATCCATAGGCAGTTGTTGTGGTCAGCTGGCATATAGCACATTTTTAACTCTTCTGGGTAAATAGCACTTCAGAGAGATTGATCATGAGAAGCTTTAGCCTGTTTTTGTTATCTTCCCTAAGGAATAAATGTTGCATAAGCTGTCCAGCTGAGAGGAGGCAGGGAAGAGAGTCTGCAGCCCTGGTTGGTTAATCTAGTAGCTGCATATAAATTAACAATATGCTTACAATGTAGCCTTTAAAAGCTTGTTATTCATGGAAGGAATTCTTACTTCTCTCTGCCTTTAAATCCAGAGGGAGAGATCTAAATCATGTGCTCTCAGTGATTTCAGAATTTGATAAGTAAATAGTTGGATAGCCCTAACCACTTTGTAGTGGTCTGTCTCAAAAGGTACCCTAACTAGGATGAAATGGTCCCTAGGTTTGAAATCACTGGGGAGGGGAGGGGTGGGTCACAGTACGTCACCATGTAATTGTCTATCTTGGAGGAACGTGAATGGATTAACTGGATTTAGAGACTAGAATGTGATGTCCTTCACAAATGAATTGAAAAATTCATGTTCTTCAAATTAATTGCTCAGCATTTCATCTGTATCACTCTCACAATTCTCAGTATGACTGGATTTTGTCACAGTAATTATTTGAAAACAAATTTTTGCTTCCCCAAATGAAAGGAAAATAGCATCTGAATCAAAAGTGATAGGTTAGCCCACCAGTTTCCTACCCAACCTCTTTAGTTTCATAATGTGAGTTCCTCCTAGTAGCAAGACATATCATCTGCATACAGAGCTGGATTTCAACTCCTGTATTTGTTTAAAAATGCAACATTTTTAAATTAATAAGGTAAATATCAGTCCATTTGTTTCAAAACAGATATTCTGTCATCATACAAACACCGAAAGATATATTAGAAGGTGAAATTATTATAGCTTCCTTCTATGACTATAGTTTTCCAAGTTTGCTAGATAGCTTATTTATTTTTCAGTATGTTTTTAGATCCAATTGTGTTGATAGCCCTCAGGTGTTAGCAACACATAGACTGGGCATAATGGTTTATATTGGCCCTCTTGTGGGTATGATTCAGATGTGGGGGAGCAGATTCAGAAACTGCTGAGGGTCAACAATACCAGAAATCCAAAAGTCAGAGTTGAGAGTCACATGACTGGGTGTCAGCCTGAGTCCAGTGTATCAAGCTAGGAGTCAAGACAGACCCACAGTTAAGGCCAGGCCAGATGTCAGGAGCCAGGGAACATGCACAAAATGCAACATGTGTTATGCATGTTAGGGTAAGCAGGCATAAAGTACTGGTATCCAAGGCAGGAGTGAAGTAGAAATAAGACACCAGGGTTAAAGCCTGGAGCAAGGCAGGAACAAGGCTGAAGGCAAGGTAGGAGGGTGTGAGATAGAGGCAATACAAGACCAACCTAGAGAGGCAAGCTCAGGGTTCAACAGCAAAATCTGAGTGAAAACAGTAGCGAGGAATCTGGGAGATCAGCGATTTGGACGAGGGGGTAAAAAGCACCCTGTTCAAATTTGCTGATGACACTAAGATGTGGGGGGACGTGGGCACACTGGAAGGATGCAACAGGCTACAATCAGACCTAGACAGGTTACAAGGGTGGGCTGACGAGAATAGGATGGGTTTCAACACAGACAAGTGCAAGGTGATGCACCTCGGGAGGAACAACCAGCACCATACCTACAGATTGGGGAACTCCCCTCTTGTCAGCACGGAGGCAGAAAAGGATCTGGGGGTCATCATTGACTCCAAGATGAACATGGGCCGGCAGTGTAGAGAGGCAGTAAGGAAGGCCAACTGCACATTGGCATGCATCCACAGATGCATCTCGAGCAGGTCCAAGGAGGTGATCCTCCCCCTCTATGCGGCACTGGTCAGGCCGCAGCTGGAGTATTGCGTCCAGTTCTGGGCCCGACACTTCAAGAGGGATGTCGACAGCATGGAGAGGGTCCAGAGGAGGGCCACTCGTATGATCAGGGGGCAGCAGGGCAGGCCCTATGAGGAGAGGCTGCGGGACCTGAACCTGTTCAGCCTCCAAAAGAGAAGGCTGAGGGGAGATCTTGTGGTCTGTTATAAACTAGTCAGGGGGGATCAGCAGGCATTGGGGGAGTCACTGTTCCCCCGAGCACTGCCAGGAGTGACCAGGAATAACGGTCACAAGCTGGCAGAGGGTAGGTTTAGGTTAGATATCAGAAGGTGCTACTTCACAGTCAGGGTGGCTGGGGTCTGTAACCAGCTTCCAAGAGAAGTGGTGCAGGCTCCTACCCTGGGGATGTTTAAGAGGAGGTTAGATGAACATCTAGCTGGGGTCATTTGACCCCAGTACTCTTTCCTGCCATGGCAGGGGGTTGGACTAGATGATCTGCTCAGGTCCCTTCTGACCCTACAAACTATGAAACTATGAAACTATGAGGTCCAAAACACAAACAGGAATACAGGAATCAGGCAAGGAGGTCCACAGCAGAGATACTAAGACTATTGTTGGAGGGACATGGGATACCACAAGTGGAAATGTTTTACAGTACTCCCACCAGGGTCCTGTGGCCCCTACTGGTCTTCCTTGGTTATCTGGTCCCCTTTAGGGATCTCATGGGAGGGCCCAGCCTGGACTGGAGCAGGCAGCTATCTAGCTGCCTGGTAGTGCCACAGTTTGGTCCTCTGCTTGTGAGTGCCATGGATCACAGTTAGAAACACAGGGACCCCAACAGATTCCTAAATTAAGAGACACTTTCGAATTTTGATCAGAATCATGGGTTGTAGATTTGGGTTTTTTGAACCTATGTCTTTTATTTCCCCCCCCGTTGGTACTTTTAAATCAACTCTTATTGTTTCACTATTTGTAACTATTCATTATCATGCAACATAGGGGCAGACAGTGCCTTAGGGACATCTACATACAGGTTTCCACCATGAGAAGTCCATACTACATTGTAATTCACACAAGTGCAATACAAATAATAAAAATCAGGAGGAAAAAATAGAGAACAGCCTATGCTGGTGAGGTATTTAGTAGAGGTGTGTGAAGCGTGCCTTATTGAATTCAGATTCGGCCCAAATCATGAACAGTGATTTGATTTGTTGATTTGGTTCACTATCCCCGATCCAATTCGGCCAAATCCAAATCTGAAGATTAAGTGCTAATTTGGAGAATTAGCGATTTGGACATAGACACAGCTTTAAATGTTTTTTCTACTTACCCTGGGGTACCAGGCATGGCTTGTGAATGCTGCAATGCTGGTGTAGATGGAGCATCCCACAGGAGCGCGGGGGGGAGGGGGGGTCGCTTCCATGTGCTCAGTGGCAAACCTTGAAGTGGACCAGAAGTATTTCTGGTCCACTTCCAGGTCCGCCGGGGAAGCATGTTGGGGGTGCCCCCCCATTTCCCCCCAGCTCAGCAATTGGCTATGGGGAGATGCTGGGTGCCTCCCCCAAACCCAGAAGGCACCAGTTGCATGGGGGGGCCCCCCACCATGCTTCCTGGCAGACCTGGAAATGGACCAGAAGTACTTCTGGTTCACTTCTGAGTCTGCTGCCGAGTGCGCTAGGGAGCCCCCCACACTGCTGTAGGATGCTCCATGCACCCTACCATCACAGTGTTCATGAGCTACCTGCTACCTAGAGGTATGTAGAAACAACATTTAAAGCTGTGTCTATGTCCGAATTTGCGAATCTTTCCAAATTTCTCTGAATTGATTCAGAGGGTTCTGATTCTATTCAGAGAGATTAAAGGGTCCTCTGATTCTATTTTGGAGATTTGGCCACCGAATCAGGCTGAATTTCTGCCAAATTGAATCAGGGACCGAAGGTTCACACAGCCCTAGTATTTAACACTGTAAGCTAAGCAAAATTTTTGGACTTTAAAAAGCAATTTGGCTAAAAGAGTGTGTGGAAAAAAAATCAGTTATGAGTCAGGAAAGGAGACAAAAGGACAGATGTAAAAGGAAATTAGAGGAGACTTGTAGGGAACAGTTATGTTTTATTGATCCAGAAAGGGTAGGAATGAAGTGCTTTGAAGTAACATAAACAATAAACCTAGTCACAGTTTAGCATTTACAAATGACTTTGAAAGATTTATATGCTGTATTTTGTGTAAATATGTAGACTCAACTACCAAAAAAGTAAAAGCAGAAAGCAAAATGAATTTATTAACATCTTAATCCAATTTCAACTCCTACAAATGCTTTACATGAAAAAACTGAGGAATAATTATGTCATATTTGTCCATCATATATAAAGTGACCAAAATCATTATGCATCAGATTGGCAGTGTAGCTGCAAAAAAAATATTTACCAAGGAAGAAACCATGCACTTGGTTTAACTTGAGGGGTAGGAGTGACAGCTAACACTCCATATTTCATTTCTAATACCAATGGGACACTAAAATCTACCCTCAAATATGCAAGCACAAGGTCCACTGAAATCAGATGAAACTGCCAGTATGAATCTGACAGCAAAATTTGTTCTACCACTATTATTTCTTAAAGGCTTCCTCAGTTCAGTCAATCAGTCTGAGTGAGATAGGAACCATATTCACATGAAAAGTTATGACTGAGTGAAGCTGGTTAGCGTACTAGCCTGTGCTATGGAACACCTTGGTTAATCCTTTTCTCAGCCTGCCATGATCTGGGATGCAAAATGATGCTCTCTTCTCCAGGCACACAAGGTGTGCAAATGGGGCAGTGCTTTTCTTTTCCTATTGTGATACTGATTCATGGTCTATCAAATATTTCATGTTCTGAATCACCTCCATTTATTGGCAAGCGATGTTATCATTAGAACACGCCCCTTATCACACTGCAAAATGATTTTTAAATGTTAAGGTGATTTCAGTTCACTTTTCTGCACTATATCTGCAATCTTATTTTTTAATGTGTAATCTGTATCTTGACCACTGCATTGAAGGCTTAAAGGAAATGGACTAGTTACAGCAAATTCTGTTCTTTGCTTCATCTCCCATCACTAAGAAAACAGCCCTCCTGGAAATCAACAAAATATGCTGCTGTTAAATGATAGGTTTATAAGCACGTTGCTAAATAATTCAGTAGCCCACATGCCAGAAAGAAGCAATCGTGCCCAGACATGAAACTCTGTAAGATCCTGTACCCTAATATTGAAGGAAGACATGAAGAAAAGCATTTTTTTTGTCTTTCATGACAAAAGCTTCTGAGTTCATCATATAAAGAGAAACAGGAAGCAATGTTTAAAATGACAAAACAAGTTGATGTTAAGCAAATATCAGATATTAAGTTAAGTGACCTTGAAGACAATGCCTTACCAAAGTTAAATTAAATCAGATATCTTAAACTAGTGGTACACATACTTTTGGCCTCATGGGCCAGACGAATGGTGCAAGGCCCATCCATGGGCCCAGATCAGGCCTTGCACTGCCCCCAATCCTCAGGATTGGGTCCTGAGCCCTGTGCTATGTGCACCCAGCCAAAGCCTGATCCTGGCACTTGGGGGCCAGGCAGGGATAGCATGGGGCTCCAAAGCCCGATCCAGGCTGGGCAGAGGCAGCACAGGGCTCTGCACCACACCTGCTCAGCCTTGCTCAAGCTCTCAGGTGCCATGCCACCCTTACCCAGCTGGGATTGGGCTCCAGAAGCTCCATACTTCTCCCACTTGGCCCCCACATGCTGGGATTGGGTCCCATACTGCCCTGCATACCTAATCTAGTATACAGGGTCATGGCCTGTGAGGTTCTCCACAGGACCTGCGGGGTACCCCAGGGGCTGGATTACATGAGACCTGGGGCCAGATCTGGCCTGCAGGCTGGAGGTAGAGGTGTGGGTTAGGCAACCCCTCCTTAGGCCACTTATATTACCTAGGAATCCCCAGTCGCAATCCTTACCCAGCCCATGCATTACTTCTGTTGTTGTCTTGCTTGAACTTCAGAAGCTTACCTGTTAGACATGGGACTTACCATAACACTCCAGCTGAAGACCATAACATGACCAGAAATATCTCATGTGCTTTTTGTATGTTTAGCATTTAGTATATTTGGAAACATTCATTATTAAGGAATTACTTTAAATCGCCTGAGAAAACTACAATTAATTTACATGATATTTAAAAGCTCTGAGCTACTACTGTATATGCATTTCCTACTTGGTAAGTGCCAAGCATGTATTTCTCAAAGCATTTACATTCCATTTCTCAGGACTAAACTGTGTCTCTAGATGCAATGCCAAGCCAAAGGGTGGCACCCAAACTCTCATAGCTCAAACAAAAAGTTCAAAGGAAGGAAGTGAGAGACCCACAACCCTGCTATAGAGCAAGACAAAGCCCCTCAGAGTCCATACCAATCTGACCATGGGGTAAAACTCCTTCCAGACTCCAAATGAGGTGATTGGTCTGACCCTGGGCAGGAGGGCAAGACCTTCTAGCCAAGAACCTCCAAGTTGAAGATCTGGCAGGAGCACTGGTTATAGCTAGTAACCAATAATTTTGAGAGGCAAATACAAAACAAAACAAAAAAAAACAAACAACCTCCTCCCTGGCATATAGCAACATGGGAGGAAAAATCCCTCCCAGCCCCATGTGGCAACCACCAAAGCCCTAGAGCCTCAGAAATATCCATAGGTATCTAAATCATCCCTGACCAATGCTTGTCCTACTTCTTGTAGAACACCTCCACTGATGCAGATTCCATACCTTCCCAAGGAAATCTATTTTACCACCTCACTATTCTAACAGTGAAGAAGTGTCCCCTTATATCCAGTCTAAACCTATTTTGTTGCAACTTCAAGCCATTGGTCCACATCCTCCCTCTTGCAGCAATAGAGGAAACAGTGTTTTCCCTCTTCTTTAAGCAGCCATTCAAGTATTTCAAGACTGCTATCATGTCCTTAAGTGCCTTTTCTGCAAGCTGAACATTCCTATTTCTTTCAACCTTTCCTTGTAGGACTCACTTTCCAAGCTCTTTATTATTTTTCTCTCTCATCTCTGAACCCCCTCTGACTTCTCCATGTCCTTTTTAAAATGTGGAAGCCAAAATTACACACAGTACTATAAATAAGGCCTAACCAGTCTCAAGTAAAGAGGTGCTGTCACCTTCTGTGTCTTGCATCTAATGTTCCTATTAATGCAGCCCAATGGCACATCCACCCTTTGTGCGGCTACATCACACTGCAGACTTCTACTGAGTCTGCGATCTACTAACACTCTTTCTCCATAGTGCTGCCATCTCAGCCAGTTGTCACCCATTTTGCATGCATGATCTTTCGTTGCATTTGTCAGCACTGAACTTTATCCTGTTAGCTCGAGCCCCACTTTCCAATCCATTAAGATCCTTCTGAATAGCACTCCCATCCTCCACGTTCACAGTCCTTTACAGTTTCATGTCACCTGCAGATTTGCTCAAGAAGCGGTCTATTCCAGCATCCAAATCTTTAAGATACATGTTGAATAGCACTGAGCTCAGGACAGACTCCACTAGAAGCCTCCTGCCATCTTGACACGACTTCATTTAGTATTCCCCTTTGCTTGCAACTATTGAACCAGTTGTCTTTCCATCTTGTGATGGTTTTGTCTATCCCACCCATATTTCTCTAGTTTGTTTATGAGAGGGTCACATGCTACTTTGTCAAAGCCTTGTGGCAGTTCATATACATTATATCCACTGCATTCCCTTGGTTCACCCAACTGGTTACTTTGTTGAAGGAGATGGTAAAGTTTATTTGGCATGATTGGTTCTTAGTCCATGCTGTCTTCTTGTGATCAGCCTTTCTTCATTTACATGCTTGTAAATGGACTTCCTTATGCTCCTGTAACTTCCCAGATATTGGGGTGAGGATTAGCAGTCTATAGTTCCCCAGATCCTCCTTTTCCCTTTTTTTAAAGAAGGGCACTATGTTGGCACTTACAGGACTTGGAAGAAAGCATGACTGGAGTTGCTGAACTTATATCTAAAACAGAAAGAGAAAGTCAGTGCAACTGCAGATCCTGACTAATTAAAGTAACTCTTGCCATGTTAGCACACTAATGCATTATGACTCTCCCAGAAACTTTTTGACAGCTTTAAAAGAGATACAGAGTTTTAAAAAATTGACACAGCTGAGTTGATTGTTTCAGAAATTGGATTTGTTAAGAGTCAGATATTCTATTTTAAGCCACAGCTGAACTGTCTTGAGTTGCACTTTGCATCTGGAGTCAAAGTAGGCACTGCCTCCATTATGATGAACAGCAGCTTCTTTAGTC
Organism: Crocodylus siamensis; assembly: GCF_052110815.1. Classification (NCBI taxonomy): domain Eukaryota; kingdom Metazoa; phylum Chordata; order Crocodylia; family Crocodylidae; genus Crocodylus; species Crocodylus siamensis. The sequence goes on from NC_143398.1 coordinate 109,274,652, forward strand.
TGACTTAACTTCTGCTTTGCACACAGTATTAATTTCAATCAAAATTTTAAAAAATGTTTCATGCATTTTTAATGACATTTGTCTTCTTTTACTTAAACATGTGTTTCAATAGTCAGAGCTGTACCTACAGCTTTCTGAAGTGTCTCCAAGAATGGTACCATATAAGATGGTATACTGTACTTCCATTTTTAAAACCCCCAATAGGTACAGAGTACAGGGGGACTTTACTCAAAACTAGCTTTTATAGTGCAGTGTGTCAGGCACAAAGGGGTTTCTCTTGCCTCTGGGCATTCATTCTGATTGCCAGCTATGAAGGCATTGCTGGTGGGCTTGTTTATTTTTAGAGCAATATTGACAGCTAGAAAGCTCTTCTGAGGAAAATATATATGCAGGAGTTAATGTTTGAAATGAATACATCCTTTCTCAAATGTCTCACAATTGCAATGAAGTTGACATCTAGCCAGCTAATTTAGTAACTGACAAGGGTTAGAGCTGTGTTGGTCATTAGCAAATAGAGAGAAAATGTACACAAATGAATCATGTAGCTCCATGTAGTTTGGGTTGGAATTACTGGTTACAGAGCTGTGGACAGCAAATCTAATTGCCCACTGCCCAGCCATTTCCAGTTTCTAATGACTGTATTAATTAAAGTATCCACTAATTTATCACAATTTCTTCATAAATTACAGACTCTAGCTCAACTGAAGAAGCTAAGGCTTTAGTTGAAGTGAAGACATTGGTTATGACTTTTACAACTTCCTTTTTCTCTATCTAAAGATATGAGTACATGAGCAAGGTACCATGCAGTAAGCAAGGCTGTAAATTTACAGTGCATTAGCTACTTATTACTGGATTAAAATATGTATACGGGTAGTTACTACAGAGAAATTCATGTGCAGTAAGTTTTTACCTATACCTCACCTTACTTTGTGATAACTTCTTCAAGTTGTGATACTATAAGTCACGCCATATTATTCTAAAAAACGGGTATTGGGTTAAAACTTGGAAAATGCTATGTAACCATGTAGGAAGTTGCTCTCTAGAAATAGTTCAGTTGTAATGCTTTTATATAGACTACAACTAAATGATCTATTAGAAAGACTGCCTAGGAAAGTTGTAGAATGTGCATCATTGGAGGAGTTCAAGAGGAGGTTGAACAAGCATTGATGAGGGATGATCTAGGAGTAGGCATTGCCTGTGCTCTGTTATGGATATTTCCCATGCTTCTGGGCTTTGGTGGTGCCACATAGGGCTGGGAAGGAATTTCTTTCTCCCTCCTGTTGCTACCTATCAGGGTTTTGTTTTTTCTCCCCTTCCACAGAAGTATTGGTTATTAGCTACAGCCAAGGCCTGAGATTTTGCTTGGGGTAAGCCAATGTTCCTGTTGGGAATTAAGTAGCTTTTTTAGCTAGTTTAAAGAGACACCATTTTTAAAAAATTTTTTTTAACTTTTGACACAAAATTCCAGAAGAAAAAAATGTTCAATTTTAGGTCAGCTCTATATGTTATGATGTGTATGTGAAATAGAATAAAAGTACTGGTGCCAATATTTACCCTGCTTTCACTTCAATGCATGAGTGACTGGGTCTCCTGAATCTGGGGGGCACCCACAGAAGCCTTCACCGCTGGCCTGTCTGGGGTGGCACCAGCCCTGCTGACAGCATCAGTGTCAGCTGTCAGGAGAGACACTGGCCCCATTGGGCGGGGGCACATCCACCCCTGTGCACCCCCTACCAGTTGCCCATGCTTCAGTGCATGCTAATTCAGACAAATACCTTCAAATGGCTGACTATCTCTAAGACTAAAGCCAAAAAAGTACATCTGAAGACTCTGATTTTGTTCTCACTTTTATTTCTGCCCTGTAAATGTATGTCTTCAAGAATTGTCAGCCCCAACTGATACTGGATGCATCTGCAGTGAACTCTCAACTGCTCTAAAGCCTTATAATCTTTAACAATCAAGAATCTAACACATGCATAACATGGGAAACTAAGTAAAATGGTAGGATGGAGCTTTTTATCTATAAAACTGAATAACAGATAATAGCAATAGGAGAATGGCTTATAGAGCTGCGTGGGAGAGGAAAAAAACAAATGAAATGGTGATTTAGAAGTGATGAAAGGAATGGAACATGCAGAAACTGCAGTGTTTGAAATCATACAAACCCAATATATATGAGATTCAGTAAAAGGAGCATTCTGTTTAGGCATTAAGCTTCCACTGACAGCATGTAGCAGCCAACATGAAAATTACACACTTCCATTCCATGAAGCACATTTTTTAGCAAAGTGAAACAAAAACCACTGCTTGAAATACCCTCCTCATTGCAGAAATTCTTCAGTTAGACATTTTCTTCACACCTGAGAAAGATGAAGCTGGTATGTTGTGTGCACTACAGCTAAGCAAAGACTGAGTTATTGCACATTTCTTCTTTGAACAATGCTAAAAGACCCAAAATTATCACACAATGAAACTTATACAAGGCCATTGGAAAAAATGGGCTACCTGCAGAAGAAATAGTAGAAAAAGACTGGATATACAGAACAATTCTCCCTTCCAGTCTCTGCATGATGACAAGTATACTGTCCTTTGATGAATGAGCACGTTCTTTTGAGTAGTTAATGGAAGCTATGGAAGTGCATCGAAGGAAAAATGTGAAAAGAGATCTGTGAAAAGCCCCAAGAAGAATAAGAAACAGGTGGAACCTTTAACTCAAACTCACCAAAAACATTTTAAGTTCCAAGAAATTTGTTTGATTTTTTTTTTTTTAATTATGCCCTTAAATTTGTCCAACCAGGTCTTCAGAAAACAGCCCTGGCCACCATTTTTCATTAACATTTTTTGAATGGAATAAAAGGATTTATGTGAAGTTTTCATTTGGCCTGAACATTTCTGGGCTTAATCTGTTTTAACAAAAATTGTAAAGGAAAAATATTTCTGTTTTGGAAAATTTTAATTGGTAAGAGAAATTAAAGTAGAAAATTAAAAATAAAGACATTTTAAAAATCCTGACTATAAAAACTTATTTTTTAATTACCTGTATTATTTAATGCAAATCTGTGTAGTTCTAGTAAAGACAACAGGGCAACATCATGATCCATAAGTGTGACTATATGGCCTGCCATGTTTTGATCAATTTAATTCATTAACTTTAAGGACATTTTGAGTCTTGGGAGCCAGCATTCCCAGATGGGCACTCTGCATTTACTTTAATTATTTTCAGGAATTTGAGTGATAGAACTACTGACCCTATTCCCAGTTTTCTCTTCTCTCCTGGAAGCAATGAATTGCTAGAGAACAAAATTAAAAATTTAACAAAAAACCTTCATATTGTTTGCTATATAATATCTGCTGGAATTTAAGTTTGGGTTCCACCCTATGACTTTATTCTTTATCATTTTTGTTCAATTGCTATATTGTAGCTTTCATAATAGACTAACTCCTTCTCAATGAAAGGTTAGTCAGCAATAGTGTATGTTAGGGGTGTGCAAAATGGGCCATATTCGATTCAGATTCAGATTTGGCCCAAATTGGGGACAGTGATTCAATTGGTTAATTCAGATCACAGTCCCCAATTTGATTTGGCTGAATCCGAATATGAAAATTCGATGCTGATTCAGAGAATTAATGATTTGCACATAGACACAGCTTTAAATGTTTTTTCTACATACTCCGAGGTACCAGGCACGGCTCGTAAACACTGTGATGTTGGGGTGGATGGAGCATCCCACAGGAGTGCAGGGGGGCCTGGAAGTAGACCAGAAGTACCTGATCACCCACAGGGGGACCCCGGGTGCCCCCCCCCGACCCAGGAGGCACCAGTTGCCAAGCCAGGAGGGGTGCCAGGTGGGGGTGGGGGGAGCAGTGCACTCCCCAATGAACCCAGAAGTGGACCGAAAGTGGTCCACTTCTGGGTCTGCTGCTGAGTGTGCCGAGGAGCCCCCTGCACTCCTGTGGGATGCTCCATCTGCCCCACCATTGCAGCATTCATGAGCTGCCTGCTACTTCGAGGTATGTAGAAAAAACATTTAAAGCTGTATCTATGTCTGAATCGTTGAATTTTTCTGAATCTCTCCAACTCGATTCAAAAGGTTCCAATTCTATTTGGAGAGATTAAAGGATCTCCTGATTCAATTCAGATTTGGAGATTTAGCCATCGAATCAGGCTGAATCTTTGCTGAATCGAATCAGGGACTGAAGTTTCACACAGCCTCAGTGTATATCATATCTTTAAAGACCCTGTAGGTTGTATAGTAGTAAGAGTTATCTCCCTTCCTGAGGGCTGACATGATGACATCAACAGGAAGTTGTCAGCAATCTTATTGTGTGCGTTAGCTGTTCCAATAAAAGCATTTTGAGAAAAAGAAGGCTCCATGCCTTCTTCTGAGCTATGAGGTAGCACAAGCTGTCAGAAGTGGCTGAATCCTGCCACCAACCGGAACACAAACGTCAGTCAGCAATTGCGTGATTCCTAAATGACAGATCAAGCTTCAGCAGCAGCTGAGTCCAGATCAGGACAGAGGCTAGCCACAGAGAAAATGCAGGCAGTTAGGGCACCTATAGACATGCCTGATGCCTGCTCTGATATGTGCTAATTAGCATGCTCCAGCAGCCTCATGGTTGTGTTTATTCATTGGCCCCATGCTTAAAAATGGTGGTGGGGGTACTTTAACTAAAACACAAACAAGCTTCAGTTAAAGCACCTCCACTGCCATTTTGAAGCCTGGGATGCTGAATGAACAGGACACTGCGAGCACTTTAATTAGACTAGCTCCTGAGAGCTGCTGTAATTAAAGTGCCTCCCCCCACGCCTCGGAGCACATGTAAAGATGCCTGTAAAGTTACATCACCAGAACAGTTTGATTTCTTTTCCCCTGTGTGACAAGGGAGACAGTAGCGCCCCCCAGCGTGGCCCAGACCCCTAACCAAAGGAGCCAAGACAGGTGGCAGCAGGGAGGAGACCAAAGCACAGACGCTGGCACAGGTGCAGGCTCAGCAGTTTTGCAGCTGCCTGAGCCTGCATATCAGGGAGAGCTGGGGCATGGCCTCCAAGCAGCATGGGCTGCTCAAAAGGCAGCCGGAGAAACAACTGGGGAGGAGTAGGGGAGAGAGAGATGGAGTGCCAGCCGGGACATGCCAGCTCAAAAGCTCGGAGGCTTCTCTAGCCCCAGCTTCTGGAAGAAGAAGCAGTTGGCCACCAGGAGACCAGTGAAGCAGGAGGCAGGCTCGGGGGTCGGCTGGAGCCAAAGAGCCCTGCTAGAGAGCACTAGTCAGGTGGGACACCACTGGGGAACTTCCAGGCTCTGACTAGGAGCCCTGGAACTGGGACTCAGGGCAGACCCTCAAGTCTGCAATCATCCTCACACAGCTTTGAAGGGGCAAGAGCATGGGGAACCATGAGCCCCGGAAAAGGGGAGAAGAGTGGACCAAGAGGGACCAAGACGACAGGACCCCAGGTCAGCCGGGCTCCAGGGTAGGGATGCCGGAGGAACTGGTAAGGACGGGGCACAGGGGAGGTCCCAGTGCCCCTGCCCATTAAAGGGGGAGAAGACAGATAAGCCCCTAGGGGGAGAGAGAAAGGAGCCCTGAGAGAGAGGGAGAGAGAGAGAGAGAAACACAGGCTCAGGAGCTCCACCGGCAGATGTCAGCATTTTTCTGTTGAATTGTGGATGACCCCAGCAGGGGCAAGTTTATTTTCCTTGAAGAGCGGGGAACGAGCCCAAAAACCAGGGGTGGCTCCCTTAGGGTTCACAGCCCAGAAGACCAAGCCCTGGCAAGGTGGGCAGTGTGGGGAAGATCTGCGGGGAGCAGCATCAACCCAGGCTGAAGGCATGGTAAGGGTGAGGTAAAGGGGAGGTTTGGAGCCCCACGAAAACAACCCCAGAGTCAAGACACCTCCGGGCCCCAACCGGGAACTGCCTCCCCAACTGATATCATCAAACATATGGCAGGCGAGAAAAAGGGGCAGCGCCCAGACAATCTAGGTGGTACCGAAATAGGGTTTCACCCTGACATTGCTGGGAAGCAGGGCACCCATGAAGAGGTCCCCAAAGCCTTACAATATCTACCAGCGACACCCAGGAATGTGGCCTAGATAGATCAGACATTTTAACTGCTTCAGTGAAGTGTCAGGTTTGGACAAAATGTCTGAACCTTACCAAGTAAGTACTCTCATCTACTCAATGGGGGATTAGGTTGATGAAGTCTTGATGTCACTGCGTCTTACAACTGCAGAAAAAAGCAATATGCTGATGTGGTAGAGGCACTAACTGGACACTTTCAGGGTAAAAGAAATGTGATTTATAAATGACTTTCAATCTCTGTCCTAAACAGGAGCCTTAAGAACCTGTGGACAGCGTTATTACATCTTTGCATACACTGGCTGAATCTTGCCAATATAGGGAGCTCTAGGAGGAACTAATTAGGGACTGCTTAGTTGTGTGTCTTCATGATGAAGAGTTCTCACCAAGACTACACCTGGATGCCGGTTTAACACTCAAGAAGGCTGTCACACAAGTCCACCAATCAGAGTTAGTTAAGCAGTAACAAAAGGAAATCAGAAGTGATTCCAAACCTTATTAGGCATCAGCTAATACAGATGCAATACACATTGCAAAGAAACTATGACAAAAAATAAATAGAATTGACATGTGTAACAAGAAGCCCTTTCTTGCAGAAACCTAACACACTCATTGCATGGGTGTGGCAAGGCTCAGAGCAAGCCAAAAAGCTGAAGTGGCTTTCTGTAGGAGAAACCTTCAAACTTCATTAACATATCAATTGAGATAAGTGTCATTACAGAAAACAAAATAACTAAAATATCCAGTTCAAAGCAAAGCCTGTAACAGACAAGAAAAGCCAAGGTTCATTGAAAGCATGTAACTATATCCTGGTGAACACATTCCCACTTTGATTAAGACCTATTTCCCAAAGCAAACTTCCCACACCTGTCTAAAGTTTTATGCTAAATCAGTCTACATGACTGCATCTAACTCAACTCACTCACTTTCCCCAGTGGCCTTTGATCCTCTCTACCTCACACTGCATTTATATATATTTCTCACAATGCATTTTTATCTTTCATCTGTCTCATCTTTGTCCTAGCATTCTGTATTTTATGTTTTGTACCTTTTAACTTTTAACGAAAGTATTCTTTAGAGTAAGTCACACCTTGTATTACTAAAATTATTACTATAAGAATGCATGGGAATTGTAATCACTGGAATTGTATTGCTGTATTGGGCTGGTCTCTCTGAGTGAATGTGAGTATGTATAAATCAGTAGGTAATTGAATAGCAAAGCAAGAGCCTCTGGCTGTTAATTGACAATAGCCTAGCCAGAGGAACTTACCATTACAAAACTCTACTCTATAAGCCATTTTAGGTTAATCAAGCCAAGGAACTGATTCGTGGAAGTGAGCACCCGTCCTATTGACTACTCCTGTAACCCATGACAAAACAGCATTGAGTCAACCAAGTCAAGGGTGGAGTCCCAAAATTGCACCATCGAACTGTGACTAACAGCTGTCATGCACTACTCAAGACCCATGTAGGACAGTGATCTCTGGATTGGGCAGCCAGGATGATGCTGGGGGATCACAGAGGTTTGCTAGAGAAGGGATAAAAAGCAGTGAAGTGTGACCCTCAGCGAAGCCCCCTTGTTCAGCACCTGACCTACCAAGACAGAAGGACAAGCAGGTGACCCCTTTCTGGAGGAGACATTGCCTTGGAGGAAGCAGACTATTGACAGTAGACTCCAGCATCCCAGACAGATACAAACCAACATTGAGGCTAACTACTATTGCAGCAATTGCATGTGTGAGTGTGTGTATGTGTGTGTCAGTGTGTGTTAAGGTGGCCAGCAGCCTTCATAACTCAAAGTTTACATTTATGGTTTTATTGGTAACTTCACATCCCATCTAATAAATCAGAATTCATGATGATCCTGTGAGTTGGTCCTTTGTAGCCAACACATTTACAGTGAACAAAGAGAGTGGTCTTGCCAGCACCCACAGCAACTATCAAGTGGGGAAGGGGGCAAAAGCCACAAGTGTGGTAAAATCCCTGAACATGGTTATGCTAATTGTCCTGCTAAGGAAGAGATATTTCAAAAATAGAAAAAGAAAGGTCACTAAGATTTAATTTGTTGCTCAACCACAGGAGTCCAGGAAGTCACAGAATAGAAGTCAGAGGATTGTACCGTGTTATTAGAAAAACTTATAGAGTCTTTTTCAGACCCAGGAGTCTGAATGACAGAAATAATGCTCAATGGACAGTTAATTCTATTTAAAATTGATACAGGAGCAGCAGTTTCAGCTATACCTGATATTTACTACAGCCAACATAGGTATGGGATCCTCTTTCCTCCTATTAAAATGTTACAGGGACCAGGTTACTTTACCCTTGAAGTACTGGGACCCTTCAATGCAAAAATGACACTAAAGCAGAGAACTATAGACCATCTGTCAACTTGTTGTGTCTTGCTTGGCTTCCCAGCCATACAGGCACTACAACTTGCCCATCAATTGAATGAAATTATGGACCAGAAATTCTTGGAGCAGTACAGCAGAGTCAAATACCCGGCTGTCTTTTCAGGTCTTAGAAAAATGTCAAGTGAATATAAGAGAGGCCTAAAAGCTGATGCAATTCCATATTCATTAACTATACTAAGATGAGTACCCTTGCTGCTAATGGATAAAGTAAAAGAAGAACTAGCATGAATGGAAGAAATGAAAATAATCACAAAGATTGTAGAACCTACTGCTTGAAGTTCTGCGATAGTGGTTGTGCCAAAACCCAGTAGTAAGGTTAGGATATGTATTGACCTCACATAGTTGAACAAATGTGTGTGCCAAGAAAGACATATTCTTCCTTCAGTGGAACACAACTTGGCTCAACTTGCAGGAGCCAAGGTCTTCACAGAATGGAATGCTAGGGCAGGATTCTGGCAGATTCCTCTAGCTGTTGAATCACCAAGCTAACAACTTTTATTACACCATTTGTTTGATACCAATTTAAACGGTTACCTTTTGGGATCTCATCAGCTTCTGAATTCCTTCAGCTTCAGATGTCACAGATACTGGATGGCCTAGGACATGTTCCTTATCATGCCAATGACATTTTGGTTTTGGGAACCACCAGGGCACAGCACGATACAAGATTGGGTGCAACACTCAAAAAACTTCAGGAAGCCAGAGTTACTTAATGAAAAGTGCACTTTTACTACCTCTCACTCATATTTGTGGGACATTGGATCACATCATAAGGAATCCAACCAGCTCCAGCAAAAGTAGCAGCTATTAAGGGGATGTGTTATCTTTTATTAGACCAATGAAGTCTGCCTTACCTTTTGTTTTTTTAATTTCTACCTATTTATATTCTCACTAACATCCTGCCAAGCTTTTAACTTCTCTCATTCATTGGAGTCTTAGACCAGCAGAGACTCCCTATGCCTGAAGACAGGTGACTGTGCCCAAAAGCTTGCTAAGAACTTTTTTCCAACTACTCAGTTAGTTTAATAAAAGATATCACATCTACTCAAAGAACCTTGCCTGCCTATGTCCTTAGACCAACATGGCTACAACCAAAAACCCAGGTATTAAGGGGTTATCAGAACCCAACAATGTCCCAGAATTATCCAGATTTCTAGAAATGGCCACATATTAGGGCCATTTTGTGCCAAACCTGGCAACAATAACAAAACCTTTAAGAGACCTTTGACAAGAACATGTGGCTCTGGGGTCCACTACAACAATCAGCCTTCAATGAGACCAAATTGATTCTCAGCTCATTTCTAATACCAGCCCAATAAGATCTGGTATAAGAAACAAGTATTACAGCAGACGCTTCATCCCATGGACCTAGAGGAGTCTTGCAACAATGTCAAGAAGCTGGCCATTGGGCCTCTATTGCTTTGGTGTCAAGAACACTTGCTCTACCTGAAACTTGATATGCAGCAATAGAAAAAGAAGCACTAGCAGTTTCATGGACATGTGAGGACTCAGAAATGTCTTTGTTGGCCTGACTTTTATTTTATAAATGGATCATAATGAACTTACTGACTTGGAAATATTCTTTTACCTCATTGTTATTGGCTATCACTCCTGTTACTTGGAGATGGTACAGTTAAGAGAACACCACAACTGAGACAGTTATAATAGTGTTGAAGAGTATGTATATGTGCCATGGCATACTGTCAATTTTAGGAACAAATAATGGTCTGCAATTTTCTGGAGCTGCATTTAAGCAGTTTGCAGCCCAGTATGACTTTCAGAATATCACCAGCAGTCCACATTTATCACATATTAACATGGAAGCAGAACATACAGTGCAGACTGTGAAGACTGTGAAGAACAAAGATCTCTATAAGGCTCTCCTGATATACCGTTCATCACCATTAGAGCATGGACGGAGTCAAGCTGAGTTGCTTATGAGTCACCAACTCTGTACAGTTCTACCAACTATGGTAAATGACTTGGTCCTAAAACTTGTGGCTGTGCAAAAATTTCATGAGAAAGAGAAACTGATAGAGGACTGTAAGAGATAGAATTATGACACCAGGCATGCCTCAAGAAGCATACCCACTCTTTCTCCACAGCAGGAAGTTTGGATTTCAGATGCAGGAGTACAAGGCATTGTCTAGGCTAGGGAAGATACCCCTCGTTCATATAGGGTGGTGACACTTAGAAGTCTTCTCCATAGGAATCAAGAGTGTCTCCATCATATTCTACCTGCTTACTAGACTAGGTCAGGATGTGTTTCGGTTCCACCAAATAGGCTAGATTTGTGAACTTAGATTTGAAATATATCTAAACGTTAAATGAAAAGGCTTATTGAAGTTTCTGTTTTGATTATTCTCTTTTTGTGGGGAAGTGAGGGGTAAAGACTCACTAGAGTGGTGGGCTTGTAACTTCTCTTCTCAAGATGATTTTGCAGTTCTTTGGAAATTTTTCAAGTTTGTCCTGAGAAAAGGGGATGTAGTAGTAAGGGTTAACTCCCTTCCTGAGGGCTATCATGATGACATCAAGAGGAAGTTGTCAGCCATCCTTGTGCGTGTGTTAACAGTTGCAATAAAGCCTTCTTGAGAGCCAAAAGTCTCCCTGCCTTTTCCTGAATTATGAGATAAAACAAGTTGAATGAATCAATGTAATTAAAAAATGTGCATCCAGTTTTCTAATATGAATAGATGAATGTCTATTCACATTAGAAAACTGGATGCACATTTTTGTAACTAATCTCAACATCTGATTAGCCAGTTGCTTCAGGCTAGGAATAGGATGGAGTGAAAGCTCTCCGAAGTACTGCAAACCATATTCAAATAAATCTGCTGAACTTTGCTTTCCCCATTGCCTTGTCATTATGACATGATATTGTTGACTGATATGGATGTAAATGATCATATTAGCAATAAACAAGTGAACTGCCACAGATGGCAAAAGAGACTTTGATTTCTCTGGTGCCCTAAGACCTTAGCATAACCTTTCTCTAGCACTGCATATTGAGTTTTCTTTTATGCATCTTTTCTGTTACTCTGCTAGCAGCAAAACGGAATTATTAATGGGCTAAGAAAGAAGAATTACTAGAAAAATGAAATGACAAAGGATAATATGAGTAGTACTTTTATTTATAAAACACTGACCTCAAAAAGACCAGAGATTTGTCTTTCAGTTTAATTTTTATCAATTAAAAATAGCCACATCCTAGAAAAAAGACACATCGGGGCCATTTGTATAGCTCATTTATATCCTTTGGCTATGTCTGTGTGGGAGATGTACCTTGTTGTTTTGTTTCCCTAGATGTTTTTCTCTCATTCAGACAAACACACTTATATTGTGCAGAAAAAAAAATATATGCTATGTCCTGACTACTTGCACATAATGGTTGTCATGGAAGTTTTAACTATATCACAGTTTTAGCTACATAATTAAGGCAAAGGGGGAGATGTTATGGAATTAGAATTAATAAATGGTTTCAGTATTAAAAATGGGCTCAGGGTATAATCTAAAGCCATCTGACATCAGTGGAAAGACTCCTGTTGTCTTCAAATGAAGCCAATTCCTTCTTGTTCTGTCCCCAGTTGCTACAGAGAACAATTTCTGACTGTTGTCTTTGTAACAGCCCTTTACGTAAGGGAAGGCTGTTGAACAGCATAGTATTCTACATACTGCGGCATATACTTTCATGTAATGAAGTTTTAAATATTTCAGGATCACAATTTTTTAAATTTTTGTTGGGGGGGAGGACCCAACATTTATCTTAACCTTTGTTCTCCAGCCTCATGCTCCAAAAGAATGCTACTGAAAGGAAGCTAATCCTGATAGAAAATGTTACATTTATAAATACTCTTTAACTGTGGAATAAATTGCAGTAGCTTAACTTTGCAGTAGCTGACTTTTTGTAAGATCTTGTAAAATCTTAAGATTGAATATGTCAAGATATTTAGAATTATGGACAGAAAAGGTGCTTGTGTCAAAACTGTATGTCAAAACTGTATAAACTTGTTCCCTGGTTCAGGAGGAAGAATGTAGCAGATCAGAATGCATTTGGGAGAAGATAAAATATGAAAGATAAAGCACTGATATGATGGTAAGGTTTTATTATAGTCCATATAATAAATAGGCCACCAAGTCAGGAAGAAGAGGATGAGGCACTATTCAAGGAGGCCAAAATAATCTAAAAGTTATGCAATTTAACCAATGGTAGACTTCAATTTTCTTGATATTGCCTGGAAGAATAATACATTTTACAAAATGTAAAATGTAAAGCAAGGGGGAGATGGGTGAAGTTCTGGAGCACTGAAAAGGGTCAAAGTAGTACCCCTCCTTAAAAAAAGCAAAAGGAGGACCCAAGGAACTATAGACAGATTAGCCTCATCTCAATATCCAGGAAGCATATCATAAGGAAGTCTATCTATTCATAAGAATATGGATGAAGAAAGGTTGATCACAAGCAGCCAGCAGGGACTAAGAACAAAACATGCCAAATAAATTGATCTCCTTCAACAAAGTAACCAGTTGGGCAAACAAAGGGAAAGCAGTGGATATAGTGTATCTGGACTCCAACAAGGTTTTCACTAAGTACCTCATGACCTTCTCATAAACAAAATGGACAAAACGTCTATAAGATGGATAGACAACTGGCTCAATAGTCGCAAGCAAAGGATAAAAATAAATGGAGCCATTTATGGAGAGGGACTCCACTAGACTCCACAGGTTTCTAGTGGAGTCCCACAGGGGTCTGTCCTGGGTCCAGTGCTGTCCATCATGTTTATTAATGATTTGGAAGCTGGAATAGAAAGCTTCTTGAGGAAATTTGTGGATGACATGAAACTGGGGACGACTGAGAACATATTGGAGGGCTGAAGTGGAATTCAGAAGGATCCTGACAGATTGGAAAGTGGGGATGGAACTAACAGGATGACGTTCAATATTGCCAAATGCAAACTGCAACACCCAAGGAAGAATAAGGAAAAACATATATTCAGGATGGATGACAACTGGCTGGAATGGAAGCACTATGGAGATGGAGTTTTGGTCGATCACAGACCCAGTATAAGTCTGCAGTGTGATGTAGCCACACAAAGGGTGGATGTGGTTTTGGGCTGCATCACTAGGAGAATTAGATGCAAGACACAGGTGATAGTGCCCCTTTACTTAGCATTGGCTAGGCTTCATCTAGAGTACCGTGTCCAATTTTGAGCACCACATTTTAAAAAGGACATGAAGAAGTTAGAGAAGGTCCAGAGAGAGAAAAATGATAAAGTGTTTGGAAGCTGAGTCATGCAAGGAAAGGTTGAAGGAAATAGGCATGTTCAGCTCACTCAAAAGGTACTTAAGAAGGGTACGGGTAATGCAGACATCTTTGAGATCCTGGGCATGGATGATGGAATAGTCAGATACCAATGCTTAGATTGTGGGTGTTGCCATGATGTCTTGCCTGTTTTTTTCTGGTAGAACAGGTTGTTGGCGATGGTGAGTCCAGATGTTCTGTACAGATGGTCAAGAGGAGAATGAAATTGGAGTTGACCTTTCCTACTCCTTTGTTGCTGATGGTTCTATTCCAGAGGTTAGAGTCCCTTCTGACTCTGATATTGAAATCACTGAGAAGAATCAGTCTGTCACCATTAGGAACATCAGAAAGTATGTGGTCAAGGTTGGAACAGAATTCCTCCTTGGCTTCATCAGCGGTGTCAAGAGTTGGGGCATATGCACTGATGACAGTGCCATATTGGCTTCCCACCAATTTAAGATAAACAGTCAGAAGGCACTCATTAATTGTAATAGGGAACCCATTGAGTTGATTTATGAGTTCATTCTTAATGGCAATACCTCATTTTCCTTCCTGTTTACCCTTCCAGAATAAGGTATAGCTGCTTCCATGTTATATTTGAGCTGAACTGTTTTGAGCTGAGAATACTGTATGAGACAGGCTACGTTTACAGCGTCTGTTCTAGCCTCCACCCCCATGTGGGGTGAGAAGTGTGGATCCTGAAGAGGGCTGCTCAGTCACAGTTAAAGCTGCCAAATCACACTTCTGTCTTGTCCAACTGCTATATAATTTTCCTTTAACTGTCACCTTCATGCCAATTCATGACTAGGAGCTTCCAAACCTCACAATCCTGCTCCTGTCACCATTAGCTGGTTGCCAAAGGGCTTGAGGAATGTGCTGGAATGGAAGACGCCTGTGCATTACATCCTTTTTGAATTGTGGAGCCCAAAACTGGACACAGTACTCCACCTGTGGCCTCACCAAGGCCAAGTACAAGGGGAGAATGACGTCCTGGGATTTGCTTGACAAGCATCTATGGATGCAAGCCAGTGTTTTGGTCACTTTACTAGCTGCAGCATCGTATTACAGCCTCATGTTCATCTTGTGGTCAATGATGACCCCAAAGTCTCTTTCTTCCATAGTGCTAGCCAGTGTAGCACTGCTGAGCTTATAAAGATGCTGCAGGCTTTTCCTTCCAAGGTGGAGGACCTTACATTTTTCATTGTTAAACACCATCAGGTTATCATCCATCCATTTGCTGAGCCTGTCCAGGTCAGCCTGGATCGCCCTCCTGTCTTCTGGTGTCGATGCTTTGCCCCAAAGTTTGGTGTCATCGATGAACTTGGCCAGTCCACTTCTAACTCCAATGTCCACATCATTGATGAAGGTGTTGAACAAAATGGGTCCAAGGACAGAGCCTTGGGGGACCCCACTGGTCACAGGGCACCATGACGATTGACTTCCATCAATTACTACCCTCTGGGTCTGACCATGGAGCCAATTTCCCAGCCAGTGGATCATGGTGGACCCAAGGCCACAATTGGCCAGTTTCGCCAATAGGTGATCATGGGATACCAGATTGAAGGCTTTTTTGAAGTCAAGATATATGACATCAGTCTCTTCTCCCTTGTCCAGGTGATAGGTCACCTGGTCCTAGAAGGAAATGAGATTGGTCAAGCAAGACCTACCCGCAACAAACCCATGCTGGCTATCCCTTAGGATGTTGGCATCAGCCAGTCCATTAAGGATGGCCTCTTTAATAAACTTTTCTAAGATCTTCCCCAGGATAGAAGTCAGGCTGATGGGCCTATAGTTTGCCGGATCCACTTTCCTTCCTTTCATGAAGATAGACACCACATTGGCCTTCTTCCAGTCTTTGGGCACTACACCAGAGAGCCAGAAGTTCTCAAAGATCTGTGCCAGAGGCTGGGTTATGATGCTCGCCAACTCCTTGCGTACCCTGGGGTGTAGATCGTCAGGGCCAGCTGACTTGAAGGTATACAGCCTTTCAAGGTATTCCTTCATGAGGTCAGCATTGATGGAGGGCAGGGGATCTCCCTCACCCTGACCTCCCTGTCCCATAGCAGGCATGGGCGTCCCATGGGACTGATGAAAGACTGACGCAAAGTACCCATTTAAGAGGTTGGCTTTTTCCTGGACGTCAGTTGTCAATTGCCAATGTTGCCTTGCTTTTCCTCCAACTCCCCACATATCTGAAAAAGGGCTTTTTATTTTCCTTGATGCTTGAAACTAGTTGGAGTTTAGTTGCAGCCTTGGATTTCCTGGTTTGCTCCCTGCAGGACCGGACCAGTGCAGAATATTCCTCTTCGGTGGTGAATCCCATCCTCCATCATTTGTAGGCCTTTCTTTTTAGCCTCAGGAGGTCTGCTAGATCCCTGGAGAGCTAGGTAGGCTGCTGTGCCTTCTTTTTGCCTTTCCTTCTAGATGGAATAGAATTAGCTTGTGCTTTGAGGATTGCTCCCTTGAGAAGCAAGCACTCTTCCTGAGCTCCCCTCTCCCTGGGGTCATGGTCCATTAGGGCCTCACTGACGAGCCTGCTGAGCTTGTCAAAGTCAGCTTTCCTGAAGTCAAGGACTTCAGTGTTGCTGACTGACTTGCCAGCTTTACGGTGGATGGTGAAGGTGATCAGCTTATGGTCACTGTTACCCAGATTCCCATCGATCACTGGGTCACATAATTGACCATAAAAAGAATATGAGCAACCAGTGTGATACTGCAGTTAGCAGAGCAAACAATATGCTGGCATGCATCAACCAATGCATCTCAAGCAAAACTAAGTAAGTTATTCTCCTGCTGTACTCGGCATTGGTGAGGCTGCAGCTGGAGTACTGCATCCAGTTCTGGGTGCCACACTTCAAGAAGGATGTGGAGAAGCTCTTGAGAGTGCAAAAAAGAGCCACTCATATGATTAGAGGCCTGAAGAGCAAGCTGTATGAGGAAAGGCTGCAAGATATAAGACTGTTCAGCCAAGAAAAGAGAAGACTTCAGGGAATTTAGTGGCAGCCTACAAATATATCGGGGTGAGCATCAGGGGCTATGCAAACAACTGGTCACCAAAGTGCCCCAGGGGGAAACCAGAAACAACAGTCAGAAACTCCTAGAAGAAGGTTTCAGACTGGATATAAGGAAAAACTTCTTCACAATTCATATGACCGGACTCTGGAATAGACTTCCAGTGGGGGTGGTGCAGCCACCTACCCTAAAGATCTTCAAAAGGAGTCTGGATGCATACCTTTCTCAGGTTATTTGACCCCAGCAGTCTTTCCTGCCCAGAGCAGGGGAGCTGGGCCTAATGATCTCATGAGGTCCCTTCTAGCCATAAACTTCTGTGAATCTGTGATATATGTGACTTTTCAGGAGGGAAACCATTGCCATCTGCTGTCCTCACCACATCCTGGTGGTGCTGCCACTGCTTGGTCTGCAACTGCTTATTCATCAGAATTATCTTTGCTTATTTTACAACTTGAAGGTCACACCACTACCTGCCACCTGCAGATGCACAGGGTAGCAGTACAGCTCTGCCCCACAGAGCAGGGGCTGGAACTGATGCTAGGAGCTGATGATTGCTGACTGATCGCCAACTCATTTGCTTGGTTAAGTCACTCAAATGGATGCCTGCAGCAGAAGTAATGATGCCAGAAGATCAATTTTGAAGGAATCAAGGACCCAACCAAGCATGAGCTCTTCCACCATTGCCTCAATGAAAAACTGGTGAATTACAATCAATAACAATGGAAGAATGTCTGCAGGATGTGGGATGCCTTCAAGGCCACTGTCATCAGTGCCTGTGAAGAGACACTTATATTCTCTACATGAAAACATTAAGATAGGTTTGATAGGAGTGACCGGGGGATCCAAGAATTGATTGATTGCAAGCACAAGGCCTTTTGTTCTTGGAAAATTACACCAACTCCAAGCAAAAGAAACTGAATCTCCAACAAGCCATTACAGAGGTTCAAAGGTGGACATGCGATATGAAGAATAAATGGTAGGAAGCCAAGGCTAAAGAGATTCAACATCTGGTTTATATCCATGATATACATGGCTTCTTCAGTGACACCAAAGCAATTTACAGTATGAGCACTAGGGGACCAACCTCCTTGAGACCTAAGGATGGAGGAGACCTGATCAAGGAAAGGGGAGCTATGAATGTCCATTTGAAGAAGCATTTTGAAGACTTTCTTAATCAAGACTCTGATGTTGATGAGAGTTTTTTCAACCCCATCCCACAACACCCAGTCAGAGATGATCTCAGAATACCTCCAACCTTTGCCAAGGTGAGGAAAGCCATCAATCAGCTGAAGAACAACCAGGCATCTGGAGCGGATGGAGTCCTCACCAAAATCTTAAAACAGGGAGGAGAGAAGCCCACATCACAGCTTCATGCCTTCATCTTAAGAATCGTGAATGATGAAGAAGTCCCAGATTACCTCAGGGATGCCATGATTGTGACAATCTTCAAGAAAGGAGACAAGTCAAACTGTGAAAACTAAAGAGGGATCACCTTACTGTCCAGCACAGGAAAGATCACTGCAAGAACCCTTCTGAACCGCCTCCTTCTGTTTGCTGAAGAGCTCCTCCTGGAATCTCAGTGTGGTTCTAGAGCACTGAGAGGCATAACTGACATGAGCTTCACAGCTCACCCACTGCAGGAGAAATGTCAGGAATATCATAAGCCTCTCTGCATGGCCTTCTTTGACCTCACAAAAGCTTTTGACTCTGTCAGCTGAGAAGTGTTGTGGAGGATCCTTCTGAAGTATGGATGCCCATGGAAGTTTGTCACCATTCTCTGCATGCTTCATGATGGTATGTGAGTGGTGTTTCTCAGTAATGGGCCTATCACATATCCCCTTGAGGTTAAAATAGGAGTTAAGCAAGGCTGTGTCATTGGTCTAACACTTTTCTCATAATTCCTTGCTGTGATGTTGCATCTAACCACCAACAAGCTTCCATCCAGAGTGGAGCTAAACTACTAAGCTGTTTAACTTCAGCTGACTCCGAACCAAAACCAAGACCGTCCCAAACACAATTATTGAGCTCCAGTTCACTGACAATGCAGTAGTGTGCACGTGGAAGCAGACCTTCAGGCAATCGTTCATGTCTTTACCAGGGCATACAAGGACATAAGATTGATGCTTAACACTTGGAAGACTAAGGTCCTCCACCAACAAGCTCCTAATGAACAGTCCCCACCTCCAGTAATCCAGATCCACAGTGAGACTCTGAAGAATGTTATTTCCCATACCTCAGAAGCCATCTCTCCCAGAAGGCTGACATCAACAAAGAAATCCAACATCACCTCAAATGTGAAAATGCAGCCTTTGGACACCTGAAGAAATGGGTGTTCAAAGATTGCAACAGCAGAGCTCATGATTTATCTAGCAGTTGTGATCCCCACCTTGCTGTACAGAGCTGAGATATGGACCACATACAGGAAACATCTAAAGTTATTGGAGAAGTATCATCAATGCTGCCGGCAGGAGATCCTCTGAATCCAGTGGAAAGAGAGATGCACCTTTGTTAGCGATCTCCTGCAAGCAAGCACTGTAAGTACTGAGGCAATGATCATCTGGCATCAAGTTCATTGGGCTGCCCATGTCATCTGGATGTCTGATTCCAGGTTTCTGAAGCAATTTTTATTCTCTCAGCTCAGCCAAAGTATATGCTCAAGAGGGCAGAGAAAGTGCGTCAGGAACATCCTCAAAGCCAACTTAAAAACGTGCAACATCAATGTCAGCACAGGACTGCCCCAAATGGAGGAAGAGTCTGCTGCAGTGATCTCAGTACTTTGAAACCTTATGACAACAACAGAAAACAAAGAAGCAGGAACAGGAGAAACACATGTCGTGGACCAAATAAATCCAATGCTACCCACCCCACATGAAAACACATGTCTGAGCTGCAAGACAGTCTGTCAGCCCCAGATAGGCTTCATCAGCCATCTTGGGACACAGATAAGACAATCATAGAAGACAATCATCCTTGACTGTGAGGGATTGCCAAACAAGACTTCAGAGGGGAGACAATAGCAGTTTGAATAGCTGCTGTACAGAAGAAGGAAAATACCTTGTCTCTCTCTGATGTGAAGAGCAGGATGTGGACCAATGGCTTGAAATTGCAGCAGAGAACATTTAAATTAGATATAAGGAGAAACTTCTTCACTGTTAAAACAATGAAGAAGCAGAATAGATTGCCTAGGGAACTTGTAGCATCCACATCATTGGAGGTGTTCAAAAAGAACCTGGACAAGCACTGATCAGGGATGATCTAGATATAGCTATGCCTATGCTCTACTGTGGATATTTCTAGGCTTTTCTGGTTCTCACATGAGGTTGGGAAGGATTTCTCCCCTCCCCCCCACCTCCTCCCTTGCTATGTGCCAAGGTTTTCTTTTTTTTCTTTTTTTCCCCTTGCTTTTCTCAGAAGCATTGAGTGGTTGGCTGAAGCCAAGATTAAGGAAGTTGCCTGGGGTGTACAAATGCTCCTCCTAGGGCTTAAACCTTGAGGTTTGTGGCTAGAAGACCTTTCCCTTCTGCTCAAGGTTAGACAAATCAACATATGTTGGTGTCAGGAAGGCATTTTACCTAATGGTTATATTGATACAGACTGGGCATGTCTACACATGCACTTTAATGCATAATAGCCTATTTTACTGCACATTAAAGCATCACATAAAAAACCATGCAATTATGCTAATACACAGTAAAATAGGCGACTGTGAATTGTCACTTAAAAAAATGCACTTTTAGTACTGAGCATTAGGGTTATGCGAAGCTTCGAGTGGTGATTTGATTTGGAGGAGATTCAGCCTGATTCTGTGGCTGAATCTCTGAATCCAAATTGAATCAGGGGACCAATTAAAAGGTCTGAATCAATTCAAAGCTTTCCTAATCTTCAGAAAAGATTCTGAGAGCTTTGATAATTTGGACCGTCCCTAGTGGCTGTAGCAGAGAGCTGCAGCTGACTCTGAGCTGGTAAGTACTAGGGGCGGAGGAGAAGGCCTGGGAGAGGGGACTATGAGGGGACCCCTGCCAGCCCTCCAACCCCCTTCTCTCCCTCAGACCCCCTAACCCCTCAACCCCCACCCACTCCCCCAGCTCCTGCATGGTTGCCCCCATCCGGCCCAGCTTGGTACTTTAAAAAAAGCCCCGGTGCTCACCAGCTGCTTCTGGGTGGGATGATCCTCTCTACCCCCCACTGCCCCATGTTGCTTGTGGGGCTCTGCCATGAGTCTCCCAACCCCCCCCCCCCCCCCCGCTCCCCCAGCCCCCCCACAGGTTCCCTGCTACGGCCAGCTCCAGCCCTTTAAGAAAAAAAAAACAAGAAAAGCTCCAGGACTCACCATTTCTGCAGTGGCCTCAGGGTTTTGGAGGGCTCATACAGAGCTCCCCAAGTGGTGCAGGCAGTGGGAGGCAGCAAGGATCACCCTCCACCAGCAGGAGCGGCGAGTCTGGGGCAGGTTCATTTTTTTTTCTTAAAGGGCCAGAGCTGGCCCCCTGGGGGAGCAAGGTGGGGGATTGGAGGGCTCATGCAGAACCCTCCATGCAATGGGGGGCAGTGGGGAGCAGCAGGAATCGCTCCCCACCCAGCAGTATCTGCTTAGTCAGTGCTTTTTTCCCCCCAAGTGCCAGGAGCTGGGGAGGGCGGGGAAGCCATTGCCGGGCTGGAAGAGCGGGTTGGGGATGGACCTGGCCTGGCTGATTCAAAGATTCGACAGCATAGTTTCATAGTTTCATAGTAGCTAGGGTCAGGAGGGACCTGAACAGGTCATCTAGCCTGACTCCCTGCCACAGGCAGGAATGAATGCTGGGTTCACAAGACCCCAGGCAGGTCATCATCCAACCTCCTCTTGAATTTGCCCAAGGTAGGGGTGAGGACCACTTCCCTGGTAAGTTGGTTCCAGATTCTGGCCACCCTAGCTGTAAAATATTGCCTTCTGATCTCTAACCTAAACCCATTCTCCATCAGCTTATTTCCATTGTTCCTCGTCACCCCAGGTGGTGCTGGGGAGAAAAAGGCTCTTCCTATTTGCTGATGATCTCCCCTGATGAGTTTGTAGGCAGCCACCAGGTCCCCCCTCTGCCTCCTCTTGCTAAGGCTGAACAGGTTCAGGTCCCTCAGTCTCTCCTCATAGGGCCTGTTCTGCTGCCCTCTCACCAAGTGAGTGGCCCTCCTCTGAACCCTCTCCAGGCTGACTACATCCCTTTTGAAGTGCAGCACCCAGTACTGGACTCAGTACTCCAACTGCGGCCTGACCAAAGTTGCACAGAGGAGGAGTATCACCTCTCTGGACTGGCTTGAGATGCACCTTTGGATGCATGACAAGGTATGGCTGGCTTGCTGGCTGAGGTCTGACATTGGCGGCTCATGTTCATCTTGGAGTCAATAATGACTCCAAGATCCCTTCCCACCTCTGTGCTTTCAAGAAGGGAACTCCCCAGCCTGTATGTATGCTGTGGATTTCTTCTCCCAAAGTGCAGCACCCTGCATTTGTCTACATTGAACCCCATCTTATTCTCATCTGCCCACTTTTGTAGTCTTTCTAAATCTGTTTGCAGCCTCTCTCTCCCTTCAAGTGTGTCTACCTCACCCCACATCTTTAGTGTCATCAGCAAACTTGGACAGCGTGCTTCCCCCCCCACTCCAAGTTGTTGATGAAGCTGAATCTCTGAATCAGAGTTGGCCAGATCGAATCAGAACAGTGATTCAAATCACCGAATCAAATCACTGTCCCCTGAATCTGCCAAAGCTGAATCCGAAGTGAATACTAGCCACTTCACACAGGTGTACTGTGCATTAGGGCAGCCTAATGCACATTTATTTAGCACCTCACATTAGAGGTACTAAATTTAATGTGCATTAGTAAAAGCATATAAGTGCACGTGCAGATTTGCCCACTGAGTGGGAAAAGGGGATGTGTTTGTTCTCCTAAGTAGCGGAGGGCATGACCCTCTTCCTCAAATCTCTCATGAATATTTTAATAACACTTACCATTGTTGTCCCCCTGCTTTACCTGTGGCAGGTCAGGGTACCTTGCCTTCTGTTTTTGTTAAGGATAACTATGTAGTTTTACTATTAGGATAGAAAATGCATTTGTATAGGATGGTGTGGATAGAGATAGTCTTGCCTCTGGTTGGGGGTTGAACTAGATGACCCCTGAAAGTCCCTTCCAGCTCTACTTTTCTATGATTCTTTGATTCTATGATTCTAAGTATGATATTTAAAAAGGTAATTGTTGAAGCTCATATTCACCCATAGTGAAAAATCCCACTGTAAACTTATGAGCATTAGCAGTGTCAGGGGAGTGGCATCTCATTCAGTCTGTTGTAACGAGGGTGCAGAAAAGTGTGCACTGTAAGCTAGTTAGTCTGTTCTGGGAACAAGCTTCTTAATTTCAAGATCTGGCCAGAAAAGAACAATTTCCCCTTAAAAACATGACAGACTCTTTCGAGTTAATTTCCTGTCATCGGATTCCACTTGGGATGCAATTTAAATCAAGGAAAGTTATTTGATTTAAATTGAATTCAGCTCTTCTCATGGCCTCCCAGTCTACAGGAGAGAATACTTGAGTAATTCTTTAGTAGGCAGGGACTTATGCATACTTAGATGAAGTCTGGTCAATAAAAGAGGAAGGGTCCATTGCAAATGTCAATTGGCCATAAACTAGTGCAATGTAATGTCTTTACCAGTCTAAATGATACATTGCTATTAATTCTTGATTATTTGGACAATAACAACACAGGTTTATGACTCCTAAAGTAAGTCATACTCAGCAGGAGTGAATGAACTTGTAAATTATCTATGGGACAAGGGAGAGAATAGACTTTCCTACCAGAAAATGCAATAAGCACCATAAAAAAGAAATTCATGACTAGCCTAATTGATGATGGTGGAAGACTAGTATAATCTTACAACAGATCCCTTTAGAACAACAAGGGATCCATCATCCCACTAGGGCAATGAATGATGACGGAGTCTTAGTGAAGATCTTCACGTAAGCCAGATGCCTGCAGCATGTTCAATAAGTGTACCAGCCTTAGAGCCCATTGTTTTTAAGAAAGTATGAAGCTGATTTAGCTGCACAGAAGAAAAACCATTTTTTAAGTGAACTCATTGAAAAAGAAATTTCATCTGAAAAAAAACCCCAGGGGAAAATTTTAAAATATGGAAATAAAACAGTTCAAATTTTCATTTCACAATGACATTTTCCTTTTGGAACTAACGCCTGTTTGTTAAGACATGAAATAAAACTATTCCCTGGAAAGGCAATGTAACTTTTTTTGTCAGGTTGAACAACATGGTTTGGGTTGGCCTGAAACAAAATATTTTATTATTTTTGTATTTTGTTGGAAAAACAAAATTAGAGCATTTCCTTTCTGTTTTCACCTATACTAAAATTTTCTTTTGAGGTTTTGTTTGGCCATGAGACTTACATTTCTTATATTTTACTCTCAAGTCCACTTCACAGTGATGTAAGTTGGCGGGCTACAAAACAGAAGTGATTTGTTAAGCTTGTTGCAGGTGCATTTTCTCATCACATATATGAATGATCCCTGACTCTGTGGGAAGGTCACCATTTTTCCCTGTTGTTACAGGCTAAAAAAATCCAACCCCCCTCAAAAACAGTGACCCTGCCCCCCACTTTCCCAAAGTCAAGAGCTGCAGTAGCCAAATGCAGTAGCATGAGAATGGGGAGGGGACATGGGCATAAGCCCTGGGCACTGCCTAAGGGGAGGTGTGTGCCAGAATGGAGCTAAGGTCCATGAATGTTAACACATGCGTGGAGGGGTAGTGGGAGAAGGGTTCATTGGTTCAGCACTCTATTTTCTCTTGGCATCTCTGTGCTTGTTTCTTAAAGACCACAATCACCTCACCTGGTTTCAGGGACACAGAGAATCTGACTCACTTATTCTCTTGCAGTCATTTACACCAGTTCAAAGACTGTCCACATGGATATAAAAACTATCATTCTGGCTTAGGAATTATTTATGCCTCATTGCCATTCTTTTTGTTCAGCTGTGTTTGATTATGAGGTAATGCACAAGGCAATGCTTAATCAACTCAGTAAATCCCAGTTCCTGGAAACATACATCTTCTTACTGTATTTACCTGAATCCAAGATGAATTGGAATTTAAAATGACTCCCCTCCCAAGACATTGATTAGGTTCTATATATGGAAAATTATAAATTGGTTATAATTTTCCCAATATAGAATCCAATTACTGGAGGGTTGTCTTAAATTCATCCCCCACACTGCTACGGTAGGAAAAGCAGCAGCGGGGGCCGGGGGGGGGCAGGCTGCCATACCCCTGCCCTTCACCTCCCACTGTGCTTATGCCGGCCTCCTTGCTGCCTACCCGCCCTGGCCTGTGCCTAACCCCCTGCCTCATGCCGCCCACAACTGCCCTCCCTCTTTGTTCCTCTCTCCACCTGCCCTTCCACCCCCACCACTTACCTTTTGGCAGCTCTGGCTCCATCTCCAGGGCAGTCAGTGGCAGTGGCCCTGGCCTGTGCCCAGCCTTGCCAGGTAGAAGTACTGGTAGCAGCAGCTCCAAGTCCAGCTGGAGCCGGGGCTGAACGTGAAGGTAAGTAGTTGGGGAGGAGGTAACAGAGAGACAGGCTGTACAGTCTCCCCTGCACTTTCCCCAGGCTGCACATCATAGATCTCCCCTGTGTTCCTCCCTACCACAGATCTCTTCTAGGTGCCCACTGCCTCTCCCACCAGGTGACCTCCCCCATGCCTCTCCCTTGCTGCATACCCCCTCTCCTGCTGCATAATGCACCCCAGCCTGGGCAGACGGCAGCTTAGTTCATCTCTGGCCCCGGGCCTGGATCCAGGGCCATAGCACCCACCTGTCCCAGCACAGTACTTGAATATAAGACAAGGCTCCCCCCTCCCCCTGCCCGTGTTGATCGGAGCAGACAAATCTTGCTTGGATTTAAGCAAATACAGTAGTTCCCTCACAAAAGCAGATATACTACTTCAGGGGGGCTACTCACATGAGACAGCTCAGCAAAATTAAACCTATGTTTATTCAGGTCTAGGACCTGCTATATCTATGAATAACTGCAATGGTCCCTCACTTATAATATTCAGTTAAGAAAATAGTCTTATGGCTAAATATAAGTGCCCAAAATGTGTGCTGGGGGATTCATTTTCTGGTTCTCAGATTGCTTTCATACCTTTCAGCTTGGGTATTATTAATTTCTACATTGGTTAAAAAATAAGTAGTGCACATTTATTCCAAAACATGAGTGACATTACTATGTCTTGAGGGAATTTGCTTTGTAAAAAATAGAATACTTTCTGTTTCAGGAGAAGAGGTATTCAAAAAGTTGCTGTTTTTCAGTTGTATAAAGTTTTCAAGGACTGGTTTAGCCTGACTAACAGCCTTGCTGAAAGCATTCTCTATATAACAGTAATTTATTTAATTTAAATGACTTTGGCTTACAAACACCTGATCCCAACTTTAGAAACTAATTAGTGAGTTAGAGATTTTGCATAAAATGGACATTTTGATACCCAGAAACAGTTTTGAATTTAAATGCCAACATTTTTTCTAATTATGAGTAACACAAAGGAGTGTCAGAGGGTTAGAAAGCATATTGTATCTTTAAATGAGGTGAAATGACATGCAGTATATCATTCAGCCACATATTTGTTTATTTAATAAGAACAGAAAAACTCATGATTAGTTTTATTTTCCACGACTAACGACTTTGGAGATTAAAAATTCAAAATGAAAAGTTCTCTTACAATTTTAATAGGAACAGTGTTGTAGAAAAAAATCCTGAACCAAACCACAAATTCAAATATTCCCAAGTTTTGAAGTTCTTGGAGGAGAAATAGCAATCTGGATTTAGTATATAAAACCACCTCTAACATTTTGTATTGCATCGTGTTGGCTTGAAAATTAATATCAGTGGGAAGATATTGCGGTAAGTACGGGCAAAATTTGACCCTCTGGTTCTGATCCAGTGAATGTTTCAAATCAATGAGAGATTTCTGTTGTAAACTCTCAACTATAAGCAGTATAGTTCCTCTGGTCAGCTGTGAGGAACCTTGGCAAGACATTCTGCCCTGGTTCAGACTATTCTGGACCTGTTCTGTTGATAAACTGAAGATTTCATTATTGAAGAAAGCAGGGTAGATTGCACCGTATCGGCTTACTAAATCAGAAGTAAATAGTGAAAGAATTCATAAGCAGCAGGCACGTTTCATCAGATGCTGGGAGGGAAGTGCAGGAAGCAGAGCTTCTAAATAGAAAGCAGTGATTAGAATACAAAGGGCAGGGAAAGGGAATGGAAAAAGAAGCACTGCTGAGAGGCAAGATGGGTAGGAAAGAGAGGGGCACAGGGTTTATAAAAGCTAATCAAGAAAATGGGATAGGAATCTGTAGTCTCAGTGTAGACCATACTTAACACAATACAGTCTGTAGGTGATTTCTTGTTCCTCAGTTTCCCATTCAAGCTTATTTTTAAAGTTTTGTTGTCTAGGAACAGCTGCTCAGAGGTCAATGATGGACTGTTCAAGGAGGTTAAAGTGTTCTGCCATAGGCTTTTGTGTCTTTCTTGAATTGATGGCAAATTGGTGGTCTTTCATTCTTACAGGGATCACCCTATCTGTCCAATGCAGACAGCAGAGAAGGTCTGTAAACAGAAGATGGTGTATACCAGTGGGGCTCAACCTTTTAGGCCGGCAAGTTGGATAGACAGTGCCTAGGCCATCCACAGGCCAGATCCGGCTGATGGTCCCAATCCAGCACTGTGTGGTCAAATAGGTGGGAGCATGCAGAGGGGCTTAGGGAATGTCCCGGCTCCAACCCGGTCCCACGGGGGCAGGTACAACACATGGCAAAGCCCTCTGGAGGAAAAGAGACATGGTCCAGTCCCAACCATACCCCATAGGGATGGGGGTATAGCCCAGCCCCAACTCAGCCCTGCAGGGGTAAAGGAGCTTGACCCAGGCCTGAAGGGGGGAAGGGGGAGGAAGGGCTTTAAGCAGGTCCCAATCTGGCCCGTTAGGGAAAGGAGGCATGTCCCAGCCCCATTCACCCCAGAGGGAGGGCTGTGGTCTGGCCCCAACCTGCTGCGCAGGGCTTGGGGTTTGGGAATTTGGCAGTGGGGGAGAGTGGGCATATTTTTTACCACTGTTTCCGAACTGCCAAATTTCCCACTCCATAGGGAGCTCCATGGGCCAGATATCTATGTCTCTGAGGGCTGCATTTGGCCCACATGCCAGAGTTTGTGCAACCCTGGTATAAATATACATACATATGTACGTAATTGGGTAGAGGTACAGGTAGATGAACCTTGGATGTTATAATCCATGTTATTTGGTGCACTAATTATATGGTCTGGGTTGATGAGGGGGCACAGCTAGTGTCTAGAGCAAGGTCTGGTGCCTTGGTGATAATAGGAGTTGAATAGCCTGTTGATAGAGACATGTCATTTGAGGGTAATCCAGAACAGGTTTGTGTCCCATGGCTGTCTTGAGATGGGTGTTATTTTCCAGGAGGGCTTGGAGGTCATTAGTGATGTGTCTAAGGGTGTTCAAGCTGGGGTCAATGGGGTTATCGTTTTTACACTAAGGGTAAATTTGTTCCAGTTTGACCTAGTTATGTCCTCTACTAACATGTACCTTGCCCCCTGCTCAACCCCCCCCTCCCCCCCGGATTTTGTCTCTTAGTTTTTGACTCAGTACAATTTGTTCAACAGAAGCTCCATATTAAAATTCTGTCCCCAGACTGAAGGGATGTTTGTGATGATCTCCCTGTATCCCACAGTGTTTCTTACTTCCTTATATTCCCAGAAGAAATTATTTAACCCTGACACCAGTAAAAATGGCCTTGAGGGGGTAAATTCTTTGGATTAGTCAA
Source organism: Crocodylus siamensis (assembly GCF_052110815.1). NCBI lineage: Eukaryota > Metazoa > Chordata > Crocodylia > Crocodylidae > Crocodylus > Crocodylus siamensis. Next base: position 109,303,319 of record NC_143398.1, read on the forward strand.
GACAGTGACAAACATTTTTGAGAGAAAGTGCTCTGAATGCTCCTAAAAACCCACCCTCACCACGATTCTACATTGCCTCGGCTGAGCACTGTGAGATGTTGAACCTCTATTCATATATTCCAGGACTTCATTTTAAGAAATTAAGAATGAAATCCTGGTCCTGTAGATGTCAAGAAAGTTTTGCTATTAATTAAATATAGGCAAGGTTTCATTCATAAGTGCTTCCACCAAAATTTATCATAATTTTTTCCCCAATGCTTATGTCCTAGTTAAAATTATGAAAAAGGTTGTATCTATTTTTTCTTTAATTAAAATATGTTATTTATCACCTGCTTCCTATGTAGCCTGATTCAAAGCTTGTTGAAGTCAGTGGACGAATTCTCACTGGCATCGAAAGTAGAGTTGATCAGAAGATGACAGATCCATTTTGCAACAACTTTTAAGGTGTCAAAATGTGTTTTTATTCCTCATTAAAATGAAAGCAACTTATTTCAGGCATTTAAAAAAATGAAATTGCATTAATCACCTGGTTTTGGATTAAAGAGTGTTAGGTCTTTGAGTAAAAAATGACCAGAGCCAAGGACTTCAGAAAACTTCCTGTTAAAAATATCAAAATGTGTTTGTGACTGTTGCACTTAGAAAGCGAGTTTTTAAACCTAGTGCTTTAAGAATTGGCACAACGCTAGGTTGATGAATAAGAGAAAGGCTTGGATTAATAACTATCACAAGCTACAAAACTAAATGACAGAAAAATACTTTTTTCCAGTATAAAATGATCTATTAGTCTTTGTATTATGTTAGCTGTGAAGAGATCTTTACCCAGTGCAGGCAGGAAGCAGTTCTTGTACAGCCTCCCAGCATGGATCATTTGCTTATTGGCTGGGTGGCTGGATGGCGGCTTGGTATTCCCTGGACTGCATACATCTTGCTGGCAGTTCTGTCTTGATTTATACTGTTTAATTGTATAGCTTCAAAGCATTTTTCCTTGAGAGTTGGCCAATTAAAGTCTGAACAAAACAGGGAGGAAAAGGGTGAGCATCGTATTACAATTGTTAAAGTGCCTGGCTCCTGTTTTTGGATTTGTCTAGGCATGAAGACTTGTGTTTCTCACAGCCAGTGCAATTATAGGTCAATGACATGTGATGGTGCTTTGAGTGGTTAAACAGGATGCTTAGAGGCACTGGTTACCAAACCTGTCTTTGGGCATTTGGTGCATTTGTACACATCATGGGGGTTTACTTTGGTTTAATTCTCCATAAATTGAAGTAGTGTGTCTTTAAAAACACCTCTTCAATTTAGGGTGAAGTAAACTCTGGTGGCGTGTACACAAGGTTTGGGCCCAACCCATACCTGCCTCTCTGGTGGTGGGGAGGGGAGAGTGAGCTGCCAGAGGGCTGAGCAGTCCCTGAGCTGTGGGGGGTGGGGTTGGTGCTTCATTCCACAGCAGCAGCAGTACCCCCCAGGTGGCACCCGCCTGCAAGCACCTGGGTTGAGTGGACCTGGAGGGAACCACAGCTGCAAAGGGAAGCACTGGGGCCCTGTGCAGATCTGGCAGGGAGGCAGGCTCCAGAGACAAGGAAAAAAAAAAGATAAGACTCACCATTTTGGGGGTTTTTTTCCCCTTCAGTGGAGCGTGCCTGCACAGGCTGCCGCTCGGCTACCTGTACAAGCCCTGAGATGCATGAAGCCCAGTGCTTCCCTCCATGACAAATTAAACCACCTTGGAGATGTTTTATTTTGCTGAGTCCCAAAGTAATTTAATGTGCATTATACCACCGACACGTGCAAACAGCTGCACCATTAAAGTGGTGCAAAAAGGCATTAAGCCACTTTAAAGGCCAATTTTGTGGTGTGTACAAATGGCTTTGTTTATCAATGGGGCAAATTTGCAACAGCTTGTAGCGGTGATGGTCTATTTACAAAACTCCAGACATACATTAAATGTTTAAGACATTTGCCACACCTTAGACATCGGATGCCTGTTTTAAGAAATGTGAGGATGTCACGTACAGGACATTTTGCCTTTATTTAGTGCACTTTTTACAGGTTTTGCCTAAAATGTATATTTAGTCTTTTCTTTTCTTCAGTTGCTAGTTCAATTAGAATGTATATGTAGTTTCCTTGCCTTTAGTTACACTGATCTCAGCCGCTTTCTCTCACTTTTTTAGCTTGAAAATACACACATGATAAGTGTGTCAGGTCTCTGCCAACAATTTTAATCATCACTTTTATTATTTTATGGCATGGGTCTGGTATTGGGTACCTCAAGCTCCACTGTCTCAATACCTAATGGGTTGCAAGCCATTAGCAGAGTTTGATTTTCTTGTGGCAGTCTTCTTCTTGTTCTTGCCCTAGCCCTTGTCTTACATTTTTGTGCAAGAAACACTTTCCAAGCTTTCATAGTTTTCATATTCAGCATGACTACAAAATATCTTAGTTTTGACAAAACAGCATATTTCATAAAAAAGAAAAGTTATTCAAGAATATTCAGATCAATGCAATTTGATAGGCTTTACATATGACCCTAAGAGCGCACACACATTTCTAGTATGGAATTTATCACACAAGCAAAAGAGAGATGATTAGCTCTGTGCTTCCCCTCACAATTTCATTGCTTGCCTTAGACCTTTGATCCTCTTTCTCTGTGACTATGGGTGTGACTGCTCATCTGTTTTGAGGGAGTTTTTCCTGCGGGGGCCATGCTTGACCAAAGTAGATTTTTCACTTTCATCTTGGCTTTAGTTAATATGGGTTGAGTTAATATGGGTAGAGTTTAAAATTAAATATTTGGGAATTTATAGAATGATGTTAGCTTCATAATTTATAATTCATAATTTGACATGGATGACTTAAAAATGGCTAGAATCCAGAATAAAGAAGACCTGTATTTTGCTGGCAAACTTCATATTTATTGGGAGGAAGTGGAGACCTTTGCAGAACAAGCTTTCCTTTTTTGGTACTCTCTGGGTGCATCTACACATTATGTTTTAAGGTGCCTGAGACATTTTTAATGTGCATCAGTCTACAGGTGTGCGCTCTTAGTGCATCTTAAAAATGGCCTAAATAAAGCAACACCTACATAAAGCAAGTATCAAATTTAGGCATGATTAGTTAAAGGCATCTTAACCAATGCATAGATGCCATAAGGTGCCTTAACACTATGTGACTGAGTGGGCTGGAGCCAAGTCTTCAGCTTTCTGCACTGCCACTGGGTGCTGCCAAGAAGAAGACATAACTCCTGTCAAAGCACAAGGGACAGAGCTCCCGCCTTGACTCCCTGAAGGTGAAGGGAGCAGCGCATGCAAGCACAGCCTTTGCTAGCAGTTCCCCCATGCCTTTGCCTCAGGGTAGGTTTGCTGGCTAGGCAATGCAGCCCTGGAGGGAGGAAGCCTCACTGCCCACTTAAGATTCAGTCACCCTTAGAAGTCTGCCCTGTGGCTCCTACTTGTAACAGCAGGCAAGCTGGGAGTGCATCTGCCCCCAGCACCTGGCACAGCTTTCCCTGCTCCACCCACCTCTGTCCCAGGCAAGTGCCTAGCCTCCATGCCAGACACGGCAGGTGGGAGAAGTGGCATCATCTCCTGGAAGCTCTGCTTGGCTCAGGCTGGGTAGGCTGGGTGCAACAGAGGTAGGAGCAAGGCTCTCTCTCTGGCCCACCTGATCCATGAACTAAGGGCATCTGAATCTTGGGCGGGCAGCAAGGTGTCCTGCCCCTTCAGGGCTGCATTGCCCAGCCAGCAAACCCACCCCAAGGGAGAGGTGTGGGGGAAAACAAAGGCCCTGCCCATGCTGTGCTGCCCCCTTCCCTTGCAGGGAGTCTGGGGGAGGGGGGCGGGGAAGGGAGCTTTGACTGGAGCCACATCTTCTTGGTGGTGCCCAGTGGCAGTGTGCGGCCCCTCAGGCTTGGCCCTGGCCCCCGTTCATCTGATGCTGGGAGGCAGGACCATGGGGAGGGATTCAGAGCTGGAGCCAGGACTGGCACTGGGCTGACTGCATTCAGGGGAACAGAAGGCTCTCCCCCTCCACCCCCTCAGCCATCACTGGGCTGCACTGCCTGGCTATGCTGCCATGGTCTTCCAAGGGCTGTCCAGGGTGTTGACGAGGACAGGCTGTCCAGTGAGCCACATTAAAACACCATAAGGCATCCATGTGTAGAAGCGCACCTACATCACCTTAATGCACCTTAGGCTAAGGCACGTTAAATTTAGGCATGTGTAATTTCATGTGTAGACATGCCCTCTATCCTTTAGTGAAGGGGAGTGTGAAAAAATAAAGGACTCATTACATGCTAATTTTAAGGAGCTTCTAGAACTCTTAAGCCCTGGATTTGCTGAACTTTAATACCTTTAAGTGGTTTAACCATTCCAGGGCAGGATTATTTCTAGTCTGCCTAATTTTTCTTCTGTTCCATTAAGGTGCAGGCACTCTCCACAGCTATCACATCCAAGCTGAAGTTCTCCAGAAGCCCAGAATGAAGTGGCCCCTCCTGAGTCAGGCTGTGTGTGGATGCTGGGGTGCAGCGGGGCCAGGCACAGTGCTTCATTGTTTTTACCAGGCAGAGATAGCACTGCATCCCTGGAGCACTTGGTGGCCTTGGTGCCTCCTGGCCTGGCTCACTGCTCCAAATGCCTGGGCCAGATTCAGGCCATGTTGCCTGCAGGGGGAAGCAGACTGGTGTTCACCCTTCCTGCTGTCTCACAGTTGAAACTGTGCCCGGCTCCATGCTCAACTGCAGTGTACCCCTGTGCCGCCAGGACCTGGACACGCACCCCTGGGCAGCTGGAGCAGTGTGGATGTCTGTGGCTGCAGCATGACAGCCAAAGGCTCATTCCTACTGGCCTCATGCTCTGCCAGGCTATGCAGGGTCTGGCTCCCTCTTACCTGGCTCACCCAGCAGCAGCCACAGTTGGCAGGCACTTTATACCCCTGAACCCCACTAGAAGGCAGCTCTGATCATGGAGTACAGGGCTTAGTGTTGACCATCCCAGTGGGAGCTGCAGAGAGCAGGTACAAGGCTATGCCACTCACAGCAGCCTCCCAAGCCTGGCAGACAGAAAGCCCCATCCTGTACTTTTCCCCACCCCCACCCCGCAGCCATGTCCCCAGACCGCTGGGCCTGAGCAGAGAAAGCAAGCTCTAGGGGCTGTGGCACTGGCTCTGCCCAATAGGAACAGTGAGTCTGAGGGATGGGCACAGGGATGGGATAGGAGTCTGAGGTGCCTGATCCTTTTTGGAGCTCAAGTAGTGCCTGGCTGAAGTAGGTGGTGCCATGTGGGGTGGAGGGGAACCAGGGCACAAGCTCTGGAAGTGGAGGGAGTAAGGATCAGGTCCCTCAGAGCTCAATCACGAAGCCAGTCCAGGTGGCAGCAGAAGGCACTGTGGCCACCGAGTACAGCCCTCACTCTGCCCAGCGGAAGCAGCAAGCCTAGCTTCTAGTCCTACTCCTGCTCACCAAGCCTCTAGTGGCAAGTCAAAGTGGTGCAGGTGAAGGACAGTCAGAAATAGTTTTTGTTGGAAGGCAGGGGTGAGCAATTATTTGGGCAGGAGGGCCACTTAGGGAGTTTTGGTGAGCTATTGTGGACTGGGTCAGCACCTCTGCCCCCCACCTCTACTCACAGCAACTCACCAAAACTGCCTGAGCGGCCTCAGTGAGCAGGGTGGGCTCAGCCAGGCAGGTGGGACCTGGGAGGGGGGCAGAGTGTACACCCATGACCTGGCCCCAGTACAGCCTGGGTCAGGCTGGTCATGACCTTTCTGTGGACAGTGGATTACAGCTCTGCCCCATACCTGGCCCTCTGTTGTCACCACCCCACAATCCTGATCCCAGCGCTACATACCTGTCCTGCTTCTGGACACTGCTCTCTGCCTGCCCATCTTGCTCCCAGTTGCTGCTCCCCACTAACCCATGGACCCATTTCTTCTGCCCAGCTTGTGTGTGTCCTGTCCACACTCAGGTCGTTCTCTATGACCTTGTCTACCTGGCTCATCTGGCACCCACAGCAGTGGGAGTGGGGCGGACAAGCTGGGGTGTCCAGGCAGTGGGGTGGTGACACCGGCAGTGGCAGCCAAAAGGAGCCACCACTGCTGCAGCTGCTGAGAAGCAGAGTCTGGCCCCCATGCCACCCCAGCCCCAGCCCTGCTGTGTGTCCAGGGGCAGCAGGACCAGCTGCATGTACCATAGCCCCTACCCAGGCCCATACCCACTCCAGACCCACTCCAGCCAGGCAGGGGTTGTGTGGTCCCTGGAACATAAGCCTGCTACAAATACATAAAACTAGGTAGCAGAAGATCAAATTTAGCTGAGTTTAGAGCAGGGCTGGGCAAAATATGGCCCGTGGGCTGGGTCAATTAATGGAGGGATTTTGTCCAGTCCACAGTGGGTCCCTTGGTCCCTCCTGACCCAGGTGCCATCTGGCTTGTGATGCATCCTGCCACCCCTGGGCATGCAGTGGGGTCGGGGTGGCTCTGCGGCTGGACTCCAGTTCTAGGCAGCCCAGGTGGTGATGGGTAGGGGCTGTGCATTCAGCTGTTGCTGGGCACTGGCTGCAGGATGCATGGGCTCTGGGCTGTTACAGGGTGGGGAGGGAAGGGAGAAGTGCTGAGCAGCCTACAACAGCTCCCCAAAACTGTCTATGTGGCCTGTGGCCTCAAATAATTGCCTGCCTCTGGTTTAGAGGAAGTTTATTGTTTGTGTATGAATACCTGGATTTGATGTACTAAGACTTGTGCTTTCATTTTACACTGTGATCAGTGGATAATTCTATAGGGAAACCAGGGTGTATTTGTTCCTTGACTTTTTTTCTTTTTTGTTTTTTTAAAGCCTCATATTCAGATTCACTTTAAAGTCAATGGGTTTGTGTGCACATATAACAAAACGAAGATTTGGCCCTGAGATGAAGAGACTAACACACAATTTAATATGTCAAAATAAAACATAAAATTGCAGCCTCTATTAAAAAAGGATTGGTATTTGCCCACTGCTGTTTGAGTGGAATAAGCTCTAAGGCTGAGTGGGCCTTTTCCAATTTCAACTGATATCATTATTCCTTTTCATTTTCTTTCTTCATTTCTTTCTTGTGTAGTGTTGTGCAATAGCCAGCTGCTGTCCCCTATCCTGGAACTAGTTGTACTTTTGCACTGAGTAAAATTTAATCTCATACAAGATTTAGAAGCCAGGTTTTGATCTCTGGGGAGGTGGAAGGTCATATGTAAATATGAAAGATACTTGTTTGCGGTTAGTGTCCTAAATTGCTTGGGACTTGCTGAAGAACATCATGCTACCTTTTGCAATGCATGTTTCTCCAGCATGAAAACATGCTGATGTCTGCAATGCCCTCACCAAGATACTGAAAGGTTTCAGAAGCACTCCTTTGCTAGCCCCCTGAAGAAGCTCTCATATCACAAAGCATTGTTCTGAGACACTCATCTATGAAGTTGACAGGGAAGAAATGAAATGGCTTTATCCCCTCAGTACATCTGTATTGATTATTGTGTTGCTGGCAATGATCCAGCGTCATGTCCTTCTCTTACTGTTTTGTCTGCTTTCTAGAAGATAGAAAGAGAAGGGGAAACAAACGCTGCCTAGCCCCAAGTCAGTGACAGGCTGAAATACTTTAACAAAATGATATCACAAACTGTTTTCCCTTTGTCTGGATATGCAGGGGGCTGGAGATGAACTCCACAGTGGGAGACAAGTGGCAAAACACAACTTTATTAAATTAATATACCAAGAATTTTCCTACATGGGTTCCGTGAAAGGGAGGGGTGGAAGGTTACAGGGCTCCTACCATATGACACAGGGTGCATTATAGATTCTCTTTGGGTTTAGGATTCAGTCCAGGCTTTTTAGGGCCTCATTAGATTTTATGCTCTGAGCCGAAAAAATGTTTGTTATCTGAGTGTTGTTCAGCTTAGTGGAACAGTTACACCTTAAGGCAGGGGTGGGCAAAATACAGCCCACAGGCTGGATCTGGCCCACCAAGGAATATTTATCTGGCCTGCAGTGGGTCTCTCAGCCCTGCCTGGCCCAGGCAGCCTATCATACATATCAGCCAGGCAGCTACAGTAACATGGGCCTGGCAGCAGTGAAGGAGAGGTGGTCACTTTTCTCTTGCACTCAGCAGCAGCTTTTGCCTGGCCACCATCACTGATCAGCACGGGCAGGTGGGTCTGGAGCAGGCAGGGGGCAGGCTAGGATTAGGCCTGTGTGCATAGGTCCTGGTTAGTCTAGAGCTGGTCCACTCAAGCTGGTCCAAGTCTGAAGCAGGTGTGGGACAGGCCAGGGGCCTGGGCTTGGGCCAGCAGCAGTGGCAGCTGCAAGAAGCCATCACCACCTGGGCTGCCTAGAACTGGAGTCCAGCCGCAGAGCCACCCCGACCCCACTGCATGCCCAGGGGTGGCAGGATGCATCACAAGCCAGATGGCACCTGGGTCAGGAGGGACCGAGGGACCCACTGTGGACTGGACAAAATCCCTCCATTAATTGACCCAGCCCACGGGCCATATTTTGCCCAGCCCCTGCTCTAAACTCAGCTAAATTTGATCTTCTGCTACCTAGTTTTATGTATTTGTAGCAGGCTTATGTTCCAGGGGCAGCCATGATGTGGCCATACAACCCCTGCCCGGCTCCAACTTTAGGGTGCCCTCCCCTTCTGACTCGCTTGCTACACCTTTGACGTAATTGCATTATTGGAAGAGAAGGGTCTTAAAGTGTTAAGGGTCTTAGAGTGAGCCCCAGTTCTTCTAGCTGCCAGCAGATAATCCTGGACCCTGGTCTGGGCTCAGCTTTGCTCCTCTTGGGCAGAGTGGGTCCTCCTGACCACTTTTGCTGCCCCAGGGTACTTGTAGCCTTAGGGGCTGTTCCATGGTTTCTTCCACCCCTTTATACCACACCCATGCCTTGCAGATGTTACCATGCAACCATTCCCATGTCAGAGCTTCAACCTTCTTGGCTTCTGCCCCTTTTCTCTTGATGAGCCCTCTAGCTCCAGTCTGCTGTACTGAAGTGAGCTTCTGGGCCCCCACTTCTGTCTCGCCTTGGAACCTGAGCCCCCTGGCTCTGGTATCAGTCCTTCTCAGGCTCCTGGCCCTGTCTTTGCTCAGTTCCATGCAGACTCCCATTTCATCCCAAATTTAGCATGTGAGATCTAATAAGATCATACACAAATCTGGCTGCCACATACAAAAGATGCAGGGTGGGATTTTAAGAAGCACTTTGCACAAAGGTAGAAAGGTATTTTAGGTGCCTGACTCCCATTATTTTCCTACATAGCATGTGGCACCTAAATACCTTTATAGACCCATGTCTTAGAGTTGGCCTAAAAGAAGAGTTTTAGCTCTGAAAGTTAGCCACAGAAAATTTTTGAAAATCCTGCTCCCAGTTTTTAAATCTCCTCCTCCCTGTTTCTAGGCTAATCTGTGTTCATGTGTGGCCTTGTATTTTTTTCCATCATTTCCCAGCCCCTTTTAACATATAACAACTAAAAGCCTATTAACTGCTTTCACTTTGTCCCTGGCTAAGCTGTTTCTTCTCTCTGCTTGAGAATACAACCCACAGGTATTTCCTCAGAAAGAAGACTGGGTGCAAATTTTGTTCAGTTCTGTAATGGCATTAAAATTCAAGAAAAAATTCTTGCCGCAGCAGGTTCAGAAAGTGTACAAACATTTTCCAGGAGTGAATTAGCCTTCTCACACTGCTCTTTCAAAGTTGGCTCTGCAGTGATCACAATAACAATCTGGAAAAAAAAACAAAGCAAAGCCAAACACATATTTGTTCTTTAAGCTTTAATAGCATCTTGGCTGCTGTGTGATCCTTATTACACCAAGGGATACCAAGGGCAGCTTGTATTCAAAAGTTGCCACCACTGGCTAGGATGTATGAGCTTCAGAATTAAGTGAACAGCTTCCCTGGTACAATCAAATATTTGTCTACATATCAGTTATTAGGCAATTTCTTACCTATAGTCTTGTCTATACAGTTAGGCACTGCTCTGTTTGCATCTGGCACAATGTGATTTCAATCTGTATTCAGTTTTCATTTTTAAACTGCAAAATGATGAACATCCCAGTGATCCTATTTGCGATAAGCAAATGGAAAAGCATTGCCAGAAACCAGTGCTTCTAACAAGTTAAGTTAGCAGCTCTAGTCCATTGCATTGCATCCGTGCAAAGTAGGTATCTGTGTGGTTTTACAGGCCTTGCTTTTAAGGGGGCGAGCTGAGTTTTCACTCATATTGTCCTTAGTGATTTCTGCCTAATGTCAGACTGATGGTAAAAGATTGCAACTGAGCCACTGCATCTACTACTCCTAATACCATTCAGTGACCCAGACTTCACATTTAGGAATTACCCAAGAGTTCTTCAAGCAGCAAGTGTGCTGCACTTTTTATGGCATAGATTCTTCATCATCCACAACATAGTAAAGTGGGCCACTGACTATCCAAATCACTTTTGCTCTGTGAGTACACTAAATTACCAGAATAATTGCATTAAACTATGTCACGCAATGAATCTTCCTCACTTAGGACACACATGCCCAGTGAATCATTTAAATCCACTGCTGGGAACCAAGGTTTCTGTTCACATTCGAACACCATCAGAAAAGAAGGTACCTCCATGCTCAGGTCTGTGACTAGGAATAACAGTCAGGAAGTCCTAGTAAATGTGCAGCTCTGGAGAAACTTAGTTATTAAAGTTTTATTTAAAAGTGTGAGTAGAGAGAGAAAGTAGAAGTTTCAGAATACATCACATGGGGACTTACACTTTCTGAAGTCTTGGCTTCTCTGAGTGGGTTTGGTTTCAGTGTGTGGGGAGGGTTTTCCTAAACATCATCTTATGAAGTCTGTATTTCCATTCTTTAAGTAGCCTTCTCCCTTTCTGTGCCAGAAACACAGGCTTTGCCCTTTAAGTCCTAGGGCTCTTTGTAGATCACAGAGCTTAATCTACATAAGTTAGTAGCAATAGGACATTCCCCAGAATGGCATGTTATTCCTACTATGTAATATACTTCTAGTGCTACCACCCTGAGGCTTGAGAATTGAAAATTAACTCAGACCTACTTTTTCATGAAAATTGAGATAGTGGCTTTGGCACACAGCCACCCAAACTGATTAATTGTAGTAAATCCCAAGGACCCAGCAGGGGAAGGACAGGATTGGGGTATGGATAGGGGAACTCATGTCCAGTTCTAGGAAAGTTCAGGATATCTGTTTCAGGATCAGCTGCCTCAGTAACATCTTTTTATATGGTTTTATAGGGAAAAATTAATCTCCCAATGCCATGTTATATAGACCCAAGGCTTGGTATATCAGTTACTAAAATCTGCCTTTCTCAGCCTATTGAACAATCCACCATTCTGATAGATTTTTTTTTTTGCGTTATAATAGTGGCAGTATTTTCTATTGTACATTTTCTATTCCATTCTATTCCATATTTCTTAAAGTGACATGTTACCTAATAGAAATATTATCTGACCTAGAGCCTTACTCAAAACCCATTGAAGTCAATGGCAAATCTCCAGCTGACTTCAGTGAACTTGGAAAAAACACACTTAGCCAAATTGCATATAACAATTCTTAATTTAATCTAGTGACTTGTTTCTTGTTCAGTAGTTTATACTAAAACAATGCCAAGTCACCTATGTATAAAATATCTCTGATGTGCATGGCCTGAGTCTCCAAGTCAGACTTAAATGAACAAACAGCAAAAATGCATTGAATAGCTGACCAAAGCTCTTAAAATACATTCCATTCATATGAATGCAAGGAAACCTAATTCTGCACATCTACCCCAATAAGGCCAGTGGTAAAAATCCCAATGGAAACAGAATCTGGGTGACTCTGAACCCATTTGAAAATGTCATTGTAGTTTATATGAGTCATATGTTTCATAACTCTGGTGTCACAAAAACCAGAGGCTGTTGGTCCCTGAGGCTGAGCTGGGGCCCCTGGGGCTGAGTGGTTCTGGGCTCCAGCTGAGTGCTGGAGCCACCCCAGCTCCCAGACAGCACAGGGAGCCCTGCCAAGCCATGCTGTACCCATGCGATGTGACAGCTGCTGTGTGGGTGCCAACCAGGAGGGTGATCCCTGCTGCCCCCCACTGCCCTTCACTGCATGTAGGGGCTCTGCCACGAGCCCTCAGAGGCCCTGATTGCCACTGCCAGAGCTGGTGAGAGCAGCGCTTTTCTTTTTCTTTTTTTTTAAAGTGCTGGGAGGCTGTGCCAGGCAGGACAGACAGGGGCTTATCTCGTGGCTCCTCCAGCTGTGCCTGCCCCCGGGAGCAAGTTGTCTGAACTCCTGCCACTGGCCACCTCTGCCTGGAGTGAACTGCCCCCACATCCCGTTTCCCTGCCCCCCTGCTCCAGCTGGGCAAGTGGCAGCAGGACAGAGCCCCCACTCCAAGCGCTGCCGCACCTGCATCCCACCCCCCTCGCCAAGCAATGCGCCCCCTGCCCCAGCTGGGCAGCTTGTCCCAGTCGCAGGCCCAGCCCCAATCCCTCCCTCCCTGATATCCCTTCCCTCCCTCCCCCAACCCCAACAGACTCACCAGCTGGAGGCAACTGTGTCAGCTGCCTGTTTAGTCTGTTGCTGAATATCCAAAGTGGCCAAATCTTTTCCAAATCAATTCAGATGCTTTGAGTTGATTCAGAGCTTTTAATTGGTGTCCTAATTCGAATTGGATTCAGGAGATTTGGTCTCCAAATTGGGCCAAATCTTCTCTGAATCAAATCAGCAACTGAAGCTTTGTGCAGTCCTACTAAATAGGTTAGTATTGGTATATTTACATAGTTTTCCTAGAACAGCTATGATTGGAATGTAGTCTTTTGATTAAATTAAAATATTTTGGTAGGTGGGTTTTTCTTTCTGGTCTGGTGGATCGTAGTAAGTGTAACAAAAGTCCCTATCCACCAACTATGCTAAAATTCTCCTTTGAAGAATAAACTGTTGTGATGTCTTTTAAAGAAGAGCCATCTGAATGATTTCAAACCTTTGAAAAACCCCTTTCCACCTCAAAGCACTGAAAAGAATGTCCCTGTGTGACCTTTCCTGTTCTTTGAAGTTGCTGAAATAAATGGTAATCATCAAAGAGCATATTATAATCAGTGAAAAGTTAATGAAGAGGGTTCTGTTACATATCTGGCAAACCAGTCTCATTTTGGACAGCAGGATAAGGAAAGTTTTATGGGTTTCCAGAAAAGCTTTAAGCCATCCTTAGGGAAGGGTAAAATTACTGTAATTAAAATTAATTCTGTAGTGAACATTAATGGGAAATGTTGCTATGGCAGACATAGGGATGCTATGTAAAATGTCATAAAAATAATACGTATAGATTTTACAAATATTGTTTGAGATAAGGTAAAGTCTGTGTAGGAAAGAACTGATGTAGCAACACAACAGGTCTAGATAAGTGACCCCCTAATGGACATTAGGAGGAGGTAGAAAGTACAAGACAACGGTTTATAGCCTATAGCCCAGCTTCACTTGTGGATACTAGGAGCTAATACATCAAAGGGCTGTATGTAAAAAGTTCAAAGTGAATTTAGTATCTGGGGAAAAGTGGGATCAAAAAGTCTGACAAACTCTTAAAGGACACTATCTGAATGAGAGGGGAGTGAACTTCCTTGAGAGTTCAGGGAACAGCTAATGCCACTTAGAACATAGCAGGGTCTTTATAAAACCTAGATTTACCAGGATCACAATAGGTAAACACTCAATAAGCAAAAATATGTACACTATTTTTATTTGGTTTTCTCTGAAAAGTTTTGTGAACCCATCTAGCCTTGTGAAGCCTCTCCTGTGTGGCCCTGGAGCAAGAGCTTGGAGTTGTCGGGGATCCGCCAGTACCATCTCCCCGCGTCGGGGCCGCCCACCGGTTGTCGAGTGTCCGCTCACCTTTGATTGGACGTGTCCAGATATGAGACTCCTCGGCGTCCCGCGGGTCCCACGTTTCTGAGGGCTCCTCCACTCCTACACGCTCACCCGTTCCACCGGGTGGTGGCCGCCTATCTGGCCCGGCCACGTATCCATAGATCCTGCAGATTGTCCACAAACGAAATATAAAAATCAACACAAATATTATTGCCAAAGGGTTCCCTGGATCAGGACAGCTGCTTCAGCCTTCTGTAGGCGTCCTCTGATCTCCCCTGGCAATCTGTAGGGGAGAACCCTCCTACCTGGCTCTCACAGAGCTCCTCTTGAGGGCTTGATCAACTCCCCTCTTTATAGTTAATGCTCACTGTTGCCGCTCAGCCCCTAGTCAATTAGTGCCCCTATATTAGGGCCTATACGGTACCCGGCTCCAGCTGGGTCCCAGCCGCTCCCAACCAGTCAACAAAACAGTCTGATGCCCTTCAAGGACTAGCCGATGGGGCCCAAAAACCACCCTGGGACTTATCCTTTCTCCAAAGGTTTCTACTGCGACTCAGAGCAGCTCGCATCCTCTGCAACGTCCTCCGGTCAGCTCCATCCCCTCCGCAACCTACTTCTGGTTCTGCATTGCTGCCGCATGTCAGCTCCGGCCTCTCTTTTATGCTGACCCCATGAGTACCGGCCTCTCCCTTCCCCACGCACCTGGGAAAGGTGGATCCCTGCCTAGCACCTTGGGCCTGCGGGCTCGTGACCAGCGGCCTTCTGCTCTGGCGGAGAGCCCTGGAGCCTGCTGACTCCTTCTCTCCCTCACAGGAGTCTGCCACAGAGGTGGCTCCAGCTGCCTCAGTGTTTACCCACGTTCTCCCCAAAGGAAGGCCCCTGTGTTCTCCTGCCATGGCTTGTATGTTAAGTTCATTTGTGGGGTTCCCTCCTCGAGGGGAAGGCACACTGGGCATCACCACCAGCAGATGCTCCTGGGGCTCCACTTCCCTTACACCCCAGCCATGTACCAGCCTGTTGGTATGGCCAGACAATGGACTGCCTGACCCCGCTTGGGTGCCACAATCAGTGGCATCCTGATCTCACTCTCTCTTGCCCTCAGCTTTCTGTTGGTGCATCAATTTGGCCAGTTGTCTCTTTCCTGAGGGCTGTGGTCTATGGCCTGTAGGCCATGGACTGGCTACAATTCAAAGCATCCTGCCCCATGGATTTATGTGGGTGGGATAGTGACCCCTGGGTCAGCTTAGTGTCATCGGGAGTCCCTGAGCAACCCCTGGGCACTCAGCCCCCAATGTAAATCCTGCAGCCTTTCTCCCAGCCTCCAGGGCTTCAACAGAAAGCCTGGGAAGTCTGCTGCTTCACAGGGGCCCGCATCCGAGACATTGCGGAGAGGATCCCACAGCTCCTTCAGCCCACAGACCACTACCCCATGCTCCTTATTCACGTGGGAACCAATGACATGGCTCGGAGCACCCCCAGTCAGGTCATGAGGCACTACAGGGATTTGGGAACAGGGCTTAGGGGTCTGGGAGCTCAGGTGGTGTTTTCATTGATCCTCCCAGTCTCGGGATATGGGCTGAGGAGGGAGAGGAGGATCCACACAGTGAACCAAAGACTGCGGAGCTGGTGTCATCGGGAAGGCTTTGGCTTCCATGACCACAGCCCGCTCTTTGGCGAGAGAGGCAGCGAGCTGCTGGGAAGAGATGGCCTCCACCTCTCTCGCCTGGGGAGGAGGCTCTTCTCAGCCAGGCTGGCTGACCTGCTCCACTGGGCTTTAAACTAAGCCCGCTGGGGGATGGGGGGACTACTGCCCCTGCTGGCCCACTGAGCAACCCTTGCAAAGCCAGCAGACCAAGGCACTTAAGGGAGCCCACCCCTGCCCCAGCCCTGACACAATCTGTGGGCAAGGCAAGAGCCCCCAAGGGGACACTTGCCTGCCTGCACACTAATGCCAGGAGCCTGGGCAACAAGCAGGAGGAGCTCGTCCTCCTGCTCAGTGCAAAGAATTATGATGTCATTGGGATAACGGAGACCTGGTGGGACTCCACCCATGACTGGACCACGGGTATAGAGGGCTATACCCTGTACAGGAGGGATCGTGTTGACAAAAGGGGCGGGGGTGCAGCTCTCTATGTAAAGGAAAGCTACATGTCCCTGCAAGCTGATGTTGGTGACCGGCATGGACAGCTAGAGACCCTCTGAGTAAAAATTTGTGGGGAATACGGCACAGGGGACACAACGGTGGGAGTCTACTACAGACCTCCCACTCAAACTCCTGAGCTTGACCAGGAGTTCTCCTGGGAACTGACTGAGGCCACTTGCTCCAGGACCTTGGTTGTCATGGGTGACTTCAATTACCCGGACATCTCCTGGGAAGATCACTCAGCAAAATCTGAGCGGTCGCAAAGCTTTCTCCCATGCGTGGATGACCTCTACCTGACTCAAGAAGTCTATGGGCCAACGAGAGGCAAAGCGCTGCTCGACCTGGTACTGGCTACGGGGGACGACCTAATCGGCGACCTAGTGATCGATGGGAAGCTGGGTGACAGCGACCACGAGCTGATCACCTTCACCATCCACTGTAAAGCTGGCAAGTCAGTCAGCAACACAGAAGTCCTTGATGTCAGAAAAGCTGACTTTGACAAGCTCAAGAGGCTTGTCGGTCAGGCCCTCAGGGACCATGACCCCAGGGAGATGGGAGTTCAAGAAGAGTCATTGCTTCTCAAGGAAGCGATCCTCAAGGCACAAGCTAAATCTATTCCAACACGGAGGAAAGGCAGCAAGAAGGCACAGCAGCCCTCCTGGCTCTCCAGGGACCTAGTGGACCTCCTGTGGCTAATAAGGAAAGCCTACAAAGGATGGAGGACGGGTTTCACCTTCAAGAAGGATTATTCTGCGCTGGTCCAGTCCTGCAGGGAGCAAACCAGGAAAGCCAAGGCTGCAACTGAACTCCAACTAGCTTCAAGTATCAAGGACAACACAAAGTCCTTTTTCAGATATGTGGGGAGCCGGAGGAAAAGCAAGGGTAATGTTGGACCCCTGCTAAACCAGATGGGGCAACTGACACCCAGGAAAAAGCCAACCTATTAAACAGGTACTTTGCATCAGTCTTTCATCAGTCCCATGGGACGCCCATGCCTGCTATGGGACAGGGAGATCTGGGTGATGGGGATCCCCTACCCTCCATAAATGCTGACCTCGTGAAGGAACACCTTGAGAAGCTGGATACCTTCAAGTCAGCTGGCCCTGACAATCTGCACCCCAGGGCACTCAAGGAGCTGGCGAGCGTCATAGCCCAGCCCCTGGCACAGATCTTTGAAAGCTCCTGACGCTCTGGTGTAGTGCCCGAAGACTGAAAGAAGGCCAATGTGGTGCCTATCTTCAAGAAAGGGAGGAGAGTGGATCTGGCTAACTACAGGCCCATTAGCCTGACTTCTATCCTGGGGAAGATCTTAGAAAAGTTTATTAAGGAGGCCATCCTTGAGGGACTGGCCCAGGCTAACATCCTAAGGGATAGCCAGCACGGATTTGTTGCAGGTAGGTCTTGTTTGGCCAATCTCATTTCCTTCTATGACCAGGTGACCTATCACCTGGACAAGGGAGAAGAGATTGATGTCATATATCTTGACTTCAAAAAAGCTTTTGATCTGGTATCCCATGATCACCTCTTGGCCAAACTGCCCAGTTGTGGCCTTGGCTCCACCACGATCCGCTGGCTGGGAAACTGGCTCAGTGGTCAGACCCAGAGGGTTGTAATTGATGGCAGTCACTCATCATGGTGCCCTGTGACCAGTGGGGTCCCTCAAGGCTCTGTCCTGGGACCCATACTGTTCAACATCTTCATTAATGATGTGGACATTGGAGTCAGGAGTGGACTGGCCAAGTTCGCCAATGACACCAAACTTTGGGGCAAAGCATCCACGCCAGAAGATAGGCGGGTGATCCAGGCTGACCTGGACAAGCTCAGCAAATGGGCAGATGAGAACCTGATGGTGTTTAACACCAAAAAATGCAAGGTTCTCCACCTTGGGAGGAAAAACCTGCAGCACCCTTATAGGCTCGGCAGTGCTACGTTGGATAGCACTACAGAAGAAAGAGACTTGGGAGTCATCATTGACCACAAGATGACCTTGAGCCTTCAATGCGATGCTGCAGCTAGCAAAGCGACCAAAATGCTGGCTTGCATCCATAGATGCTTCTCAAGCAAATCCCAGGGAGTCATTCTCCCCTTGTACTCGGCCTTGGTGAGGCCGCAGCTGGAGTACTGTGTCCAGTTTTGGGCTCCACAATTCAAAAAGGATGTGGAGAAGCTTGAGGGAGTCCAGAGAAGAGCCATGTGCATGATCAGAGGTCAGAAAAACAGACCTTACAATAGCAGGCTGAGATCTATGAGGCTCTTTAGCCTGGAAAAGCGCAGGCTCAGGGGTGACCTGATGGCCATCTATAAGTTTATCAGGGGTGACCACCAGGATCTGGGGGAACGTCTGTTCACCAGAGCGCCCCAAGGGATGACGAGGTTGAACGGTCACAAACTCCTGCCAGACCATTTCAGGCTGGACATAAGGAAGAATTTCTTTACTGTCCGAGCCCCCAAGGTCTGGAATAGCCTGCCATCAGAGGTGGTTCAAGCACCTACATTAAACACTTTCAAAACTAAATTGGATGCTTATCTTGCTGGGGTCCTATGACCCCAGCTGACTTCCTGCCCTTTTGGCGGGGGGCTGGACTTGATGATCTTCCGAGAACCCTTCCAGCCTTAATGTCTATGAAATCTATGAAATCTTTCCAGCCATAAGCTAATGCTGTTCCCACATGAGCTGAGAGAGCAGGAATCATGGCACAGTATCCTGAGCACAGGAATATTGTTACTGAAAATCATGACAAGCATCAGAGAGAACCCTGATGCTTTTATGAAAGAAGCGGGGGAAGGCTCGCTTGTTGTTCATTTCCCACAAGATTATGTGCCTGGTGCATTTGTGCCTGAACCAGATCTGCTACTACACTGTCAGAGGAGAGAAGGGCACAAGAGGGGAGCAAAGCAGTACTACGCCAATCTCAGGTGGTGCTGGGCTGAAGGGAAGCTAGTGGTAAATGTTCAAGCAAGCTTGTAGTACATATAAGTGGTATCAGGATGAAAACTCACAGGGTAAAGGAGCTACCATTAACCCTTTGACACCTTTCTTGAGTCAAGTGGAAGATTGGCACAATATAGAATCTCAACAATTTATCAGATAGGCTGATAGTCTAATGGTCTGCAGTGTGAAAGCTGTGATAGTCTTGATTCTGTGGGTCTGGGTCCTTGAATTGGTGCCCCTACAAATCTGAGCAATTTCCAAGAGTAATCCAAAAATTATTACTCCTCTGAGAGTAAAAACAGCCCTTCCTCCTAGGTTAGTAAGTAACTGGTTTAAGGATTTTCTTAACTCTAAGTAGCATGTGGAAGTACATGGATGTAAGTGATGGCAGCATTATAGGAAAGCGTAGGCAAACAGGTGACCACTGGGCCACCAAAAGATATTAACAACAAATGGTTTATATTTTTTAAACGTAATTGTAACAAAATGAAACATGAAAATAATTTTGGGGAAGCCCTTTTGTTTTTAAGGTTAATGGTTGTATCTTTGAGCTGAACTGGTAAAAAATACTGCCCAAATTTTTTTCTTCTTCAGTTTTCTTACAGTGAATTTTCAGTTCTTTTCTGACTTTAAATAGAGTACACAGAGCTCAGAACAACACTTTTTCACTCTGTTAGTTAGATCAGTGTGAAACTCTTGTAATGCAGTATTAAATCAGGATCATAGCATATAATAATTGACCTTATCCAAAGACTTCAAAACTGTTAACTGGTTAGTTATGTAATGGTCACAACCAAGTGGATGGATAGGTGATTGTGACCTGTACTATAGTGTATAAGAACTAAAACAGTGTGTAGATAACTTGCTCAATGCCCCATGCAGTATCAGCAGGCAAAACAGTACTGACAGAATAAGAAGCTCCTAGCTTACAGTCCTGTGTTGAGATCACAGAACCACACGACTTCACTGATTTACAAAGGTCAGAAGAGTGAGGGAATGACCATTTGGGTGTGCAGTTTCTTACCCATTACACACAGCTCTCAGGACACGAAGCAATGGAACAAAGCACTGGCAGATAAAATTAAACCTTGGGCCCATATTTTCAAAAAAGCCTCTCTCTCTCAGCAGTATAACTCATCAAAAAAAGTATTTTTCCTGTGAAAAAAATTTGCATTGCATTGAAAGCTGAGGGTTTTTGATTTTTTCCCCAGATCTCAACCAACATAGATCAGCTTGGAGGATTTGCAAATGCACATTTGCATTTGCAATATATCTGAAAGCAGGTATTTTCTGCAGGAATTTGTATGAGGCTGAAACTTCAGCTTTCCACTGTGTTGTAAAAAATGTTAACAGAAAATGACCCATCAGTCCTTCTCAGGAGAATCTATTGTAACACTTTTTGGCCAGATTTTCAAAAGAACTTAGGCCTCATTACACTTAGTTTTTTTGAGAATCTAGACACTTACCTTGGTGTCTAAATGGGGTCTGATATTTTTTTTTCTTGACCCAATTCTGTCTGTTGAGTATGTCTGGAAATACTGGCAGTAGCATCTCATGAGGTGGATGGAAGGGGGGCCATACTTAGGGAGGTGATTAGCTGCCTTTGTGTCTAACCCTGTGGAGTACAGGACTTGTCCTAAGATCTGGTAATTATAATTATACTGCACAGTTCTTTGTGCATTGTTTAATATTCTGTTTATTGATTCATGCAGCTGACTGCAACACTTAGGAGATACGTTTCCTGAACCAAATAAACCGAAAAGGAAGAAAAATATCTAGAAGAAATAAGTTGCAGGTACTCTTCAGTTCCAACATCCCTATAACTTTTGCAGTCCCAGTACGCCACTCTACTCTGCATTTAGCCATCTGTATAAACATGCCTTGTTACTATGGTAACTGGTACATCAAGTGTTCTTTTTATTAAATGGTACCTCTGAGATACAGAACACCTTCTGAGCTGAGAACAAACATGATGATGAGTTACCTCCATTCTTTATAATTTGAGAGAAAGATGTGCTATAGGAAACAGAATCAACATATTTTTGCCTTTAAAGTGGAGCTGGTCAGAATTTTTTCCAGTAAAACAAAGCATCACAGGAAAATGTGGATTCATTGAGCCCAAAATGTCTCGTTCAATATATCTCAGGTTCAAGGATCTGTCTGCTGA
The DNA here is from genome assembly GCF_052110815.1 of Crocodylus siamensis. NCBI lineage: Eukaryota > Metazoa > Chordata > Crocodylia > Crocodylidae > Crocodylus > Crocodylus siamensis. The sequence goes on from NC_143398.1 coordinate 109,324,426, forward strand.
ATCAAGGCAGGGCTCAGAGGGGTCCCAGGCGTGGTAAATTTGGTTGGTTATTAGGTGCTGCCATAAGAAACAAGATTAATAATGACGATCATCAAGAAGATAATACAGGGATCTGGACTAACTTCGAGAAGTTCCCTCCAGCCCTATTTTTCTATGACTCTGTGCATCTGAACTTTGCCATGTAAGCCTTTTACAAAAGGTTATTGTAAGGTCTACAGTAAAAGAAACTTAGTCTCCTTGTCTGAATGGTTTAGGTCTAATGCTCTGGTTAATGCACTCAGATGGAAGAGCTGACGTTAGTTCTTTTATTGTATCAAAAAGCAGAAGTGCCTTTCAAATGTACCAGGTTATAATGGCTTCTTTCTGTTAGAACTGACACCTGGCAGAACCACCATAGGGTCTCTAAATGGTTCTGACTGACAAACTAAGCAGCAAAATCTATTGTGTGCTTACAGTGATGTTAAGGCAGAGAAGAAGTGTCATGTCTGACAAATACGAGGAAAAAGAATCAAGCTGGAGTTTTTAATATATAACTGCACTTGGCTATGTTATTTTTCTTCAGCTATGTAAATACTGGTGAGTGAAACAATCAGGAGTGTAACAGTTTTGTGCCCATGTCAGCTTATTTCTCCTCCAGTGCACCATTGACACACTGCATAAAGTCAATTCTTCACTGACTATAGTTGGAACTATGTCTCCACTATTCTGTCCCTATACAGAAGGGAAGACATCAGGCAAAATGTTCCACTTATCCTATAATAAGCATGTCTAACTGCTGTCTGTCGTAGCAAATTACCAACGTATGTTTTATTCCATACCAATGTGCCATTCTCAGACAATTGGCTTCCAGGCAGTTCCTAATGCAATGAGGATGTGTCTGACAATACAGTGCTATCATATGTGGATGGTATGTGTAAATGTGTAGAAGGAATCTTCTAAAAAGCAAGAGTTTAAATCCTTTTGTAGTAATTCCTGGGCATGTTGGGATTTCATTATATTCTTCTAGAATGAGCAATTAAAGATTTTCTTACCATCTTGAGATAAGCCAACTAACTCAGTTACTGTTGGAAATCATTTTAGCACTTCCTCAAAAAAAGAGATTAATTTCCTTACAGTAGAAATATGATATATCTGTAACCAACACAGAATGGATTTCTTCAAAATAGTTCTTATCTCTTTTGACATGTGTGAGGGAGCGGCGGCTAGGGGCGACCGTGAGCTCCCTAGCGCCGCCTACCGTCACGTTAGGGTGACGTAGCACCCTCAGAACCTCGCCCGCCATGACTTTGATGGTAAAATATATAATGTGGAGGCTGCCAGTTTCCCTAATGGACGGTCTAGTTGTTCGTCCCTATTCCAGACGGGGTATCTATGCGCTTCCTGCCTTAAGGGCAACGCGTGCCTCCAAGCCTCCCCCTCAGCACGCCCCAAGCCTCGCAGCTGTTCCGGGGGACGCTTGTATGGTCCCTCGCCCCTCGGGTGCCCTTGTTCTCACTCTCGAGCACCGGGGCTCTTCGCCCACCTGGCGCCTCCTTGGGTCGGGCCCCAATCTCTCGCCCGTTCCCCGCGCCCTGGGCCTGTCACGCTGGCGCCCAGCTACTTGCTGGCGCCTCCTGGGTCGGCTCGCCAGCGCCGCTCACTACCGGCGCCCCCTGGGCCGGGTCCTAGCCGGCGCATGGCTAATCGCCGGCTCTGTCTTAAGTCTGGAGCGCTCCCGCCGCCCTAGCCTCGGCGCCCTTGGGCCAGCACGCTCTCGCCACCCTAGCCTCGGCGCCCTCGGGCCGGCACGCTCCCTCTGCCCGGATCTCGGCTCTATCACCGCCCTAGTCCTGGCGCCCTCGGGCCGGCGCACTCCCTCTGCCCGGATCTCGGCTCTCCCGCCGCCCTAGTCCTGGCGCCCTCGGGCCGGCGCACTCCCGCCGCCCTAGTCCTGGCGCCCTCGGGCCGGCGCACTCCCGCCGCCCTAGTCTCGGCGCCCTCGGGCCGGCGCACTCCCGCCGCCCTAGTCTCGGCGCCCTCGGGCCGGCGCACTCCCGCCGCCCTAGTCTCGGCGCCCTCGGGCCGGCGCACTCCCGCCGCCCTAGTCTCGGCGCCCTCGGGCCGGCGCACTCCCGCCGCCCTAGTCTCGGCGCCCTCGGGCCGGCGCACTCCCGCCGCCCTAGTCTCGGCGCCCTCGGGCCGGCGCACTCCCGCCGCCCTAGTCTCGGCGCCCTCGGGCCGGCTTCTAGCCTGAGCTCTATCACCGCCTAGTCCTGGCGCCCTCGGGCCGGCTCACTCTCGCCGCCCTAGTCCTGGCGCCCTCGGGCCGGCTCACTCTTGCCGCCCTAGTCCTGGCGCCCTCGGGCCGGCTCACTCTTGCCGCCCTAGTCCTGGCGCCCTCGGGCCGGCTCACTCTTGCCGCCCTAGTCCTGGCGCCCTCGGGCCGGCTCACTCTCGCCGCCCTAGTCCTGGCGCCCTCGGGCCGGCTCACTAGGCCTGGCGCGCTAGCCTTAGCTCTATCGCCACCCTAGCCTCGGCGCCCTTGGGCCGGCGCTATCGCCGCCCTAGCCTCGGCGCCCTTGGGCCGGCGCTATCGCCGCCCTAGCCTCGGCGCCCTTGGGTGGCTAGCTAGGCCTGGCTATTCGGCCCCTCTCCGGGGCCTTGCCCCTCAGGGGCCTCTACCGCGCTCCCTGCGCTGTGCCCCTTTGGGCTTCCCCCCCCTGGGGCCGACACACCACGCGCCCCGTCTCTGCCCTGCTCCGGGGCTTTGCCCTCTCTAGGGCTGACTCCGCGCCTCTTGCGCTCTGTCCCTGCCCCACTCCGGGGCTAAACACCGCCCTTATGGGCCAGGGTCTGTAACCCCGCACACCGCGCCTCCCTGGCGCACTATAATGCCCAGCAGCACCGACACTAGTGCCCCTGGCACTGTGCCTCAACTGGGCACTGGGAACCCCCAAGCTGTTGGGCAAGCTCCCCTTGAGGCCTCCTCGCTCCCCTACAGCCTCACCCGGTCCTCCGGTGTAAACTGTAACTCAAAGTCCAGCCCTCTGGCTCCAACATAAACAGAGGCTCCACACGCCTAACAATCACTCCAAGCCCTGCCTGGGCTCTCAGTCCTACCTGCAGTCAGGGTGATCTTGTTCCCTGCATCATCGCGGCCTGTTAGTGGGGTAAGGCTGCAAGCACTAACTCAGGCCACTCAGCTCGAGCCGCAGAGCTCCTGCTCCTGCAGCAGCCAGAAGGGAACTGTGTCTCAGGCTCTGGACTACGCTGGTTATAAAGGCCTGGCCCTGCCCCCTTCCGGCCATGTGACCACCTGGTTGTCCTGGCAACCAGGCACCTGAGCTGCCTGGGTGATTGACAGCTCTGCCAATCACCCTCTCAATCACGGAGCACCTCTGTGACTCCGTGACAACATGCTTACAAACACAGCAGTACACAAATCACCTTCATATTAACTAAAAGTGTCTCTTTATTATTAATTAACAGACCAAGTCCCCTTGAAGTACTGTGTTACGTTCTTGTGTGTCTCCATTCAAGTTAATCTGGAATCTGTAATGGCTACCAAGCTTGTCTAGCCATCACTTCCTTAATATAGGTGAGGAAGTCCATGACTTCTGCTCACTGTATGATGCTGGGTCTGCCACTCCATTGAAGAATACACTTTGAGAACTTATTACTGATATATAAGTATAAATCCCACAATAACAGGTATACTCAGGTTCCTTTCACTCCATACCAAGGCAGCTGACATCATTTGGGTTGTCCTTCCTCAGTTAGCCATGTTTGAAGCTACCATACCACAGCCCACTAGGATGGGGCTTCCCTTGTGAAACTTTCTCAGTAGACATATGTAACAAGTCTGTCTGTCTCTTTAACAGAGAACAGTCAACCATGTTGAGAGAGCTCAGCTACAGGACGTTTGGATAATGGGTGCTTTAAACTCAGTGGAGAAAGCAGAAAGGCTGAAAATGGTGAGGGGACATTTTGCAAGCAGGAAGCAAGTTTGTGAGTGGTTACCAAGGACAAGCTAGGCTGTTGTGCTGGGGTCAGAGCCAAAGGGTCTCCTCCTAGTGTTAGAAATGGAGTATTGTTAGAAATGCACAGTTTGCATCTCGCACTTGATAAGAAAGAAACACTGCCAAGGCCTTTTTTTTCTTGGCCAGCCTTGCCACAGTTTTTCTTAAATCGCAGACTCTCCCCCAGCCTCCCCCTAGCTTTTCTCATGCAGATTACAGAAGCTGGAATTCAACTGGCTGTGTCCTTGAAAGGGGGGGGAGGTTAAACTCTTGGTGACCTAAAGAACTTTCTGAGCCTGCACAATTAGCTGATGCATATTTACTTCTCCGCCCTGCATACTTAAGTAGTTAATTATAATATACATGCGATGGATGTAGTGATGTAACCACATGTATGTTTGTATGAAACGGAAATGAGCTGTAAGAGTTCCTGTTTCTGCACACGTGCCCAGGAGGAAAAGGATAAATACAGCCTGCAAAAATTCCTTGGGGGTTCGGAGTAATCTGAGTTTTTGACTCTGCTCTGACCCTATTTGCAAATACACCTTTTGTGCTGCTAAATGACTGTGTGTCTGAGATTCTTTGCGAGCCTCCAAGAAACAAACCGCAATCTTTTGCAACACTAGTGTCTGGAATATAGCAGAAGGGTTTGGTTTGGTTTTTTGTTGTTGTTGTTGTTTCCTGCTCAAAGATTGAGCATCATTTGTGAGAGTTGGCTGGGGTGCTTCTCAAGGAGCAAAACCTGCCTTCCGAAACTTGCAGGTTATGTAAACCACTTATAGTCTGGTCTTCTGAGTTCTTCTGGGTCCCTTTCTGACATCACTTCAAGCTCATCATTTTGAGTCAACTTAAATCACAAGTTTAATCAGTTCAGTTTCCATTCACCATTCATCTACACTGTAGATGTATGTTATATAGATCTTTGTTATGTTACTAGACTATTATTTCCTGAGTTTTGATGCTTCCATGCTGTGGTATTTTGTTACGATAAGGCTACAAATTCCAATTACAGTGGGATTAATGGTAGCTCTTTGGTAACTTGCAGAAACAATCATATGCATCCTATCATCAAAGGAACAGCTCAACACAAAACAAAGGTGTAGATTCCTATATTCCTAGATTCCAAATAAGAGTTTTGTCAGTGACTTCAATGGAAGCAGTTTTCTTCCCTGATATACAGAGCAGCATATGGTACTTTCCTACAAGAAAAACTGACAAATCTTTACCTTCTGCAGAAGTAAGCGCAATCAAAGCCAACAACAGAATGGAGCCATCATCTTTCCTAATCAGGCTGCCTAGGGGGAGAAAGCAATCTATTAAAGACAGCTAACCTTTGATGGCAGTGAATTCTCAATGGGCAGATGCCATTCTGCAGCACTCACCTTGAAGCTGGTCTGGAGCACTTAGTCATGTCCCTACATCTCTACAGGAGGTGGAGGTAGTATCTTCACTTGAACATGTCTTTTTCTAGATTTTATTCTAGCTTCATTAAACCTTACATATATGCAACTTGGTTATATCACATATGACAACAGGTTCACAGTGCAGAGGCAGGTTTTCATTTATTCTAAAGCAGTGTAAAGGAAGTTTATGGTAAATGGAAATTCAGACCCTGCCTTATTAGACAAGCTATGGTATATAAAGAGAAAATAAACTAAAGAAAAGAAAGCAAAGAGATGGGGAGCTAGTAGCAAATGAGAAGAATCTGCTAAGCAACAGGAGAAAACCTAATAATCCAAAAGTACTGAAAATATCAGCAGTGGTGAAAAAAGCATTGCAGAGTGATGCCTGGTAGCAAAAAAGTTGGGTGGTTATAAGAGATTCAGAAAAAAGCAGGAGATCTACAGTAATGCTTTTACTAGCCTTAGGAAAAGGTAATACATCAAGACAAGACCATGGTCATCCTAAAGAATCAATTTGTCAAAGGAGGTAACAAAACTAAGAATGACTTGGCTTTATTTTTACTATTTATTGTTAGTTGTTTTTTTAGAGATGTATTTGTGCTCTGTGGGAAATTCAGAGAGAAAGATTAGTTCTGTACTCTATCAGAACTGTACATACCCATGTAGTGACAAATACAATCCAACAAAGCTGTAGGCTCTGGGTTTTTCCATCTATAGAACCTGTCAAAAGAGCCAAAGCCACAAACTGAGTTAGCATCTGTCTACACTGTTCACACACCTCAGAGTTTAAAGCATGTATACCCAGACTATAATACTCTCAGGGTCACCATTGAGAAGCATGCCTTATGGACTCAGCTCCCACTAACTTGTTCTGTATCCTACAAAGGAGGCACTATGCCCAATTTAGAGAACTGCTGAGTGCACGCCAAGACTTGCTCTTAGGCACTTTCTCTTTGGGTTTTTGTGTGTTCTCAGAAGGGCTCTAAGACAGTGATTCTCAACCCATTTGTACACATTGATGGCAAGTCTTGACCTAGTGCCCCTCACTCCTGACCCACTGGCTCCAGTCCCCAGCCCCCAACCCCACAGTGTATAAGCAGCCTTTTGGAGGCTGAGGGGAAAACCTATGGTTTCCCCTGTTTTTCTCCTTTAAAGGAGAATCCATTTTTAAAGGTTGTTCACAGCCTTTTCATATATCCTTGTGACCCACTTTTGGATCATGACCATGGGCTAAGAAACACTGCTCCAAGACAACCATATTGCCTCATTTCCAGGACTAGTCTTGTGCTGAATGGGAGTGAGTGGGTAGAGCATGCTTCTCAGCAGAGATTTCATGTGTGTCATGGAACAGTGCAGACAACCTCTTTGGTTCACGTTTCTAGAGCTCTCATTGCTGGAGACCAGTACTTGACAGAAAATAAAACAATCAGCCCATACTGAGGTCATCTTGTGTAGAGCTATTTCTGCATGGTTCTCTGTAATGGCAAGGCTTCTATCATCTGACAATATTATGTCACAACCCAGAATCCATGTAGCTAGGAAAACAAATGCATTTTTCCTTTCTTTTTTTAAAATAAATGTAATGAGCTTTGGAAACTGCCAAACATTTGAAAAAAGGATCTGAACTATTTAGATATTTTGGAATAGTGCTAAAATGGTGAGGAAGTTAGAACTGATTCTCCTATCTTTAATTTAAATGATCCTAAAGCTGTTCCTCCTAATTGTGATCTGGTAACATTCTTGGGCTCTGTAACAGGGAACCCCAGCCCCTGTTACTGGTGAAGCCAGAGAAGACAGGTATTTAAACATAGCCATGCAGGTGGGCTCAGCCTGGCACTGATGAAGGCAGTGGATTAGTGATTGACCAGCTGCACCTGGCATTACAGTGCAGCAGGCCTGGTCAAGTGACTGAAAGTAATCTGGGCTAGGAAATTTAAATCCAGCCTAAGGTGCGTGCATATGTGTGCACATGTAGATAGTCGTGTACTCTACCCAGGGAGCTAGGAGAGGAAGTGTCCTAGGCAGGTAAGGCTTGTGGGATGACTTTATGAAGGAGACTTCTTATTTCTTTTTAGAAAAGACAGTTTGTACTTTTTGGCTTACATTTTGATTGAGTTGGGCTTGTGGACCCCTGGACTGAGTTGTGGCTATAGGGGTGGAGGAGGTTGTAGATAGGGGACCTGGGTGTTCCTCCAATTGTTTTTTCATAGGGGCTAAAAGGTACCCCCAATCCAAAGGCAGTCTTTATCACACAAAAATAGAACTCTAAAAAGATGAGAAGACCACTGAGGCAGGTTCTAAAACCCAGAAACCGAGGTCTTTACCAGTGGTCCAAGATGAGCATGGCCAGAGAGAAAAAGGGGCCTGGGCTTTAACAGCTGGGGCCCTGACAAGCCCTCAGAGACCCACAAGGACATGACTAGAGTGATGGGTCTGGTGGGCCTAAACAGGCTGACTACAGGGCTACTACCAATCCTAGGACTTTCTTCCATTTCCCAATTTCCAGTACTATCAAAGGTATGTCAGAAAAGCAGCAGATGCATCAGGAGGCCAGGAGAAGGCCGTACCTAAACTACAAGCTCACATCTATGTAAAAGAACACTCCCCATCTGCAAAACTTGTGAAAAAATCACGTTTTGCTATTGAAAAAGCAATGAAGTTCTTTCCATTCCCCCCCCCAAATATTCCACAAAAATCAAGAACTTGAAAATATCCAATTATCCATGGAGATACTTACAAAGATGCCCTAGAGGAACAGAAAGTTTTCTGAGGATATGTGGTTTCACATTAGGGTAAACCACAAAAGGTTCAGAGTTTGGTTTGTTGGGGATAAGCAACCAAAGTTCTGGCTGCAGGTTCTGAACTTTTTAACGCTTTATGGTCTGATGTCTCACAGGAGGCTTCCTCTCTACTCCAATACAATGAATCACTCCTCCACATTTTCCTCTTGACTGTTTCATAGGTCTTTTTGAGGGTATCCTTTAATATCAGGTCCCCTTGATGATGTATCTGGGTACTCTCTCCAGAGTTTTCACAGAAACCTTCTGAATTGCTCCCTACTTGTCTAGTCATGGTGAACCAACATTGTCTGCTGTTCACCTGTGTATTGTAGGCCCCTCTTCTCATTGCTACTCCCAATGAGAAGCCGGACCCAACATTTTGATTCTGGGTTCCATTGACACTGTTTTATCTTCTAACTCTCTATAGGAAAGTATAACTCCTATTCTTGGGTTTGTTAAGGAGAGGTCTGCCTACTCCTTTGCTTATCAGAACTAGTTACCCAAATCTGTATTTATTACCCTACGTATTTATAGGCAAAAGAGTCCTGCTAAGAGGAGTCAATATCTGTGGGCATGATCCAAAGCTACTTTTGAGATGATACAGACCTGTCCCCCAGAATGATGATGGACTACAAGTGGGAAATGCATCACACTCTAGAATTCCCATCAGTAGGGGATAGATACATGAGATTTAATATCAGACTGTTCTACTCTGATTAGTGAGGAGGACTGCCATTCCCAGGCTAGATTTCATAGATCCCCTTGAGAAGCATCTATGGATGCAAGCCAGAGTTTTGCTCACTTTACCAGCTGCAACTTCGCATTGGTGGCTCATATTCGTCTTGTGGTCAATCATGACACATCCTCAGGAGGCCTCAAATGCCTCTACACAAATGCTCTTAGTATGGGAAACAAGCAGGACAAACTTACCCTCCTGCTAGCTGACATCAACCCAGACATAATGGGGCTTACTGAAACATGGTGGGACCCAACGCATGACTGGGCAGTGAATATCAAGGGCTATAGGCTGTACAGGAGTACAGGATGGGAAGGAAATGTGGGGGCATGGTGCTCTACATTAAGGAGGAATACACATCCTCGTCAATTAGCAAAGAATCAGAGGAGGGGCAAGACCTACTCACAACAAACCCATGTTGGCTATCCCTCAGGATGTTGCCATCAGCCAGTTTGTCAAGAATGGTCTCTTTGATCATTTTTTCCAAGATCGTCCCTGGGATAGAGGTCAGACTGATAGACCTGTAGTTCCCCAGATCTACTTTCCTTCCTTTCTTGGATATACAAACAAAGTCTATCCCATCTCGGAGAAAAGGCAGCAAAAGGGCACAGCAGGCCTCTTGGCTCTGCAGGGAACTAGCAGACATTCTGTATCTAAAAAGAAAGACCTACAAAGGATGGAGAACTGGATCCACCTTGTGGCAGGAGACCTACTCTCGGAGCCCCTCTGGACATGCAGCTCCACCCTCCTGCAATGGGCCAACCGCCTGCTTACTCTCCTGCCACGCCTTGATCTTACTTGTGATTAACAGATGATTGGAATCAGTGGGAGGCTGCCCATTTTTATGCGCCCCGATGACAGGGGGTGTTGTCTGCAGCTCCTTTTCCTCCCCTACACCGCAGCCAAAGCCTCGCAGATGGTGCTGATATGATCTGACTTGGGCCTTGTTATTATGTCTCGGCCCCTCATTTGCTCTCGGGGCTCCTCACTGCTCCTCCTCACTCTCGGGGCTCCTCGCTGCCCCCCTAATCAGGGCTCTTCGCTGCCTCCCTAGCTCCAGGGCTTCTCGCTGCCCCCTAGCTCTGGGGCTTCTCGCTGCCCCCTAGCTCCAGGGCTCCTTGCTGCCCCCCTACCTCGGGGCTGGGCCAATGCACCCCCAGACAAAGCTGTGCCCTCTCCAGCACCAGGAGACCCCACACTATCGTGGAGTTCCTATGAGGCCTCCTCCAAGCCCTTATAGCCTCACCTGGTCCTCCAGTGAAACAGAAAACACAAAACGCAAAGCCCCCGGGCTACAACACAAAAGCTAGACTGTTCTGGTCAAAATACGAATCTCTCCCTACCAGAGAGAGAGTGAGAGAGCGCATCAACCCCCAGCAGGAATCAGGGGATGTTCCAACTGTCAGAGTTCTCCCCTTTGTTCTGGCTGAGTTCCTCCTCCCTCGGCTGCCGGAAGGGAACTGCCCTCCTGGCCTTCTGCCTGGGCTTAAGCAGGGCTAAGCTTCGCCCCTTCCTGGCTCTAGGTTTCCCTGGTTGCTAAGGCAACCAGCACCTGCACAGTCCTGGTGAGTGGCACCTGAGCTTCCCCCTTCCCACCACTAGGGGTCTCTCCCGAGCCATTTCTGCTACTCAGTCGCAGGGCACCTGAGAGCTCTGGACACACCTCCAAGGAGGAATATTCTGCACTAGTCTGGACCTGCAAGGGGTGAACCAGGAAAGCCAAGGCTGCAACTGAACTCCAACTAGCTACAAGCATCAAGGACGTTAAAATCCTTTTTTAGTTATGTGGGTAGCAAGAGGAAAAGCAAGGGCAACACTGGACCCCTGCTAAACCATATGGGACAACTGACAACCAATGCCCAGGAAAAAGCCAACTTGCTAAATGGGTACTTTGCATCAGTTTTTCACCAGTCCCAAGGGATGCCCCTGCCCATTACAGAACAGGAAGGCCTGGGTGAGGGAGATTCCTTACCCTCCATCAATGCTGACCTCATTAAGGAACACATTGAGAGGCTGGATACCTTCAAGTCAGCTGGCCCTGACAGCTTGCACCCCAGGGTACTCAAGGAGCTGGCAAGTATCATAGCTCAACCCCTGGCATGGATCTTTGAGAATCTTGGTTCTCTAGTATAGTGCCCGAAGACTGGAAGAAGGCCAATGTGGTGCCTATCTTCAAGAAAGGGAGGAAAGTGGATCTGGCAAACTACAGGCGCATCAGCCTGACCTCTGTCTCGGGGAAGGTCTTAAAAAAGATTATCAAAGAGACCATTCTTAATAGACTGGCCTATGACAACATCCTGAGGGAAAGCCAGCACAGGTTTGTTGTGGGTAGTTGCTTGACCAATCTCATTTCCTTTCACGAGCAGATGACCTATCACCTGGACAAGGAAGAAAAGATTGATGTCATATATCTTAACTTATAAAAGCCTTCAATCTGGTATCCCATGATCACCTCTTAGCATAACTAGCCAACTGTGGCCTCAGCTCCACCATGATCTGCTGGCTGGGGAATTGGCTCCGTGGTCAGACCCAGCAGGTGGTGATTGAAGGAAATCAATCGTCATGGTGCACTGTGACCAGTGGGGACCCTCAAGGCTCTGTACTTGGGTCTATACTATTCAACATCTTCATTAATGATGTGGACATTGGTGTCAGAAGTGGACTGGCTAATTTCACCAACGATACCACACTCTGGGGTAAAGTGTTCATACCTGAAGACAGGAGGGCGATCCAGGCTGACCTTGACAGGCTCAGGAAATGGATGGATGAGAGCCTGATAGTGTTTAACACCAAAAAATGCAAGGTTCTCCACCTTGGGAAAAAAAACTTGCAGCATCTTTGTAGCCTCAGCAGTGCTACGCTGGTTAGTGCTATGGATGAAACGGGCTTGGGGTTCATGATTGACCACACGATGAATATGAGCCGTCAATGTGATACTGTGGCTAGTAAAGCAAGCAAAATGTTGGTTTGCATCCATACATGCTTCTCAAGCAAATCTAGGATGTCATTCTCCCATTGTACTCGGTCTTGGTGAGGCTGCAGCTGGAGTACTGCATCCAGTTTTGGGCTCCACAATTCAAAAAGGATGTGGAGAAGCTTGAGAGGGTGCAGAGGAGAGCCATGCACATGATCAGAGGTCAGGAAAACACACCTTATGATGAAAGGCTGAGAGCTATGGGACTCTTCAGCGTGGAAAAGTGCAGACTCAGGGGTGATCTGGTGGCTGCCTATAAGTTTATCACCAGGATCTGGGGAAACATCTGTTCACCAGAGCACCTCAAGGGATGACAAGGTTGAACAGTTACAAAGTCCTCCATGACCATTTCAGGCTGGACATAAAGAAGAACTTCTTTACTGTCCCCCAAGGTCTGAAATTGACTGCCACCGGAGGTGGTTCAAGCACCCACTTTGAATGCCTTCAAGAGACATTTGTATGTTTATCTTGCCGGGATCCTATGACCCCTGCTGACTTCCTGTCCCTCGGGCAGGGGTCTGGACTTGAAGATTTTCTGAGGTCCCTTCCAGCCCTAATGTCTGTGAAATCCATGAAATTTATGAAACTGATAATGAGGAAAGCTTGTCAGTCTGTCAGCCAGCTTCCTATGGCCATCTCACGTTGGACTGGTATCCAGGCAGGAACTTCTGAGGTAAGTGCCCAATTGCCTTTATCCAATTGTAGATTTTGGGGAAAGCTTGGACCCCTTGCCTTCTCATAATCTTTCCATTGACTTCAAAACATTTTGGAATAAGCCCTATTTTTGAATCCACATCAGAGTCAAGAGTGAGGAAGCCAGAGACTGGAGCCTGGTCATTTTAGGCACTCTTATGTGAAATAAACTTGAATTTTAAGAGTGCTCTTTAAATAGGCGCACTTTATTCTAATGTAGATGATAGATATCCTTTAGAGACTTTTTAAAATTTCTATCTGCTGAAGAGATTCCAAAAGACATGAGATTGACCGATTAAGGAGTAATAAGAAATGAATATGCCATCGACTGTCCATAATAATCACACTGGTTTGAATCCAAACACTTTCGAAAGTTCTAGTTAGGCCCCACTGCATAAATATATAAAAAAGCATCAGTAAAAGCTGTCACCGCTAATTTTTGAAGTACCATACCTTCACGACAGAAAACTTAAAAGAAGTCATCCAGTCTAAACCAAGTTAAATTAAGGATATTTGATGTGTATATATTCTCCAGCAATTATTGATAAGATACTGGGGAAGCAGTACTCAGTGGGCCACATATGACAGACAAATATTAGTTGTACAGGGTTAAGAATTCTAGAACTTGATAAATACCATATATTTTTTCCTTAATATTTTCTTCAGTTTTTAAATTAGCTCACTTTACTGAGGCTCATGACCTTTTTCTGTTCCTTTCTGAAACCAAGTTTACCTGATTCAAATCCTTAGAGAAAATAGTTTGGAGATGCATTTAATTTGCCTTTGAGATTCATCCCGTGAAGATTACATATCAGAATTACCTGAGGAATTATCCAACACTCAGCTACCCAGACACAAAAGCCGGAAACCCATGTGCCCTTCACTTAGAAATATTTTATACTGAATTATTCTCTATTTAACATTATGTTATTCAGAAGTCTGTTTTTCTTTTGATACACATGCATTTAGTCTTATGAATATCTTCCCCCATGGAATATTGGAATATTAGTATGCACATTTGTTTTCTTTCCCCCCTCTAGGCTGTGAAAGAAACACCATCCATAAGGGCAGATGTGCATATCCTATACACATTTCAGAATAGGTGGGCTGTTTTGTGTGAAAAGGACGTCCTTTCCATCTTCCGCAATGTTCATCGGTAACAACAGCAGTTATGCATAAGTGTCCAGGAGAGAAGTTTAGTCGTTCCAATATATTTGATGTGGATGTTGCAGAATGACTTGTTTGGCAAAAAATTCTGTTAATATCAGTAGAGCTGAGATCCCACCTATATTTTATCTGGTTATACAAGTAATGCATGTTACAATCCTCTTCCTTCCCCAAACTGGTCCATACTGATGTTTCAGAGGTACAGAGAAAGAAAATAATCCAGAGGATTTGTACATATATGCTGGGGGGAGGGAGGGTGGGGGAATGAATGGCATAATAAAGAACATTCACCAAAAAAATATTGTTTCTAATATTTCCACAGTCACTGCAGTGATTTGGACATCATGTACCTGTATTAACATACCAGTGGGAATTCAGATCATCTCTTTTTCCACATCTCCAGTAATTTTCCTACCTAGTTCTTAAATCTGCTGTCCATTTGAAGTTTTCCAGTCCCAATTCCATCCCATTTTTCTCTGTTTGTTTGTTTGCCCTGTTTAGAGTTGGGTATAACTAAAATAAAGGGAATGGTACAAAACACATACAGTAGGTAGTGAAGGTCAAAGAATTCATATGCTGAAACTGAACTAAATTTCTTCCCTGTGGAGAAACAGCAGTTGATAATCTCCTAAATATTCACCTTAGTGAACATACACAGCCTGAAAGCCCTCTTGCTTTAGCTAGGGATGGTTTGGGAAATGCCATTGACAATCACTATGGAAAAGGTGAGCTTAAACACTGAGCCTGCAATAATTCTTCAGTACCTTAAGGGATAGAATTGCTGCAGTTTTGACAAGAAGAAAGCACAAGAAAAATAGGTGACATTTCCCATCAGTATTGTCCTGATGGACTCCTAAAGTGCAGCCAATTCTGCTTCTTCATACACTTTGCCATGCTGTCAGACAACAGCATGAGTGGAAAATGATGAGTTCTGCTGTTTGATCAATCAGTGAGAGATTAGGTTGGCCCACCTTTATCCCTGTTACATGACTGCTCTTGGCTGTTAGTGACAGTTATTAGATACTTTATTGATGAGAGGGACTTGGGCACTATTTGTGGATAGCTCAATTGATGCAAAACTGCAAACTTTCCTTATACATAACAAACCACCTCATCTTCAACTCACCATGCAGTCTGCATACAATTTGCATCCATCTTAAATGAGCTGTTGTGCTCTTGGGAGAAACAATTAATAATATATTTTATTCCTTGTTTTCCTTTTCTCGTTTGAGAAATTTCAGCTTTTCAGTTACTATGACATAGAAAGCTCTAGCTCTGCATTGAGGGAACTGCAGCCTTCAATAAAGAGAGCATACAGACGGGCATATTTTTCAGTCTCACTAAATTACAATATGGATTTGTCATAGCAAATGCTTAATAAAGTTTGGTTGTAGTCACCAGCCTAACGTTATTCTGAAAAAAACTAATGGAAGTTATGGTTACGGAGACAGTTCTTGAAAACTCTTGTGATGTAGAGTAGCTAAAGCAGGCTAAAGTGCACTGGATGCTGCTTGTTTGGGTTGATTTGCTCAAGAGTTAGACCGCGTGTTCCACTTGTATTTTTCTTTTTCCTGTTACCTTATGTGCACAGGAGCCATTTACCATGTACATTACCATGGAATGAAGCAAACCTGAAATGGTGCCAGAATGCAAGCTGTGGGGATCAAATATTGTTGTTACCTGACAACTCTTTATGTTAAATTTAGTTGGAGGCTCTCAAATTAAATGCTATATTTAAAAGCATATTTTGTTTGAATTTGCAGTGTTAGAAGTAATGCCATTTAAACTGATTATCATGTCATGATTCTATCCATCTGCTACTTCTAAATGGCTTATCAGCATAAATAATATGCTGCTTTTTTTTTAATCCTTAAAATAAAGGGCAATAGAAACTTGGAAATCTTCCAGACATTTTGGAATACTGCTATGAATTATTCATATAGACTTCAACTACAAACCTCTGTTCTTCAGATCAGCTTTTTTAAACAGATTTTAGTTTGATGTCAGTTACACTATTTGAATGGGGAAAAAATTAGATGCTCACATGAAGGGAGTTGATTAAGGACAAAAGTAAAAAGATAAGAGTACCACCAGAATCATTTTCTTCATTGATGTTTCTATGACAAGGAACCAGAAATCATCATCCTCGTCGTAGTAGTAGTCTGGAACTAACAATCATAATGATACCTTACTGATTAGAAGCAATAAGTTATCATCATCACCAACAACAATGGCAACAGCATCAACAATATTAATAAGATATAGATTTGCCCATTTTTGTTTCTAGTAGATCTCACAGTGTGTTTAGTATCAGTGCAGACACAAAATAATGTAGTGTCCCAGCCCTAAACAGCTTACATCAAAATTGAATTGCACACTGCATTCTGAGAAAGTTTTATATTTAAGAGCATCAATGAAATGCACAGTACAGAGGTGATTGTTTCTTTCCTATTTCAGAACATAGCTGCTATCAAAATAGAGAGACAAATAGTGCAGGTGAATAAATAAAGCACGGCGGGGTGGGGGGAAACATTCATATGTATCAAGCTAATTATAAGTTTCCATTAACAACCAAATTCATTTTTCCAGAGTTTCTACTTTGAAAAAAAAAAGAACTTTTTAAAAAGGAAAGTTTCCAATAACTTAGTGTTTACCTGGGAAGGTTGAAGACACATTCCTTGGTATCCATTTCTAAAGCATTCTCCCTGCACTCTTCTCTTTTAATACAAAATACCTTGCCCCAATATTCACCATCAGAGTTTCATTTATGTTGATATTATTCTTCCAGCTAAAGAAAAACAAATAGGTTTTTGAATTGCTATTCATACCACTCCTTAATCAGACAAAGGAGGTGCTAGCAAGCACAGAACAATAGCAGCAACTTTATCTATTTCTAAATGATATGCTGCCCCACTCTACGCCTTTTTCTTTGTTGGGTGTCAGAGGAGGAAGAGAGTATTAACAGAACCTGAATTCATGCATGGCAGTCTAGAGTAATGCCACTAAACCTTCAGTCTATACTTTGTATATTAGGCAATATAAGGTCACTAGTACTAGTAGGTTTATTACACTGGTTGCATACTTCCCCAGGGCCCCCTACTTTTACTAGGGGGAATTCCAACCCCACTATGTAATTAGGGTTATGACATAAATGGGTCTGCAGTCTGGGATATAGTTAATAGACATCATGCTGACCAGACCAAAAACTCTTTTCCACATACATATTTGTAGATCATAGCATCAAACAGGAAATATTCCGTATTTTTGCAGAACCAAAATTTATCCCTCATACAAAAAACAAGGAAAAGGTACCAAGATTTCCAAAAAGATTAATTGCCTGTGGATAAGTCCAAAATAAACAAATTTATAAAGCTTTCTGAGACAGTCTGAAAGTGGATCTGTTGTCCAGACTTTGCTGCAAGAGTCTTGAAAACCAATCAAGAGGCGAAATGGCAAGTAATTAAGGAACAAAGTATGAAAGCTACAATGTCTGCCAAAAAGAAGCAAACAAACAAAGAGCCAGAGCATTGTTAATCATTGTTTGGATTAAAGCATAGATAGGGGAATGCATTCAAGGAAAAAGAATGTGATTTGCTTTAGATAAAACATCTACAGTTGCAGAGTTTTCTTTCCCATTTTCCCTTTCTAATTCTTGACAAAACATGAAACTACCACAAAAGCACAATCGTTGAATTACAATATCATATTCTTATATAACTCTCTCCCTTCTCCTTCTCTGGTTAAGAGTCACAGAGTTTGGATGTATTCTACATTTTTTTCAAAAGTTGGTGTTCTGTAAATGTGACAGTTGCATGGAGTTAGCAGCACCCAGTCTAAATTAAGATGCCTAATCATCATTCTCAGGAAGCTAGCCTCTCCTGTTCTTTCTTAAGGCCTTGTAAGTTTCATTTGTTTTTAATCTAGTGCTTTGTCATTTTGTTTGGGGGGGGCGTTGGGCCATGAGAGAGTGGCAAAAGGGCATGTTCTGGAAATGTTTTTCAACAAATCTTTACTGCATGATTGGCATTGAGTCCAGGGGACTAGACTCAATGGCCAGTATGATCTTTCCAGTCTCTGTTCCTAACTTCATGCTAAATAGTGTCCCTTGAATAGATGTACTTATTGTAGTGAACAACTATAGACTGCATACAAACAGGTTTCAATACAGCTTGACTTCCAATTTTGTTTCTCTCAAGGCATTAAAAATATACCCCCTCTAGAGCTTTGTACAATGTCACACATTAAGGCATGGGCAGTCTTCTTAGTGGTTAGTGAAAGGCTGAGATTGGAGATCAGGAGAATAGTCAGGTTGAAACCAAATTGGAGTCTGAGAGAAAGCCAAGTTGACAGGAGGAGGTCATGAGACAAGACAAGTGAATATCTGAAATCTGAGTCTGAAACAGAGCAAGACACAAGGCAGAGGTTGTAGTCAGAGCCTGAGTTGGGTTGGCAAAAGCATGTCAAACCAGGGGGTTAGAGATTGCAACAACGGGGGTGCATCTACGTATCATTAGGGGACAGCAATAAACTGTGGAGCTTATTCCTCTGTGGCTTTTTGCTCCCAGGAAGCTCTTGAGTGCTTGTCTGCACATGTGCCCAGACTGCAGCACATTGAGCCAGGTCCCAGCAGCCCCAGCTAGCAGAGAGTCTGGGGGGTCAGCCTGCCAGCTCAGGGCTGCTCCCACCCAGCTCAATTTGCTGTGGAAGAAGGGCTTGCTGGGGCATGAGGTTGCTTCAGAATAGGGATATCCAGCAGGCAGCCACCAGGCGCAGAAGCAAACTCATTCCCCAGCCAGCCAGTCAGCATCTGCACTTGTGTTACAGCACATGAGAACTCCACAGCAAGGCTGTACTTGTAAATATAAGCACTACCTTTCTGTGGGGTTTAGTAGTTTACTGCATCCTAGTAAGGGCACACGTGTAGACACTGAGACATTTACTATGTGGCTAATTAGTCAAATAAGTGGTAAACTCCTCATGTAAATGCAACCAGGGAGCAGCAGAGTGGTCAGAAGGGAACACACCCATGTTGCTGAGACAACTTCCTGTTTACTGTACAAGCCTTAAATAAGCTGGAGGGATCAATCCCCATCCAGGAGTTTTGGACAACCAAGGACGAGAAGTTGGAGACTTTTCCTACTGTTTTACCTTCAAATACAAATAGTGGCCAGGGTGAGGGCTGTGTTGGATTTCCTTCTGGGCCCCCCAGGTCCAGTGTTTGAGACTAGCCCCTGACATGTAGTCACATATCTATCTGCTGGATAAGTGATATATTGGAAGTAGGCAACAGGACTATAACTGGGGTTTGTGGAGTGGGAAGTGGGGTACCAGTCCCAGTTGCTGATTATGAGGGGACACCAGAATATCCCCCTAGGAGTCTTTGTCATGGTGGGGCAGCCCTGATCTGCACAGCGATAAAAGGCAGGAAGGCACAACTCTGCACCTAGCAGTATATCTAGGGGCACAGAGGATGAGAAAAATGAGCAGAACGGTACCACCCTAAGCAGTCTGTCAGAGGGTACAGTACTGAACCCAACAGCATATCAGTGGAGGGTAAGGGAATGGAGCACCAGAGGCAGCTGCTGGGGAGCCCTACTTCAGAAACCCTGGGGGCTGTACAGGGCTGCTACCATCTGAGCTGCTGCTGCTGCAGCAGCAGTAGCAGCTGCCTTCAACGTGCAGGGAACTGGGACAAGTAAGACTTCCCTTCCCCTAACCCGTTTTTTATCTACAGTGGATAGCATACGTGCCTCAACACCTCCGCAGGCACTGAATGAGCTTGCTAGGCCTCTGACAGACAAGTACTAAGACCAATAATTATTGGCAGTCCCTTGATTCAAGGAGAACAGTGTTCCAGTAAATGGGTGAGTAATTGGTGGATCCAGAGATGGCCAATCCAAGATCCATGTTTTCAACTGCAGACATGACAGATAGTTCCAGGAAACTTCAGGATCTTCCATAAGGCCTCTCTGTTGATTGAATTAAAGTCCTTAGGTCAGCAAAGGCTATGTAAAGATCTGTGCTGCTCACAGCACTTATACTGCAGCTATCTAGCAATGCATATCAGATCTATTACACCTATGAGTGGTCCGAAACTGCACTGGGACTCGGGTAGAGTCTACTCAGTGGGGAAGGTGAGTCTGGGGGGAATGTAGGGAAGGATCTTGCCCACTATGGGCAGGAGCGCAATACAATACCACACACTTTTGGCATCTCTCAGGTGGGAATCTGTTGATGTTTCCAGATTTTCATAATAATTACATGTAGTTGGTAAGAGCTTTTTTCACCTTGCTTATAAATTTCACCTGGTATTCCATCAGAACCACATGCTTCGTTGTTGTTAATCTGCTTAATGGCTTTCTAGGTCCCTTGATGAGTTGGTCCATCTGCAAGATAGTCCTCTATGGGATTTTGTGGAATGTCCTCAATGGTGTTGTCTTTGATGCTAGACTCCCAATTTAGGAGTTCTTGGAAATTGTTCTTCCACCACGTGTTGATAGCAGAACTGTTTTTAAAAAGTGTTATTCTATCTTTGGATCTCAGAAGAATGGCTCCTTATGTGATTGGCCCATGGATACTTTGGTTGCACTGAAATAACTCTGCATGTTGTAGCTGTCAGCAAACTTTTAAATATCTTTTGCTTTGTTCTCCCACCAGTTGTTCTTTCACTCTCAGTTCTTCCTCCAAGTCTTAGCTTTTAATGTGGGGATAGTTGCCTTGCTTCTGTTTAGAGCTGATTTCATCCTGCCAAACTTTGAAGGCTCTCCTTTTTCGGTCAATGACAGCTTGAATTTCATTGCTATTCTCATTAAATTGGTCTTGCTGCTTCTTTGTGGACAAGCCTGGGGTTTCTTTCACACCTCATGGATGCTTTTCTTGAGGCTCTCCCAGTGATCAATGGTGTTGAGATCATCATGGAGGTTGGGGAGTTCCTCAGAGGCACAGGTGGAGATGATATCTTTTATCAGGGTCTTTCAAGCACATTATATTTAACTTCTTCCTTGGTATTTTCTCTAGTTTACATCATTTTGGGGTGATGCAAATGCACGTGAGAGACCATATCAGAAGATGATCCATCTAGCAGTTGCTTCTGTCAATCAAAGCTCTGATGATACAGCTGTTGTGACAATCCTGGCTCTGCACTATCACATAATCATGTGCCAGTGTTTCTGTGGGGCGGACATGAGGGTTGATGCATCCATGATGTCTTCCATTTGTTATTTTGGCAGAATGAAGAGTTTCTGACAATGTGGTCATATTCTAAACACTTGCTCAGGAGAAGAACTCCCTTTGAGTTGACTTTCCCCACCCTTTCCTTTCCAAGTGTTCCATTCCATAGCTTGAAATCCCTGCTCATGCTAGCATTAAAATCACCAAGAAGCATTGTCTTATATTCTGTGGAGGCATTTGAAATATTCTTTCTTTATCAGACTGCTCTGTTGTGGAGAACTTTTATTTTTGGATGGCTGTTAGTCTGGAAACCTTACTGTCAATCTTGCCACCATGGGCGACCCTACCAGAAGTACAAAGCCCCACACGGCATTGCTCTTGAGGTCACTTGTAGCATGCAAGCCTCTCCACCATGTCAAAGTTGTGATCTATAGGAGAGGACAGATAATAAACAGTGGAAAATATGCAAATTCCTTTCTGAATCAATTTAGTTGTGAGGTGGAAAGATCACTGAGACACATGAAGCTTGTACATGAGAGTTGCATACTGGAGGCTCACAGATTATGGTGAGGCAGCCATATAATTAGCAAGAAGGATATATAGGTAGCAAGGGGGTAGCCCTTTGCTTTGCCTTAGGAACCACAAAAGACTTTCTGAGAAAGTACTAATTAAAGCAGCCTCTGGCAGATTTCATTTTCATACGTTCCCTCACACCCAAAGATGTTTATTAGTTTCAGAAGTGACATAAAGAACCCATATGGGACACAATATACATGAGTGTATCAGAAGTTATGCTCTGGTCATTCTCTGAAATAAGTGCAGAGGATTTCACATTCATAAAAGTAGAGGAATATTAGTCACTAATAGAGGTTTAACTGGCCAGTCTGCTTGTGGGGGGGGGGGGTGGTACTGGCCCTAGCAGCAATGAACCACCGGCTGCTGCTCTGCACTACCTACTACTGAAGTCAAAGGCAGAGCTGGAACCACTTTCAAGGAAGGTGTAGGGAGGGAGGGGGAAATGGGAGGGTGAGGCAGCCCCCTAGCATATTCTAGACCCCCCACCCCACCCCCCGGCAGTATCCAGGGCCCATGCCCCTCTTGCCTACCCATTGTTATGCTACTGGTCACTACAGTGTGCCAGAGTGAACTAAGAAACAGCCTTCATGCATCTTTATGAAACTGCCAAATCCATTTTTGATGGGCAGCTCTTTGTTTTGGGTTTTTTTCTGTTGTCCTCTGTGTCAGAGGCCAAAATTTCAAAGGAATGATAGCACAGATCTACCAAGGGAGGCTTATTAAACTCAGGTAGACCTCTATTCATAAACAAACAACTTGGATAATAAACTAACTTCCACAAAGGAAAAACGGTTTGTGATAGAGGTTGCCTGGACAATAAAGTCATCTGGAAAGAGGCTGTGATCAGCTGAGGGGCTGATTTGTTGGAGGAACGGTCAAAGTACTCAGGATGTTTTGTTGTTTCCTAATGATCTGTATCCACTTGCACCTTATCTTTCAAATAAAGAATATATGCTCTTCTATGCATATTACAACTTTCCACACTATTAAAAGCTATTTGTTTACACATAAATTTGACACCAGTTTAATTAAACTAATTTAATGAAGTGTATTCCTTCAGTTTAACCCTCTAGGTGGTCCTCTTATTCCAGTTTGAAATTTATTTCTACTTACCTTAAGCTTGATGTTAAATGACTTGAAGTGAGACTGACTATAATTAAATTGCACCACTATTGAAACTAGTTCAGGCCCTGAATGCAAACACATGCTGGATATTATCTGTTCAATAACACTGACCTTTTAACTGGTCAAAATTCTTTCAGTTCAGTTTTAATATACTCCATCCAAGTTAATATTATCCCTGATTGGTTTCTGTCATGGGCACTTGTCCACATAAACAGCATTTACCCGCTAAAAATGTTCCTGTTTTAATTTTCCTTTCTTAGTTTATGACGACTAATTCAGTAACATGGACACAATATATAGGCCTGTGTGAGTAGGCAGCCACTTGATCCGGATTTGGATCCAGCCTCTTTGGATGCCAGGGATCTGATCCAGAGCTCCAGACCAGGTTTCTACTTCAATCCAGCTGAAGTGGCTCCAAAGCTTCGGAGCCGCCTCAGAGATCCAGCCATAGGGTATAATGGGGAATCAATTAAATATGTATAATTTTGTTGTTTTGTGTCTGATTTGGATAAATTTTGTAGGGGTGGTAGTCTCTGCTGAAAGCATGAAGCCCTGCCAAACTTCATGAAGATTGGTGCAGTGCTAGACTTTAGGAAGGCTGACTTCAGTGAACTCAGGCGTTTAGTCAATGATGCACTGCAGAGTAAGAGATTTGGTGAGATGGGAGCCCAGGAAGGGTGCATGTGCCTTAAGGAAACGATCCTTCAGGCACAGAGGGAGATGATTCTGATGCGGGGGAAAAGGGGAAAGGGGCCAAGAGGCTTCCTTGGCTGACCAGAGGAATCCAGAGCAGCCTAAGGGCAAAAGGGGGGCATATAAGCAGCGGAAACAGGGAGAGATTACTAAAGAGGAGTATGCCTCCTCAGCTCGCAGTTGTAGAGAGGCAGTTGGAAAGACCAAAGCTACCACGGAGCTGAGGATGGCATCCCAAGTTAAGGATAACAAAAAAATGTTTTTCAGGTATATAGGGAGTAAAAGGAAGGCACTGGGTGGAATAGGACCACTACTGAATGTGCAAAAGCGATTGGTGATACACAGGGAGGACAAGGCTGTACTCCTCAATAAGTTCTTTGCCTCAGTCTTCCTAAATGAGGGGCAAGACAAGTGTCACAATGGGACTGTAGAGAGGCAATAGCTGGGCGCCAGACTACCAAGCATTGACCCTGAGATGTTGCAGAGTCACTTGGAAGGACTGGATGTGTTTAAGTTGGCAGGCCCGGATGAGCTCCATCCGAGGGTACTGAAGGCACTGGCTGATATCATTGCACAGCCACTGGCAAGAATATTTAAGCACTCATGGCACATGGCACAGGTCCCAGAGGACTGGAAAAGGGCCAGTGTGGTCCCTATTTTCAAGAAGGGGAGAAAGGAGGATCCAGGAAACTATAGGCCAGTCAGTCTCACCTCCATCCTTGGCAAAGTCTTTGAAAAGATTATTAAGGCTTACATATGTGAGAGCCCAGCAGGAAAAATTATGCTGAGGGGAAACCAGCATGGGTTCCTAGCAGGTAGATCATGCCTGACTAACCTAGTCTCTTTTCATGACCAGGTTACAAAACACCTCGACACAGGAGTAGGGGTTAATATCATTTATTTAGACTTCAGGAAGGCTGTTGATAGGTTATCCCACCCCATTCTGGTGAACAAGTTAAAAGCCTGTGACTTGGATGATTACACAGTCTGGTGGGTGGCAAATTGGCTAAAGGGTCATACCCAGAGAGTGGTAGTGGATGGGTCGGTATCGACCTGGAAGGGAGTGGGTAGTAGGGTCCCACAGGGCTTGGTCCTTGGACCGATACTCTTCAATGTCTTCATCAGTGACTTGGACAAGGGAGTGACGTATACTCTGTCCAAGTTTGTGGATGATACAAAACTGTGGGGAGAAGTGGACACACTGGAGGGCAGGGAACTACTACAGGCAGACCTGGACAGG
Organism: Crocodylus siamensis; assembly: GCF_052110815.1. Classification (NCBI taxonomy): domain Eukaryota; kingdom Metazoa; phylum Chordata; order Crocodylia; family Crocodylidae; genus Crocodylus; species Crocodylus siamensis. The sequence goes on from NC_143398.1 coordinate 109,348,981, forward strand.
TTGGACAAATGGGCAGAAAACAATAGAATGTGATTTAACACGGAGAAATGAAAACTGCTGCACCCAGGGAGGAAAAATGTCCAGCACACCTTCTGCCTAGGAAATTACCTGCTCAGTAGCACAGAAGCAGAAAGGGATCTTGGAGTCCTAGTGAACTCCAAGATGAACGTGAGTCGCCAGTGTGACGAAGTCATCAGAAAAGCTAACTGCACTTTATCTTGCATCAGCAGATGCATGACAAACAGAACCTAGCAGGCAATACTTCCCCTCTATAGGGTGCTGGTCAGACCACGGTTGGACTGCTTCATGCTGTTTTGGGCGTCACACTTCAAGAGGGATGTGGATAACCTGGAGAGGGTCCAGAGAAGGGCTACTCATATGGTTAAGGGCTACGAGGAGAGACTAGGGCACCTGAACCTCTTCAGCCTCCACAAGAGAAGGTTGAGAGGTGACCTTGTGGCTGCCTATAAATTCATCATAGGGGTGCAGAAGGGAATTGGTGAGGCTCTACTCACCAAGATGCCCCTGGGGGTCATAAGAAATAATGGCCATAAGCTAGCAGAGAGCAGATTTAGACTGGACATTAGGAGAAACTTTTTCACAGTTAGAGTGGCCAAGGTCTGGAATGGGCTCCCAAGGGAGGTGGTGCTCTCCCCTACCCTGGGGGTCTTCAAAAGGAGGTTGGATAGGCATCTGGCTGGGGTCATCTGAACCCAGCACTCTTTCCTGTCTATGCAGGGGGTCAGACTCAATTATCTATTGAGGTCTCTTCTGACCCTAACATCTATGAATCTATGAATCTAAAACCTGTAAAGCCAATTGAGTGACTCTGGCCAAATCCTGGAGTGGTGAAATCTGACAGTGCATTGTTCTATCAGCCCCCCATGTACACTGTAATAAGTATATGGGCTCAAATAAGGAATTTCTTTTGGGCTGGGATTAAAGATGGAAACCTTCTTATCCCGCCCCCCTCCTCTCCCTCCATGACTCTGTGCCACTGGGGGACTCTCCCAGACATCTCTGACTACAGTCTTGCCCAGTCCAAAGCACTGTTTGTTCATGCCAGGCTGCCAACTCACAGCCCCCCATGCACACGATACTAAGTATATGGACTTCAATGAGGAACTGGTTTCTGGGCTGGAATGACAGGTGGAAATCCTTCCTGGGCCAACCGACTTGGTCAGGGGTGTCCAAGAGAGTCCCCAGTGCCAGAGGTATGGTGTGGGGTAGCCCTAGCTCTGGAGTGTAATAGCCACATATAATAGAGTATGGGAAAGGCTGAGGTACGCCTCAGAGCTGGGTGCAATGGCCACATATGACATTTAATCACAGCCCTCACCATACACTCTTATATGTGGCCTTTACACATGAGAGACAAGCCACCCCATGTCATGCCTCTGTGATACTGGAGGACTCTCCTGGACATCTCTGACTGGAGACTTGCCTGGCCCAAAGCCCAATTTTTTGTGCGAGGATGCCAACTGACAATCTCCCCATGCCCGCTGTACTAAGAATATGGACTCAAATAAGAAACTGGATTTAGAGCTGGGGATATGTCTAGAAATCATTCTTGGGCCACCCCATGACATACCTCTGTGGCACTGGGGGACTCTCCTGGACATTTCTGGCCAGAGTCTTGCCCAGCCGAAAGCGCGGTTTGCGTGTGCCAGGCTGCTAACTGACAGTCCCCCCCATGCCCACTGTACTAAGTATATGGGCTCAAATTGGTATTTCTTTTGGGCTGGGATTAGAGATGGAAATCCTTCTTGGGCTACCACATGCCATGCCTCTGTGGTTTTTCTAGTTTTCTGATTTTCCTGAAATTGGGCTGTTTTTTGGGCTGGGATTACAGCTGGAAATTCTCCCAGGTCCAGTCCATATGGTCAGGGGTGTCCAAGAGATTCCCCCAGTGCCACAGAGGCATGGCATGGGGTAACCCTAGCTCTAGGATGCAATAGCCACATATAACAGTGCATGGGAATGGCAGATATGTGTCTAGCTCTAGGGGGTAACAGCTGCTTATACGGGAAGTGCTGAGATATACCCCAGAGCTAGGTACAATGGCCACATATAACAGTTTAGCAGAGCCCTCACCATACACTGCCAGGGCCCTTCACTCCTGATCCTCAGCTCCCTACCCTCCCATGAAGTGGGTCCCGGAGGGACCAAACCCCCAAGCTGCAGGTGGCCACTTGGGTTCTTTCTGACCCCCCTCTAGTGTGAAGCTGGCCAGCTGAGTGTGACACGGAGGATCTCAGAGGCACTAGAGCCTGGAGCTATAACCAGCAGCCCAGGCATTGATAGTTCAGTGGTATAGCTTTCACCTGCCATGTGGGAGACCTGGGTTTGATTTCTGGCCAGAGGGTTGTGTTGCCTGCAAAAGGGAATCCCCACTGGGGAGGGGGTCTTCCCTTACCTCTCTTAACCCACCCCACTGGGGTGCCTGAACCTCAAATGTTATGGGATCTGAGCCTCGTATTTTGGGAAGTCCTGCATCTTATATTTTGTGAACCCTGCACCTCAAGTCTGTTGTTGATTTGTCTCTGTTATATGTGTCTGTTCATTTAAAATCCCTTTGACTCAGCTCTGCTCCCCTAAGTCCACCCCCCCAGGTGCATCGCAATAAAAATTCAATGGATTTCCATGGTTTACCAAGTGAACCAAAGTGGCACCTGGTGGTGAAATTGTTCAAAGCAGGGAAAATCCCATATTTGGGCGTAAGCCAGATCCATGTTGAAAATTTAAAAAAATAAAAGAAACCCTCTTGGAAGAAATTCTGGAGCTAAAAATAAAACATGTCAGGGATGTTTTAAATTACCATGAAAAAACCCCTAAAACAATCAAATCAGCTGATAACTTGGATACGCAGATGTGATTTAGCTAGCTTACTGGCAATTTTTGTCATGTGGGCACAGGAAAAGTGTAACATGGAAACAGGAAAGGTGTAACGTGGACAAGCACCCAACATGATTTGCTAAATCCTTATGTCACCAAGTTTAGAAACCCAAGTTTATTCTGTCCAATTTGTTTTCTTTTTGCAGAATAATTTTTCACTCTTTGCATTATAATACAGCTCAAACTATACCTAACATATAATTCAGATATTTGTTACACCAACTTGATGGTACATTCTTAATTAACTATGACTTACGCAGTATGACACTAAATCTTATGACTGGCTATTGTAGTTGTGTTGGTTGTAAGAAATTTTCTTTAAATATAGGCCTTAAAATATTCAGTTTATGGATTTTTTGTGATGTTTGGGTAATAAATGTTTATAATTATTTTCATTAGGATCCAATTTGTACCCTTTATAAAAATCTATTTTGAATCAAATGTTACTGAAAAAGATCATGCTATTTTTAAAGTGTGAGACACATAGGTTAGTCATAGTTGTTTGTGCTCCTCCATATATAACCTTACTCAACTGATAATTTTCTTTGTGACTCAGGATCAAAACTTCCATTGAAAGAAAGTATCCTTTTATTTTAGTATATGTTCATGCAGACACAATGTACTTTTTTTAGATGAAAGTATTCACTGAGATAACACTGAATGAAAAATGACCACATTCATAATAACTGCAGTTTCTCTCCATGTAATACATCATAGTTTGGAATAAATAATTTTCAGTGAGCTAGTAATGCAAATAAAAGGATGTTTCAAAAGCCAGTTTGTTTTCTTCATTAGTATGGTCCCTAAAACAGAAGGGTTACTTAGAACTACAGATGGACATAAAGTGTATTTTTACATCCAGCACTTGGCAGTGACTTTCTACAGTGGGTTTCTCCTCAGGAGCATTGAAACTATCCAACTCAAGAGTAAAGATCTATGAGAGATACAGCTTTCTCAACAACTTTCCCAAGGCTACGGAACTTGTTTTTTGAAGAGAACAGGGTGGTAATGGACCTTGACACTTTTAGATCCAAATGTAAGACTTGGCTCTACACCCTAGCTTTATAATGAACCATTTTAAAGGCAAACAAATGAACCAGGCCCTCTCACCCCCAAAGCACACTACCTCTCACTATCAGAGGTTAAGAGAGCATCAAGTACATTAGATACCAACACAATACTAACTTTATTTTTCTTCCTTTTTCTTTCATTAACTAAATGATTTAGATAAAGTTGGTGCCAGGCACAGTATAAGCACCTAACTGGTGTTAGCCTTTCCTCCATCCCATGAGCATGGATGGAAGGCTTGTATTTGAATGCCTGGATTTCAATCTATGTCTATACTGATGAAAGATTTTTGTGGAAGGTGTGCAGACATGTGTTGTTTAATTAAAAGAGGGAACTGTTGACACAAAAGTGACATTTGTGACAAATATGTCAGTCAGAGTAGCTGTAATATGTATGGGCCTCCATGTGTATGTGACTCAGAGCAGACAGCCAGGCTACAGTATCAGACTGATGTAGTATAACCGAAGCCTGTGTTTGCATCTCAAAGGGAGCCAATACCCTAGTGCTGAAATCTGTCCAGAACCAGATGTAACAAGCTGTAGTGGCAAACGCATGAAGTATTGACTGGATTGTTGCTAGAATGTTTAGATAAATAGTGAGAGAGATAGTAGTGTAAAAGAAAGAAAATAAGAAAGCATCCTGCTGCTAAAGGTATGCATCCCCAATTAAGTGATCCCTTTCTTATCCACAAGGAAGAATCTGGTCTGATCCAGCTCCAAAGGTTTCAGTGAAACAAAGAAATTTTAAATAAAACCTATCAGAAATCTTTGATTAAAATATGAATATAACCCAGGTGCACCTAAGCTGTGCTCCCTTCTCCAGTTAGAAAGGATGGGTGGCCAGGCAGGAGTGCTGTGAGAGGGACCTGTGATATTGCCCAGAAGTCTCTATTCTCTACAGAGTCAGGACAGGTCAAAAAATGACTTTACTATATACAGATTTATTTAATATACAATGATAAATATATACAAAATCCAAACAGAATATTATTATTGAATATATACAATATATCCTCTACATAGGAGATTATATCCTATGATTAGTGTCCAGGAGATTATATCACCAGCCACGGGCTCAGGGCCCAGCACAGGCATATAACCAGTCTGAAACAGATAAACACAGGTAAGTCCATAAAAGAATTAAAATACAGGTAATTGCCAATGAATCTTATCAAACCACAAGAAGAGTACTAACAAGGAATTCAATGGAACAGGTACCTACATATGCCACATACAAGAGTTAAATAAATTGCATTAAAATACAAAATACCAACTCGCTGATGTCACCCTGGGAGCATTGACACCACTCCCAAAAAGGGGGCGGGGGGAGTGGGTGGGGAGAAGAAGTCCCCAATGCTCCCAGCTCCTCTTGGGCCTGACTGGGCCCCTTCTCTCAGTCTGTTAGTCCCATCCAAGGGCTGCCTCCCCTGTGGGAAGCCTTTCCTCACTAATTCACAGTTCCTCTGTGCGAGATGGGGTCTGTGTCACCCCAGCTGGGGGTTTCTCCTACTTATGCAGATGCAGGACTCTGGCTCTTGCAGGGCTGTCTGTCCCCTCACAGTCTGTGCCAAATCACTCCAGGCACCAAGGGCTCTGCACGGTACTCACTGTTGGGGGTTCAGGGCACCTTCTGTGGCTCCAAGGCCCAGGTAGTTGCCTGGGACCAGTTGTGCACTGAGCGTGCACAGGCATCCTGGCCACATGCCAGGAAAGGATGGACCCAAGCCACCTCGTGCAGCTCTCAGGGTCTGGGTCCACTCCCAGACCCTCTGTTTAGTGCTGTCTGCACTGGGTTCCCTGACCATGTGCCAGGGGTTGCAGACCAAAGCATCCTCACGCCACTCCCAGGGTCTGGTCTCTGTGCACTGCTGCATGCACTGATTGGAGACCCAAGCTGCCTCATGTCACTCTGCACACTGCCAGGGATGGATGCCATCCACCACTCTAGGTCCAGTGAGATGCATCTTTGAGGGGATCTTCAGGACAACTGGAATCACAGCACTGGCCTGCTCATACAAGCTCTTCTTTGTTCCACTCTCTTTTCCATCCTTTGATGCATCTGCTGCATGCTGGGCATGCTGTTTCTTTTATTCTCTCTGGAGGCTCCAGCCCCGCCAGGCAGGGGGCAGGGGATAGGGTAAGTTCTTCCCAGCAATTACCTGATTGGTGGATGTGCTCCACCAATCACAACAGAGAGTCTCTGAGCCTGGGCAGGCCAGTCTGCATTGGTATGTCTGCCACATTAAGATCATGTTTACCAGCCACCCATAAATAGGGGATTTCAATAGATTTCATAGACATTAGGGCTGGAAGGGGCCTCATAAAGTCATTGGGTCCATCCCCCTGCCCAAGGGGCAGGAAGTCAGCTAGGGTCAAAGTATCCCAGCAAGATAAACATCCAAATGTTTCTTGAAAGTGTCCAGAGTAGGTGCTTGCATCACCTCTAGAGGGAGTCTGTTCCAGGCCTTGGGGTCTCAGACAGTAAAGAAGTTTTTCCTTTTGTCCAACCTAAAATGGTCTTGCAGAAGTATATTACCATTTGACCTTGTCATCCCCTGGGGTGCTGTGGTGAACAGGTGTCCAGATCCTCATGCATACCCCCTTATGTACTTATAGACTGCTACCAAGTGCCCCCTGAGCCTGCACTTCTCGAGGCTGAGGAGTCCCCTAGCTCACAGCCTCTCTTCATAAAGCCTGTTCTCTTGCCCTGTGATCATGCACGTGGCTCTCCTCTGGACTTTCTCAAGCTTCTCCATGTCCTTCCTAAATCATGGAGCCCAGAATTGGATGCAGTACTCCAGCTGCAACCTCACCAAGGTCAAGTACAGCAGGAGGATGACATCCTGGGTCTTGGTCGGGATGCATCGGTAGATGCAAGCCAGAGTTTTGTTCACTTTGCCAGCTGCAGTATTGCATTGGTGGCTTATATTCATCTTGTGGTCAATCATGACCCCCAAGTCTCTTTTGGTCATGGAGCTAGTGAGTGTAGCATTGCCAAGCCTATAAGTGTGATGCAGCTGTATATTCCTGAGGTGGTGCACCTTGCATTTCTCTGTATTGAATGGCATCAGGTTTTCATCCACCCACCTTGCAAACCTATTAAGGTCAGCCTGGATCACCAGCCTATCCTTAAGTGTGGACATTCTTCCCCAAAGTTTGGTGTCATCAGCGAACTTGGCCAGTCCATTTTTGACACCAGTGTCCAGATCATTTATGAAAACATTAAAGAGTACAGGTCTGAGAATGGAGCCTTGGGGGATGCCACTAGTCACTGAGTGCCATATTAATTCAGTTCCATCAACTACCACTCTTTGGGTCTGACCTTGGAGCCAGTTCCCCAACCATTGGACTGTGGAGTAGTCAAGGCCGCAGTTGCCCAATTTTTCCATGAGGACATCATGGACACCAGGTCAAAGGCTTTTTTAAAGTCCAAATATATGATATCAACCTCTTTCCTTTTGTCCAGGTGATACATAACCTGGTCATAGAAGGAAATGAGATTGGTCAAGCAAGACCGATGCTGGCTATCCCTCAGAATGTTGCCTTCTGTTAGCCTGTCAAGAATGGATTCTTTGATAATTTTTTCCAAAATCTTTACAGGGATTGAGGCCAAACTGATTGGCCCATAATTTCCCAGGTCTTCTTTCCTCCCTTTCTTGAAGATGGGCACCACATTAGATGAAAGATTGGAAACAGCATATTGATGCTTCTAAAAGCTATGGGAAACCTCAATCCTGCCATATACTCCATTTCTTAGGTGCCTGACTGGGAGGCATTATTCATGATTTCACAGCTAAACAAGGTTAAACTGATTGCCATATTTTGAATGAGGAGAGAATTTTTCCCCAGGCAAGGACTGGTTTTCTTGGGCGAAGGAGGAGGACTGAAGTTCCTACCTCTTTAGTCAGAGGTGTGGCCTATTTTCTAAAATAAACTGGTTATATTTGTCCAACTACTGCATGGTGGTAGCCCTATCTCTCCTATGTCCAACCTCCAACCCCTCATCAGTATATTTACCATATATTTGGAGAAGCATTTAGTAGGAGATATCTGGATGAGTTTTGTGGTTGCAGTGTACAGGACAGGCTGGAATTAATATTCTTGTTGAACCTGTAGGTCAAGTGTTCATTAAATGGCTGCTTGTGGTTGCAGGACTTGGCATTTAACTCATTAGGTCCCTTCATGCCTTATGTTCCAGTGCTGATTTATTTCCTTGCTCCATAATGAGTCAATATAGGCTCTTCAAGGTAGGCTAAACTTAACCAGTTTTTATTTAGGTACAGTAAAACCCTTATCTTCTATTTATAAATTGATTATCTAATTATATTGTCACTTTTGTGTACCCATTTTCACTAAATATGAGCCCCTACCATGGAAGCAATCTCATTGTCTGTGTTGTCCTGTTCTGGAGATCAAGTAGGGTGTGACTGATCCTTGGATAAAAAGTTTCTTTTCTTGACATCAGCAAGTGATATCCTCCTAAATTCAGGACATTAGTCCCTTTGAAATTGTGAGGGATCTCCAGTCCTGTAGAGAAGATCTAGGCTCCAACTTCAGATGTCTGGGGAATCAGCAATGTGAGCTATTTATCTCTTGACATCATACCTATGAAAAGAACCAGTATGCCTCCATCTCTGGGAAAACCATTATTTTTTGTAAGCCATGCCTTGTTTAATTTAAATTTCTGTACCACTAAAAGAAAGGGGTATATTGCCATTGAATATGGATCGTGCACAGCAACTGCTAGCAAGGCAGTGATTTCTAGCAGCAAAGATCCTAAAATAAAGATATGGAAAATGTACAGTGCTTCCTGGAAATAAACCTTTTTTTTCTTAGAAAATACAAATGTAATGCAGCTTGTCATTGATTAGTCATAGCGGAAAAAAATCAATAAGGACAGAAAAAGTTTCAAACTGGGAATTTAATTTAGGCAGTGAAACAATAACAACACTGAAAATATTTGTATCCAGCTGGAAATCCGCAGTGGTTTGCAATTGAGTCAATATAGTGAAATGTAATGTAGATGGATGTTACTCAATATGTAAGTCTGTACCCTGAGGTGCATTTAACATTCTTACTTTTGTTCTCTTTTCAGAACAAATGAGCCTCTCTTTTCACTGAACACCTCAGCTCCACCCTATTTATCCCTTGGACACCTACTGTTGCAGCAGGGCACAATTACGAATTTGGTTTTTGGATAGTAGATAGGACTGGGAGCAGTCCAGCAGCAATAAAACCATTGCAAAGGGGGAAACTCTCAAAATGTGATTGTGCCTCTGCGAGAGTGATCCCCATAAAAGCATCAGATCAGTGTTATATTCATTTTGTTGACCAGTTAATGCATGGTTGTAGGACAGTGTAGATTTGCACCTTGTGGGTGCAAATAGGATGTATAGTGTAAGGTACAACACTAGTTGGACCCTAGTGTAAAGCATAGTGCCTTCCAGGGGTAGATACAGGGGGTGCAATGGTGCAGTTACTTTGATTCTTGCTCCACCCAACCCAAACTTTAAAACCAACTGACTTGGACAGGCAGCAGCAGCATTTCTATTTAGTCAGTGCTGGGGGAGTCAATTGACTCCATGGCTTATTATAATGTACCTGATTCTTGCTAATCTCTCTTCACTCCACAGATGTTAAGAACTCCCTCTCCTTTTTAATGGTCTTGATGTTCCATTAATCAAGTTATCCTTCATTCTGAAATTTTGCTGTCTGTTAGCTATGCCTGGTAATCTCTCTTTTATTTCACAGCCTTTCAGATTGTTCTCAGCACTAAATACCATAACTCAGGTGTGGTAATATTAACTCAGGTGTGGAAATCGCTGACAGTGAGATGTTGGATGCACTCTCAAGATGCTCAAGAAGCCTATATTTTATTTTATGAATCTGAATAAGAGATGTACATTTAACTACAACAGCTACGGGACTAATAGAACAATATTTTGGAACTATTTTTGCATAGTTTGTTGTGTTTTTAAATTAAATATATAAAATAAAATATAGCACCCATCCCAGTAAAGTTATATTTGTTTTTGATTTGATTTTAAACTGAAGAATATATCATTGGGCCTCTAGTTTATTAGTAGAGCTTCTAGTTTCTTCTTAACTGGAGAAAAATGTGAGGTTTTTTGTGTCGTGTTTATACAGGATGATGCACCCCACCATCTGCACCTTTTCAGACTTCTAGATCCACCCATGTGCTACTTACTTAACTTTGGACTAACGTAGCCAACTGTCTCTGTGCCACATTTGTGCTAGTTATGCAACTGTGCCCCTTACACTTTAACCTGTTTTATGACCAGCTTACATCCAAGTGTAACGTTATGTTCTTGGATTCCATTTCCTGCATTCCATTTCCTTGTATCCTGCTCTATTTCCATGCACGTTGAACTAGGTGACATTCCAATATAATGGAAGACACTTTAATTCTCTTTGCTTACCCCATGAAATAATTAGTAGATGTTTTAATACATGGTTAGTCAATTATTATAGTAGCCAAGGTTGGTCATAACTATCCATAACAGTCTACTTGATTTGCTTACAGCCACTTATAAACAGGGAACCCTTGTCCTGTTACTGCCGGAAGGCTAAGGATCCAGCAGGATCAGTAAGGGCCCTTGAAAACCAGGGTCTTTGAGGCCTGGGGAGAAGACAGCTGCAAGGGCATCTAGGAAGAAGCCCCAGCTGGTGAGTGGCAAGAGGGAAAGAGATATTGTTCCTGCAACAGCCAGTGGGTCTGCCCTGGGGAGTGGCTGAGGGGATTGCAGCCACAGAGCAGGAAGTATGCAGGTCTGAGACTAATGAACATATGTATTGGCCATCCCTTGGTATCCAGGAGAGGGACAGGGGGTGGATTACTGGTGAGTTTTAAAGTGGATGAGGAGTTCAATCTTTGCTCTGCAAGTTTTTCCATCCTCTCCTTAGACTGTAACCTTGTCATTGTATAGAGGTTTGTGTGTTTCAGTGACCATCAGAGCTATGTCATCTGGAGTCTTATACTCCTGGTAGGGTCTCCCCTGGTGAACAGATCTGAGGTGAGTTCCCAGACTAAGCATGGTCCAAACTAATGAAGACCCCAATGGTGGAACAGGCATTCTTGAAGACCTGCTGGTTCTCTGTGGCTGTGAAGGTGGATGAGGTCTACAGGAGGTCTCTGGTTGTCTAATGAACAGCCCCTGTGCTCAATCCAGACAATAATCCAGTCTGATCAGAAGTGGATGGATTAAGGAGAATAAATAGGATTGTTGTCAGGCTGGAGAGGCATTCAAGCCCTGTCTAGGGAGGAGGCAGGACTCCCAAGTGGGCCGTGGTGGTATCCAGAAGCAATAAGGGGAGCTCTTGTGGGAGAGAACTGAGAGTGTTTTGTTTACTTTTAACCTCTTTAAGGCTGGAGGACCAGGGGGGTCCAGAGCCCCAACCATGGGACTTGACTCCTATTCATTCCACTGCTCCCAAGGAGCCAAGGCCAGAATAAGTGGGCCTTGGACTGAAGGTAGCAGCTAGAGAAAATAGGCCCAGACCTAGAGGGTCAGGGCCTGGAAAAATGTACAAAACGATGGAGCTCAGCAACCCAAAAGAAAACCCCACTCTAAGACTCAGAACACTTCCCACATAGTAGTTTCATCAAGGCATCGCAGGTGAGATACAGGGTAACAGTTCAGAAAAACTAGAGTGGGAGCAGGCTAGCTGTGGCTAGCTGGCCACAGAGTATTTCTGTCTCTCAGCAGAGCTAGTTCTGCCATACCTACCAATATCTGTAAGATCATCACAACCTCTATTTACAATTAATGCTTTATAAGCTGTCTATGGATTTATGCTAGTTATAAAATGTGCGAATTTGGTTAATGAAGTTTACAGCTATCTTCAGAAACATTGGAAAAGCTGTTGACAAGTAATAGCTTTGACAAATACACAGCACACAATCAATTGGTCAACATCTTGCAAGTCTGCACAGGGGTCTCCTCTGTGGTTTCACAACAAGCTTGTATTTAACTTAATGTTAAATGTTTCAAATTTTAAATAAACCACAATTAAGTATAAGACTTTGCAATAGTTCTGCCTCAAGCATTTGAACTAGTTTGGATGGAGTTAAAAGAAATAATCCAGGCCATGTTGTATTAGACCCATCCATTTTTTCCTGCAACTGTAAAGTTCCCTATTTTCACTATTGCTTATATAAATATTTTTTCCAAGACAAGTACTGTTCACACAGCCTAGCCATACTTATTCATGATTCCAAAATTACGCTCGGATACAGCCAGCAGGTGTACTAAAAGTGGGATTCCTATTGTGCTCCTCCAATTAACTACATAAACAACATAAATTAACTATTCCCAGCTGGATTATTATTTTTGTTGTTGGTTCAGGCAAAGAAGCAAAATTTTGACAACAATTAGCACATGTAATACAATACTTAAGTCTAGAGCCATTTAGCAATCTCATTTACATTCACAGATATCTGACTCAGATGAGACACAATTAGATAATGACAGAGTCCAATAAAGCATGCATTGTAATTGTGTTTGTTTTTTTGTGAGTACTAATCAAGATTTTGTAAGCCAAATTTTCAGAGAGGTGTGTGCCAGGCCTCTATTTCTATGCATGAAAATACCATATTTACTTGAATACAAAACAAGGTTCCCCACCGTCAGCATCACAGGGAAGAGCCTCTTCTCTTACATTCACATACAAGGAAACCTCATTAAACGACTACCAAAAGCAGTATGTGCTCAGTAATGGAAACCAACTGTGAAGTTGATTAAATGCGGTCAAGATGGAGCATGCCCATAAAACACACGGCCCATATGGGGCAAACATACTGATAGGAACCTTGCTTTGCCCTTTAAAAAAATCAAGCATGTATTCCCTCCCTAGGGACTGGCACTGGGGCCTGGAGGTACTGCCTGGAGGTAAAGCCAGTCCTGACACCCTCCCCTTGGTGCCAAAAATGCTTGATCTTAGCCAAGACCCTACCACGAGGATAGGTTAGTGCAACCCATCTGAATAAAATGTGTGGTAGTACCAATTGCACTCAGTCCCCCTCAGTGCTGCCTCTTTTTCAAGTCATGGAAAGTCATTACTTTGAATAGAATTTGATTTCCTCGTCACTCTCACAGCTGAGCTGCACCTTTCTTTCCCATTCCCAATGATTCCTGTTTCTTCACCAGCCTTTAATGTCTGGCAAACATCACCAAATGGAGCCGCAAACAGTCTACCCCATATCCCTCTGTCAGCCCTTCTCCCAGGCTGTCATTCATGAGGTGGAGCTGGATCTGGTTGTGCTGCACCTCATTCATAGATACATTTTTTGAGGCTCTCTCAGGAGTTATGGCAAGAACACCCAGTTCCAGTCATGAGTGGTGGCGTGGAGGGGGGCAAAAATGCATCAGTTCTTCAGTGAACCAAGTCAATGGGTCCTATATGCAAACCACTACAGGTATGGTTTTTTTCAACATTAGTGTTACAAATATGGCCCTCACTTCCATGTGCTCAGGAAGAGCAGGGTGTGATGGTAAGGGGGAAGGGAAGATGGGGAGAAGATGGGGGGAGGCAGACAGCAAGGGAGCTACCTGATCCCCTAGATCTATTTTCCCTGTGTAGCAGTGGGAAGGGAACAAATTCAAGGCAAACCTCCAATGATTAGATTCTAAATCTGGAAAATTATAACAAATTTATACATTTTTCGTATATCAAATCTAATTATTGGGATGTCATCTTATACTCAGGGGCATCTTATATTTGAGTTAATATGGTATGGATACAGACGTTCGTGTCCACCTTTTGCAGATGGTAATATTGTATTTCAATTGAGCACAAGTGCAAGTGACAGTACAAGTCATATGGTGGCTCCATATAAAAAATATAGGAATAATTATTTGTTTAAATAACTGTTGAAAAAATTATAGAATAACTGAAAATACTAAGCACAGGCACAATCCTACATCCAACGTTCTAGAATTTGGGGATGGAGAAAAGTCTTTCTATTTAAGCCCCGCTGTAGTGGTGCTATGCTGATTGAAGTGTTTTCTGCTAGATTTTTTTCTCTATTATTTTTATATATCCAATATAACAACAGCAAATTTTCATATACCACCAGACCTAGCCAGCAGAAGTTACAGTGTAATACACCAGAGTGACAGTTGATTAGAAGTCAGATACTGAAATCTGCCTTAATACTATGCTATGAGGGCTATCATCTATATGCAAATAGGTTTAATTAGTGCAGTAGTATTAATTGATTATTCAGGAAAAGTAGTAATAAATTAGTGTAGGTTTATTGACAAAACAACAAAATCATAACTGAAGCAAATTTTACTGAGAAATAGAAATCTAAATTAAGATTTTTCCTTTACGGTATTGTGTACACCAAGACAGTGTTTCATTTCCTGCCAACCCCTTGCCCTGTTCTGTCTTTTCCAGGCACCCCATTTAATTTCATTTAGCATTAATTTCGACATGGAGTCCCAGACCTGGTGAACTGGGTCAGACCCAGCATATTGGGTTGGACCTAGCATACAGGCTGGCAGTAGGCTCAGCAGAAGGCTTAGCTCCCAGCTGCTGCTGCTTTAGTTTCTATAAAGAGGTTTTTTTTCTTTAAGCTGCCTTTGAAAAAAACAGATGCAAATTATATACAGGGACAGGCAGTATCAAAGAAAATATGCTCCCTGTCTCAGATCTCAACAAGTCAGAGAGATCAGAGCTAGTACTTAGACAAAGCACCCTTTGTCCAATGACTGATTAAAATGGAGAGGACCTACAGCTTTTGTGGAGCATTAGCTCTGCTGGTCTGAGCATACTTTTCCTTCAGTGAGGACTTTTCCTGCTCCATCTGTATTATAGCTTTATTTTATGTCAAGAGAAGCGTTGGGAACTAAACAAGATGTACAGTTTTGGCCATCAGTTGATTATTGTCCTGAAATGAGTGCTTTTTATACTTTTTATGCTTTTTTTATTGGTGCTTGTTAATAATTGTATTTTGGGTGAAACATTTAGGAAAGTGATAAAATGTTGGAATTGAGAATCACCAGAAATTTAATAGTGGAGAGCTGAACTATGATATAACATTTGGATCAAAAGTTAATCCCAGTGATCTTACTGCAAACCTTTATGCTTGGTGTTATATTAAAAATATATTATCTTGGTTCTCTACTTCTACTGAGATTTAAACTACTGGACAGAATAAGCTATATGTATATAATAGATGTAAAAAATTATCTCCGTATCACTTTCCTTCATGACTTTAGTTTACAATCATCCAGTTCAAAATGTGAATCCTGTTATTAAATATAAATCAGGTCAATAAACTTGCTAATGTTTTACAGATGTCTCCACATCTCCCCTGTGTCAGATAAAGTCTCTATTTCCCCTCTAAAGGATATAGTTATTTGTATGAGCATATATTCATGAAAGTCATGAGGGATGTATGATTATCTAGAATTCACTGATTAACTTGTTGGATGTGGACTGCATGTTCAGTGACATGGAAAAGACCAAGTGCAAAATGTCCCTTTCCTAAAAACAACATCAAAGCAAAGCAAGTCATCATAAATAGGGTTGGATACTGAATGATAAAAATACAGTTCAGAAAGGTACTTAAGGAAGTCAACCCCCTTCTCAAGGCAGGATCATTCCTGTTTAAACCACCACTTTCAAGTATTTGTTTAACTTGCTTTGTAACATTTCCAAGGATGAAGTTTCTTCAGCCTCTCTTAACAGCCTGTTCCAGTGCTTAACTGCCCTTATAATGAGAAAGTTATTTCTAAAATGCAACCTCAATTTTCCTTGTTGCACATTGGGCAGCTCTACACATACACTTTAATGTGCATTAGCCTATTTTAATGTGCATTAGAGTCATGAAAAAACCCATGGGCACTTTTACATGTGCTGCAGTGGTGAGGGGGTGGCACTTTAGTTAGAGTGGCTCTGAGATCTGTTCTAATTAAAGTGCTGCAGCGTCTCATGTATCAGCGTCCCCGTGCTTCAAAATGGCAGTGGAGGTACTTGAACTAAATGTCATTCGATAAGTTTTAGTTCAAGTTCTGAAGTTTGGGGATGCTGATACATGAGATGTGAAAGGCTGTTGGAGCATGGTAATCATGCAAATATTCAAGTCTGCACTGATGCGTTGTAATTATACAGTTCATCAAAGTAGCCTCCATGCTCATGTATAGGCACCTCATGTACTTTCACTAATGCACATTAAAACAGGCTAATGCACCTTTTTCTAGTATCTCACAAAGGAAGTACTAAATTTAATGCACACTAGTAAAAGCACATTAATGAACATATAGACATGTCCATTAAGACCACTGTTTCTTGTCCTTTCCCCTATGGCAACTGACAACATCCCACATCATGCTCTTTATAAACACCCTTCAGGTATTTGAAGACTTTTGTCAAATCCCCCTTACTTAGTCTTTTCTCCAGACTGAATAATCCTAGTTATGCCAACATTTTCTTACGAGTATGTTCCCTAGACCTCTAATCAAAGATCAGAAGGAGAGAGGGGTTGCAAAAATATATTTTGTAATTATTATTAGAATTACCATATATTGTTACATACTATACAACCCTAAATCATGCACATTTTATGGGAGGTAGACTGAAGAAAATCCCCGCCCCAACACCAAGAATTATAGCTGCATACTACAGGGACAGAGCCTAATCTTTAGCTCACTGAGAGTCAGCCTTAGGGAAAATGCTCCCTGGACAAACTTGGATTTTGTTGCCTTCCCCCCACCACCCCTTGCACCCCTGCCCTAGTGCCCTTCCTCTTCAGTTACCAGCACTGTGGGGGGGTATGTCATTGGGTGTGGGGTGTGGGGGGGATGTGTATGTCAGTGTGTGGGGGGAGGGGAGGCGAGGTTGGGGGTTTGGGGGCTGTGCTTGAGGGGAACATGTACACCAGCAGCAGCCAGTGGCAGGGGACCCTGTGGGCTATCATGAGACAGTGCAAGTCCACTCACCTGAGATGCTGGCCTGGTGCCAGGCAGCAGGGTCATGGGGACAGTGGTGCTCAGCATAGAGTGGCAGGAAGGACAGGCAAAAAGGCAACAGGTAAGACTGCCCACACAGGAAGCCCAGCCCCAGCTATAGGGTGCCACCACTTGGGTGCCCATGCCGTCACCCTTGGCAGTGGTGGTGGTGGTCAGGGGGGCCGCAGCTCAGCCCCCATCACCGGCAGGTTGGTGATTGTTAAGCCCTTGGCATGCAAACTGGGGCTGGCCAGCTGCACTGTCTTCTTTGTGGGAACCGCTGCTTGTCCTTGGCCCAGCCCTTGGTGCCCTCCTCCTGGCCCATCATGCTGCCTGGCAGTGCCCACTGTTGCTACTACCAAGGGCTTTTTATCCTGCTGCCCCAGCCCACTGGCTTCAATCATCTCTGGGCATGGCCAAGACACTCAGCCTTCCTTTCTTGCTTAACCAAAAGCTGAAACCTTAGCTCCTGCTGAAGAGTGGCCTCCCTGGGTAGAGCTACAGTTTGGAAAGGGCTAAAACCATTCTACAAGGCTGAGAAATGTAAAAATATAAGTATTAAGAAGTGAAAAGAGGACAGTAACACTATGGGCTGGTATTGGGAGAACTTGTCAAATATAGAAGAGTGAAGAGAAGATCCGAGTAAGTCAAAGGAGATGCAAACAAATGGAACATGTTTTGAGCCAATTTTGTTCACTTTCATTGCTGTGTAGCTGTGTAGCTTAACTGATGTGCAAGAATGTGCTTTAAAAAAAGTCATCCACTCTCTTTTCTGATGGGCCTCACTTTTCCCTCTCAGTCTTCTCCATCACAGGTCTACCTGAATACCCTTTCTCTGGATTATTTTATCTGTTCTTACAACTTCAACCACCATTTTTATGCTAATGACTTAGATACTTATCTTCCTGCTCTTCCTGCTCACAATCCAAAGATCATTTTACTACCCTATCTGACCAAATACCCCAACCCATGAGATCTCCACTCTCCACTGTACTAAGTTTAACAAAAAATTAACTAAAGAAGCTAAACTGGTGAAGCCAAGGATTGGTTGTTTTTTTTAAATCAGCAGCTGAGTACTGGATTGGACTTGAAGATGAATGAAAAAATATGAAGATGAAGATGATGAATAAAGTCTGTCCATGCTGTTCCCTTTCAATTTTAGCAGAAATACGGAAAGGAATTATATCTCTGCTCTAGGATAGAATCTTATTTCTATTACTATGAACCCCCAGAAACTACAGCAAAGTCTGAGAAAAACTGCACAAAAGAGGTTAAACAAAGACATATAAAGTCTGTTTAATCATTGTGGTTTACCTGACAGGGTAATTAAACGCTGTAGCAAGAGGTGGACAGACATTTTTCTTATATAACTTAGTGCATGTTTTCTCATTAAATGTTTTGCATCACGCTCCACAGGTAAAAACCATATGGGGCTTTGAGCTCTATTAATATTTAAAATGTGTAATCTATGAATAAAATATGCCATTTAACATGTTGTCTTCCACCACAAAGTACTATTAAAAATGTATGCCCATGTGAGGGTTTGTGAACCTTTCTGTAAAGTACTGAGTAGTTTTATGATAAGTAGCAATATTGTTAAAGGAGAACCATGATGACCCCCTTTATTAAAATAGCTGTTATGTATTGTTAAACACACTATGCAGCCTGTAAAAGATACCATAATGTAGGTTATGTTTCTTATCTATGGAAAAGAGTGTTTTTTTAAATCTGAATACCAGCCAGCCCAGTGTGAAGCCTGATGTAACAAGTCCACTGACAGATTAGAAAAAACATTTCTCCACAATCAGCTTTCAAGATCCTCCTCATGCTGTTACATTACCTATCCTCATGGTATTATACTACCTATCATCAGTACTATATCATCCAGAGAGCCTTTTGGAATACGGTTTCTCTTTAAGGTCACCATAATACTGCCTAAATACCAATGTTCAAGTTGCAAAGCTGGTTTTAGTATTTTCATCTAAAATTGTGTTAGTTCAAAGCATTGATTCGACCCAAAAGTGGATGTCTTAGACATTTAAAAGGGCTTTGAGTTAGATTTTCAAAAGGATATTAGTATCTAGTGATGTAGATGACAGGCAGCTAGTGAGATTTTTAGGGTCCCAAGTAGGTTACCTCCTTGAAAGAAAATCTAGCTCCTTCTTTTCAATGTCAAAAGGAACTATATCTTTAAGACCGAAGTGTCATGTGATCTTAATCCTGAAATATAAAAGGTAGCTTCTCACTCCCCTTCACTTCATTTATTATTTCAATGCTAGTTCTTTACAGGAGAAGGTGAGATCACAATAAGGAACACAGTTCAAGGAAGCTTGTGAATTAGGAGAAACATCCAAATGGTGCTGCTCTTCCCTTTGTAGGTAGTTTAATTCTTAGGGGCGTATGGGAGATAACACTCAAAGATACCTTACTGATCAGGGAACTATTTACTTGTCTGTACATATTTAAATCCTTGGAGAATTCTTTACCTGATATGGAACAAGCAGTCTGTCACTGAAAGTGATTATTTTTCAGTCAAAGGGAATCAGTCACATCTGTTGAATTTGTTTGCAGTGTCTAAAAGACAATGTTGCCCATAATAATGCAAATAGTGTGATCTCAATTAATAGATCAAACTATCACATGTTTGATTTCAGAGCAAAGGGTTCTTCAGCCACATCAGAGAAAGGAAGAAAAGAAGTAGGACCAATCTGAAGTAAGCATGCATTTAAGAAGATTAAGAAGGCTCCCAACACAAATAATTTGCCTATTTTTATTGAAAGAAGATAAAGTAGAAGTGGAAGTCCCATGTGCTAGCAATCATTAATCCTTATGTCAAGTAAGGATGCATAGGTATGTGCTACTTTACTAAAACTACACTCAGTGAGACTTTACGTAGGCGTTGTCAAATGTAGGACTGAGTCCTTGGAAAGGATTTTCCCAGGGATGTTAAACACTCAAAAACTCTGTATCTGAGTTTCTAGTGGGTGCTATTCAGTATCTTTAACTAAGACCTTCCAGGGCCAAACATAAAGAATGTGCTTAAGCTTATGCCTAAGGCTGTGTGATATTAGCAATAGTTTTCTCTCAGCTGATTTTACTTGGGAGGGAAGGGCGGGGAGGAGAAAACACTTCTCTTGTCACAAATGTGGGCTTTCCACAATGAGAACTTCAGTCAGGAGAGGCAGGGCATAAAACCCCCTCTACATTTGCTTCTGTGCCATTGGTTATGTGAAGAATTTTGCCAGCAAGTATCTTAAGACAAAGTCCAATTTAAAATAAAATACTTTTAAATGGAAAACTGCATCTCTTTCAAGGGTTGCTTTTAGAGACAGCTGTACTTCTGTATCCAAAGACTAAGGTTTTCCTCCGTTGAACTGAGTAAAATTTATCCTTTTTATTCCTTCTCAGAATCTTCTCACATTTGCTCAATTGTGAAATTTGCTTACAAATTGTGGCACAAAACACTGCTGAGAAACTAAAGTTACATTTTCACACGTTTATCCTGAGGAAAAATTCCCTTATTTTTGCCAATTTTATAGCAAGGACAGTTTTTTTCCCCCTTCTTTTCAGTCATATATTGTATTTGGAGAAGAGGGAGCAGGGGCTAAACCTTTAGGTGTATGTCTGTAATAATCAAAGCAAATGGGGGTGCAATTCTGGAGGTCTGTTTCCATGTAACAGTGATATATTTCACACTCAGCTGAGACCATTTAACCTTTTTCTGTTTTGTATTGAGGCTTAGATGCATAAAAATGTACTACCCTCATCCTATTGTGTTACAATTTTTTTTTTCACTGTTTGAGTTTTTTTCATGTTTTGAGGAGGTCAAATTAAAACTTTTGCTTGTCAGCTACTGTACACAAAAAGCAAATGACACTGAGGGAAGGTTGCGAGGCACTGAAAGCCTTAACATGCTCTAAAGCAAAAAAAATAAAAGATTCCTCCACTGCCTGCACATTTTTACCCTTTACCACCAAGTATTCTCCAGCAACCTCTTGAAATACACAGATGCACACAAATTATATAAACTTACCATTAATACAACTTTCCTTTTATAGTCAATATAAGAGGGTCATGAACATTTGTGACTGAGAAGATTTAGAAACATAGGCCTAGCTGGATCATAAAGGTGCCTTTTGGCCTTTCAATCTAAGATTTATTTTAATGTGATTTTCTTTTATTGAAAATTATTTGTACATAAACTCAATCATAAAACCACAGAATAGTTTAACAGATGAATGTTTTACAGTTAACTATAGTTAACAATGCAAAGAGCTTGAATTTGATGTCATTTTTATATTCCATAACCTGTTAATGATCATTAGAAATTGTAATAGTCTTGGATACAGTTTTTGTACCCCTCTGAGCATCATAAAACCTTATGTTAACTTTCATCTGCAAACCATGCCAGTGTTTTCAAATAGACAAAGATCATTGCAAGTATCTCACCCATTACTGCTTGGGAGATTCACTTTATTCATACCCCAAAGTGCATTATCTGTTATGAAACATTATATTTCCATGTTAACACTACTAAAACGCAGGATAACACATAATAATAATAGCATTAGTAATTATTTTCATGAAATAGCAATAGGGTAACATAAGATTTTCAAAAATGCCTAAATGAATTATGGGCCCAAATCCACATGACTAAATTACTTGGTCTATTTTCAGGTCTCCAGGGTGTAGCCGTATTGGTCTAGAGGAAAAAGCAATCAGACTTCATGGACAGAGGAGATATCTTTTATTAGACCAACAAGATTTTTGCAAAAAAAAATAAATTTTAATTGCAAGCTTTCAATTAAAAACTTGCAATTTAATTGAAATTAAAGCTTGCAAATTAAAGAAAGCTCACAATTAAGGAAAAAATGTTTTGCAAAGATCTTGTTGGTCTAATTAAAGAGATCACCTCTGTCCATGAGCCCTGATTGGTCTATTTTGATTTTTAGGTAATATAACTTGAGTATAATTCAAATGATCAATATTAATTTAATATTGAAGCATGTGACCATATTGCATACCCATATATTTATAAGGGTCACCTGAAAACTAATTCACACTTGCCCTCAGCCCAGCCTTCTGACACATTGCATCTGGGATGTATCTCATTGTGATGTGCAAGTTGTATTTTATCAATCTTGTGGATCCAGATTGAAACTTACTCATTAGGTTCCAATAAACTAGTCAGGATCTAACCTATGGAAACAACATTACTGTTCAACAAGGCCTGATTCTCATGAATAGCACTAAGGATTTAGTTCAATCTCTTGTTGAGGTCAATATGAATAAAAGTGACAGAAAAGGGCTTTGCATGAGTTAATTTTGTTTGCTTGCTTTGCGTATCACCACCTACACTTTCTGTCACCTCCAGCAAAGGGAACCAGATGTGGAACAAAGAAACTTTGTAATTACTGTTAGGAGAGCATGAGGTAATACCTCTCAATGAGTAAGGTTCTTCTATCAATAACAATGCTCCAGTACCAACTGGCATCATAATTATATATTCAAATTTAAGGTTTTATAGTAGGCAACTCAGTTACAGTCCCTTTTTTAACTAAATCAAAACATTTGGTGAGTTATCTTGGATGTACTTTTTCCCAGACCCATTATTAACTTTGCAGACATTTCTTTGAAATTTCCAATTATAGAAATAAAGGATGGGTGAGACCCAGTGTGTAGGATTGTCCAACTCTTAATAAAACTGAAGTTGCTTCCTACTGATTAAGACACACTGGTAGCACTAGGTCTAATGCCACTCAAGTGACTGATGATAAGTGTGATTATAAGATCGCAAAATAGGTGGATGGGCATTTCTCAGTCTCAGAAGTGGAGAGCCGAGGTGAAATCCAGGCTCCATTGAAGTAAATGGGATTTTTACAAGCTTTTTTATAAGCAACTTAATCAGAAGCTGCTTGGTCTCAGACTAGTTTCTACTGGAGAGCTGAGGGATGAGGCAGGAGGGGAGAGAGAGTTGACTCTTACTTGCTGGGACTTTCCTCACGTGAGTGGTAGCTGGTACTACTGCTGCCATAGCAGCATGGGCTCAGGCTGCTGCTGTTGAGGGACAAGCAGTGCCATAGGCTCTGGGGGCTTGTTTCTGTTGCCCCATTTGCCTCCCAACCCTGGGGGCAAGGCTCTGCCCCCCCATGGCAATGCTTCCTGGGTGAGGGGGGATCATTCTGTTCCCCTTTCCCCCAGATACACTACTGGCCTTGGGGCTGTGCTTCTCCATCTCCTATAACTGGGCTGGACCAGCCACAGCAAAGACTTTTGGGGTGAGGGGGCAATACTGGCACTCCTTCCAAGTCAGTGCTGGTGCCCCCCTCAACCTACCCTAGTTACATTGATGATAATTGCATTGTTCTCCTTTTTATTCTGCTTTTCCATTTCACACAATGAGATTCTCCCATTTCCTTAGAGAAAGCATCACAGAATCATAGAAGTAGGGTCACAAGGGAACTTGTAGATCTTCAAGTCTGACTCCCTGCCTGGGCAGGAGAAAAAACTGGGCTCAAATGACTCCAGCCAGGTAGGCATCAAGTCTCCTCTTAAAGACCCCCAGGGTAGGAGCCAGCACCACTTCCCTTGGAAGTTGGTTCCAGCTCCTAGCTGCCCTGACTATGAAGTAGTTCTTACGGATGTCTAGTTTAAACCTACTCTCCAACAACTTGTGGCCGTTATTCCTTGTTATGCTAGGGGGCGGTAAGGGAAACAAGGTCTCCTTCTGGTCCCCCCTAGTGAGTTTATAGACAGTCACCAGGTCCCCCCTCAGCCTTCTCTTGTGAAGGCTGAACAGGTTCAGGTCCCGCGGTCTGTCGTTGTAGGGTCTGCCCTACTGTCCCAGGATCATGCGGGTGGCCCTCCTCTGGACCCTCTCAATGTTGTCCACATCTCTCTTAAAGTGTGGTGCCCAGAACTGGACACAGTACTTCAGCTGTGGCCTGACCAGCGTCGCATAGAGGGGGAGGATCACCTCCTTGGCCCTTCTTGAGATGCACTTGTGGATGCACGACAAGGTCTGGTTAGCCCTGCCAACCGTGAACTTGCATCGTCAGCCCATGTTCATCCTGGAGTCAATAATGACTCCACAATCCCTTTCTGCCTCCGTGATCTCAAGAAGGGAGTTTCCCGTCTTATAAGTGTGCTGCTGGTTACTTCATCTTTTTTATTTGTTGTGTTTCTATGTCCCATCAGTGACAGAAAAAGATAGCTTCCTTTAAATTCCTTCCCTTTCCCTAAAGGGCCTAGTCCTACTTGTCTTCAACATCAACATGACTTGCATTAGGATGTTAAAAGATAACATCATTACCATGGATTTACACTACTGTAAATCCATTGTTACTCTACTGGTATTTATCCAGATTAATATCAATATAGTTTATGAAATAGTTGGAAGTATCCCCTATCTTGTGATGAATGGCTTCAATTTTGTTCTGGATCTTTTTTTTTCCTGCTCAGGTATTGATCCCTGCTTTTCCTTTCTCATTTCACCCTCTCCACCTTTTCCCTGCTGCCCTTTGCAAGCCTTATCCATGCATACTGGTTGCAGGGTTGTACAAGACTTGCACAGCTCTGAACATGTCTAGAAGCAGAAATTTAGATTCTTAAGATATTTTAAGGCAATGGGTATCAATCTCTTTAGCAAGCATGCCAGAGTTAGTCCCGTACCCATTGCCAGGGCCAGCATAGATACTTCTCCATAAAAGACATTCCTGCCCAGAAGAGCATTCCATCTTTCTACTCTTCTGTGAAATATGAAACGTCACAACCAGAAGAAAATATGATTCTACATTTTGCTTACCACCACACAACTTCGAGGTAAAAAGACTTTTACAACTTTTCTTACAACTTTTCTCTGAAGCTAATCTGCACAAAATGTACTGTTACAAACAGGAGATTTTACCACACCTTCAGCTCTCCTGTGAAATATGAATTTTCATTTCTACCTAGGAGAACTTTTGCAATCTTTGCAATCTCCTATGCCTGATGAAAGGTGCCTGTGCCCAAAAGCTTGCAAATAAAGAATTGTTTTCAAATATCTAGTTCATCTAATAAAAAATATCACCTCTACCACAAGTTTTGACTCTGATCCTTGTCCCTTGCCCCATCTGCTCCTTTTTCTGCACCCTCCCTTGCGCTTCCTGCCTGATCTGCTGCTCTGCTTTTTGCTTCCTTTTCTGTGGTCCCTAACTGATATACTTCCCTGCTTTCTGCTTCCTGCCTTATCTACCACTGAGCTTCCTGTCTCTTCCCAGATCTGCTGTGTACCACACACAGAGACTGCCTGTGCCACTTGTGGCACACATGCTACAGGTTGACCGTCTATTTTAGGGTATCCCCAGAGTTAGGTGGCGTCTAAGAAGGGGGTCTAAGGACGTAGTTTTGGATTAAGATGCTGAAGTCCCTTTTAGATTTTGCCTACTGGGTCCATATTAGTCAGCATGATAGGATGTGGTCTGCATACTCCAGCAGTCTTAGTCATTGCCATGGTATTTTTTTTTTTAATTCTATTCTCAGTTGTGATCAAGCTAAGAAACTATTTACATTTATTCTGCTTGGTGGATAATCTGGACTCACTTTTGTCTCTGCATATGATGGAAACGTTATATATAGATTCTAGCCAGTCCAAAATTGCTTTATAGCTGGTGGTCTACAGGAATTCCTGAACATCTTCTGGCATTTATATTATGAGGTAGAATGATTCTACCAATAGCAGCTGTATTACTATGGACTACCCAAAGCCACCTTTGCCTTTCCATTTTTTGAGGATGGAATCACAAACACCATAACATCCAAATGACTAGTTCAGAAAGGGACTACACAATAATTCAGGAAATGATCAACTTGAATGCCAGCCAGTTAGTCATCGAAAAAAACAAATTGCGGGTCTGAACTGGGAACAAAGTTACACAACATTTTGAAATGTAGAATTTAAAGAGTTTCATTAGGGATTCATTAAAAAATAATTATGTCTAACAGGCACTTTGAGTACTGGTATTATTGAAATAGCTCATAAAAATAAAGTAGTGAATATAATTTGCCAGGATTTCATAAAAGCTTGTGATACTGTACTTTTCAGAAGTATAATATTTAAGAGAAAAAGCATAATAGAGAAGAAAGAACTGTTAGTAATTGAGTTATGGGAGTTGGACAGTAGAACTTGAGGTGGCAGTGTAGGTGAGACGTTTTCTAATTCATCTCATTATATACGGAATTGTACTGTAATAGAAAAATAATGCAAAACTTAACCTAACTGCCTGTTAATAGAGTGGCATTTTAAAGTATCGCTGGCTTTAATCTGACATTATACCAATGAGTTCAAGTCATTTACACCAGCTGTAGATCAGGCTTTGTTGGCCTTATGGGAAAGGAGGCTATGCATGTTGATGATCTGTTTATTTAGATTTAAATAATGCACATAATAATACTTTTAAAAATATATTACACCATCTTCATAATAGCATATCCTCCACTCCCTAACAATACAGTTTCAAGGTTGATGATACATAGTAAAAAGTAAGTCAAAGTCTTCTTTCCCTCAGATTTTCAAAGGACAGTCCTCTGGCTGCATTAAAAGATGGGTAACATCTGGCTGTTACAGGCATAGCTTGTAAATTAATTAAATCAGGGGACCTTGTCAGCAGCTTTGCACTCCTCTGTATCTCAGAGGCTTCAGTTGAGGGTCTTCAGCTGATCTTAAATATGGTACTGTAGGATGGTCCCAACATATTTTAAGATTTTAAAAATCAATGGACAATCAGTGGAGATGACAGAGGAGTAGCTCCAGGTGTTCATAATAGGCTATTCCACTTGACAAACATAATACAGCTCTTCCATTTCAGCTTCCAGATTGATACTAAAGGAAACTGCACAAAGCACACATTACAGGAGGTACAAAGGAAGACAAAAGTGCAGGCTGCATTTAATTTCACTTCGCTTAAACACAGGTGGGAAAACAAAGTAGTTAGAGTCACTTGTATTATTTGAACATCTAGTAACAAATCTGGGAATCAAGCCAGGCTTCCATCATTAAACCTGATAAGAAATGATGGTTTGCCACTTTCATACAGGTGACATAATCACAAGTAAATCCTGAAGTAGCCTCTCCAGTCTCGCCATGGTCGCCACATTTTTATCAGTCTCAGTCAACTTGATTCTTACCATGCACCAGCCTTCCCCCATCTACTGGAAAGAGACTCAGCTGGATGATAAAGAAAATAAAGCAGTGTGTCAACAGAAAGCACTTTAACTCATAGTTCCTCACTAACTCTCCTGACAGCATCACAGATGCACTGAATACACCCTACAAGTTTGTGAGACAGCCCTGTAGGGTAGAAGAGCAATTATCCAATACTACCCTGTAGGATCTCTCTGCAGGAAAGGATTGAGGCCCCAAAGAGTAGCCTTACCCACTGCTGGTAGGAGCTGCAGAGGCATCAACAACACTTCATATTCCATGGTTTGGAGGCAGTTTAGAGATCCAATAATGTCAGCATGGATAGCCACAGGGTCACTCAAGTGTTTTAAATTATGCGCATGCTTGAATGCCTTGCTGAGTTGAGACTGTAGTGTCAATGTACAATTTTGATAGATGTTTATTTTAAATATTTTAGACACATAAACGTCTGCATGCACTGATCATTTTGATGCAAACTCACAGCAATTAGAGAGAGCGCGTGTATAACAGCAATATATCGTTTCCCAGTAGATTGCTTGAGTGCATTTATTGAACAGAATATATAGGAAACAATTACTGATATAAAATTGACCAGGATGTGATTTGCTTGCAGTGATTATACTTTCTCTAGAGAAATGGTTTACTTTTACCTGCTAATTAATGAACAACTGAGACATTTCATCTTGCATTTTTAATGCTCAGGGTGCCATAGCTTGTAATGTTCACACAGTAAACAACACAAGCATTCCTGATCTTATCCTAGCCCAAGAGCGAGGAACAAAAACACAGTTACAATGCACAGTTATAAAGAGATTAAACACACCAGAGTTGTTCGATGATTTCCATTCAAGTTGGAGAGAGAGAGCTCCAGCAGCTGAATTACGAACGCTAATAGGGAGACATGGTTCCTGAAAAAATGTACTTTTATTATGTATCAGGGCTTTTATCTAGCTTGAAAAAACAGCAGCTTGCCCGAAGTACTGTGGATTTTGTTCTGTGTTGTTCTTTTACACAAGCCTTTAAATAATGTGGCACCTGCTGTTTCGCCCTGAAGGACAGACAAAAAATAAAATGTTAAAGCTGTAGTGACATACTAAATGTCAAATGACAGTTTGACGCTTCCCTCAGAACAAAAATCTCATATGCAGGACTTGCTTAAGGGCCACCCTGCTACACCAGTTGTCTGCCAGGAATATGTTTTCAAATGTTGATTAGGATGTTATTAGGACAATGACCAGACACTGTGAGTGTTGTGACCTCTCCACAGAAATAAGTCTTTTGAAAGTAAGATTGACAACAGTGTCATGGAAAAACCTCAATTCCTTGCTGTCCAGATACTCTTTTTAGTTTTAAGGCAAAGTGATGCAACCCAAGATGAATAGGCAAAAGAGATACATAACTTAAAATGCTGGTAACATCTAATACAGTGATTCTTGGGAGCACAGGATACCTTCTGTATCATCTGGATTCCTAATGTCATCACAGGTTTCATCATTCCTGTAGTCCTGTGGGGAAAGCCAAAAATAGACTTGAGACCCCAAGTTTATTTCATATAGACTACTGAATGACTGATGGATAGCAATAGTTTTCAGTACTGACCAGCCTTCAATTTGAAGCTATAATCTAGAGAAGAAAGGCCAACCTCGGGCCCCACCATTACCACCATTACTGGCATTACTGCTCTCCCCTGCTGGAAGTACCAACATAACTGCTGTCCCTTGCTGCAGAGGGCAAGCAGTGGGTATAAAATAAAGCAACACATACAATTTAAATCTCTCAAAAATCTCCTTTCTGAACAGTAGAACAATAGAACAAACTGCCTAGTGAAGTTGTGGAATCTCCTTCAGTGGAAACTTTGAAAAGGAAACTGGGTAGGCACTTGGCAGAGATGGTTTAAGAATGACACCAAGTTGGGTGGAGTGGCAGATACCCTGGAGGATAGGGCTAAGATCCAGAATGACCTGAAAAGACTACAGAAATGGTTCACAAGCAATCAGATGAGATTCAACAAGGATAAGTTCCACCTATACCAAGGACAAAATAATTGCATGCACTAATACAGACTGGAGAAGGACAGGCTAGGCTGCAGTGCTGTAGAGAAAGACCTGGGGGTTACAGTAGATCAGTGGTTTTCAAATTTTTTTTCATTTGTGGACCCCTAAAAATTTTGAAATGTAAGTGAGGACCCCTTTGGAAATTTCAAATGGAGGTATGAATTATTTTGAATTGTAAGTGTTGGTATTCACATAATTTGTGTAAGCATAGTCATCTTTCATGACCCCTTAGACATAGTTAGCAGACCCCCAAGGATCTGTAGACCACAGGTTGAAAACCACTGCAGTAAACCATAAACTGAATAGGAGCCAACACTGTGCTCTTGCACAAAAAAGCCAACAGCATGCTGAGTTGTATCAATAGGAGTGTTACTTGCAAATCAAGGGAAGTGATTCTTCCACTCTATTCAGGACTGATGAGGCTTCACTTGGAGTACTGTGTGCAGTTTTGAAGTGTGTCACACTTTAAAAAGGATGTGGACAGATTGGGGACTATTCAGCATAGAGTGACAGAAATGATTAGGGGCTTGGGTGGCAAGACTTAGGAGGAAAGGCTGAAAGAGCTACAGTTATTTAATATGAAGAAGAGAAGACTACTTTCAAATACTTGAAGAGTGATTGTAAAGTAGACAGAGAGGCTTTTCTTTGTGGCTATAGAGGAGAGAACTAAGAGAAATGACCTCAAACTACAGCAGAGGAAACTTAGGCTGGGAATCAGGAAGGCCTTCCTGACTATGAGATTTGGTCAAGCGTTAGAACAATTGATCTACAAAAGTTGTGGATACTCCAACCCTAAACATTTTCAAGAGCAGTTTAGACAAACATTTGGCTGGGACGATTTAGTCAGGGATGACCCTGCCTTGAATACAGGGCTGAACTAGCTGACCTCATGAAGTCCCTTCCAGTCTCACTTTCCTAAGCTCCTAAGAATAGCACATCCTACGTTTGTGCAGAGGGTTGGAGTAATTGATCCCTGAGGTCCCTCCCAGTTCTATGATGAGTATTACCACAATGTACAAATTGTTCAATTAATTCTGCCAGTATTCAAAATTAGGGGGACAGAATTCAGCCCTCTTTTTCAGCATGAATCTATGGTAACTATTTGCTTCCATCCAGTTTCTCTAGAATAAAAGAGCTCAATTTGTCCCATTTTGCTCTCATTATACCTTTTCTGACCATCCTGCTTCTACCTTATTGATGTTTTTAAATATGCTCTGTCATGATTAAACAGTTTTTGTTTTGCCTTTCAATTATTTGTCACCAGTACTGTAAATGCTTTTATATAACGATTGCAAAGTACCAAGCATGTATCTGTTTTTAAGCCTGAGAACTATTATAGTTATTAGCTGTTCCTATAATTTGTCTTTTTTATATCCATACTTTCTCAACTTGAAGGGCAGGTTGCTTATACGTATGTGTGCATGTGATTTTGTGTCTTATTCATATAGAGTAATGCAGTAGATTAGTTAAATTATGGATTTAGAGAGACAATAACCTGGACACTTCTCCCATCTCTATTTTGAATTAATTTTCATAGATATGAAAAATATGCAAATGAACTAAATATGTAAACAGGATCAATAAAGGAATATTTTACTAATAAGATCACAAATATAGAGAGCTTTAAAAAGCTATAACACATTGTTCTTTTTCCCAAATTGTAGTCCAAATCCTCTGATGAATAGTAGCAGAATTTTAAAGGCCTTAGAAGCTTTCAAATGTTGGAGAAATCAATTATGTGGAGTTCACTCATATTCAATATATAACTTGTTTTATACACAACATGCCATTTCTGGAACAAGCAGGTACAAGCAAGATATAGACCACCCCCTTAACCAGAAATCTCAGTTCACCAATGCTCAGATCCTCTGCATCAAGAACCAGCTCTATCAGAAAGAAAACTTTCTTATTTTTAGTAGATTTTTCTACTTAGAACTTGAATAGCCAAACCTAAACTAACACAAGCTTTCTTCAGAGATTAAGCCTTGCTCATATGCTAAGGCAAAGAACATCTGAGACAATGTTTAACAGCACAAGCTAATGGTTCTTGAAATAGGAAAATCAAGTTAATCTTCTTGCAGACCTATAGTAATGTCTCAGTGAAGATTTTTTACTAAGCATGACAGTCCAATTACCAAGAAAAATAAACCTAATAATTCATTATTTATTTATGATTATTTATGAATCTATATAAACACTGAGTAAAATCTCTCTTACCTTTACATTCAAGCAAGATTTGTCTTAATTTGTTGGAGAGCCATGTCAATGTTAGGCGTAAGGAGAAAAAGGACACAAAGATTCACTGAAAATGTGAGGCAAGGATTCCTGTGGATGATATCTTTTTATTGGATTGACTCCATAGCTGGGACAAACTTAAGACAAGTTTTTGAATGCAGTTCAGAGCATTACAGCTATAACATGATTTCATTACTGAAAATGTGTTATTTAAAGGTGACCCCATTATAGAAATGGTTCTTGGAATCAGACCCAGACTAGAACATTACACTGCACAGGTTCCTGGAATCCTTTATTTCTTTTTTCACCTTTCTGCAAAGTCATGTTAAGAGGAAGAAGGCCTATGTAATTTATCATGGAAGACTATACAGATCTGTGACATTCCATTCTTGGTTAGAAGACAGAAAATATGAGACTTGATGAAAAGGAACAGGAAAGAAAACTTGAGAATGGACAAATCAATGAAAGATTTTTAGAACTTGGGACAGTTGAACAGATATGAATACAGAAACAGGAGCAGACACATGCATTTCTTCAACATCATCATCTTGTAAGAAGTAAGGGAGTCCAGTAGAAAAAGTCAATGGAAAGGAAGAGAGGATCTATATGTGGAAGGACAAGAAAGGAAATTGACTTTTAGCCCCAGTATTTTGGATAGCAGGGTAAGTAGAAAAATGAGAAATAAGGAGCTTGGAAATGGTCACACATTCCGTACCTTGTAGTCCTTTAAGGTCAAGTCTTATATCCGATTTTTGTCTAGGCATCCCCAGCACAATAGGTCTCAATCCTGACTGGTACCACCATATTATAAATATTAACTACTACTGTTAATAGTTATTACAGTAGTCTCCTGAGATTGCCATGGGATGCTAGAGAGCTGGAGGCATTGCTAATGAATTATCAAAGTGTTTGGAGAACCAAATGAATGGAATGTTCTGTGAACACCAGATCTTTATCTACCATTATCTGTTGGACTTCTGCTAGACTTTGATTAAATAAAATAGGACATCCTCCATGGGCTGCCATCATTTACATATTACTGTAGCAAACATATTAGAAAAGAGGACAGTGTCACAGGCCAGCTGAGCACTGTGAGTGTATCAATTTAGTTGCAAGCTGACTGGATGCTGCAACTGTATCAGCCACTGGGCTGTTTCCTTTGGGATCAAGGAGGCAGAGTTGAGAGTGAAGCAAAGGCAAATTAATTATAGCCTACATACACAACAGTGAACAGAAAGATAAACGCGATAAGCGGATAATTAAACTATTAAAGAGCTAACAGTAAATAATAACAACAGATAGATGGATCAATTCTGTCACAGGCCAACTGGGCATTGTGAGGGTATCAGCCACTGGGCTGTTCAAAACAACAGACAGACAGACATAGGTTGGCAACTTATTGATAGTCCCTTGATGCCAGGTGCATGCCAAGTGACTCCAGTGAAGTCAGGCATCCCAGATTGACGCTGTCAGAGGGATTACCAGGGAAGGTCCCTTGATCAGGATCCGATCCTCACTCACACCGGGAATCTGGAGCAATGACCGTTCTGTTCCCTCCTTCCTGCTGGTCATCTAACGCACACACTTTTTATACCTAGTCTTATGCTAATGTGTTGGCTTTAGAGCCACTCACAATCTTGCCTTATAGCTGTTACCCTATGGGATTGAAAGCTGTTAAAAATTATCATAAAAGGTTACTACCCAGATTTGGTTTCATCCAATAAGCTAATTACAATGCAGCACCTTTAGGTTTGAAATTGACATTACTCCACGTAAGCCCCAACCCTTTTAGGTTTCTCTGGATATGCTTTCTTGGGATGGGCTTTCCTGGAATGTGCTGGGTGTGCCAGGCAGTTTTTATCGTCAAGGCTGAACCCGGAGCAAAAAACATTAGGTCAACTAATCTTGCAGCTACAGCTTTGCCTTTGGGGCCCAGTCAGTTCCACAAATAGTTAGTTTTATCATTTTGGTTAAACTTATGACAGACAAGTTACATTTGTGGTTTACAAACTTACAAGCTTTATATTAGGCAAAAATTCCAAATGCCTCCAAAAAGCACATATTTATTGCTTATTAATCTCTCTGGTTCTGGCTGTCACAGGACAGTCTCCCTGAATGAAAGCAAATGACGATTTAACTGGACAACTAGGGTCCCTTTGCTCCTTCACAGTATGTGTCATTGCTTAGACACTGGTTTATATTACAGACTGCTAACTTGTTCACGTTACAAATTTAATGACGCCTCTTTCACACAGTTCAGCAAGCAGAAAAGTCAAGAGTGTTTAAGTGCATCTCACCATGCGTGAACTGTGAATTATGCTTGGAAAATAAACCCTTGTAATTGCAATTGGCATTTCCGAGCCTCATCTTTGTAATAAATTAATGACACCCAGGGTATGCAGTGGGAGCCCAGCATTAGGAATGGCATTTATTTAATCTCTCTCTTTCTATTTAAAAAGCATAAATAAGTATCCATCCCAAGTTCCGGGACCTTTGCACAAAATAAAGTTCCACCATATCAGATTAATTGAGTTTCACATAATGAACTGTTACCACCTATGAACACCTTGGAGTAAAATAAAAATCCTCTTCTAGTAAAAGGCCTTCACTGCTGTTCTTAGAACCTGCATGCCACCTGCCTAATGCTTGTTTGGAGAATTGGGATCTGCAGCATGTCCATGAGATAATACAGCTGCACTCCCCCGGAAAGAGTAACTATCTTCAATCGGCTGGTTTAACATTGTTGAAGGAGCATACCCTAGTATTTACAGCAGCAGACTAGAATTCATAGGAGATAGTTCCTGTTTTTATCTCTGCCAATGACTAGCTGTGTGATTTCAGACAAGTCCCTGAGCTTCCCTGTGCTGGACCCCACTTCTGCAAAATGGGGAGCAGTTGCCATAAAACAGGATTTAAAAGCTTAGCTATTATGTAATGCTTATAGTGTAACACTAGCTTGTTATCCTCCATGGGCCATTTTTCACAGGGTTTTTTTCCTATGCAACACAGCACAATGACCACCAGCGGTGTTAGTGAATGTTAATTTATTAGGATTTGTAAGTAATTCTGAATTCCCTAGATAGAAGGTACCTTTTAATTATTCTCAGTTCTTGCTGAGAACTGATTCATACATGGGTGAGGATGCTGGACTTCTACTTTGAAATGGGAAGTTATAGAAAAACAGTATCATCTGCCAGGCTCAACCAAACTTTAAACTTTTGAGGTCTAGATGTACTTGGCCAGTGATATAATTTCCTTCCTTTCTGACACTGGCATAGTCTAACTCCACTTTTCTATGAAATCTTCTATCAGGCCACTGCCTCCTTTCCCACTGTGCAGAATGGTGATAAAAGGTTTGGAGGCAGAGCATAAAGTCAAGTTTAGAACCTAGCAATCAGCTATGGAGAAGCCTGTTACTTACTGCAACCTAAATATCGACAGGGATGTGGGGGAGAAGTACATGCTAATTGTATATTAAAGGCACGCCAGCATGGTTGGGGTCCAGTGTCTCTCTGAATGCTGTTGGCAAGGCTTAGACATGTTCCTCAAAAAAACAGGGAAGAATGTGAAGAGTACAAGCAGTATTTTTGGCTGTGGAGAGACATAACACTAAACCATTTTAAGTGTGTGAATCATATCAACACATTTTTCAAAGCTTTTCCATCATGCATATTTACATGCATATAAAACCTATACAGTAAACATCTCATTTATTTCCACCCTAATTATATTTTTTGGATGAATATTATAGGCACTAGTCTCCTCTGTTTGTACCTTTTGTCTAGTCATTTACAGCTGTACAAACTGAGTGCAAGATTTCACCAATCAGAATGGCAGCTGTTTACACACACTTTGCATGAGTGTGAATATACATGCCAGGTGTAAGGACATCATTGTAAAAAGGACAAATAGTTTATACAGCCTGAAGACAAAGTATACTTGTTTCCCATTTAAAACGTGTGCTACACCGTCGAACCATGCACAGTAGGAGCCGTGGCAATGCAGCCATCAGCCATCCATCAGTACCGTGGTCTCCAGTAGCTCCGGTGTTTTGAGAATCTCAGACCTCCGCGGTGGGAGACCTAGGAAGGCACTGTCGGATTCTCAGACCCTTCAGGGTACAGCCTTCTGAAACAGCTACTCTGACCTAGGTCAATCTTCCTGCTAGACTACTTAAGCTACATCTGACCCTGCTGAGAAATCATTTTGTATAAAAATACCATCATTGTGCTGTGTTGAGTAGGAAAAAAACCCTGTGAAAAATGGCCCATGGAGGATAACAAACAAGTGTTACACTACAAGCATTACATAATAGCTAAGCTTTTAAAGCCTGTTTTATAATCTTCACTACTGCTATTAGCCCTAACAGGGATCAAAAGTAATGTACTGAGCTATTGTGAGCAGAACTTACAGTAAGTCATTTTTCCCTTCATTTTTTCTCCTGTGTTTTTTCTTTCCTATTCTTCCTCTCTCTCAAATTTAAGACAAGTACATTTTGTACCTTATTATAAGTCAACGGGCCTTAGCTGTTTTCAAAATTCTTCCTGTTTTAAGAATGAATGGGCCCTTGTACACATTACATTTATGCCAGAATTAACATGTTAATAGTGGAATAAATGGCAAGAGTGCTACATATACACCCAATTTCAAGTTCCATAAAATGGCAAACCATCCATAAAAATGTTCCAAATATAATGTAGGATATTTTTATGGCTGGTTTTTATGTGTGGCGTATCCAGGAGTGCCCCTGGGCCAGTGCCAAAAATCAGCTAATTGTTAGCCCTGGCTCTGAATCAGGCCCAGGTCATGCTGGACATTGCAGGCACCATTTTTCAACTTGCCAGTGCAAAAGGAAACCAGGATCCCTGATCACAAAATTGTGACTCCTGCCATGTGCATGTGACAGGGCAGAAGGTGTGATTATCGGGGATCTGGCCCCATGGTGCTTTTAAATGAATGTGTACCAGGGGCCAGCAAGTCCTCTCCTGTCTTTTTTTCCATAAATCATTTGAACAATACAAATTTGAAACACTGTACAACGGTAACATCTTGAGTCCCTACTGTGGTGTGAAAGTATATGCAGCTTCTTTTAAAGTGGAAGTCAAGTATTCATTCATCACTCATAGAATAGTAGAAATCCTTAGCTGCCTCACTGGGAGATAGCTGCTATCTTCAAAAAAAAATAAGAAGAGTACATCATTTTCAAGTCAGTGGTGGCTGAAGGTACTGTCTCTAATAACACTGCTCAGTGTATTATCCATTGGAGATTAGCTAATACTGGGATCACAGAGCTGGGTAGCTTTTTTCTTTCTAGCAAAAGGTAAGTTAACCTTAAAAAGTGGTTTCACTCTCCCTAAAAGTATTATCAATTTGGGCCCATTTTGGCAAATATATTTGGCTGCAAAAACCAAAAAAACCTGGCAGGTCAGATTCATGGAGGAGGAGTCACTGTTCTTGTGCCCAATAGCTGAGGGGAACAGAGTGCTCATAAGGTTAAGTTCCCTTGCCTTGAGGAAACTTTAACTCACACCTTACAGAAAAGTGCTGTAACCATCAGAATAGAGGGTATTTTTGGGTTGAATGTGTTTTAATCTTTTTCTATTAATACTGTTTCCACTATGTATAAAGAGTCAAATATTTCCTGAACTAGAGATAACAGAGATGTGGCTCTCCTCCCAAAGGAATACACCCAGGAAGCAGTCATTCTTCCTCTTTTGTTCTGCGCCTCAGCACTTAAGGGTTACACACAAAAGTGTAAAAGCTTTAACCGGAGAGACTAAAATAGATCCAGCTCAGAAAACCTAAGAGTTTGGTGTTTAGAACGTGCACTTTGGACATAAGACCTTGGTTCAAAGCCCTACATGTGCATCAGGCACAGAGCGCTTTGGAAGTTGGGTCGCCTGCTTCTCAGGAGAGTGCCATCATCCACAAATACAGCTTGGAACACCTCCTCCAAAAATCCTTTGCAAAGTGCTTCTCTGATTGCTGTATCAGCTTACATTTCAGACACCATATGGTATATCATATTTGCCTGAATTAAACTACACTCTTCAAGTAGGAATCATCCCTGACACCTCAAACCTATAGGGCTCCACTGAAGCAGCTAAGGCTCTGGGCAATCACAGGGGTCTGCTTGTGTTGAATCAGAAAAAATACATAGAACCATAGGCTTGATTTAATTCCAGGAAACAGTGGTGGGCTGCTTATCAAAACTATCTGAAACTCTAGGATGCAAAAAATGGACTGAAAATCTGTCCAACAAATTGTCTCGTGAGATTTCTGGTATTTCCTGCTCCTAGTAAACAAATACTGCAAGCAGCACAATCACTTTCTCTCAAGGTGAAATGTAGCTTCTAGATAAAAGGTAGACTTTAAGACTGCTTGACCGTTAATGAACTGAGATTAGCAGGTTGTTGGATTGATATCAGTGTAAGTTTGTTCTTGAAGTTTTTCTGCAATGAACAACTAAAGAACAATTTCTTTTGAAAGTGCTTTAATGCCAGTGTCCGGCTGGATGCAAATCAACCATAAAAGGATTTTTTTTAATCACTATTTTTATTATCCTTCAGTATTTGATTTCTGGTTACTGTACAACAGCCTGGTTAATTTATCTCCATATTTGCAAAGAGATTTTCCTTGATTGCTTTATGGATTAGCACATCCATTAACTAATATAATGTGCCTTTATTAATTCAAATAGATGGATCAAGCACAGATGAAAACTATATAAACACATTCTTTTCTTTTCTTTTTCATGTTAACAAAATGTTTTAGTAGGGAGAGAAATGTACGTCTTATTGTTTTAGTATTTGTAGCAGCTAATGCTGGTGTTAAGGATGCCAGTGAATTAGTTTCCAGTGGGCATATCTACACATTCATTACTATCCTTTAGGTAATGCACATTAAATCTAGTACCTCTGGGTACTTTTACATGTGCTGTGGAAGTGGAGGGGGTGGGAGCAGCTAAGAAACCCATTCTAATTAAAGTGCTGCTGCATCTCATGTATCAGCATCCCTGTGCTTAAAAATGGAAGCGTGGCACTTGAACTAAAACATGTTCAACGAGCTTTAATTCAATCACACCTGCTGCCACTTTTAAGCGTGGAAACACTGATACACAAGATGCAGGAGACTGCTGGAGCTTGGTAATTGCCATGCTCAAGCAAACTTGAGCAGCCTCCATAACAGGCACCCTCCATTGTGAGGTACTAGAAAAATTTGCATGAGCCTATTTGAAAGCATATTAGCTAAAGAACACTTTTTGTGATGCTTTAATCAACATTAAAATAAACTAATGTATGTTTAAAGTGTATATATAGACATATCCAATCTAACATAAGGTTAACCTACTTAAAAGTAAATGCATAGGTCCTGATTCTGCAAAGACTTATGAACATTTTTCATTTTCATGAAAGGCAGTAAGACACTGGTAGTAAATCTTGGAAGCAGATCTTTCTGGGATCACAGACATTCTAAGTAGTTGTATTGTTACCAGATTTAATATTAGACTTTAGGCAGTAGCGCTGAATTAATAAATGCTTGAACAAAAATAGTCCATTCTCTGAAGAGAGCATTTATTGATCACAGCAATTTGCACTTTTAAGCAGGGGAAAAGAGCAGGTTACCATATAGACACACTATTTCCCTCCTCTAAGCCACATGGCTAGCATGGCCCAGTGACCATGAAGCCAACTCCTGATAAACGGGGCCTCTTAACTCCCTCTTCCACAAAGGGGTAGTCCCTCCCTTGTCATGGGGCTTGCCTTCATTCACCAAAATGGAAGGGCCCCTCCTCCCCTGCGGAAATCCTTGTCTCCTCTCCTCCTTGGGACTGCAATCCCCTTTTTGGGTAACTCACACCTCCCAGTAGTTCTGCTGGGCTTCACTCATCTCTCTCTCTCTGTGAGCTGGCTATGGGGCTTCCCCCACTTGCTGGGAGGGTTGCTCTGTCCTGCTCCTGCTTGCTGCAGGAAGGCCTGAGCTTCCTCGTGCAGCTACCTGGCCTGTCAGCCCTCTCAGGCCCCATGCACCACTCTGTGACTGTGGGGAATCTTGCCTCTTGCAAGGATGGGGCCCTGCGCTGCCTTGTGTAGTCGTGGGGTCCCTTTGGCTCCGTTCAGGCTCCATGCACCATTCTGTTCACTGAGGGGATCCTGTCTCTTGCAGGGATGGGGTGCCATGCTGTGCGGGGTCCCTTTGGCTCTCCAGATACCTCATGGCTGTCTCCACAGTGGGGCTGGCAGCAGTTGCTTGCTGCTTTCCCACTTGGCAGAGACATCTTCAGGGCACTTCTGGGGAAACTGCTCCACCCTGCTGGTCACCTCCACCAGCTCTTCTGCAGCCCATCATTGTCATCCTTTGTCAAAGCTGCCTATGTGCTGGGCACGTAGTCTTTATTTCTTCTGGAGGCTCTGCACCCCAGATTGAAAACAGACCAATGGGAAAGTCTGAGGGGTTAGTTCCCCCTCAGGTCCTCTTCTTCACCTCACCCTGGGGTCAGGGCAGGGAAAGCCTGCCTCCTGAATCCTCCTGTTTGGTGGGGAAAGGAAAAGCCCCCACCAATTGGCCTGAGCCATTTGGGCTCAAACCAGCAAGCTGGGCTGCCGGTGAGCCCACCGGCCATCTTGCCATGCCAGTTTCTCACCTTTTACAGGTGAAATAAATCATTCATAGCCCAAATAATTCAATGTATGTGCATGCAGGTTTTGTAGTATTTCGACATTATATTTGCTTTTGGAATACACCTACTAGTTAATTAGCTTTGTTTGTTTGGCTTTGAAATTAGACATATTTGTTCTCCTTATCAAATTTAATATGGGAAACCAGGAACCTGAACTAATAACAACTGAAATCAATGTATTTTTTTAACTGACAATAACAAAACAATACTTGTTTACTGAAGGAGTACATTGCATTGTATAATTCCCCGCACTGCTAACATTGAATAATCAATTTGCATAATGAGATGTAATAAATGCTTCTACAAACTGAACTAAAATTACTAAAACAAGAATAAGCTATTTAACTTAAATGTTTGACCACTGCATTATATCATAATAGTGGTTACTATTATGTTATATATGAATAACCATCAAGTCCAGGGGCACTATGTGTGATTAAGGATTCATCATGGCTTATGCTTTACAAATGTAATAAATGAAGACAAAGTCACTATTTTACAGAGTTTGTAATCTAAGTGGACAGACTAAATAAGCTGATGACAAAGAGTTGAGCCTAGAAGCCATGAAGCAGGGGCTGGTCAGTGAAGGAAGGAAAAAGGAAACAAAATGACTGAAGCAACAAGGAAAGTTATCTCGGCAGCTGTATAGACTGGAGTAAAACAATGAGTATGCTGTAGAGGCTGAAAAAAGTAAGTTATTGTAGATGACAGAAAGAAAACAAGAAGCTAGATGAGAGGTTTAGAAAAGAGAGAAAAGGACAGAAAGATTTATAGGGCCTTGTAGGGCCTAAGATTTATAGGGCACAGTAATTTTGGGTGGTTCCTGGAGCTCTTAACACATAGATTGTCTGCACAATAGCACCTGAAACTGGTTTTAAGCACTCATTTTGGGGCTTAAAGTTAAGCCACTCCAGGGCAGAACTTGAGCTTTTATTTTATTAATAAATAAAATAATATTTATTTTATTTAAAACTAAATTATGTACATCACATAATGCTTTCATATATTTATCAATTTTCATCTTTAAAATAGTTAAAAGAAGGGAAGCAAGAGATTATATTGGAGGGCTCTTCCTGAATTCCATTCTTCTAGACACCTTGTTCTAACTTTCCATCATAAACATATTTACAGCCCTGTAATCACACTTGTTCTTGTACCCACATTGTCCTTTAGCCTAAACAGTTTTTCATTCTCCATGTTGTTTTACTCGCTTGATATATTTATTGAGAGCAATGTTTTCTTCTCAGCCTTTGCTTTACTTGAGTAAACAAGCCAACCTCTTTTAGCAAAACAGGCTCTCAATTCCCCAGTCATCTTTAGGTATAGACATACATAAATTTGGAGCCATTTCAACAGGGCATTTGCTGTTATGTTCTAACTATTACTTATGGACAAGCCAGGAACAATACAAACATAGCAAAACTACCCCTGGACAATACCAAATGTATGTGTGCCTATGTTCTCTGTAGCCATTCTCTGACTGTTCAAGCT
This sequence comes from Crocodylus siamensis, assembly GCF_052110815.1. Lineage (NCBI taxonomy): Eukaryota > Metazoa > Chordata > Crocodylia > Crocodylidae > Crocodylus > Crocodylus siamensis. The sequence continues at coordinate 109,390,557 of NC_143398.1, forward strand.
TGAAATATTTTTTCTTGAACACAGGAGACCAGATTTGGAAGACCTCATCTATAATACTGTATACAAGTACAATGGCATTAATACAACCCTATCTCTACAGGAAATACCTGGTTCACCTTAGGATTGCATTTGCCTTTTGCATGGCTACATTATATTAGAGAATGGAAATTGGTGAATAAGTTTATAGTCAACTTGGGTGCCTGTACACAAGCATGGAGGCTGCTCTGAAGCACTGTAATTACAGCACATCGGAGCAGACTCGATTAATTACACGGCAAGCCATTAATTAATTGAGTCTGCTGGAGTATGGTAATTACTGCACTCCAGCAGCCTTCTGCACCTTGTGTATCAGCATCCCTGTGCTTCAAAATGGTGGCAGAGGGCTCATGAACTAACGTTCGTTGAAAGAGCTTTAGTTCAAGTGCTCTCCACTGCCTTTTTGAAGTGTGGGGATGCTGATCACATGATGGTGCTTTAATTTAAGCGGCTTTCAGAGCCCTTCTAATTAAATTGCTGCAATCCCCTCCCCCCACACTGCCAACCCCTGGAGCATGTGTAAAAGAGTCCTTTATGATTCACTAATACACGTCTTTTTCCCCTCTATCACGCTCAACTGATGGGCCACCACTATATAGCTGAATTTCTTGTTAGTCCCTAAATGGATGACCTTGCACTTTTTATTATTAAATTGCTTTCCATTTCAACTGCTGCAGTCCTCAGTCATCTATTTTTATATGATATTTTGATCTTTCTATATGTGGATGATTTCTCCTGACTTTATCTCAAGGAAATTTCATTAGCACGTTCCCGTTAATGTGCCCTTGTTACTAATAGAAATATTGAATGAAATTAGTTCCTAATCCTGGAGGGATTCTTTAGCCAACTTCCCCTTTCCCAATTATTTCTCTTCTATTTTGATATCTCTTAAACTTCCATTTCATATGATGAGGGATGTTCTCTTCCCTTCTACAAAGGGATCATACTGATTTTTGATAATGTAAGTTCAGATGAACTTCATAAACTAGACAAGACCCAGAGTTCAGGTGTGGAAAATACAAGCCTTGAAGATATTAAGAAAACTGAGCAATTACAGGGCAAGCCATTAAAATACACTGGACAACAAGGACAGGAAATAAATAATAAACTGAAAATAGACATTTGTGTGCAGTTTGACTTCAAAAAGTGGCTATTAATTATGGCATGTTTTCACTCAATGGACCTGGGATGTTGAATTTGCTGACTAGAAACAAGACTTTTAATTTTTGTTACTCATTACACTTCTAATGCAAAGGGCCTTGTTTGTTTGAAGACAGTGAGTGTGCAAACTGCATAAAGAAGGATTGCTTTGGCCTGTAAATTCTTCATTACTGACAGTGATGCATGAGGAGAATAAATGCCACACTGAGTTATTTTTCACCCTCATTGTCTTCAAACAAGTGATAGTAGGGCAACACCATTATGACTGGTATTAGCAGTAGGATAATACAGATGTTACCAAACTATAATATAATACACAATTCACAGGTGATGGGGACCTTGTCCACTTCATTGGAGCTACATTGGTGCTGTAGGGGTACAAGAAGTTAAAAGTATAATGAATAAAGTGTGTGTGTGTATGTGTGTGTGTGTGTGTGTGTGACTTTCTTCAAAAGAAACTGCACTTAAAATGTGCTCTTTGCATGATGTAATGCAGAAAACCCTTACTATTCATGGATTTGTGATTCACGGTTTTGAATATTTGCGGTGCACCATGCCGACCCATGCTCTCTCCCTGCACAGCGTGATGACACTTTATTACTGCACTCCACTAGAAAGGGGTGGTTCAAGAAATTTAAAAAGAGGCACAGCCTACATAATGTGAAGTTGATGGGGGAATTAGTGTCAGCAGACCATGAAGCAGCATGGGATTATCCCCTAAAGCTTCTTAAAATCATCGAGGAAAAGGGTTACAAGCCTGAACAAGTTTTCAACGCAGACTATGCAGTACAGTATTCGCGGATTTCCCCATTCGCAGGGATCTCTAGAGTGTATCCCCCATGAATGGCTAGGGTCTCCTGTACTGTCTTCCAGATTCAAGGTCTTCAAAATCTTCCCACATACTAGGGCTGTTTGAAATGCCTGTGTTTCATTTTGGTTTCGGATTTGGCATTTCAGAGGGACAGTGTTTCGCTTTGGTGTTTCGCAGGGCTGTCCAAAACGGCTGTTTCATTTCGTTTTGGATTAGGAGTTTTGGAGGGACAGTGATTTGTTTCAGTGTTTTGAATCACTGTCCTGTTTCATTTCACCTGAACCTGTTTCGGAGCTGTTTCAGAATTTCAGTGGTGTTTCGGTGTTTTGGCCACAGGCTATAATGGGAAATCACAAAACTGCCTATAACTTTGTCATTTCCTGCCTGATTCTGATGAAACATGCAGGGATGCTATCTTCTTCTGTGGCCATGAAGCCTGCCAGGTTTCAAGGAGTTAGGTGCAGGGGTTTCTGGGAAACTGCACCTGAAACTGCTGACAAGCAAAACTCATGACGTGTGACTTTGTGTGTGTGTTACGGCACAGTGGGGTGAAAACTGCAGGCATGGTAGCCCCTGTTCTCACCCTCACAACTCCATTGCAACCAGTAAACCTTAAGCCTATCAAAGATCTTACAGGTCTGGGCTTTCCCATCCTTCTGGGCAAGCTTCTGGGCATCCCATTCTTCTGGGCATGTACCACCATCCTTCTGAAGGTGGTACATGCAGGTACTTGGTAGGATATTGTCACGAGCACCATTAGCTGCCTGAACCCTGGGCACTTAACTAGGGAGAAGGGTTGGCCATCCAGAGCAAGTATCTCCCCAATGCTCTGGGTGATCTTGCTCACCTTTGCAATGCCCCCCCTCTTTCTGTCTGCCTTTCCCCAACTGTTCCAGGGTGGCCTGACTCTGCTTTGGGGGATAGGGGGCTTTGGAATGAGAGGAGTACTTCTTTTGGGTATATTCCCACTGAGGCCAGGCTAAGGAGGAGCAAGGGCAAGAGGTTGGTGCCTGGGGAAAAGCATCCCATGCTGCTGTAGTGTTTTTCTTCCTTGCCCCAGGTGGTCTTACATTAGCAGTGAAGGCAGTAGCATACTCAGAATCATCTACCACCTCAAAATGATCCCATACCACACTACCCCCTCACTTCTGGGGTGTGGGTGCAGATCCTGCCTGATCCTCCTCCTCATCAGGCAGAGACACAACAGAAGAAACTTACTCAGCTGAGCCACTTTCCTATACAACCTCAATGTCAGCCTCCTCTGAACTCCCTTCCAGGGAAGGACACCTGACTCTAGGGGAACTTTGAGGGGTATGGAGCACAAACTCAGATTCCTCCTCGACTCCCAGAATTTCTTTTGCTAGGACACTCAGGTCCCCTGCTTCCAGATTCAGCTCCTCCTCTGGCACTGGAAGGCTTTGGCTGGGAACTGAAATGGAAGTGGAGGAGACAGTCAGTGACATGCTGGTGCTGCTTGTCATGCTGGTGGTGCTGGGGGTTATTATTATGGCTGGTGTTATTGCAGGGGGTGCAGATGCAGACACTGGTCCCACCTCCTTGCTGCCACTAGCACCAGAAGAATCCTCATGCCTGCTAGTGCTATGGAAGAGTCTGTGTCTAAGTTTGGGGGGGGAGGGGAGGAGGAACTTACAGCTCTCCCTCCATCCCCTCTCCCTCCCTGACCAGAAGAACTGGCACTTCATTTCATATTTTGTGTGCTGGAAACAAATGTGTGTCTATGTGAGTGTGTGTAATAAAATTAAATGTATGTGTATTGAGTGCTTTGCTTGGAAAGCACTCAATACACATACATTTAATTTCTGTCCACCAAGAACTGCTTTCTTTTTATTTGGGGGGAAGGGGGAGAATAAAAACAAACAGCAGGATTTTGGGGGAAGGGGTAGGCAAGGGTAAATAAATAGGAAAGGACTACCACTTGGTAGCAAGGCACTACCAAGGTGCAAGTTTACAGAATGATGCTGCAATGCTCTCAGACTCTGCTGCTCCTGCTGATACAGATGCATCTGCAAAATGGCAGAGACTCAGTTCACAAACAGCCTTTTATGCTGCTTTTCTGTCCCTCCCCTAGAGCACTGGGATTGAAAAGGACCTCAGGGACAGATCATTGCCATTGGCCACCTACAGAAGTCAATATCAGAGAAGTACTTCTCCCCCCACACACACACTCTCCCTGCAAGCCCACTTCCAAAACAGCTCAAAACATCCAAAACATTTTGAAAGCATCTGAATTGTTTCAGAAAAATTCCAAAACATTTCAGATGGCCTGTTTCATTTTGGAGCTGTTTCGGAGCCCTGCATTTCATTTCAGATTCAATGTTTCAACCTCAAAACATCCAAATCTGAAATGAAACAGCCTCCAAAATTTTTCACAGCTCTACCACATACGTGTTCACAGATTATTGTTTAAAGTACATTTACATAACAGGAATTGCATAAACTTTATGCCCTTTGTATCATTCCACAAAAGCCTTAAGGACCTGAATGTGCTGTGCTTTGCTTTAGTATTAGCTTTCAGTAGGTGCGTCTACACTTGCCCCTATCTGCGCAGTTGTTCTAGCAAGTATTAAATGACTGCAAGCTTAGCAAGTACTAAATCAGTGCTCAGTAACCACCATTACTGTACAGTCCTGGTGGTGCATGGGTCATTTTTGACTCTACTGCACAGTAGCAATGAGCCACTGCGCAGTAGCTTGTTGCTACTGCCCAGTAGCATCGCTATGGCAAAGTAGTGTCACCTGTAGACATACCCAGTGAAAAGTACCATTGATTGCACTAAAGGCATTACTTCCTGCAACTCCCAGGCCACATAATACACTACCTATTAGATTCCTAAGTTTACTTAGGACTTGAATGTGATCTTATTCCATCCTCCTCAAGTCCCTGAAAAAGTGCTAATACACTGTGACTTATTTTAAAGTGAAAAGTAACAGCATCTTATAAAAATAGATGCATTAATGGATTCTCAGGGACTTCCACAATAAGTCCCACTCTAACATTCTTAACTCCCTCTTTAAGTGAAGTAGGATCCGGATGTCTGCATTTACATTTGAGGTATTCTATTTCATATTCTGAAAAGACCAGTTCTTGTTTGACTTGTGATATTATATGCCCCCACAATCAAGGGTGCAATGCTGCAGCAACCAGATGTATTAAATCACCTTCTATAATGGTCTGGCATCTCAAATTAAAGGGACATTGTCAATTTTTCTCTATCTTTCAATAACTGTTATACATTCTCTGCAACTTGAAAATTTTCTTTTCACTTTTATCATGCTCTATTCAATGTAATTGTTTCCATTTTTTATATTGCATGTTTCTACTGGAGCTTGAAATCTACATTTTGTTTCTCTTCTCTTATCAATTGGATTTGTTTGTTAGCTTGTACTCCTGTCATTGCTAGGATTAAAATGTACAAGATATTTTGAGATTTGCATAAGTATTACTAGCTATTAAATTTAGACTCTAAAAATCACATTTATGTATATTTATTCTAGCCTAAGAACAATGGCTTGAAAAAATGTAAACTAAGCTGCTTCAAATTTTTAGTCATAGAAGATAAATTGATAAATTTCATTTTTTTTAGTGAGTTTGTTTATGAACATTAGAGACTGATAATGCTATTTTTCCATAAAACTATAAAAATAATGGTTGTCCTATCAGCACAGGTCTAACCTAAACATGTGACAAATTCATGATTCTGAGAAAAGAAATCTATCAGTAGCTACCAGAGCTGTCCCTAGGGTAGAGCGAATCGGCGTGACCATCCTGGGCCCCACGCTTTGGGGGGGCCCTGTAGAGCCAGGCAGAGTGGCCACGACCCCTCTTGTGGAGGCTACCTAGCCCTGTGCCATGGAAAAAACAATGAAGACCACCCCCAACCCCACTTTGTGGGTGTACCACAGCCCCGTGCAGTGTTAAGGGGACACCACACAGGTTCATTTACCCTGGGCCCCTCACCCCCCTAGGGTCAGCTCTGGTAGCTACCATTCTTCCACAGTGCCAGTGCCCTATTTGAATAAACCTGATTTATCTCAACTGTCTCCATGTTGCACTATGCAGCACAGTTTATCTCAAAGGATCCCAACATACACCATATGCTTTATTTACAAGAAATATAGGCCCTACTATAGTGCAGTCATTCTTAAGCTGTAACACACTAACTGATGAAGACTGTATACCAACACTATATGACAGTGTGGGTGAGGAAGGGAAATGTGTAGCATACTATCCAACTGACAACCAAATGTCAATGAACCCAGAATTGTCCGTCCTTTCTTGAATATTACATCCTGCCTCTTTTTCTGCTGTGTAATCATCTAGGAAATAAAGGAAACACTGAATTTGGGAGACAAGAATATAATGGGGCCCCTCCCCATTACTGTGAAGGAGAGAGGTACATAGCCAAAGAGCAGCTGGCTCGCTCCTGCCTCATGGAGGGAATAATAGTGGCAGAAAGACCTTTAATAAAATGGTCATCCACCCCAGGTGTGGCCAATGATTGACAGGTCTGGGGTGGAAGTGTTGGATGGAGTGTTGGATCAAGTGACCCAGAGAGGGGGTTAGAGGCTTTATCAGGACTGGGGCTGAGGGCTTAGAAGAGCGGGATCTGACCTGCAAAGGGGGAAGGACTCCAGACTGCAGGGAGCTGCAAGGCAGCCCCTACGTCACTGGGCAGCAGAGCTAAGCATTTTGTCCATATGTTTAGTTTGTTATCATGGTGCAACATTAACCCAGAGTAGGGGGAAACCTTTTGTATGGAAGTGGAAACTTGTATATTTGTGTTGAAGCTTGAACCAGAGGACTGGATTGTGGATAAAGGGGAGGAGGAAGCCACCAAGAAGGGTGCCTGGGACCCCCTAGAGCCTAATCCCCTCAAAAGGGGGCAGGCAGTATAAGTGGGCTAAGGACCAGCCATGAGCCCTGAGGGGTTTGAGGGCCACAGGCAGTGCCCAGGGGAGCCCTGCTATCAAACAAGGACTGTAATATGCAGCAAAAGAGGCTGAGGGCACACGCCCAGAGACCATGTGGGCAAGACAGGAGCTGAGGGGGCAGAGCCCATGAGGGAAAGGCTGGAGCTAGAACCCGGGTGTGCCTCAGGTGGTGGGGCCCACTAAGACAGTGGATCTGAGGTGGTGGAGCCCAGGCAGAGCAAAGTGGGCCAAGACCATGGGGCAAAAGCCTAGACAAGGGTCTGTGACCTGAAGCAAAAACCCCTGATCTCCAGGCAACCTCCCAGTCTAACTATAACATCAAGACATGAGAGGTGAGACAGGGTGGGCCCCTACAAGGTCAAAGTGGGCAAGGGAAGGGGAGGACCCAGGTGCCCAGTAGAGGGGGTTGGAAAAACATGGCCCCTCCCTCTCTGGGCCTGGACCTGTTATAAAGAAGTGTTCAGTAAGATAAAGAATGGGGTTTCTTCTATTAGTCCTTATTCTTATCTTCCAGGATCCCTTTCTCCTATTTGCCTCTTGCAAGAGGAAGGCGCCATTTGGTTTAATTGGTTTTAATTCTTAGAAGCAGCTTGGTGATAACATTGACCACAGTACAAATTGATACTAATATAGGAAGGAAGGGTGTTCAGGGATCTGGGGATAAGGAGTCTTCTACCACTGACTCACTGCTCAACATTGGGGTGCTGAATGGCCTTGGCCTCGGCCATGGGGATCTCTGAAAAATGGGTGTTTGCAGGGTCAGTTTGTTCTGTGGTTCTGTGATATTTAGATTAAAAGAAAGGTCTGTTGCCAGAATACATTTTCAAAAGTCAAATGTATGGAGAGGCTTATAATCACAAAATCTAAAAGATACAAACACAAAAACAGGAGAGAGAAACAGATTCAAGATGTATAAGGGTATATTTTCATGTCCATGGCAATGATTGCATCTCATGTAAACATATCCAAGCTAGCTTTAAACTAATTAACTCAGCTACTGCTAGCAGTGTAGCCGCAGATGCATGCATTTCAGTCAGGGGTGCAAAATCCATCCAAAAAACAGAGTAAATGGAGATTAGCCCATGCCCAGAGCTCTGTACTGCAGCTACCCTGCTGTAAGCACCACCTGAGCAAACCAGAATAAAACCTTTGGGCACTAAGATAATGAATGTCCTAGAAACAACCAAAAAAAAAAGGTTAATTCCATTTGCTGGATTTTGAGAACAATAATTACAAAAAAGGAATGGTTTATGAATACCTACATTTATAATTGTCTCAGTAAATGATTAGGAAAGTTAAAGTATACATAAGTGACTACTTTCCATAAATGACGGTCTAATTTAGTCACTTTCCTCACTTTCCTACTCAACAACTTTGTGATCTCTGATTAAACTTTTGTTATATTAAACTGTAGGCTGTTATTTGTGTAGTCTCATTTTCACCAAGAAATTAACACAATGTTAAATGTAACAAATGTTTGTTCCCATGGTCTTAGTCTGTCCCTGTTATTAGTGCTGTCATCATGGTAATGCTTTCTAAACTCAGAAGCTGTGTTATAGGTGAGGAAGTTAGAAAGACACGAAAGATCATTTCAAGTCATTTTAGTGAGCAATGAAAGGGCAGAAATCTGCTTGAATCCAAGAAAAAAGCCACACTGTTTGTTTGAAGGATGAAAGCTGAGAATTCTGTGAGTGTTATTTTAAGGCAGTACTCCCAAGTACAGTAAAACCCAGGGGCTAAATCTACTACTAGTTCTTCTAAAGAAAGAAATTATACTTCTATGCTCACTCTCATGTTTGAACAGTCCCAATAGCTTCTCTTTCCCTTCTTTGAAAGCTATATCACAGGACTAAGATCTCACTCCCCCATTGTGTCATAGGATTACTTATAAGTTTACATTTTAGCTAGGTTTCATAATTCTATTATTAAGGTTTCCTGCCACTGCTTATCATACTTTCCTTTGTTTTAATTGTTTGTAGCTTGGCAGGACTTTAACTGCTAGGGCTGAGATTTTGTCTACTTGATGTTTGTCTCAAATTGATTTTTGTTTATTTACTTTTGGTTTACCAATGTAGCCATATCTAATATTGAGGAAATGGAGGATCTAAGTTTAATAGTGGCCATGGTTATAGCTCACAAAAGAGTGATGTGGTCACTATGGCATCTTTATACATGCTCTGGGCTCTGAGTGCCAGTCTAATTAAAGCACCCACAGCATTACATGTATTCAGTATCTCACACTTCAAAATGGCTGTGGGGGTACTTTAACTAAGGTCCTTCGAGCTTTTGGTAAAGCTCTCCTGCCACCATTTTCAAGTGTGGGAACAGTGAATGCACTTGACACAGAGTCTGCTGGAGTGTGCTGGTTAGCATGCTCCAGCAGACTCGATTAATTGAGTCTGCTTCAACCTGTGCTAATTAGCATACATTGGAGCAGACATCCAGCATGTGTATAGGTGTCCCATCACATCTGGCTCACAAGATAGTCATTTATAGCTCATTCAGTGAGGGGCATCAGTCTAGGGCAGGGTTTGAACTTACACCTTTAGAGGCAAAGTAAAAGGCCTTAATTGCTCAGCCACCCCACCCAATAGTAGGCCTAGACAAAAATGTGCTTCATCCACATGAACAAATTTTGATGGAACTTCGCTTACAACATGCTCATGACCTTGACATTCAAGGGCTTAAAATTAATTAGGATGATAATCTTTGCTATCCCAGTGAAAATCTGTCCATGTTTGGCCAAGGTATAAGCTTTGAAATAGGGCTGTTCACACATGCTCACTAGACACTTCTTCAGTTACAGCTGCAAAATCTTCAGATGTTGTTGAGCTCTTGCTGGGCAAACTTGATTCTATCATAGCTTCAAGTGCTGAGCAAATTGCTCATCTGAAATCCACAGAGTGATGGAGCAAGATCCAGACCAAGACATAGGCGCTGACTTTTACTTTTGCTGTGGGGCAGGGGGTGCTCTCTTAGCCCTTAGAGAGAGGCTAAGATGATGGACATGTGGAAAGTTTTAGCCGTTTCAAGTGACAGACCTCTTCTCGAGGGGGCAGGGCTCTTGAGCCCCCACATACTCAGCATCTGTGGACCAAGACATTGGAATAAATCTAGAGTTTCCTGATCATGAGTTCTCAGCCTCTTAAGGGTATAGCAAAGCTGGGCATTGAAAATGAGTTTATCTACTGTGTTCCCTATAACCTTCCACTTGGCACCCCAGAAGTGTGAGGAATAAAGTTATCTAATCTGAATGCAGAAAAGACCAAAGATGAACCAGGAGAAAGAAAGAAAGAAATTAGAACTAGAGTTGGCCTAAAACTCAGGATTTCTGAGTCACAGGAAATGGGTGGGGGGTTGTTTGTTCTTTTATTTGTTGCTTTTAAATTTGGAGGGTCTGTTCAGAATTGTAATAATTCTAAAGCTTTTCAGTCTCTTTTACATGAGATTTTTCCAGACCCTTGACTGTTCTTGTCACTTTTTTCAGAGCCACTGAAATCCCCTCAATTCAGTAATATCCATTTGTTTAGATGAGATGACCATTACTGCAGGCAGTATTCTAGATGACGTCATAGCAATTATTTAAATAAGGGAATGATAACATTCTCTGTTCATCATCCTTTCACTACTTATGCTATTAATATCTTGCTTGGGTTTTTTGACTGTGCATTGAGCAGAAGTTTTCACTGAGCTGTCTACTGTGAAGCCCAAGCCCCTTTCTTATTTGGTTCAAATGTCTTGGTATCAACTCACTCTCCTCCCTGCTGGCTGGCTGATGGATCCTCCATATTCTCTTTGCAGTCACCCTTAATTGGCTCTGTGTTGGGCTGACATGACTAGTCCCTATGGTGACTCAGTCTTCCTGAATTAGCAGATTCCATACTGAATAGGGACAAGTGAATCATTTCAGAATAAAATTGTATTTAACCAGCACCTTTGCCAAGAGCTGAAACAAAACCAGACCCTTTCTGAAATATCAAAGTGTTTATTTTTAATAGTTTTCATTTTTAAACACCTTTAGATTTATGGGCTGTATCTGAAGCTGGAAACAGAAAAGGCAGAAATCTCTGTAGAAAGCTTTTTATTGTGTTCTTTCAATTTTCTTTCAGCCCAAAAGTATGGAGGATGCCCCATGAAAACTCCCTACAATACTCCAAAATAATTTTTCAAATCCAGCAGTTTTAAATCATTTGAGGGGAGATTATCTAAACAGAACATTCATACATGTAAAGCTTCTCCCATAGCCAGTAGTATTTTAAGCAGTGTATTAAAATGAGCGAGTATTTTTACTACATTCTTCCCTATCATAATTTTTTTTCTTCATATTGATGAGAAGGCTGTTGCCATATCTGTTGGCCTCTAATTTAAGTGGCAAGATTTATATCAAAAGGCAATCCTGGTATACATCAAACTGGCCAGTCAAAAGGGAGTTAGGGTTCCTTTTACAACAGAAGTTGTAGCCTGGGCACCAATGCCTGTTGGTTAAAAGAGCTTTTTCCTAGAAAAAGAGAAAATGGGGTGGGGTAAAATTTACTGCAAGTAGAGACGGTTGGAATTTGGAAACATTTTTGTGGCTATTTTTTTCTGAAGAAATGTATCCCTGTTTAGGTCAAAAGTTTTCAGAACTCAAAATTTTCACCAGCTCAGTATGAAAGTGTTCATAAATATGATCCTTATAAAACTGTCTGCAGTTATGGATATATCAATGTTGATTTATCCTATATTTGTCTTTTTACAGAAAGAAAATAAGAATTGGGGTTTGGACAGAAAACAAACAGAATGTTTGAGGGAGCAAAAAAAAAAAAAGAAAGAAAAAAAGTTTGTACTATTCCTATTAGTATGTTGAAAAATAGAGGTACCCATAATACTAGCCTGTGATGGCTCTCCTGAAGGAGTTGACATCTGACACATTTTTAAATACAGGAATGGAAAACCCATAGCATTTGCTTACAGGGTTAAAGCTCAGATAAACTGCTTCTCTATAGAAACAGAGGATTTTGACATAATTTCTAGAGTTTGTAAGGTGAATAAGTATGTGTCTGGAAGTAGAGGAAGAGCTTCTATCCCAAATAAGATTATAGACTGGGACTGAATGAGAGCTGAAGATGGGGCCCTTGGGTACAGTTTTCTTTGGCCAAAATAGGAGGCCAAAGTGATACTGGAAAATGATAAGCTTTTCTTAGGAGTGAGAATGTTCCTGCTGGATAATCCTAACAGTTTCACTGAAGAACCAGGTAAAGAAACATATAGGTTTCTCCCAACTACAGCAAATTTACATATGGCCTATATGGCTAACTTGTGTTTTGAAGTATTTTTAATAGTGTGTATGCCTATTATTATTGTTATTGTTAAGGATTTCTTAGGGTGATATCTTTGATTGGACCAACTACATAGTTAAGATAAAGTTAGCTGAGCTTCTAAAGTTAGACAAGTGGGGAGGGAGAGCACACTTATTTTTGTTAACTTTGAAATCATATCCTTGGAATCTCTTTACAATTTTCTCTAGGTTTTGTAAATGTTCTTCTGAATTCCTCCCAGTTATTAGTCTGTCATCCAAATAATAGGCAACAGTGTTTACCCCCTGCAGCACTGTGCTTTGAAACTCAGCAGGTGCACCAGCTATCTATCCTAAGGGGTAATATTTAACACCTACAAAGCCCCTGATCTGTTTTCGTGGACAGAATTCTTTCCCTGGTTCTAGCTTCTCATACCACTTGCTGATAGATAGCTCTGACTAGGTAAACTCCACTAAACTCCATTACCTCTTCCAGTTTTGCTAATCTATCATGTCATTGACGAAATGGGGTTTCAGGCAGGGGTTTATGATAACTGTGTAGTCACCAGAAAATTTTGTGCTGTATGCTGTCTTTGTGAAATACTTCCAGCTGCAGCCCATTCGTGGACTTTCATAGATATAGTTAGACCCACCTGCCTTTCCTCATGTTCTTGTAGGACATAGCTTACCTTGATAAAGGAATGGCCTTGGTAACCACAATTGGCTTTTCTGCTGTGCCTTTTACCAAACCTATGTCTGTACTAATTACGGCTTTACATTTTCCTTTTAGTTTTTGCACTGTGTGGCATTCAGTTTCACTCTCAGTTCACAGTTGCCTGATCTCATAATCTATTTTCTGCTTTCAATGGGGAGAATCAGTGTGGCACAATTTTTTTCAGTTACATGGTAGGTGTTGGCAGGAAATGTTAGTTCTCTTGATAGGCATATTGCCCAATATGCCTATCCCTAATTGTTGTGATTGGTAAAACAACTTTCATTTTCTTTCATCTTAATCTAGTAATTATTCTTCAGGTATCACATACATCAGCACTCTTGTATCCATCTCTATTTTCAATACAACATTGTTTTAACATAATATGGGTCATGATATGTCTTTTCGTTTTATACAACATAACGTTGTCTGAAGATGTACAGCTCCTTCATCTTGTCCTGCCAGTTTCAAGTACAATTCCTCCACTGTCACATGACATTTTCAATGTCTTATGTTTGCAGGCACCCATGGTTTCCTTTGAACATCTCCTTGGACATACTGTAGTATACAGGGCATCCACAGAGGCAGTGTGCCCCTTCTAACTACAGTTCTTGTACTGTGGCTGATTCAAGAAGCACATTTTCTGATGTGAAGTCCGTGAACAGCAGAAAATGTATCAATCTGTTCTGTTTTGTTTAGTTTTTTGACCTGGCAACATGTTCTGACCTGAATCATATTCATCATTTTCATTCCCTTTTACTCTTTTTATCAAGGCCCAGCCTGTTTCCTTTTAAAATGCGGCCAATTTTCTTTCAAACAATGGAGCTGTCTCCTTTAGTAGCAGTATCTTCTTACACACAACAGCTCACAAGCCCTCTCTTAGCTGCCTGTATTTTATTCCAGAAACAAATTGACCTCTGAAGGCATCTTCCACAAAATTGCCAAAACAACGTGCATCAGATAATTGGTTTTATGCTTACCAGAAATTCAGAGATCCTTCTGCTTTATAGTTGAGTTTTGAGATAAAATATATTGACTCTGTTAAAAGAATGTGATAGGCACATTATCTTTTTTTAAGAAACTCTATTATGTCTTCACTTCACCACACTAAGTCCTTATGGAAAACCTAATCAATGGAGTTCAACCTCTGGCCTATGGAGTTTCCCATGGGTCTGGAAACTTGGAGTTGGAGGAGCAGTGGCAAAATTAATTGCTGCTTACCTGCTGCCAAATTTCCAGATCTGTGAGGATTCCTGCAAGCTAGATAACATGGCTCTGCACACTAGAGTACAATAGCGCATGGTTGGGCCAGCATGTGAGGTCACCCCATGGTTGTTTCAGATTACTCAGGGTCAGGCCATTTCATGGCTAGACCCAGGTGCACATTGTCAGGCCAACATGCTTAGTCACACCTTTGGACCAATCCCATGTGTTGACCCAATGCAGAATCTGGCCCATGGACCAACACCATGCCACTCATCCAGCCCATAGGGCCAGAAATCTAGGCATCACTGACCTAAATCGTTAAGCAATGAAATGTGACACCCCCCCATACTCATTAGAGAAAAAACAATAGGTTGATTTCCTGTCTTTTATAGCATTTCCACAAAAATACTGTTAAAGTCTTAAGGTATACACTGCAAAATGGTCTGTATTTTCATTAAATTGGAAATAGTTCATTTGGCCACAAGTTGCCCTTTTATCTTTAGGGTCATAGGATCATACAAGATCAGGCCTGGAAGAGATCTCATAAGGTCATCTACTCCAGCCCCCTACTCAAGGCAGGATCATCCTTGACTCAAATATCTCAGCCTGCTCTTGAAAACCTTCCAGGATGGAGATTCCACAATTCCTCTAAGTAGTCAATTCCAATACTTGACCACCCTGATAGTCATAAAGGTCCTCCTAACCTCCAATCTAAATTTCCTCTGCTGCATTTTGAGGATACTGCTCTTAGTCCTGTCACCTACAGCCACAGACAAAAGGATATCTCCATCCACTTTATAATTGTCCTTCAGGTATCTAAAGACTATCAAATACCCCTCTCAGTCTTCCCTTTTCCAGATCAAATAACCCTACCTCTTTCATCCTTTCCTCATAAGTATTGTCCCCAAGGCTCCTAATCACTTTGTTGCTCTTCACTGAAATCTCTACAAACTTTCCACATACTTCTTGAACTGTGGGGACCAACACTAGACACAGTACTCCAGGTAAGGCCTCACAAGTGCTGAATAGAGTAGAAGAATCACTTAATTTGATTTGAAGGTGACACTCATGTTGATACAACTCAGCTTGATGTTGGCTTTTTTTTTCCAATAAGAGCACAGTGTTTCATTATATTCAGCTTATAGTCCACTGCCACCCACAGCTCCTTCTCTGCAGTGTTGCAGCCTAGCCGGTCATTTCCCAGTCTATATTTATGTATCCAATTATTCAGTCTTAAGTGCAGGACTTTGTTCTAGTCTTTGTTCAGTCTTATCAGATTGATTGCAAACCATTTCTCAAGTCTATTCAGGTCATTCTGGATCCTAGCCTTAGTCTCTGGATTTTTTGCAATTCTACCCAACATGGTATAGTCTGCAAATTTGATAAGCATGCACTTAATCCCATCATCTAAATAGTTAATGAAGATATTAAACAGTACTGGACCCAGGACAGACCCCTGGGAAAGCGCACTTGATGCTTCCTTCCAAGTAGACATTGAGCCACTGATAACTACTCACTGCACATGATTTTCCAACCTGTTATGTATCCACCTTACGGTACTTTCATCTAGTCTGTATGTCCTTAGTTTGTTAATGAGAATGTCATGACAGAGAGCATCAAAAGCCTTACTAAAGTCAAGTTACATCACATCCATTACTCTTCCCCTCACCTCCCCCATCTCTGGTGTCTGTTTCTATATCCCCTTTTTGTCCATGGTTTTCTGCTATGTTTTACCTTACACAAAACATTTTAAAAAAAACAGCAATACACTGAAGAAGCAGCCTGCCACAGAACTGATAAACAATTTAATCTGCTATGTTGCAAGGCACTTAATGCACAACTGAAACTAAAGAGTCTTGATCACATGCTTCTCTAGAATTCTCTGAATTGCAATCAGGAAATGGTTAAGATTTAAAACATTGCCCATTTTGTTCAATACATCAAAGAGAGCCACTGAGATTTGTGGAAGCTTTGGTGAAGTCATTTAGTGACTTCAGTATACTTGTTTCAAGATAGCAGGTGTGTCTACACATCCATTAGATCCTGGAGCAGTTTATTCATGAGTAAATGCTCCTGGAAAGGCATCCATTCATGCAGGGAAGTGGGAGCAGGTTTGCCACTAAAGGCAGCAAACTGCTCCCACTTCCTGAGGCCTAGCAATGGGCCCCTGCCATCAACAGAGGGAGAGCTCTAGGTTCCTCATGGGTGCCAGCCCAGGGGTTGGCAGGGAGCACTAGGCTAGGAGACACTGCATCCTGCCACCAGGGCTGGGACATTGCACCCTGCCTGCTGCTGGGGCAGGGACAATGCCCCACTGCCCCAGCTGCAGGGAGCTCCTGGCCCTGGCTCCCTGATCAGGGGTGGGAGACTTGGAAAGAGCTGCAGGGGAAGGGAAAGTCCCAGTGCCCTGCCCTGATCCGCCAGTTTTGCAGCTAGCAGCAAGCTCACTGCTAGCTGCCCCACCAATGGATTTAGGCAGGGGGCTGGGAACTATCCTACCCTTGCAGCTCTTTCCAAGCCCTGTGCCTTGATCACCCAATTGGGCACAGAGCCAGGACCTTCCCCTAAACAGGACATTTCCCAGCCCCTACTCCACAGTTGCGGGGCTGAGACTAGGTAGCCTGTTCCCCACTTAGCTCCATGATCATGGAGATGGGTGGGGGACAGGCTGGGGAGCCTGTTCTCTGTAAGCATAGAGCTAGGTGGAGAACAGGCTCCCCAGTGTTTTTCCCCATCCAGCTCTATGCTCCGGGAGATGAGCAGGGAACAGGCTACCCAGCCTCAGCCCTGCAATTGTGGAGTGGGAGCTGAGATCTGCCCCATTCAGGGGCAGGTCCCAGACCTGTGCCCTGATTGGGTGATCACTACTTATCCTATGACATATGTAACATGTAACAAGAAAGAAGCAGAATTCGACATCCTTCTTACCATCAGACACCTTTGAAGTAAATAGACTACTCCAACTTTTATCAGAGCCTAATTTGCATAAAATAGAAAATTAACTTTTTCAGCTGGGAAATCTTACTCTACCCTCCAACTCTCCTGTGAAATATGAATTTAAATTTCTACCTCGGAGAAATGTTACAATCTTTGCGTTCTCCTTTGCCTGAAGAAGGGCGCAGGTGCCCAAAAGCTTGCAAATAAAGGAAAAAATATTTTTGCAGCTCTCTAGTTGGTCTAATAAAAAATATCACCTCTAGCACACTGACTGTGCTGTTAGTAATCTCATATAAATTTGTTATTTGCATTTGCAGGTAGCAAATTTACTAGCGATTATACAAGGTTTATTGTGCAGTAAGTGTGTGCACGTGTAGATGCACTTGCTTACTGAGCAACAAACTATATCACTGCACAGTAAACTGTCTCATGTAGACATGCCCAGCATGTCTGTGGATTGGTTGTCATGTTCTTGTCTTATCTAGTGTTCTGGAAAAAGCTAGAAAGGAATCTTATATTTCTTTTGTAGTGAAACATCTTTTATCTCCTGAAAATGGTTGAAAAATCCAGTGGGGGGACAGCAGAGGGAAATATCTGACAGGTGCATGCCCTTCAATCTATTGCATATAAAACTAATGGAAACTAATTTACACTCGAACCCCTGGTTCTTTTATCTGAGTTAAAAACAATCAAATAAAAGCTTTGTATCTTCTTAGGTACTTCTGAACTCTCATACTTTCCATCTAATCAATTATTGCTGTTTAGCTTTATTCATTTCTTTCCCAGAGCTCTATTGAGGATTTTTGTTTGCAGATCTATGCTGTTACCTGTAATGTAACCATTTCAGTTCCTTATATAAGGTCTGTAAGGCAATGTCTCTTAAGCAAGCAACATAGCATGCCCCATTGGATGTGTACTATATATGTGCTACTTTATATACATGATTATACTAAATGACTTTGCAAGATGAACTTTAGGGTATATGTGCATACATATTCTGACATGTGGTGGCCAGGCATCTTGAACAAAAAATGTTGTTTTGTTTCTTTTCTGTGAAATTCCATTAAGTCTAAAGTTTAAAGTGTTTTATCTCCTGAAAATGGTTGAAAAATCCAGTGGGGGGACAACAGAGGGAAATATCTAACAGGTGCATGCCCTTCAATTTGTTGCATCTAAAACTGTCAGACTAACCTGGTGGCCTTCTATGATCAGATCACCAAATCATTAGATGCAGGGGTAGCAGCGGACATAGTCTTCCTGGACTTTCAGAAGGACTTCAACACTGTCTCTCACCTTGTTCTCATTAAGAAACTGGGGGACTGTGGTGTCAACACCCACACAGTCAATTGGGTCGCCAACTAGCTGGAGAGCCGCACTTAGAGAGTTGTGGTGGATTGGTCATTTTCGACCTGGAGGGATGTGGGCAGTGGGGTCCCCCAGGGCTCGGTCCTCGGGCCCGCGCTGTTCAACATCTTCATCAGTGACTTGGATGAGGGGGTAAAAAGCACCCTGTTCAAATTTGCTGATGACACTAAGATGTGGGGGGATGTGGGCACGCTAGAAGGGAGGAATAGGCTTCAATCTGACCTAGACAGGTTACAGGGGTGGGCGGATAAGAATAGGATGGGATTCAACAATGACAAGTGCGAAGTGATGCACCTCAGGAGGAACAACCGGCACCATACCTACAGGCTGGGGAACTCCCTTCTCGTCAGTACAGAGGCAGAAAAGGATCTTGGAGTCATCATTGACTCCAAGATGAACATGAGCCGGTAGGGTGGGGATGCAGTCAGGAAGGCCAACCGTACCTTGTCATGCATCCACAGATGCATCTCAAGCAGGTCCAAGGAGGTGATCCTCCCCCTCTGTGCAGCACTGGTCAGCCTGCAGCTGGAGTACTGCATCCAGTTCTGGGCGCCGCACTTCAAGAGGGACAGCATTGAGAGGGTCTAGAGGCCGGCCACTCGCATGATCAGGGGGCAGCAGGGCAGGCCCTACGAGGAGAGGCTATGGGACCTGAACCTGTTCAGCCTCCAAAAGAGAAGGCTGAGGGGGGATCTAGTGGCCTGTTACAAACTAGTCAGAGGGGACCAGCAGACATTGCAGGAGTCCTTGTTCCCCCGAGCACCGCCAGGAGTGACCAGAAATAATGGTCACAAGCTGGCAGAGGGTAGATTTGGGCTAGACATCAGGAAGCGGCTTCATGGTCAGGGCAGCTAGGATCTGGAACCAACTTCCAAGCAAAGTGGTGCTGGCTCCTGCCCTGGGGGTCTTTAAGAAGAGACTAGATGTACACCTTGCTGAGGTCTTTTGACCCCAGTACTCCTTCCTGCCATGGCAGGAGGTCAGACTAGATGATCTACTTAGGTCCCTTCCAACCCTAGAAACTATGAAACTATGAAACTATGTGTTATGGACTGGGTGGCTTAAGGGAGTGGTGTTGAGGTTATCTGCAGACCTCTCTCCCAGTTCTTTTCTGTATTAAAAATGAGTTTTATATATAGTATCCTCTTCTAGATATTCAGTGACCTACAGAAAATGCGTCGGTGTTTTTTTGTAGAGGTCTTAATGGATGTGATCCACATCACAGAACTGACATTAATCACCAGTCTTAGCAGAGATGAGCACCTAAAAGGAGATTGGGACATTGCTCCGTGAGCCTCTAGAGATGGTCTCTTCCAGGTGCAGGTAAAAGCATACTTTGGGGTGATGTAAAACAGTGTACCTGACTGCTGTCCTTGCTGTTTTTCTGAGGACAAATGGAATTTCAGTCTCTAGGGTGGTGAATGGCTAAATTCATAAGACCTAAATTCACTTCAAGAACTAGGAGCAAGAAGTCCAGTTTACACAGTAGGGGGAATGAAGATTGGCTTTTATGTCTCACTATATGTAGTGAAGTGTAACATAATATCAGCATTTCTATAGAGTCTAAACAAATAATCTATAGTTCAGTATGTTGAAACAAGTATGGGTTTTCCTCTGAACTGATGACTTTCTTGGACTATTATCATAGAAAAAGCTTGACTACCACCGCAAGTATGCAGATGAAGTACATGGGTGCCTGAGGTCAGAATGCCTTTGCCATGATTGCAGCTCATGGGTTTGGAGATATGTTGTGGGTACTTATTGCTGCTTCTCTAAGCAGGAGCAACATTCACCCCTATGCAAGGGCCAGCATGAGATGCTTTTCTGAAGAACATTGTGGTACACATGCCGCAGACAAGCTTTATGCTTAGGAGTGAACTACGCCTTAACTGAACACCTAGCTCCTGTATACAGCAAACCAATTGGCTGGTGGGAGTGGTTATAAGCAAGGTCCTCCAAAATGACTGTAGTCTGTAATTTAAACTGCTACCAGAAATATAATTTTTAAAATTGATATCAGCCATTACAATTATAGCTTCTTTAGAGGAACTGCTTTCCATCTTCCTTCTTTAATGCAAGTAAAAATATTAACTCAACATGAAATCCATCTGCTCACATGCACATTCCTGGCAGTCAACCTTGGTTAGATAGATTGATCTCGTATATATATGAGATCAATTATATACATAGAGATAAGTCCCTTCTTGTCAGTACATAGATCTTATATATACCTATATACATCATATATGCATATGACCATGGTAAAGCACAGAATAAGAGGCAGAAAGACTTTCGTTATCTATTCCAGAAAGATGCAAGAGTTAAGAAATTATGTAAAATTAAAATGAGATATATAAAAACAGATGTTAATTAATATGCTGCTACTTTAAATGACAAAATAACTCTTCTATGTCATGTCTGCAGCTTCTTTGTTTTAAAAAGAAACTAGCATTCTTTTTTTTAAGCAAGTTACTTGTGAAAGCTAAACAGAGTTCTGGTTGGTGGAACTCTGCCAGCCTGTTTTATTATAACACACTTTCATGCACAGAAGAAGAAAAGGTTATTGCACATGTCACATCTTTATTATACTTGACAAGTTGTGAAACATATACCTTAAAAAGGAAACTAAAGAGATAAATCAGATTAGCTTTCCACTACCTGCAGTAAGTCCTGAGATGCTTGATGGCAAAACTGTGCTGAATGGGAATTGACATTCTTTGATGATTAAACAATTAGAATCCTCTTTACATATGTCTTCTAGAGGAAAGTATTATGATTTGTGCTCCAGTAGGCCCTTTGCTTATGTTTAATCCTTCTTTTCAAATCTTTATTACTTTAGTTTACTCCCTTTATCTTTTTCTTTCCTCATCAGAGATTACGAGGAGAACAAATGGAATGCATGTTAATTCTGGGTGTCTCTTCTCCCTCTATCCATTATGACATACAAAGATACTTTATTTAGGCCAAGTTTTAGAAATTCTCTTGAGCTTTACCCCTCTGTCACAGCAAGTGCTTTTGAAGTTATTTGTCTGTCTATATGTTTGCCAGATGGTGACTGGAACTGCTTGTGCTTATGCAGTACTTAGCATAAACAGAGCTATAAGCTTGATTATAGTCTCTGAGCATCACCTGTTTTGCCTTATGCCAAACACAGCAAAACTTTGCTCTCAGTGAGTGTGTCTACACAATATATTTACTAAACAGCTGACTAATTAACTGTGCGGTAAATGTCTCAACATCTACACATGCATACCTATTAGGCCTCACAAAACTAACTTTTTTGTGTGCTGCAGTGCATGAGTAGACACTGCCCCAGGTAACTGGAGCACAGGGTGCTTCAATGTGGGGATGGCAGACAGCCCCTGTGCTGAAGCACACTTGTGCCTCAGCCACCCCCTCCACAGCATGTGAAGACCAGTCAGGGTACCCCTGGGCTGGCAGGCCGACCCCTGGGTCCCCTACCAGCCTGGGCTGCTCCAAACAGTCTCCACCTGCTATGCATGAATAAACTCCAGAACAATATACTCTGGAGTTTTTTTGCTCCCAGCACACATTCAAATGGCACACGCAGGAGTAAAATACTCAAGAGCAATAAGCTCCAGAGTTTATTCATGTATATTAATTGCATGTGTAGATGTACGCAGTGTAAAACATTTTCATAGAGTCACAAAAAATAGGACTGGAAGGGATATCATGAGCTCACCCAACCCCCTGTTCAAGGAAGGATAATCACTTTCTAAACTGTCTCATTCATACATCTGACTAATTAGCTCTTAAACACCACAAAGGATGGAGTTTCTACAACCTCTTTTGGATACCTGTTCCAGTATTTAACTGCCCTCATACAAGTACAGTAAAATCTCTGTTATCTGGCATTTAACTAGCCAGAATACTTAATTAACCAGAATTTTCAGTGGCGGGATGCACACAGCACCACGTCATGCTGTACCACTTTGCTGCCTGCTGTGCCATTCTGAGTGTATCTGAGTACACACATTGCACCACACAACTTTCATGCCCGCTGCACACTCTTAGGGTACCCACACAGGGTAGCTGAGTGTGCATGCCCCTTCACCCTGCTGCATCAGCCTGTGGCCAGTCTGCCCTGGTGTTTGGGGTAGCTGACTATTAGGGCATTTTTATCTCTATACTATTTCATTCTTTATACAGCATGTTGTACTGTAATGCATTGTACACTCATTCTTTGAAAATTTGCATTACAAGTATGGCACTGTCTTCCTTGAGTATAAATCTCAGATAACCAGAATTTTTAGATAACCGGCACCCACCATTCCCTATTCATGCCGGACAACAGAGATTTTACTGTATATGATTAATAGACTTATTCTTTTCACTTTTGAGGGTGTTGGGGGAGAGGAAGAACCAATTAAATATATTACAGGGTAAGTATATTAACAATATGCACTCTACACAATGCATGTACTATCTAAAATCTTAACAGGCTAAATCTTAAGTACATGGGCATATTCACATAATAAGAGGTGTACTGATTGAAACTTAACTGCATGGGAGGCCTCTGTACAATTTACTTTTACTTCAGTGGGTTTTGGGTTGGGTTCTCCAAGTTTTAGTTCTATGTAGAGTAAAAAAGAACATTTAATAATTTCACATTAATAAATTGTAATAGTAAGGATAGAAAAATAAGTAAAAATTATGGTTCCTGAAAGATGGTTTATAAATGAGGTAATGAAACAGCTAATAAAAAAGAACTGTATTGTGATGTGATGTAAATTTTGGAAAGAGTTCTTTCAAAAAAGAGGGAAAAAATAGATAGAAATATACCTCCTACATTGTTTTATAGTACTGATGAGCTAAAAATATCTGTGGACTTTTTCAATATTTTATCTGTGCAGCAGACCATTTTATTAGCTAAGTTTTATGGCCATGTTAAAAATAATGAAATAAAACAGCACAGAGTGTCCACACTAGTTAGCATTGATGCTGTCATAAATCACTTTAAAAGAAAATGGTTCTTTAGACAAACACTAAACTTGTCAGTGGACCACCTTTAAACAATGGTTTTACATTACTTTTTAAAACATAATAAAACAGAAAGATTGCAGAAGACTTTTGTGCATTAAAAAGATTTGTCTTAAGTACATTAGAATAGCATAATCAACAGGAGTGCATGTTTGAGATAAATAATACTGATTCATTCATTAGGCCCAGGTCATCAAATTTATCTTGGATTCCAGGACAGATCTGGACCACAGGGCTCTTCCTGGGCTGTTTCCATGGGGCAAGTGCTGGAGGCAGTGGGGCCAGTGGCTGTGGCAGCATCTTCAGCAGTGGCAGAGGTAGGGCAAGTGGCAGCAGCCACAGGGCTCGCAGCTGAAACAGCAGTGGTGGGTGGTGGCAGAAATGGCTTGGGACAAATGTCAGCAGGCCAAGCACATGAAGTAGCTGCGAAGTGAAGGAAGCTATGTCAGAACAGCTTTCACTTGCCCACCTGCTGCTATGACTGACTGTGCCCTGGGACCCCAAACTCTACAAGAGGCCCTGCCCTAGAACTCTTGGCCTTCCTGGAGATGCCCAGGCTGGATGGAGTGGATCCATGGGCCAGGTCTAGCAGGCAACCCATTTGACACCTATACATTAGGGGAAGAAAATACAAAAGGTTTAAGATAAAGACCCCCTACCTTGGGGGTCTTTAAGAGAAGGCTGCACAGGCATCTTTCCTGCCTAGGTAGGGGGTTGGACTTCATGATCTGTTGAAGTCCCTTCTGACCCTAGCACATATGAATCTATGACTAATTTACTATTGAAAACATTTTTGGTAATTATTAAAATTGGCCTGCAACAAGGAATCCAAGACTCATTAATAAGTGATGGTTTTAAATACGAAATATATGAAAATTCATGCCCGTAATTTTAAAAAAATCTCTTCTTCAAAATCTTTATTAGCATATGAACATGTTACCACAGGTTCCCAAAAATGTTTAAGAAAACTTACTTCAAATCTGATTTACATGCAGTTCAATTGATTTGACTGACAATGTTACTTAATATCCAATAAAAAGGATACACTAAAATTCCTGAAAAGTCAAATGCACCAAAATTGATACAAACCACTCAGTGGGTACATCTATATGTGCCATCAATGCCAAGCAATAAACTGCAGACCTTATTGCTCTGCAATTTATTGCTTCCAGGAAGCTCCCAGATGCACTGTTTACACGTGCATCCAGACTGCAGTACACTGAGCTGGGTCACAGCAGCCCCAGGTGGCAAGGGAGCGGGGGGGGGGGGTGTCAGTCTGCCAGCCTGGTCCATCCAGGCTTAATATGCTGCAGAAGGGCTGGCTAGGGAATGAGGGTCCTTCAGCACAGGGCTAAATAGAGAAAATTTGCATAATTTTGGTTTTGAGAGCTTGCTGTCTTGGAAATGTTAAGTAGCTTTCATCTCTTAGGGGCTTACCACCCATGTTTATTTTAAAGAAACTGAAGGGTGGGGGAAGGGATTTGTGAACATTAGCTTTGGTCAGCTCTGATCTAACTGCTGAATGACAAACTCCTCAATCCTTGTTTTAGAAATGGTGTGTACAGTGATCTGTGGGACTGGATTTAAACAGCATTGAACCAAATTGCAGCTTCCACATCGACCCTGGATACAGCCTTCCCTTGCTCTTGCATGTTAAAGGAGATATTTGGCTTCTTTGTCATCTTCAAATAAGATGCCTTCCAGCACACAGAGCTCATCCCTAAACTACCAATAGGAAATGACTTCCTGGGGCATTTATTCCTTGTGATCTGGTTAGCCCTGGAGGGCACTTTGTATCATAACCTGTAGCCATTCATCCAATTCTGTGCTCTCACATATTGCCTAAAGACTTCCCTTGAACTGTAGTGACTAGATCTTTATTATTAAGTGCACTATACTCAGTGCTGCTCCTTGCAGCTTAGGCACAAGGCGTGCATCCAGGCAAGCACGGACATTTGTTTCCCTGGGGACAAGTAGCAGTGGCGCACCAGGCCTGCAGCTGGAGCAAAAAGCCTGACGGGCAGCTGGAGCATGGCTCCAGGTGGCCAGGTTCTGATTTTGGGCAGCACATGCTGCCACCACATGCAGTGGCCCACTTTTTACCCTGGGATCTCCAGGGCTCACCCCCTGTAAAGGGAGTGCCTGCATGTATGGTGTGTGGCACTGCAGGCAGGTGTGTGGCACCACATACCACACATCCACACTCATCTGGATGCAGCCATAGAGTATACAGGGATCTTAGGGACTGGAAGCTTTCTAGCATCACCCTCAGAATCATCCCTCTTACAGCTCCTGCTCCAATCTTCAAATTCCCTACAGATCATTGCATTAGGGTTCCAGTCTTTTGCCATCACCTATCCTGTTAAAAGTGTGGTTTCTATAAAGCCTGGTGTCAAATTCACACCCTGAACAACATATAGACAAACTGTATGTCATGGACTGTGAAAACCAAGACCTTTTTACCTGACACCTGCTTTGCACTGATATAAATGACCACACAAGACACAGAGCAGCAGAGAATCAAGCCCAACATCTGGCAGCTCTGTCACTTCTTCTATTACTCTTCTGGGACAAAATACTAACCATTTTTTTCCAGTGAAACCAGTAACCCACTTGATACAGTCCACTGGAGATCTATCAGAGTGAAGAGATTTGGTTAGCTAGCAACATGAGAAAAACAGATTGTGTTTGTTAGTAATATATAACTGATTAATCTTCAGACTCAGTTAAGTAAAATCCATTTATAACTTTATTTTGAAGAAAAAGTGTGCTAACAACATCATTTTAAGTGCCTTGATTGTCCTTGGGCTTTTTTGTTTATGATAAATGTTCCAGTCTCGGTGCTCCATTTAGATAAGGATTTTGCATCTCTTGATTTAGGCACTTGAAGGGTTAGTGGCTAAAGAACTTTGTGTTCTGCCAAAGCTGCATGGGATGGTTGCCTGGTAACAATACCTGTGGAATACAAAGTACTGTTTCAGGCTTCTGCCTGTTCATGCCTCCCTTTTTTTTAGGGGAGACAGCAAAGTACTAGAGAGAAGACATATTTTATTTAAGGTGCCTAGAAGGCATTTGGCAGTTTGCTTGAAGCCTGCAGTTGAAATGGAACTGCAGTGAAACCAATATATCTTTGGAAGGCTTCTTCATTAAACTGATGCAGAATGAAAGGAAATAGTTTCTATTACCTCTTTAGATATCTGTCTTGGGCAAAAATTATGCCCAATGTTACAACAGCGAGGATGAGAGAAAAAAGGGGATATAGGATTTTCTTCCTTCTGTGCAAACAGAAAGGCATGTGAGAGCTCTGTATGAGCCATGTCCTTTGGCCTCCAGGGAACTTGGCCTGTTGATTTGTTCAGACATCAGGCAGCTAGAGCATATGCTGTTGTCTGCAAAGTGTTGGCTGGGCAGGCACCATACCCTTTCTAAGAGTGGCTGTAAACAGCATGCCACAGCCTATTGACTTGTTTTGTGCAGCTCCTTCATGCATACCTTGTGCAGCTCCCTAAAAAAAATCTGATTTTTTGCCTTGCATCTATAATGCATTGAGACACACACAATTACTGAATCCAAAACCAAAGGGCCAGATACGTAATTCTAGATGTACTGCTATAAGAGTCTTGTTACACATTAATTTTAGGTGGTTCTTCTGACCTTTGCAGCCCCTGGATTGTTGACACATTAACACCTGCATCTAGTCTTAAGCACTCTTTAGGCTTGGAGTGGTTACCACTCCACTCCAATCCAGGTTTATCTCTGATCCATGTTACCCAGCATGTATTACACTAACATGTAGCCATTCTAAGCTACATGTTAACATGAACCCTCCCCCGCTCCCCACTCTCCTACTGGCCTGGATCCAGCCCCCAGTCCCCAGTGCCGTGCCCAGCACACCAAATCCCTGCTTACTGCCCCTCTACCTCCCCAGCCTGCTTACTTGTACCTTCCCATGGTGTCCCAGGGGAGCAGGTAGGGGTGGGTTAACCTACCTGTATGACCTCACCCAACACCACCGAGAGCAGCAGCCTGGCTGCAGTGGTAGCTGGGGTGAGGCAGGCAGGATAACCCTTCTGTGTCTGTTTCCCTTGGACAGACAGCACAGGCAACCACAAGTAAGTAGGGGGGAGATAGGAGAGGAGGTGAGCGGGGTAGCCCATGGGATAGAGAGGGAGCTAGGACAACCCTGGGGGGCAGCAAGGAAACCTGAAATGGGACAGGGGATTCTTACCTTTCAGGCCTCTGCTGGCTGAACTTGTGACTGCTCCAAACTTGAGTTAACCCTAGCAGCCATCAACATTTGAGCAACTCACACTGTAACATGAAACAAGACCCTAAAACTCACTCCTCTATTTTCCCACTCTACACGCATTCTTTACCTATGTATTTATCGATGTTTAAACTCATCTGTTGAAAACATATTTCTTATTGACTACACAAATGCTAAATGAGTGATGAATTACATAGATACATATACAAGATATTACAGCTTGGCTGAAGTAAGCTATACTGTTCTCTTTACAAGGAAATTCTGCCCATCACTTTAAGATCTTCTTATGTCTAACAACACTTGAGAAACTCTCTGGTTGATACTGTGGATTTGCAGTTTTTGGCTAGAGACATACATTACACATAAATGGGTTTAAGTGATGAGAAACTGGTCTAAACCTGTAACAGAACATAAGTTCAGTGCACATAAACTAGTTTCAAAATGGCTGAAACTGGTTTAAGATAAACTTGGTTGAATGTAGTATCAGACATAGCTGATGTGGGTCAAACTGGTTTATGCAATGTCTATCCTAGACCTCTTTCTGGTTTCCCCAGCATCCGAGATGCTTTGCAGACCTGGGCTTGGCTGTCTGCTCCAGGGAGTAGAGCTGGCCATGACCCTCTGCTTCACAGGCAGAGCTCTGGCAGACTGCAGACACAGTAGGGTCTGCCTGACCCCCCCCTCAAAACCCCTTGCTGCTCACTACTCAAGCATGTATCCCCCCGCCCTCTCTCCCATCTCCCACAGGATGGACCCAGCCCCTTGGACCCTAGGCATGTGGTATGCTATCTAATGCTGAGAGGTATCTCTGTGTGTGTCTGTGTCTGATTTTACTGGAACAGCACAAAGGCAGACAGAACAGTGTCTGCTTAGGGCTTTTTGGAGCTAATCAACAGGTCAGCTGGTAATGTCCCTCCATTCCTTCCTTGGAAAAAGCTGTTTAAGAGCTTGAACTAATGAGAGAGGCTTTTGTTTTCTTGATGGGCTGATACCACACTGTTTATCACCCCCTGATAATACAGTGTTTATCAGCTCCCTGTTGGCTCTCTCACCTGTCAGGTTTGCAGACAATATGAAGAAGGGAGAGAGATATTGAAAAGTTCTGAATCATGAACAGATGCATGCACAGCACATCCCCACTTTGCTTCAAAGTGCTAGCCAGGGGTTGGAGTCTGACAACACTCCCACCCCTTGAGCAGCAAGTAGGAAAAAGCCTGGGATGGTGTAGGCAGGGTGGGGATTTACACCTGTTCCTAGTCAGTGTCCTGCCAGGGCCTGGCCATGCCCCTACCCCCTCAGTTCAGCACCATAGAAGGGAAGGGAGGCTGCTCTAGCACCCCTAGTCTTCTAGCCTGAGCTCCTGCAGGCATGTGCTTGTATTTCCTCAGTCCAGAGGAAATGTCTGTGCAGTTGCAAACTGTTTCAGCCTAGGCAAGTTAGATTAACCTGCAAACATTGAATCAATTCAGGCTCAGGTTTTTTGAATGTCTGTCCCCAGCCATTAAGGTCATAAGAGGTTCTTATGATTGATTCTGCTAGCCTGACTTCCTGCACAGCACAGGGTAGAGAATGTTATCTACTAATTGCCACACCAATTCTGATAACCTCTAGCTGAATTACAGCAAATATTTTATGCTGAATTTTCAAGCTGATTGCAAGACTTCAAGTGACAAAAAAAGAAAAAGAAAAGAAATCCAGCACATCCCCAGACAAGTTATTCCAATGGTCAATTACCCTCAATGTTAAAAAGATGCATCTGAATGTGTCTTGATTTAGCTTCCAGTCCTTGATTTAGTTATGCTAGATTGAAGAAGTCTCTAATACTAATATCAGGAAAAAAAATATGGGGACTGTAATAGAGTAGCCTCTTCATAGTTGCTTTGATAAACTAAAAAATAATACTTTTCACAATTATAACAATAACTGCATCACTGTCTTTCTATAATTCATGTCACTTGATGTGACATGATCCATTACAACATAGGGAGATCTGAATGGAAAATTATGTGGGGTGGTAAGATATTGTGAATTAAAACTAATATGCTTTGTGGTGTAAGGCTTATTCTTGGTGCCAGCATTCACAAATTATCCATCTCCTGTTTTTTACATGTGAGATCAAGTTGGACAAGCAGGCCCAGATCCTGCTTCATCTCTAAGAAACCTCTGATTTAGCTTTTGTTTGTTCCAAGTTCATATGATCAAGGGGCGTGATGCTGTTTTGGCTGTGGAGGCACATATCTCTCCATTTCCTCAATGGAAAGCCTTAGCATAGCTAGGATCAAGTTATGGTCCAGCTTGTTCCTGGGATCCTTAATGGCCTACAACCTCTCCTGGAAAAGGATGACCGTGTCAAGGTAGCCTTTGGGGACAAATCTGTCCTATCTTAGCATTTGAGACTGGGGGGCTAAATGTGTCTCTCAAACAACAGATTAATGAATTCTTGGCTGCCAAGAGTTGAAATTAATGAACTGTTGGCTGCCAACTCCTGGAATGCAGATGACTTCATTCCCATCTGCACACGCATCCCCTGAGACACCTAGTTTAAAGCCTTCTCCAGCAAGTCAGCCATCCTGTTTTCTTCCAGGATGGCTGACTTGTTGAAAAGGGCTTTAAAGGGCTGAGGGAATTTGCAGGGGTTATCAAGGGGCCCCTGGCACAGTTTTACGAGCACTTGTGATGCTCTAGCTAGATGCCAGATGACTGGAAGAGGGCCAATGTGGTCCCAATTTTCAACAAAGGCAGGAGGGAGGACCTGGGCAACTATAGGCCTGTTAGTTTTACTTCAATCCTGGGGAAGCTCTTTGAGAAAATTATCCAGGAGCACATCTGGGAAAGACCAGCACTGATGCCTACACAGTCAGAAGGGTCACAAATTGGCTGAGGGACTGCACCCAGACAGTGGTGGTGTATGGATCATATTCAACCTGGAGGGATGTGGGCAGTGGGGTCCCTCAGGGCTCAGTCCTTGGACCCACACTGTTTAATCTCTTTATTAGTGACTTGGATGAGGGGGTGAAAAGCACCCTGTTCAAATTCACTGATAACACCAAGTTCTGGGGTGAGGTGGGCACACTAGAAGGGAGGGACAGGATACAGCTGGACCTGGACAGATTACAGGGGTAGGCAAATGAGAATAGGATGGGATTCAATACTGACAAGTGCAGGGTACTGCACTTGGGCAGTAAGAAGCAGCAGCATACCTATAGGCTGGGGAACTCCCTTCTCAAAAGCACAGTGGCAGAAAGAGATCTTGGAGTCATTATCAATTCCAAAATGAACATGGGCCGCCAATGAGAGGACACAGTCAGTAAGGCCAACCGCACCTTGTCATGCATCCACAGATGCAACACAAGCAGAGACAAGGAGGTGATCCTTCCTCTCTGGTCAGGCCACAGTTGGAGTACTGCGCCCAGTTCTGGGAGCTGCACTTTAGGAGAGATGTGGCCAGCATCTAGAGGGTCCAGAAGAGGGCTATTTGCATGATCCAAGGACAGCAGTGCAGACCCTATGAGGAGAGGCTATGGGGCCTGAACCTGTTACAGCCTTCACAAGAGAAGGCTGACAGGGGACCTGGTGGCCATCTACAAACTTACCAAGGGGGGAACAGCAGGGAATGGGAGAGACCCTGTTCACCTGTGCACCTCCGGGAGTAACAGGGAATAATGGCCATAAGTTGTTTGAGAGTAAGCTAGACATTAGAAGACACTATTTTACAGTTAGGGCAGCTAGGATCTGGAACCAGCTTCCAAGGGAAGTGGTACTGGCTCCTACCTTGGGGGTCTTTAAGAGAAGGCTTGACCATTACCTAGCTGGGGTCATATGAGCCCAGTATTCTCTCCTGCCCAGGGCAGGGGGTTGGACTTGATGATCTACTTAGGTTGCTTCCAACCCTACATCTATGAATCTATGAAATTAAGTGCATGGTGTGTCAGGAGATGGCTGTGCAGATGGGAATGCAAGCTGGGGGATAGCCAAGCAAGAAGGACATAGGGAGGGCAGTCAGGGAGGCATTGAGAGGCTGGAATGATGTCAGGGTGGCAGGGACCTGGCGGTTACTAATGGGGGTTTTTACACAAGTGTTTATACACAAACACTAGGATTATGGGGAATAAGCAGAAGGAACTGACACTTCTGCTAGAAAATAGGGAATATGATCTTGGTGGAATAATGGAGACCTGGTGGGATGCCACATATGACTGCCCTGTATGCATAAAGGGCTACAGGCTGCACAGAAGGAATCAGGTAGGGAAGGAGTGCATGTATGTAAGGGAGCAATATGTCTCCTCAGAGATCCAAACTGATTTAAGAGAAGGGTGAATAAAGACCCTGTGGGTCAAGAAATGGGGGCTGGAAGGGGGTGAGGAGAAGAGGACTTGATGGTAGGCATCTACTACAGGCCAGCAAACCAAGAGGAGGAGCTGACCAGTCACATGACTTATCCGACCAGTCACGAGTTTTTGACCAACATGGAAAACCTTTATTTAGTACAAGAAGTGAATGTGCTGACCAGGGGGAAGGCTTTGTTGGATTTGGTTCTAGCTAAAGGGGATGACCTGATGGAAGATCTGAGGATTGAGGGTAATCTGGGAGACAGCGATCATGAGATGATAGAATTCACTATCCATCATAGGGCAGGGAAGTCAGCCAATAGGGCAGCCTTCAGGAAAGCTGACTTCAATGAGCTTAGGAAAATAATGGGAGAGACCCTATGGGAAGAGGGACTGGAAGGGAAGGGAGTTCAGGGAGGGTGGTCATTCCTCAAAGGAACGATCCTCAGAGCACAGAAAAGGTGCATTTCTGTATGCAGAAAAGTTGGTAAAGGGCCAGGAAACCCTCTTGGCTTACCAGAGGAGTCAAGGAGTTCTTAAAAAAAGAAAAAGGAGGCTTATGGATAGTAGAAACAAGGGCTAGTCACCAAGGAGGAATACACAAGTATAGTACATATTTGTAGGGAAAGAATAAGGAAGGCAAAAGTGGTGACTGCATCAGGTTGGTGACAGCAATCAAGGACAATAAGAAGTAATTCTGTAGGTATATAGAGAACAGGAGGAAGAACAAAGGAAATGTGGGACCCTTGCAGAATGAAACAGGACAGCTGATAACAGACACAGTCAGGAGAAAGCTAAACTCTTTAATGAATACTTTGTGCCGGTGTTCCTATGTACACATGGTGGTTGGATTGAATACTGGATGGATGGGGGGCATCCAACCTCCAGGCTGCTGACATCTGACACCTAAGAGAGAGCCTCAGAGTGAAGACTGTATCCTGGCCAGATGTACCTTGACTCTGAAGACAGTCGTTGCATTTGGTAGATATATAGAATTGCTTGATTGTTTGTATTGCTTCTTTATGTTATCACCAAGGATCCTGGTTTTCTCCAACTAAAAAATAAATCCCCAAATTTTGGTTTTAAAAAAGTAACCCAAATCCACCTTTTTCCATGATTAAAATATAGATATAGATATTGATCTATATATCCATATATTGATCTGTAGATCTAAATATGGACCTCTCTCTCTCAAGAGTGAAGACTGCATCCTGGCCAGTCTTATATATATAGTGGTGTTTCATTTGAATCATGGAAAAATGTGGATTTTGGGTTTCTTTTTCAAAACTGAAAATTGGGGATTTTTTTAAAATCAGAAGAAAACAGGATCCTTGCTTATCACTGGGTATCAATAAATGTGTCTATTATCAAATGAAAAGGTTTTGGTTGGTCTGAAGGTGGGTCTGGGTTGCCCCCCACCCCCTCCCCCCCGGGGTTCCCCCCTGGAACAAGGCATTTGGGTCCTAAATCCAAAACAAACAACAGTCAATGTTGGTGAGGGAGCACTTAGAGCAGCTGAGTGTCTTCAAGTCAGCACAGCCAGATGGATTAAACCTGAATGCTGATAGAATTGGCTGAAATCATTGCAGGACCATTGGTGAAGGTATTTGAAGACTCCTGGTACTCAAAAGGGGTCCCAAAAGACTGAAAAAGGACCAAAGCGGTGGCAATCTTTAAGAAGGGGAGGAGGGAGGATCTGGGAAACTACAGGCCAATCAGTTTGAGCTCATTACCAGGTAAAATTTTGGAAAACATTATCAAGAAGTCCATTTGTGAGAGACTGGCAGAAGGCACGATGATGAAGAATGATGATGATGAGATGATGAAAATAGGATGGGTTTCAACACAGACAAGTGCAAGGTGATGCACCTCGGGAGAAACAACCAGCACCATACCTACCGGTTAGGGAACTCCCCTCTTGTCAGCACGGAGGCGGAAAGGGATCTGGGGGTCATCATTGACTCCAAGATGAACATGGGCCGGCAGTGTAGAGAGGCAGTTAGGAAGGCCAACCACACCTTGGCATGCATCCACAGATGCATCTCGAGCAGGTCCAAGGAGGTGATCCTCCCCCTCTATGCGGCACTGGTCAGGCTGCAGTTGGAGTACTGCATCCAGTTCTGGGCGCCTCACTTCAGGAGGGATGTCAACAGCATGGAGAGGGTCCAGAGGAGGGCCATTGGTATGATCAGGGGACAGCAGGGCAGGCCCTATGAGGAGAGGCTGCGGGACCTGAACCTGTTCAGCCTCCACAAGAGAAGGCTGAGGGGGGATCTAGTGACCTGTTATAAACTAGTCAGGGGAGATCAGCAGGCATTGGGGGAGTCACTGTTCCCTCAAGCACCGCCAGGAGTGACCAGAAATAACGGTCACAAGCTGGCAGAGGGTAGGTTTAGGTTAGATATCAGGAGGCGCTACTTCACAGTCAGGACGGCTAGGGTCTGGAACCAGCTTCCAAGAGAAGTGGTGCAGGCTCCTACCCTGGAAGTGTTTAAGAGGAGGTTAGATGAACATCTTGCTGGGGTCATTTGACCCCAGTATTCTTTCCTGACATGGCAGGGGTCGGACTAGATGATCTGCTCAGGTCCCTTCCGACCCTAGAAACTATGAAGGCTAACCAACATGGTTTCATGCAGGCAGGTTTTGTCTGACCAACCTCGTCTCCTTCTGTGATCAAGTAATGAACTGCATAGAAGTGGGAGTGCTTCATCTGAGGAGACATAACCAGTGACATGAATACAGGTTAGGAGGAGATGTCCTGGCCAGCACAATGACTGAAAGGGACCTCAGGGTTATAGTTGATCACAGGATGAACATGACCTGCCAGTGTAGTGCTGTAGTCAACAGAGCTAATAGCGTACTGGGATGTGTTAGCTGATGTGTTGCAAGCAGGGCTAAGAAAGTCATACTTCCTCTCCACTCAGCACTGGTGAGACCCCAGCTGGAGTACTGTCTCCAGTTCTGGGTGCTGCACTTGAAAAAAGATGTGGAGAATCTTGAAAGGGTCCAGAGAAGGGCCACAAGAATGAGTAAAAGCTTGGAGGACAAACCTTATGAGGCAAGACTAAGGGACCTGGGACTGTTCAGCCTGGGGAAGAGAAGACTGAGGGGGGACTTGGTGAGCATCTATAAGTATGTAAGGGGTGAATATTGGGAGCTGAGGGAAAAAACTGTCCACTAGAGTGCCCCAGGGGAGAACAAGGAGCAATGGTCATAAACTGTTAGAGGATGGTTTCAGGTTGGATGCAATGAAGAACTTTATGGTAGGGGCGACCAGAATCTGGAATAGACTTCCGAAGGAGTGGTGCAGTTCCCAACCTTGGAAGTCTTCAAGAGAAGACTGGACAGACACCTTCCTGGGATTATTTGATCTCAGCAGTATTCTTGCCCAGAGCAGGGGGGTTGTACTCAGTGATCTTTCAAGGTTCCTTATAGCCCTTAATGTCTATGATTTCTATGATTTCCAGTTCTCACTGAGGCACCAGGTATTCCAGTGGACCCAAATGCCTGCTGGATCCCAACATAATACAGACCTAATAACAAGGAGTACAACATCCAGGGCAACTCTGAAATTCTACCAACATCATATGCACCATAACGAGCTTACAATGCCCTTCTGCTGTTTATGTCAGACAGGGTGATCTACATGCAAGAATGAATGAACACTGATCTAACATCAGCAACAGTAAGACACAAAACCGTGTAGTACAAAAACCTTCCCTGCCACACCCCTTCTCCTTCCCTACCTCTGGAAGGTCATTCACTGACCTCAGGATTGCTGTTCCCAGGCAAAATAAATAAATAAATAAAACCAGTTTGAACGGGAAACTGTGGAACAGAAATTATCCACAAACTGCACTGCATTAAATATGGTGTAAACAGGGACTATCAATTCTTATCTTATTACCTGAATCAGCTTTTGTGATTTCCTTTGTTCCTATGGGTTTATTGCTCATTTGCTTTTCTCTCCAAGCACTGCCCTCCTTTCCGTCCCTCCCCTCCCCCTCTTGTCTTTTGTGTTCTAATTTCGCTCTCCTTCCTATAATACACTTTCTGCACATCCTTTCACAGCATCTGATGTAGTGAACTTGAGTTTATGCCAGTTGGTTTACAGTGTCTACATCTGTCTAATGTCCTCCTGTAGTTGACATTTGTACCCACTTGACAAACACCAGTTTGTGTGCATGTATGTACTCTCTTGTGTATGAGTGATTGTATACTTACCTATGTAATTTTTTCCTGGAATTGAATTCTGAAGGAACAATTTAATCCAAATGGACCCAAACTCCCCAGTGGCATATCAAGCCCTGAAGGGGTATATCAAACCCATCCTATACCACTCAACCTATCACATCATCAACATTAAGAGAAGAGCATGTGAGCCTTGAAGCATGTTCTGAATGTCACACGAAGCCACCATCTTTTCTTCCCCTTTTAAACTAAGAAACTGGCAGAGATCTATGAGTTGTTAATCTCAACTGGTGACTTCCATGAGGAAATCTGTGGCTTGTCATGTCTCAGACTACTTAGGGCTTTTCAGGTCAAAAATAACACTTTCAATATCACTTGGTAACTAATAAGTAACTTGTGCAGGCTTTGGCACAGGGAAGCAATGTGATACCTCTTAACAATGAGGTAGTTTTGTTTAATGTAAA
Source organism: Crocodylus siamensis (assembly GCF_052110815.1). Lineage (NCBI taxonomy): Eukaryota > Metazoa > Chordata > Crocodylia > Crocodylidae > Crocodylus > Crocodylus siamensis. The sequence goes on from NC_143398.1 coordinate 109,427,263, forward strand.
TTTCAGGATAGTGTTAAAGTGCATCTCCAAAGCAGAGTGTATTACAGCAGTCTGATTCCTGAAGGCCAAATGCATGGGTAACAGTAATGAGGTTGACACATGAAAAACAAAGTTCACACTTGGAAGTGAGGTTCACACCCTTCTTACTAACAGCAGGTGATAAACCAGTCTCAGCAAGAGCTTCTTTATAAATGTGTTTGGCCAGCTAGGAATTTAATAAGTGGCCTAAACTCTGAACCAGAGTAATAAATGGGGGTTGAATTTTTGTTATCTAAAAATCATTGAGACAAGAGTCTGACAGAGACCAACTTCACATAGAGTCTGAGTTTTAACTGATTGGTCTTCTGCACTGTGAACTTACACACAAGATAACAGTGAGTTAAAGTTGGCTTCTGTAAGAGCTTCTTGACAATACAGTTCCCCACAGCGTTTTCTCTATGCCACTTCAGTGTCTTGAGATGGAACAGAATTTGGGCCCTTGTAATTTAAAATAAAAAGCTGTTAACCAGGAGATTGTACATCTTTAATCTAGTAAAGTTAATATGTGGGACAGAAAAAAAAAAAACAATCCAACACTCTTTGAAATAAACAGAATGACTCCCACTAACCTTGTTTTGGACCAGGCCCTTCATTTCTAAAAATTCACCACCAGTAGCATGGGTTTTTGGTTGTAGATGTGTTGGTGTAATATCATAGCTACTCTAAGAAACTTGCCCACCAGTAGCATGGTATTTTTTAAATTAAGCCTTCTCCAAGCTCCACGTACCTAGTGTATCAACTGACCCAACTGATGAAGGCTAGATACAGATGTAGCCAACCTCCATGTCTCTAGTTACTGTAACAATATTACAGGTGACTAATAATGCTATTACCCATGATGCCCCCCATGCAAACAAGTCAATATTTACATTTTCAATTACAAGCGAGTAGGAGTAAATTGTGTGACACTTCTTTTGTACATCCTTGATTATAACTGAAATACCAACATTATCTTTAAGACTGCGGAACTAAAACTAATGGACTATATTAAAGATTTCCAATATATCTAATTATTAGACCTACAACAGTGCTCTCTAAGTATGCAGTATTGGAAGCCTAAATAAAAATGAAAGGAGACTCATTTTATCCAGGATTAAATTTCAGATAATAAACTGGAAGATATGAGGGCCTGGGCATTGCCAGCGTTGTAGAAACAGGAGTGGATTCCACATTCAGGTGGAATCTAATTTATGAGTCCAAAGGAAATGGGATTTGAAGGAAAAAGAAAATATGTGAGCATCCCACAAGAGGCCGATTTCCAGTTTTGTCTTGTAAGCAAGGGAAGGAGTTTTGTGTGGACATGCACACACTTCATAGATAGATCCAAACAGATCTTCAAGTATTTACAATATTTCTTAGTCATCCCAGACAGAGAACCATCTCCCTTTCAGTTGATATGGCTGCAGAAGTAACAGCCGGAAACTTCTTTTAAGTCCTTAAACTGGCTAAGAATTCAACCACCTTCCCTTCCTTTCCATGCTAAGCAGTACCTCCCCGCCATCGTTTTCAATCCCTTCCATCCCCACTCCTTTTCGCACACCACTGCCACTGTCCCTGGCTGCCCCAAGGGTGTGGAGAGACTCCAGAGCTGCTCTTACCTGCTCCAGCCAGGATCCATGAGAAGTCAGGCTCAGATGGGGACAGCAACGGCAGCAGGTGGGTGGCTCCTCCCAGCCCAGTGTTAGCTTGCCCACTGCTCAGAGATTGCTACTTTAATGGGAAGGCTGCTACTTTAATGGGACCAGCATCATTGAACTTTATGATTCTGTTCAGATGAGAATGTACACGAGGCACCAAGCCACAAAAGGCACACTGAGAACCAAAAATGTTCTCCATGTTGCATATTTGCAGTGCAGGCTCCAAGTTTGATACCTGGAAATCCAGGTATCAACAAACAAACACAAAAAACAAAACAAAACAAAACCACAGGAAAACTGAATCCTCCAGGGAGATGCTCTGGCATGTGACTGTGTGCTCCCTGCCCAGGTCTGGCAGGTGTGCAGACATGGGGCTGCAGGTTCCAGGGGATGGATGCTGTCGCAGGTGGCAGCAGGGCCACAGCCAAGCAGCATTCCCCACTGCCAGACTGCTGCAGTGGCTAGAGAGTGCAGGGGCCACTCTAGGTCAGAACTGCTACAGCAGTCTAGCTGGCACAGGGGGCTAGTATCGCCATATATCAACTGGCTGAGCCTTAAAAGATCCTAAGAGCAGGTAGCCCTGAGCCTCTTGCCAGGGCAGCTTTTTATACTGCTGAGGCCAGAACAGGTGTTGGCTCCGGCCTTCAGCTCCCCCTAGCTGCAGATCCAGGAGGAGCTGGGCAGGGTCAGTTTGCCCCTAGTGGCACAACTTGCCCCACATCAAAGTGGATGTTCAGGTACGTGTGCTGAAGCACAAATATCTGGCACAAATTTGTGCCGCTGCTATTTGAGCTGTTGCAAGTGCACATGCCTGCATCTGTGGATGCAACCTATTTGTGTTATGGGAAGGATATTGTGAGAACTGGCTAAAACATCCTCCTCTATTTGGTATCCTTGGGAGGTTTTACTAAGAATCCAGAGGGATTAAAAATAAGTTATTTGTTTCTCTGAAAAGTAACCAATAAGCACTGGAATTATATGACTGTATGGAGAACCTCAAGCAAAGTGTTCATATGTATTTATTTATTTATTTGTACATTCATGAATTTGATTTATATACTTCCCTTCCCAGAGGAGGCCCAGGGTGGCTTAATAAAAGAAACAGAATACTTACAGAACAGGAGAATAACAAAACAACTTAAATGGAACTAGAATGTCAGCGTAAGACACAGATCTCCTACTAGCTTTGCTAAATGCCTGTAATTTGGGGCCTAAAACTGGACACAGTACTCCAGATGTGGTTTCACCAGTACTGAATAGAGGGCAATCACTTTCCTGCATCTGCTGGCAACACTCCTACTAATGCAGCCTAGGATGCCATTTGCCTTCCTGACAAAGGGCACAGCGTTGACTCATATTCAGGTTATTGTCTGCTTTAACCCCCAGGTCCTCTTCTACAGAGCTGCTGTCCAGCCAGTCAGTCTCCAGCCTGTACTGGTGCATAGGATTGTTCCATCCTAAGTTTAGGACTTTGCACTTTTTCTTGCTGAACCTCACAAGATTCTTTTGGCCCAATTCTCCAATTTGTCTAGGTCACTCTGAATTGTAGCCCTACCCTTGAGTGTATCTACTACTTCCCCTGCTTGGTGTCACCCACAGACTTGTGGAGGGTGCACTCTTCCCATCTTCCAGATCATTGTTGAAGATACTGAACAAAACCAGTACTAGGAGCACCCCCTGGAGCACACCACTCGATACTGGCTATCAACTAGACAGTGAGCCATTGATTACTATCCTCTGAGCCTGACAATCCAGTCAGTTTTCTATCCACCTTACAGTCCATTCATCTAAGCCATACTTCCTCAGCTTGCTTGCAAGAATTTTGTGGGAGACCATATCAAAAGCCTTGCTAAAGTCAAGGTATAACGTGTCCACTGCTCTGCCCACATCTGCAGAGCCAGTCAGCTCATCAGAGAAGGTAATCAGGTCGGTCAGGCCTTGCCATTGGTGCCGCTGCTTCTCCTCCAGGAGAGAAGGGATGGATTCTTTGATGGCCTGCTCAATGATTTTTCCAGGGACTGAGGTGAGGCTGAACAGTCTGTACTTCCCCAGATCCTCCTTCTTCATTTTCTTAAGCATGGGCATTGTGTTTGCCCTTTTCCAATTATCTATAACCTCTCCCAATTGCTATGAGTTTTCAAAGATGATGGCCAGCAGCTCTGCAATTATATCAGCCAACTCCTTCAACACCTTGGGTGCACTGCATCAAGTCTATGGACCTGCACAAGTCCAGCTTTCCTAAGTAGTCCATAACCTGTTCTTTCACCACTGGGGGCTGCTCACCTCCTCCCCAAACTGTGCTGCCAGGTTCAGTAGTCTGGGAGCTGACCTTGCCTTTGAGGACTGAGCTAAAAAAAAAAAAAAATGGATTACTTCAGCCTTTTCTGCATCCTCTGTCACTAAGTTGCCTTCCGCATTTAGTAAAGGACCCACATTTTCCCTGATCTTCATCTTGTTGCTGACATACTTGTAGAAACTCTTTCTGTTACCTTTCATGTCCCTTGCTAGCTGCAACTCCAATTGCACTTTGGCCTTCCTGATTTCATCCCTGCATGCCCAAACAATACTCTTATGCAGCCAGCTCTCCTGGATTCCTTTCCCCCTCAGTTGGCCTCCCAGAGGATCCCGCTCATCAATTCCCTGAATGAATTGAAGTCTGCTTTTCTGAAGTCCCAGGTCCTAACTCTGGTGCTCTCTTCCCTTCCTTTCCTCAGGATCATGCACTCAGTCATTTCATGGTTGCTGCCCAAGTTGCCATCCAGTTCTACACTCCCCACTAATTCTTCACTGTTTGTGAGCAGTAGATCAAGAAGAGCACAGCCTCTAGTTGGCCTCTCCAACAGTTGCACCAGGAAGTTGTCCCCAACACTCTCCAGAAACTTCCTGGATTATCTGTCCACTGCATCCCAAATGATATCAGGGTGATTGAAGTCCCCCCATGAGAACAAGGGTTGTGATCTGGTGACTTCTGCTAGTAGTCTGAAAAAGCCTCGTTCACCTCACCCTCCTGATATGGTAGGCTATAGCAGACACCCACCACATCATCACGTTTGTTGCTTTCCCCTCTTACCCAAACTCAGAGACTTTCAACAGGCCTATCTTCAGTTTCATACTCTCTCTCTAAGCAATCATATAGCTCTTTTACATAAGTAGCAACTCCTCCTCCTCTTCTTCCTTCCTCCTCCTTCTTGAATGGTTTATACCCATCCATGATAGTACTCCAGTCATGTGAGCTGTCCCATCAAGTCTCTGTTATTTCTATCACATCATAGGGCACTTACACACATGTGGGGAAATGCACCGCATTGGAGGAGACTCGACTAATCAAGTCTGCTGGAGCACGTAAATTGACACATCTGGCAGCCTTGTGCATTACATGCATCAGTGGCACAGCACACCTCAACACTGAGAAAGTGGCAATGGTGCACTTTGAACTAAAATATGTTCAATGTACTTTAGTTCAAAGTACACCACCACCATTTTCTCAGCACAGAGGCACATTGCGCCACTGATACACATGATGTGTGGGTGCTTTTATTTAGCGCCTGGTGCCACATCAGAAGCACATGTAAAAAATGCCCGTAGTTCCATGACTGTGCAAGGACTTCCAATTCTTCCCACTTGCTTCCCAGCCTCTATGCATTTGTGTACAGACATCTGAAGTAACTAGCCAATTCCCTGACTTTCTCAGAAAGAATGAAAAGCCTCCCCAGTTGCCCCTCCTGCTTGTGCTTCCTCCAGGTCACCTGCTTCCCCACTTACCTCAGGGATTTGGTCTCCATCCCTCAGTGAACCTAGTTTAAATCCCTCCTCACTAGGTTGGCAACCCTGTCTGCAAAGACACTCTTCCCTCTTCTTGTCAGGTGGATCCTTTCTATTCCTAGCAATCCCTCTTCTTGGAACAACATCCCAAGATTCAAGAAACCACAGCCCCGTTGGTGACACTATCTGTTCAGCCATGCATTGATGTGCAGAATGTCTGCTCCTGCCTGGTCACTTCCCCTTGACTCAAATAATCAAGGAGACCACCACCTGAGGCCCCGTCTACTTCACCTTTGCACCCCCAGAGCTCTGTTGTCATTTGTGTTCTGCTCAGGGTCACAGGAGCCCACATGGATAAGCAGCATAGGATAGTAGTCAGAGAACTAGATGTGTCTTGGTAATCCTACAATGGCATCCCAGATCTGAGCTCTGGGCAAGCAGTGGACCTCCTGAGACAACAGGTTAGGTTGGTAGATGAATGCATCTTCCCCCCGCCCCCCCCCCCAAGGGAGGCACCAACCAGAACCACCTGTCACTTCCTCTTCGTGGCAGTGGTCTTGATTCTTCTAACTTTGAGGAGACCTGTCCTGGCCTCTTCTACTGACCGAACATGCTCCTTCTCCTCTGTTGCTATGGCTCCATATCTCTTCTCCCATCAAATCACTGCAGGTGGGGATGAAGACTGCTGCTTGCTGCCAAAGGTCACAAGCTTCCACCTTCCTGGGAGTCCATGTCCTCTTCCTTCTCCAGTGCTGCTTCTGGCAGTTCTTGCTCCCCAGTCCTAGTGGTCTCCTTCAGCATCAAATCAATTAACTCTTAATGGCTGAGGATGCTTCAGAGCCTCGCCACCTCCTCTTGCTGACTCTGAGGGATACCACCAGGAGGCCACACTTACATTGCAGGCACTCCCCCACCTCACGGTTACTGCAAGCTGTAGTCTCCACAGTGCCAAACCAGGACCTGGGTGGAAGCCTCAATGGTGAGTGGATCCTGCCTGGACAGACACCTCACAGGTGCAAGCAGAGAATAGCTAGTAGTGGCAATGGTTCTGACATTGTGATGTACCCCAGTTATTTCTCTGGGTTTCTTAAATTCACCACCAATCTTTTTCTGTCCTTCTCTCCAGGCAGACCTTCCATAGCAAGCTCCCTTGTGAAGCTACCTGGTCGATGTTCCTTAATCCTAAAATGTTCCTTTTTCCCTGCTAACCTGCTTCTTCTCACCAAGTGTACAGTGAAGGAAGGTGAGAGAAAGAGTTTCCTGGAAAAACTGCTAGCAAACTCCCCGCACCCTCTGATCTCTAGTTAAACAAGGGACTTAAGTATTGATATAACTGCTGAGTTTGTGCTAAATACCTAGCTTACTTAATCTTAATTGAAGAAAGAACTTACCTTAATGACTCCCCTTAAAGGACAGGGACAGCAAACTGACCTGCAAACTGCTTGCAAACTTCCTTTTTTGCTGTCCCCATTCAGTTGCTTCCTGGTCACTTGGGGAGTCTCCTTTTATATTTTCCTGGGCCTGGACTAACTCCTTGTTAGGGTTTTTATCAGACACAGGAAGAAATCACTCAGCTAGCAGTACTCCCAGCTGCTTAGAGCACACTGTGAAACACAAAGCCAACCAACCAACCAATCACCAAGCCAAACATACAGATATCCTTGGCTCACTTACCTTCTAGGAGCAGGATCTGGTGCCATTTCCTCTTGCTCCCAGCAAATTGCCCTGTTTGCTGTCCCTATATAAAGCATAGTCTAGCATTAAAGTTAAAAAGGCATAGATAATGGTGGCCAGATCTGAATCTGAAAGAAAGGGTTGCAGCCTTCACACCAGATGGAGTTAATGAAAGGCAGTTCTAGCCACTACCACCACCTGAAGATTCAGATGCAGCAAAGGATGTAGGAGCATGCCAAGGCTGTGAACATATGTGAAAAGGGGAAGCTGAACCCCATCAAGGACTGGTGTCCGAATTTCCACCAAGTCAAGCAATCTGCCCACTTCTATCATCTGTCTTGTCTGGATTCAGTTTCATTTGCTTCATTCATATCCAATCTCTGACTATAGCTAAGTCCTGGGAAGAAAAAAGGCTGTGAAGCCTGGGTCAGATGAAGAAAGATAGAGCTTGGTGCCCTCAGCATACTGACAGCAAAACCCTCTAATTTCCAAATCTACATTACCAATTTTGATCCATATTAATCTTGTAAAAAAATTGATATGGGATGTAAATTAAGTTTGCTTTTTTGAGTATTTTTTTAAAATCACCTTTGGTTTATTTTGCAGACTATAAACTACAGAAACAATGTCATGACTTGTCTGGCATTTGCTAAAACAGTGTGCAGACAATGCTATGTTGTGTTGAAGATGTTCCTTCCTGTATAGAAATACTGCTGCAGATTTTTATGATGAAGATCAAAAGTCATCTTCTTCACCAGAATACCATCTGTATGCTTTATCAGAATTCAGAAAGGTTTTATTCAAGAGTTCTGAAGTTCTGTCACAATTACCTTGTGAGGTGACTGCACATCTAATGCAATCAATGTTCAACAATTTCAGTTTACATCTCAGGCTATTCAGAGCCCTCTATAACAGCAAGACACAAAGAAAAAAACCTGAAGCTCTGATGCTGACATTAATTTTAAAATGTTACCATCTTCTTCCTTTACAATGTATCAGTCTTTATACCCTAGCTATCAAAGTGCACAGTTCTGATTTGTAAAGGCTAGTAAAAAACCTGAACTAGAATAATTGATGACCAGTTCCTTTGTTAATGTTCATTCTCACTCAAATTTGAGGTATGGATCAATTTGAAATCCTTTTAGGATTGTATTAAATATTCTGTCATTGAACAAAATGACCACCTAGGAATGGAATTGACTATAGAAGTAACATGTAGCACATGACACTTTCTTGCATAATTGTTACAACACATTTTTCAAGGGGAAACTTTACCCCAGATTTGCTTAATCACTATATTCTGGGCTTTGGGTTGTGTGTCCACTCTGCTTTTACTATATAGGAAACATGTCATGTGTCTTCACCCTGTGTGTAGACTATTAAGGTGGTTAAGGACAAGAACAGTTTCTCCAAAGTGATTGACAATGCCTCACATAATGGAGCCCCAAACTCATATGGGCCCTGAAGGAGCTCCTGTTGTATGAATAAACAAAGATAGCAGTGTGGTACATCAGCAGTGAACACAAGAGTTCACTATGGTTCAGTAGGCACATCTACATGAAACACTTTACTCGTGAGCAAAGTACTGCACAGTAAGCATTACCATCCACATGTGCATACCCTTACTGCACGGTAATTTGCTATACTCAGAAGTTAATTTGCTTCCAGTCAGCAGGGTATGGGAGATTGCTCACCTCAGGAGCTACCAGCTGCCAGGGCAGGCTCCAGTTGTAGAGCCTGGGCCAAGACAATGGATGCCTGGCCAGGGTAGGTTTACTCTGCAGTAAATTACTGTGGAATAAACCCATCTGGCAGCATGATGCACCCAATTAGTTGCTAATTTTCATCTACCTAAAACGCAACAAAAAAACCCTGATCATTCCCACATGCACTCTTCTCATGTTAAACATTTGTTACCCCTTGACTCCTGTGTCTGGCCATTATTTTAGAGCCTTGCCCAGTTGTTTTGTAAGTCAGGTATTTCTTAGGCACAATTCTCTTCGTTTATGAAGAGCACTCACAAAGTCCTATTTTCTTAAATGTCTAGTCACAAACAACAAGGCAGTTTTCTTGCTGACAAATCTAAATCTACTTTACAGACAATGCAGTGCCCAGAGGAATTCTGTTCCTTTTCCCTTTCAGATCCATCAGTTCTTTTCTCACTGCCTGCTTGATGTGTGCTCCCCTTCATATAGCTGCAACTTAACCAATCCTTGTTTTAGCAGTCAGTATTCAGTTAAATAAATTGTGCTACACTGTCCAGCTTCTATTCAGGGTTCACCTTCCTGTCTTGGGCAGTGGCTTCCATAGTTTCACCTGTTGCTAAGCAAAGACACATTTAATTGCTCCTTCATTTAGCCAGAATGAAAGGTATCAGGTCTGCCCATCACTATTTGCAAGTTCTAAGTTTGCCTTTAGATGAAATACATGCTTGTTAGTGGTCACCAACCCCCTCCAATGTAATCTACTCAACTAAAGCACACTGAAAATTGTGCTCTTGTCTAAGCCATATCTACAATATTGGTCAGGAGAGTTAAGAGATCCCTCACTAATACAAAATTGGCAGAAAAAGCCCCAAGTACAGATTGGGTTAGACTGGCAATGGATCAGTATGACACTGCTTTTGTTGATATAGTTTCAGTCATAGGAACTTGGATAAACTGTACAAGCAGAAATATAGTTGGTTGGTATGGACAGAAATGGACAAGAAGCAAGGGGGGCAAGAGTGCCCGAAAGAGCCCTGGCTCACCAAGGGCATCTGGGAATGTTTGCTTACCAAAAAGGCGGTGTACACCCAGTGGAAGGGGGGGTGCTATCTCCAAAGAGGAGTATACCTCCTCTGCTCGGGGCTGTAGGGGGGCTGTCAGGAAAGCTAAGGTGGACATAGAGCTAGGACTAGCGTCCAAGATCAAGGATAATAAAAAGTCCTTTTTCAAATATATAGGGAGGATGAAGAAGGCACCTGGTAATGTGGGGCCCCTGCAAAGTATGCTGGGCAATCTGGTGGTTGCGCCAGAGGAGAAAGTGGAACTCTTTAACCAATTCTTCACCTCCATTTTCTTGTGCAGGGACTGGGACTTCCCCACTGTGATGCCAGACGGACTTTAGGGTAATGCCTCCAGACCTCAGGTTGGGGAGGACTGGGTTAGAGAGCTTCTGGAGGGGCTGGACATGTTCAAGTCAGCGGGTCCAGTTGCTCTCCACACCAGGGTGTTGAGGGAGCAAGCTGGGGTTATTGCAGGGCCCTTGGCATGGCTTTACGAGTGCTCGTGGTGCTTGGGCCAAGTGCCAGATGACTGGAAGATAGCTAACATGGTCCCCATTCTTCAAAAAAGGGAAGAGAGAGGACCCGAGCAACTATAGGCCTGTCAGTCTTACCTCAATTCTAGGGAAACTCTTTGAGAAGATCCTCAAGGAGCACATCTGTGATGACCCAGCTTCAGGGATGATGCTCCAGGGCAACCAGCACTGTTTCATTAGGGGCAGGTCATGTCAGACCAACCTGATTGCCTTTTATGATCAGGTCACAAAGGCAATGGATGCAGGTGTCACTGTGGATGTAGTCTTTCTAGACTTCAGCAAGGCCTTTGACACCGTCTCCCACCCCATCCTCATTAAAAAACTAGGCGACTGTGGCATTGATGCCTACACAGTCAGATGGATTGCAGATTGGCACAAGGGTCATACTCAGAGGGGGGTGGTGGACGGGTCATATTCGACCTGGGAGGAAGTGGGCAGCAGAGTGCCCCAGGGCTCGGTCCTTGGGCCCGCGCTGTTCAATTTCTTCATCAGCGATTTGGACGACAGGGTGAAATGCAACCTGTTTAAATTCGCTGATGATACCAAAATTTGGGGCAAGGTGAGCATGCTAGTAGGGAGGGAAAGATTGCAGCAAGATCTGGATAGGTTACAGGAGTGGGCTGACATCAACAAGATGCATTTCAATACTGACAAGTGCAGGGTGCTGCACTTAGGCAGTAGAAACCAGCAGCACACTTATAGAATGGGAAACTCCCTTCTTGAGAGCACAGAGGCAGAAAGGCATTTTGGAGTCATTATTGACTCCAAGATGAACATGGGCCGACAATGCAAGGTCACAGTTGGCAGGGCTAACCAGACCTTGTCGTGCATCCACAGCTGCATCTCGAGTAGAGCCAAGGAGGTGATCCTCTCCCTCTATGCGACGCTGGTCAGGCCACAGCTGGAGTACTGCGTCCAGTTCTGTGCGCCCCATTTCAGAAGGGATGTGGACAACATTGAGAGGGTCCAGAGGAGGGCCACCCGCATGATCCGGGGACAACAGGGCAGACCCTACAATGAAAGACTGCGGGACCTAAACCTGTTCAGTCTTCACAAGAGAAGGCTGAGGGGGGACCTGGTGACTGTCTATAAACTCACTCGAGGGGACCAGAAGGGTTTGGGGGAGACACTGTTTTCCCCTAGCGCCCCCTGGCATGACAAGGAATAATGGACACTAATTATTGGAGAGTAGGTTTAGATTAGACATCCGGAAGAACTACTTCACAGTTAGGGTGGCTAGGAGCTGGAACCAACTTCCAAGGGAAGTGGTGCTGGCTCCTACCCTGGGGATCTTTAAGAAGAGGCTTGATGCCTACATGGCTGGACTCATTTGAGTCCAGTTATTCTCCCGCCCAGGCGGGGCGTCAGACTTGAAGACCTAGAAGGTCCCTTCCGACCCTACTTCTATGATTCTATATGATTCTATGAAATGCCCTTGAAGCTCCAAATATCATAGCACCTCAAATTCAATGCACGACATTGCTATGGAGAAAGGCAGCCCTATCCTATCTCAGCCTATGAACTTATGATCCTCAGCATGGTTCAAAATGATGGCAAAGGCATGCAATGTTTCCCCTCCCCAGCCCTGGGCTGGAGAGGAGGTTGGAGAGCAGGTCTCTGGAAGTCTCCAAGGACAGCTGAATGCACAGTAGAGTGCTTATTGGCTTTCCAGCATGTCCGCACCCCCACCATGAGGAGTGGGATGAGGAGAAGGGATGCCAGAAGCCCAGGCAACACCCTTCTGCACTCCACTGGACATTTCAGGAAGGGCTTCAAAATGAATCACTGCAAAAACATTCGTCTTTGTTTTGAGGATGATTTTGGTGGATTTTGGCCAGTTTTGAAACACTGCTTTAGCTGTTAATGCCTGCATCCTTCCTGTTTGGAGCACCCCAAAGGCACTTGGAGCATTTAAAAAAGCAACTCTGTCCATGGATTTTGCCAGTAAAAATGGCATTCATACTTTACCAGTATAGCTTATTGGTAAAACTCTACCAGACAAAGTGCTGCCAGTATAGATTTGGTTTGAGGTAGCAGAGAACTACATGAAGTGCTTCCAGAGCAACATGGGACATTCCCACATTTATAGATAATAATAATAATAGTATTCTCCCTCCTCTCTCTCTACTTCCATTTTTGTTTCTTTCTCCATCAATAGCCTGTGTGCTATGAGAGCAAGATCTTTCCCTTTTATTTAAATTATTGTATTTTGGATCACCTTTGGGAAGCATCTAGTTCTCCTAGGCACCTATCCCTGTCATTTTGGGTTGTCCCCCTGGGGCAAGATGTCCAAATTCAAGGTGCCTAAGTGAAGGGGCCAATTAGGATTTTACAAATAAGACAGACACAGGGTGACAACAAGGAAAAAATATCCATGTTTCATAGAACTGTAGCTAGACAGCTCAGGCACAGGGATCAAGGGACTTATTAATATCCCTATAGGAACCCTATGGCAGAGACGTGAATTGACCTCAGCTTTCCTGTTCCAGTACAAGGCTTTAGTCACAGGGCCATTCTTCTCCTCTTAATATCTCCCTTGCTGGAGATGTTTATCATTCAGGATTCAGTCATATCTACAACAATCCATATGTTTTTTTCCAGGATAGATAAGTGTTGTTAAAGTGAAGTTGCTGTGCGAGAGTTAATGTATATTTTGGTCAAGATAAAGATATAAGGGGAGACCACGTTACACCTTCTAAAGGGCCTCAAGCTAAGCTCAGGGACTTAGCTCCCAAACAGAGCTTCAAGTCTGAAACAGAGGACAAGTGTCAGAAAAGTAACTTATTAAAACTGAGGGATTGTTCTATTTTCCACTTAGCTCATATCTGTGTTTGTTAGCTCGATTAGAGATTCTCTCTGGAGACCAGATGTGCCAGAGTTCAGATTTCCTTGCTGTCTAGGGCACTGCAACAGGCGTATAAATTCTAAGCTACTGTTCAAAAGACTGGTGTAATAAAAAAAACTTCAGAACAAAGCCTTTGTGGGGGCGGTGGAAGGATGGGGAAACAATAGCTATTTCCACTTCTGATTTTTCTCTCAAGTTTTTAATTTTTATCTGTCAAATTTCTGTCTCAGGCACAGTAATGACTTTGTTAGATAAGCCTCATGACCCATATGGCCTTGTATCATGTCTCTGATTGGTCAGAATTAAAAAAGTAACAAAACCCAGCATTACGTAGATTTGGAATGATATACTGTAACAGGGGGCCTTCTCAGGACCGATTTCCCTGTGGCCCGCCCACCTGTTTCTGGGCTAACTACCCACCTTGTCACCTGCCATGCCTTGTTAATTAATTGATGTTAATTAAGTGGCAGGCTGCCTAGTTCTTGCCCCAATGCCAAGGGATGCTATCCACGACTCCATTCCTCCCTTACACCGCAGCCCAAAACTCGCAGATGGCATCCAGATGTTACCAACGTGACCAGCCCCACACTGGGCTCCAGAATCCTGCTACTTCAAGCCCTACCTGGATCCCTCCATTCCAGGAGCCTATTCCACCTTCATTCCAAGCTGCATAGCTCCCTGAGCTGCTTTCCCCTTATGGGTGTGGTCCCCCCAGGACCTTTGGCCACACTGGCCCTTGTCCCACCTCCAGGTCAGTCGGAACCCCAGGCTCTCAGCTCTGGGCATCCCTCGTGGTGTGTCCCTGGCCCTTGGACCCTTCAAGTCCTGGCCCCAGCATGGACCAGTTGGGGGATGTCAAGACAGGTTTGAGACTATGGCCCCACTCTCTCACTAGGGTCCACCTTCCAGACCCTACAAGAAGGTAACTCACCTGGTTGTGGGAGCTGGGGTTAAGGCACCCCAGCCTGCCTTTCACCAGGGTGGTAACTGGCCTGACATTTCCTGGGGACTCCCGTGCCACTGAGAGCCCCACCAGGCCATCCATTCCTGGCAGGGTGCAGTTTTAGGTCATGCCCAGGACCAGGAGCCTCCTGACCATCCCCTACAGATCCTCCCTTACCTCCAGATGATACCAGCAGCCCTGCAGCCAGGCAATGTTGTTGCCTGCCCTTCCAGCAGCAAAATGCCCTGTTTATACGGGTAGCCCTGAATCTAAAATGGCTGCCCTAATCAGGCATCTACCAGCTGCTGTCTGCAAGCCCTTAAAGTGGCAGGCACAAACAGTGCCTTGCCACATATACCCACTAGTAAAATCTCTTCTTCCTAACCTGTACTAGGGATTGATATAAACTGTCTAACATGAAGTTTCATATCCCTTCTCAAACTTTTCTTTGCCATCATAATTTGGGGTATTTTCGCTACTTAATACTCAGTCCCTCAATTTGGCCAGAGTTGAGCATTCAAGAAAACTGTCCTTCATCTCTGGACAAAATCCATTCCCAGCCATTTTGTTGAAAGGGCAAAACAGAGGGAAGATGCCCTTGTGATGCCAGGGGACAGCAGCAAGGGTATACCACAGAAAAAAACTAGCTTCCATTCAATGTGCAGTATATCAGAATGCTTCCCTTAAAATACTGCCTGATGAAAATATGGCAGAGGTATAAGTTTGGGAATGTCCCTTTGGCACCAGTCAAAATTCAGCCACCGTCTTCATTTGACTCATGAGAAGAAGGGAGTCCCATTTGGGTGTTTCTGCACATGCATTAACACGCTTTAGTTAATGTACATTAAATTTAGTACCTCTATTGTGAGGCACTAGGAAAATGCACACTAACTAAAGATCACAGTTTTTAAGTGACACTTAATGTGCATTATCCTATTTTAACTGTATTAACTAAATAGCATGGAGCACTTATACATGAGCAGCACATCAAATCAAGTCTTCTGGAGTGTGATAATTACTGCACTCAAGTGGAGTCCAGGGTCTTGTGTATCAGCATCCCTGCACTTAAAAATGGCAGTGGGGCTCCTTTAACTACAGCTTATCAAATGAGCTTTAGTTAAAGTGCCCCCGCTGCCATTTTTAAGCTTGGGGATGCTGATACATGAGACACTCTGGGCTCTGGGAGCTGCTCCAAGTCAAGCACACACACCCCTGTGCATACACCTGGAGCATGTGTATAAAAGTCTACAGTTTCTTTAGTGATACTCTAATGCACATTAAAATAGGCTAATGCACATGAAAGCTCACCTGTAGACACACCCTAAACAGTTATAAACCTCATAAAATACTGATCTATATTTTAAACATGTGGAGTCTAGTTTCTAAGCTAATCTGAAGATACTTGGCGCATGGACACATGAACAAAAATATACAAAGTTAAACAGCAAAAAAGGCAACTTACAGCAAATTAGGTGTTCCATGGTATCTGTTTTGCATGTCTCCTCTATTCTGTAGTAAGTGCCCCTAAACTGAAGTGGCTTATGTCTGAATGAAACAGATTAAATTGTCCATGATTTAGTTTCTGATTACTGCAGGATTGGAGGCAATACACAAAACATTTTCCACAAGAGTAGCTGGTCTACAGTAAGTATCCCTCTTCAACACTTTATACATCTGTTCATAGTCTCTAGTTAGATCAGAAATTTAAGGGAACAGGTCTTAAACTAAACTTGTCCTAAACTAAGTTCCTTGAACACTAGTCCAAGACAGTAAAGGAAAGTTAATCTATCATGACACCCAGGGATTCCTTTATAAAATATAGAGTATTTAACTACAAAGTCATCATATCTGGCTTTATGACTCTTACTTCCCATCCTCCTACATAAGAGGATATTCAATGGCATATCAGGCATACATTGAGGCAGTCCTGAATCAGCATGGATCATTTCAGCTGCATAAATTAGAGAAGCTTTGCAACTATTCTAGCATGCACTTGGATCTGACCAACCTTTTAGGGGAGGGAAACAGATGGTATCTTAGATCTACTGTCATCTTCCCACTACAAGCCACACCAAGAATCAGCCCAATTTAGTTGGGGACTTTAACCTATGGGTTGCCAACTTACAAAATTCAAAATAAAATTAATATAGTTTTATGAACCCCTATAAATTGAAATCACATAGCTCGTATTTACTGTCAAAAAGGATAAATATAAAAGCAGTACAAATTTTATTACTTAGAAAAAATTAGAACTGTAAATAATGCCAGAGTTGACTATTTTTTTTTGTATGAATGAATGTTGTAAACTCACAAAATATTTCCTCTCTGGCCTCCTAAATAATAAATTACAGAAAAGCTGATCACATAGAATCTCCAGAGAAAAAATTGGTATAATTATTCCTCTTTAAAAAATAATAGAAACATTACAGCCTTTATGTATTTATACAAATATAGACTTTCAGTAATGCACTTTTCAAAATTCACTAAAAAAAAACCGAAAGACCATACATCCTCTGCATAAAAGCATTAAAATTAATAACTGCACTGTATTTATCAAAACTAATTGCCAAATTCTCACTAATAAAACAAATCTCCTGTACTTGTTTTCATTTAAGAGGAAAAAAAAGTACAGTTACTTCCTGAGAAATCGGATTAAATGGAAGAGATATTTTAAATAAAACAAAATAAAAATCCATGCAAGAAAACACAATGAAATCTGATAGCTATAAATGCCACAATGAAGTAGAATATAGATTTGAGGTAGATTATTTTATCAATATAGGAAAAGGCTTATAGTGTGAAATCATTGGGCATGTGTAGATGAAATGGGGGCCCTAAATTGAAACAGTGGGTTTTTAAAAACACCACTTCAATTTAAAGCCTATTAAACCCCCTTGTCATGTACACATCCAACTTACCAGCTTCTATGGTGGTGGGGATGGGAGGGTAAGCTGCCAGTGGGCGAAGCAGTCTCTGGGCTGTGGTGGAGGGAACTGGTGCTTCCCTCTGCAGCAACAGCAGCCTCACCCCAGGTGGCACCCTCCTGCAGGCACCCGGCTCAGGCGGTCCCGGGGGACACCATAGCCTTGGAGAGAAGCACCAGGGCTTCACACAGCTCAGGCAGGTAGACAGGCTCTGTGGGAATAAAAAGCCCATCAGGTTTGCTGCTTTATTTTGTTCTCTCTTGAGTGGATCCTGCCTTCCTGGGCTGTTGCCAGACTGCCTGCAGGGCTTCCTGCAGAGCCCCTGAGCTGCATGGAGCCCAGTGGTTTTCTCTGCCACTGGTAGGACAGCAAATTAGAACTCCTTGGAGGAGGAGTTTTAGTTTGCTCCACCCCAAGTCATTTAAGGTGCATTACACCACCAAATTGGCTACAGTGGCTGTACTTAACGTGCAATACCCTGCCAAGTTGTGCAAACACCGACACTATTAAAGCAGTGCAAAAGCATTTCACCTACTTTAAAGTGCACACAGGCCTGTCATTTCATCTACACACAGCCATTGAGACTGCTTGCAGACGTTTAAAAAAAACCCCCAAAAACACACTTTACCAAAAGAAGCAGCACATTTCTTCAAACCAGCTCCATAGTGTCTGTATAGATTGGATGCTTCAGTGGGACATTTTGGCACTTGTAGCTAAAAGAGATTCAATTAGCTATTAGATAAAATCACCAAAAAAGCCCCACTAAAGTGCCCAAACTATGGAGATGTAGGGCAAGCTAGGTCCAACTAACACACTGCCTTTTCTGGGCAGGTGAAGAAGCACACTGAGTTTAAAGTAAAGCACCATTTTATTTTCAGTTTGGTTTTTTTTAACATCTGCAAGCAGCCTGAGCTTAATTAAAAATCAGCACATACAGCAAATACGCTTTGGAAAATGATACCTGCTGCTCTTGTTTGATCTTTTCATACTAACAAAAATATGATGGCAAAAAATTTTCAACTACTCACTTATATTTGCATTGTATTCATTATAGTTACATTGCATTCCCAGTGGAATGCATGTGCATCTACATGTGCACATTTACTGTGCAGTAACCAAAATTACTGTGCAGTAAGGGTATGCATCTACATGTGCACACCCATACCTCCCACTAAATATGGTGACTTACACCAACTTGTGCATAAATTTGATATCTGCATCATGCAGGTATCAAATTTACATCCAATTAGTTACTGCACAGTACTGCATATGTAGACACCTTACTGCGCAGTAACACTGTATGTGTGGACTGACTTGGGACTAACTTTAGTCCCAAGTCAGTTCACATATGGCCTTAATGCATTTTAATACCTGCATGTGTAGACACCGACTTATTCCCTCTTACTGCACAGTAAATTTAAGCCGGTATAAATGCAAGTGTAGACATGCCCAGTATTGACCAAGTTTAGGTAATGCAATACAGAACAAGGGAAAATTACATCAGGAGGCAGCTTAAGCAACACATCCATCTAAGGCATTTTCCTGGTTGTCTTTCCTGATGGAGCCCAGTTATCATCTCACAATGATGTCTGAGGCTACAGAGCTTTTAAGTTTTTCAATTCCACAACATATTTAAAAAAAAATAAACCTGACCCACTTTAGAATACATTGTAAAATTAACTTACATAGTATTTTCCCAAGCAACTATATCAAGGTGCTTATTACAAAAGGCCCCTAATCCACCATTTCAAAATAATTTAGGCTGAAGGTAAAGGAACATTTCTTTCTGGAAGTAAACCTACAAACCAGGTCCTTACCTGATGCAAATTTTCATAGCTCTATTGATTGCACTTAAACAAGCTGATGATTTGCACCAATGTGTCTTTTAATTACTTCAAAGTGTCTTGATATTATAGTGAGGAATACCATAAAAATGTCTATAAATAAAATAGAAATTGAAGACAATCACTTTTTGTCCCTGCCCTTTGAACTCTTCTATATGTCTGTCTTGTTCATAAATGGCCTGTTATTCATTTGAAGACCTGAATACAGTTTGACAAACCCATAGCAATCATAAAATTGATTTGTGACATTTTCAACTTGTCAACAAATTATTCTTTAGAACACTGTGCTGCACTATTAATGTTTAAGGATTTTTAGATAGATTTTTAGCTCACCTGTCTTTTAGATTGGGTAGGCATTCATTAAGACTACTTTGTAGAATTTAAATTGTAATGATTTTGTAAAAGGAAAGAGCCAGGATAGCTAGGTCTCAAATCCTTTATGGCTTTATGAAGCAAACATTGCATCTTAATTTCCACCCAGAAAAGACATACGGATCCTTGCAGACAACAAGATCTCCTTCCTCCTATATACCTTTCTGGTTCCAGTTTCCAGTGGGATTTAGAATTATGCCAGCCTTTGTATTAATCTGTTGTTCTTGGTTCCCCATACTTAAGCAGCTGTCTGATGAGTTCAAAAAGCTTCGCTCTCAACCATTTCTCAATAAAATTCTGCTCTTGGATATGCACAGCTAATGTTGGGCCAGTTCCTTTATTAATATAAAGCAGTAATGCCCCACACAAGTCAAGAGGAGCTATGTTGATTTCTACCAGCTGAGCATCCTCCTGTAGTCCCTGAAAATCTGTTCTCTGTACACGATCTTATTAAGATAAGTGGGAGCTGACTTGCTGTAGCTGTAATTGAGGGCAAATTCATCCCAATCTCTTGGCTGAATTGCCTCCTGACATTCATTCACACTAACTGAGACTTGACCACATTACTGTTTTTTCTATGACTCTATTGATTCCAGCAAGACCTCTTGAAATCGATGACTGATTCAGTTTGTCAATGTGTGCTGTATTTATGTCACAGTCAAAGGAATGATCCTGGACTAATGAATTTTGGCTAGGTTAGATTGTATCACCTCTTGAAAACTGTGATTTGAGGATACAAGACAGAATTTCTGCCTTCAGCTGATGTCCATTCTGGTACTTGGCACTGCTTATCTGCGTGGAATGATGCGTGACTTCAGTTGTGGAACTGGTGTAAGGGGTATGCGCCAGGGTGAGGACATTGCTTATGAGCATGCATACATAAAAAGTACAATTTAGCTTAAAGTAAGCTGTATGAATTTAACTCAGTAAAGAGCCTGGTGCAGTAAGTCATTCATAGGCTAAGAAATCACTATCACCCAAATAAAAATGTTTGCTATTTGGATTGTTAGTGGTAGAGTAGTATTCTGAAACAACAGTCACCTTTGATTGATAAGGAGTGATAATTTTAGTGATACACTCAACTCAATTTTTATTAGCATTATGGAAAAGCATAATAATATTTGTATGGTTAAGGAATTATGGACCATTTCTTCTTACAAACCACTGATGCATAATTAATAAATAAGCATGCATACTCTTCTGACTGTTACAAAGTATAAAACATGTTTGCATATAACGTATTTATCAATATAGGGAGAAACTTATATTCTTCCAGTCTCCTACATTAAGTTCTCTAAAAAAGATTAAGTTATAGAGACAACGGCTTCCATATTTCAGTTTTCCATGAAGCTTTCTCCAAATCTATTTAAATCTATTTAAACTCCATAAATCTGTGTAAATCATGGATTTCTCATCTTTTTCCCCAAGATGAATGGTTCTGAGGGGAATGATTCTGATCTTTTTTCCAGGATGTTCAGTAGATGTCCCACCATCTTAGAATATTCCATAAATGCAACTGATCATTAGGTTGTTATTGAATATGCATACTGAAATATATATATATAAATTGGAATTTTACTATGCATATATATTCTCTAAGGAATCAAAATATTTACTAAAATATTCTTCAGAAGCTGAAAAAAATGCTTAGTACTTCAACAGCACACTAAACATTCTGGCAACACTATTTTTACACTAATTTTATATTTAGACTTGAAAAGATGCTAATGTATATTTTTAAGTGCTTGATGTCAGTCATGTAGATGAAGAACAATTTGCCATGTTTGAAATTTCAGGATGAGCAATTTAAAGACCACAAGTACAAATTTGCAAACACAAAAGTTAATTTAATTGCATATGAAACCCATATGATCATCATTGTTCTACTTTGTGCAAGGAAGTATCTCTGTGCATCAACCATATAATAAATAGTTGTATATTTCTTTTAAACCTCAGAAAGGCAGAACAGGTATTTTCCAGAGTGTTTTACTTAAGCCACTGTGAAAATATAGGAGTTTATTTGGATTAATGGAAAATGGGGGGAATGGAAAAGAGGGGATAGAAATCCATAGCTTCCTTCTCCTTAACCTCCATAGGGACCACGACACACTCAGAAGAAAAGGATTGTATTGTAGTTTAGGATCAAAGACATGTTGCCAAGCTGGACAAAGAGTGTGATTGTCCAAAGCACCTAACGAGATGAGTGGCCGGTTTGCTGCTTAATTTTCTTAGGTGCTTAGATTTCTTTTGTCTCAAGAAAACTATACCAAGCAGCTATCCCACTCATGCTGTGAAGATCTTTTCCTGCCCTTTGGTGGATTCTGGGACCTGTATCAAGACAACTCTCATGGAATATATTGTCAAGGGGCTATAAAAGTAAAAGATTTCCACATTTATGTTCTTTGCCTCTATGATTCATAAGGATTTGTATAAGAATGGTGAGTCCTTGATGAAAAATAGAAGAGAAAACATCATAGGTATGTTCTGTCAAATGGGAATGTGTGTTTCCCTAGGGATAAGTAGCAGTGGCACAATGCACATGTAGACAAGCCCATGCTAGCATTAAGTATGAATCTAGCCTTGTATAGCAAAACCAGCCAGATAGGAAAAAACATTGCTACTTTCTCCTGAAAAAAATAACACACCATGAAGAAAGTTGAGCCTTCTTGAACAGAAGGCAAATAAACAGACAACTGATCCAGAGACAAAATAAAATGAAGACAACGTATTCATCAAACATTAGAGATAAATTCTGAACTCTCCAGGCTATGAACAACTTCCCATACAGGAAACTTCTTCACTTGAAATGGAAACTGAAAGAAATCAGAAGTCCTCTGTGACTGGAAAGCAACTGAAACATAAATGAATCCTACTACTGCTCAGAAAAGCAGTGTTTCAAACATTCTGGGATGAGGCTGGCATATGTTCTTTGTGTAGAGACAGGCCACACCAGAATCAGACATTGTTTTTGAAAGTTGCATTCAGAAACCAAAGAAGTCCATATATTTTATGCACTTTTTTAAGCATGTGAAGATGCAGTTTCCCCAAAGACGATATAAACTGTCAGTTAATATTCCATACTTCAAAAGTATTAACATGATAAGTGATGGATGTTTATTTTTTTTAAATGTTCCTCCCCTCACCACCTCCTTAAAAGTAAAATAAATATTTCTGGATGTATCTACATGCATGCATTTACTGCACAGTAACCAAAATTACATATGCATGCCCATAATAGATGTCTACATATGCACACCTATACAGTGCAGTAAATATGGCGACTTATGCTGACTTGAATGTAAATTTGATACCTGAATCATGCAGGTATCAAATTTATGCCCACATAGTTCCTGCATAGTAACGCACACATATACACCTTGCTTTGCAGTAATACTGCGTGTGTGGACTGACTTGAGACTACCTTTAGTTCCAAGTCAGTCCACATACAGTGTTAATGGGCACATCCAGATAAGCACAGTTGTACAGTATGTGGTGCTGCAAACACATTTGCAGTGCCACATACAGCACAGTCCAGTGTTCTCTGTGCTGCAAGGACATGCTGGCTGAATGTGCACTGTGCCAGGGTTTTTTCCTGCAGGTTTTGTTTGACACCTGGATATCCAGGGGGTAAAAAAAACTGCAAAAAAAACCCCCCAGAGCAACGCACACTCAGACAGTGCGTGCTGCTGAAAAATGGAACCGGGCCAGCTGGAGCTGTGCTCTGCTGCCAGCCGGGCTCTGCTTCAGAATTCCAATGGTCACAGCCCTGGAAAGACCCTAGGACCCCAGATAAGACTGCTGGGGTCAGCAAAGTGCTGGGCCCAGTCTCCTGTACCCCACCCAGGGCAATTTGCCATGTGGCAAAGCAAACACAGGATGGGTGTTCTCCGGGGACAAGTAGTGGTAGCAAAAAGTGCACCACTGCTACTTGTCCCCAGGGAACCAAACATCTATGTATGTCTGGACGCACCCAATGTTCTTTAGTGCTTGCATATGTAGACACCGGCCTATTCCTGCTTACTGCGCAGTAACTTACTGAGCAGTAAATTTAAGCTGGCATAAATGCACATGTAAACACATCCACAGTTCACATTTAGTTACTGGCTATTTTTCTAATCCATTCTCTTCATCTACTCTATCAAATTTATCTGCTGGAAGATCCTGGTCGTATGACACCACCTACACAACTATACAGAAGCATGCTATGATTAGAATTGAAGGAAAGTTCACACAACTTCTTATAATAAATAACCCTTTAAGTAAACCATCTGTTTATTACTTAAGGAAAAATTATGAAACCAAGAATATGTCTTTCTATATTCCCTACATTAGCTTTGCTCTATGCTGAGTTGTTTTCTACATTGGAAGATGCCAAGGTAGCTTATTAAGATGGCTTTTCAGCCTTCTGTATCACCGAGCATGGCCTCAGGGTGAAGAATCTGTCTTTATCTACACTTTTCCCACCATGTGACTTTAGTTTCTAGAAAGAATCTACTTCTACATGCTGCAAGTGAAATCAGAGTCCTACAAAGCAGAGCCATTCTTTATGAACAATACTCCCTTCTGGAAATAAAATGGCCATATATATTTTCAACTGCCTAGAAATAGTCATACTCTTCACCCATCTTGCTTGACACCATTTCCGAAGGCAAGGAGTTTCCTTTGGATACTGCAAAGTCTCTGGGAACCTTTTATTCTGCCTGTGAGATCCTATTACTGGGATGGATTTCCAAATTTCTAGTATTTAGTTTCCTACTAGGAAATATCTAGTTCACTACTTCCCTTGAATTTCCAGCTCCTTTGTTCTTCCAGAATTGTTTAAAGAGTTCAGAATAGATACCAAAGATCTGGCCCTTAGCAACTAGATCACCTACAGTACTGTCTCTATAAATTTAATGGGTTTTTATTGCTTCTGTTTCTAATAAATGTTTCTGTAATTTAGTGGGCTTTATTTGCCTGCAGCGTGAATCCATTTATATATTTTCTCTATTTGCCAGTTTTACAAAATAAAAGCAATTCATAAAAAGCATCTCCTCTACAATATTAAAAGTTGGACTGATTTAATAGTGACAATGTATGTTTTTGGCCATAAATTAGTCAAATAGTACTGTCCAATTACATCATTCATTGCTCATATTAATGACCTTAGAAACACCATTGTGAAAGAGTAAACGGCAACGCAGCAAAAAGAGCTGGAGAACGCCACTTCCGGAGCTATTACCATATTAGGATAGAAGCTCCAGGAAAAGCAAAGAAAGAGGAGAAAGGAGTCTCAGAAAGGGAGAAGAAAGAAAGAGCATCTGAAGGAGAAAGTGAGGGAGAATGAAGATCTTCAGTAGATAAGACACTTACCTCAGGATTTTTCTCGCCGCTGGAGTGAGCGGAGCTCTGAGAAAGAGGGGTGGATCCCTGAAGAGGCAGCAGAGACATGGCTGGCAGCAGCGCTGAAAAGTAAACAAACAAAAAAAAAGAGAAGAGTGAATTGACTCACTCCCACAAGCTTAGTGAAAACAACTGAGTGCTGATCACAAGGATTCAAGGCTTCAGGCACCCACCAGATGAAAGGTACACACTCAGGATAGTAAAGAGAGAGAAATAACAAGGCTTGAAGAGAAAAGCCTGCTCTAAAAAAAACAAAAAAAAGGAAATAAATGGACAAACCAGAGTTAAAGGGACACTGTTTATTAACACCAAGTTCAGTCCAACCGAACTGATAAAAGTTAAATAAGAACAGTATGTAGATAGAATTACAAAGTTGATATAATTGTTTAAAAAAAGGACCACTTCTGTTTAAAGATAATGAAAGTTTGTATAGTGTTATCAAGAATAAAGACAAGTGTTAATCTGCATCTGATTGTGAATATATATATTGGTGAGTGTGTGGAAATAATCAAGTGAAGTTTTCCTCTATAATACCGGGATTCCTAATAGAGACACCCAAAGAGCAAAATAAAACAACAAATATATATATAACAACCTTCCTGACAAGTGACATCATAAAGCAAAACATATTATAATAACATCCAAGACGTGGCAGGCGGGAAAGTCGAGGTACTTACAGCACTTTGGGAGATTATAAAAGGATACAGAGAGGCAAGGTCTATCATCACAACCATAAAATGGTATCCCTGAAAAACTTTACTACATTGTCTTTGATTACTATAATTATTACAGTATTCCCTCTCTGCTTATACTAAAAAATTCAAATACTATTATAAATGCTTCAATAAGGCTGCCTTGTATGGTTTTGTTACAAAGGTAACCAAAACATTTCTTAAAAACTGTCACTGGAGTAGTTCTTTAGCAGAAGCTATAGCAACCAGGGGAACACTTTAAAAAAGTGATTGTAGCAGACAATATAAATTACCATTAACACCTTTAGTTTATTACCTTTTCTTCAGCTAAAATGTAGCAACTTGAAATCTGTGATAACACAATATTGCTTCATGCCTGTTTTCAGATTTTCAGCTGAAACTGTCTGCTTTAAGGACCAAATCCTTGTGATATCTCTACACCTGCAGATAGCCCCCAAAGGCAATAGTCCGGCCACTGTTTTATTGTTGTATTATATAGGGTTCACCCTGCTGATGGTGGACTTTGTAAACCTCTTGCACTCTCTACTTCAGCACCATTATGACAGCCAATATATGGAGAGATCAAGTCAGGTTAGTAGGCCCAGAAGCTGCAAGAGCTCATGTGTCCAGAAATCCTGTGCACAGGATATGCAATAAACTACAGACAACAGCAGAGACTTAACCATGGCCCCTTCACTTTCTCCCAATTAGAAAGTATATTCTCCAAGACCCTGTATTGGTCCCCTGCATAAAAGCCATTTTGCTCAGGCTCAGGTATCTAGGGGAAGAAAGACTCCTTGCCTCATGTTCCCTTCCTAACATGCCTGTGTAAGATAAGGCACAGTTTAATCTTTTGAGTAAAGAGTTTGCAAAGAAGATTTACCCAAGGTACAAGTTGGAATATACATTTTTATAAAATGTCTAAACAATAAAATAACCTCCTTAGCACCTCAGATCACATAAATCCCATGATGCATATTGTAATATTGCCCCCATATTGCTCCCCCACAGAATTTCATTCTGCCACCATGTTTCAAGTGCAACAATATTTTCCTCCTTAAACAGTCCCAGTGGACTACTTGTAGCATAGACAACTACTCCACATAAAGAAAAGTATCAGAACAAGGCCCTGGATGTACATGTTTGTCCTACATTTGTTCCCATTTTGGCATAAAAGGTAATGATATCCACTAATTTACTGAAAAGTACTTCTGGTTTTGGGTCAAACTCTGCTAACCTTTCTCATATTAAGTACATCCTTCCTTCACTGATTTCCGCAATGTTACCTACCATGAGAGAGAACATCAGTAAATGGTGTTTGTATATTTTGCCAAAAATCTCTCCTGCGGATAGAATCATAGGGAGTGTATAGACGAAACGGTATTTCCTGTTTATGTTGACGCACTGCATTTGTGTTTGCATGATCCAGGATTTCCCACCACTCTAAAGTCCATTTAATGCCTTAAAGTAACACTATTCAGAAATGTGTTAATTTGCTATACTCTCCAGTTATGCTGCTCCAACTGTGTATTTCTTCATGCAAACAGCCAGAGACTCCAAAGACTTCTAATTAATCCCCTTCACCACAAGGGGGCGCTGTGTTCTGGCCTTTAGCCAGTGGGTGCCACTGTGCCTTCTTTTTTACCCTTCTTCCCTCCTCCTTCCTCCCTCCTCCCTCACAGCATCCAATTCAGGTCGGGACAAGTCCACTCAGACAAATTATTATTTCAAAATGGGGGAGACAAATAATCCCTTAATTTTCTACTCCCTCTTAATTCTTCTGCTCCCCCTGCCACCTATAGTCTATGTCCTCCCCCCTGCCCTTGTACCCTCCTGTCCTCCCACCCCCCTGTACCCTCCACCTGTGACCCCCACACACCCCCATTGTATGCTTCAGTGGACATAGCTCCTGATGACAGCTGCAGCTGCAACATAATGTTTTTTGCAAGTAGTTTGAAACTTTGGAGTGAGTGGTTACATCACTTCCTTCAATACTGCAAACCTTCTGAACTTCCTCAATTCTATTTCAGAACCATGACCAAAAGTCCAGGGGCAGGACACTTCCTGCCAGACCTGATGCCCAGGATATACAGCATCCCAGTTGATATTTAGGTAATATGTCCCACTGACCTTGTGTGTGGATGTGTGGGATGGGTGGTGAGATAAAAGTCCATTTTTTGACTGTGTGCCAAAACCTTCTCTTCCTCTTCTTCCTTTTTCCCCCTTCTCACAGAAAACTTTCATGGGTGGAACTCACTGGAGGTGGCAACCAACCCAGTAATGAATGAAAATAGTGAAAAGGAGAGCAGAGTGAAATATCTTCAGATTTTTAATTTTTTTTACATTTGGTATATATTTTATATTGTTAAGTTATATATAGTTATTGTTAAAGCTGCAGCCTTTAAAGTAAAGTGTTTTATTTTTGCCCTATATATGTATCATATTTTCTTTGGGGTGGGTGGGTGGGTGGTTGGGTTGGTTTTTGAAGACCACACCCACCACATCATGGAGATGCTGTGCTTGGAGGGGTGGGGGTTATGGAGTCATGGCATTACTGGAAAGAGTTGCAAAGAGTTGCAGGGTGGACCATTATCAGAGGAAGGGAGGGAGGTTGAATACTTGTTAAGTGCTAGCTAGCCATAAGTGCACCCTTGTGGCTTCCTATCAGGATAATGAAGAAAAATTTAAGAAGCAAATTGATCACCTTCAAAATCAAGTTAAAAATCGCCAGTGTCAGGGGCCAACCCCGTCTTCCCCTTGTTCACCGTGTCCGGCTAGGCTTTACCGAGCCTTGCCTCCACCACCAGACAATCCACCCCAAGACAATTTGTTGGATCACTGGGTCCCGTTTCCACCACCCCCTGCCGGTCCCATGGCCTCACGTGCTGTTGCATCTGCTGCATCATCTTCCCTGGCAACTCCACCAGCCCTTACCCCTGGTCCTTCGTCTCCCATTACCACAGTCACTTTTGATTCTCCCACCGGACTGGTTCAAAATTGACATCCCCCTGGACCCTCATGATGGGTGGACGATACATTCAACTTCCCTAGATCAGCAGAACACCCCAGTCAGATTGACCCTCCAGAACCGAAATAATGCTATCACTGAGGTAGACTGCCAAAGGACCCCTGTAAGGAAGACTCACCGGGGCAGAAAGCTTGCATAGTATCCCCTCCGAGAATACCCTGTGCCAGGGGGTAACCCATGGTGGTTCATGTCCCCTTCTCACCATCAGAAATTGTCTCTTGGTCGACCACCTTCCCTAAACTCCATGATGACCCTACCAGGTTTGCTCAAAAACTCCAAACACTCTCTGAGGTTTATAAGCTGACCCACGGTGATATTCAGATGCTCCTCAGTGGTCTCTTTCCTGGAGACCAGAAAGATACTCTTCTTAAAGTGGCCAACTGGCCTCCTCAAGACCCCGGAAAAGACCATCTGCTGAATCTCTATAAACAGGTTCTTGAGGCCATCCCCAGGGTCTCCCCACAAAAAACAGACTGGTCCAAAATTTCGACCTTTAAGCAAAAGCCAGAATCGCATCCTGCCAACTGCTATTCTCACCTGATCCAAGCCTTTAGGGCACATTCTGGCAATCAGGACCCAGAAACCAGCCTCTCTGCCATGGTTATTCAGACCTTTGTTTTGGGGCTGTTACCTAGGATCTCCGAGTCTCTGCAAAACACTGATTGGGTGGGAAGCCAAACCCCTCACCAAAGTTTTGGCCGCTGCCACTCATTTCTACACTAAAGCTCAACAGCAAAAATCAAAGGCTCAGGACACGCTGTTGGCTTTGCAAATCAGAGATCTCCAGGTTGGCGCCAAACCACAGCACCCTGCAGGACTGTTTCGCTCGACCTGACCACCTGGTCCCTCTGACATTCCCAGTGATGTCTACCACTACTGTAAGCAAAGAGGCCATTGGAAGAATTAGTTCCCGAACAAACCCCAGGGGCCCCTGCTCTCAGCTAGTGCCTCTCCATTTCATCCAGGCACCCACCAAGCTCCACCACCCGGACCAGCTCCTCTCCAGTCCTTCAAAGGTGAAAATCAGTATTAGGACAGCCAAGAAAACCCATAGACTCTAGCCCCTTTACTTTCTACCTTTTCCGATCCTACAATACCTGTTACTGTGGGAGGACAAACTGTTCCCTTTCTCATTGACACCGGTGCTTCCTTGTCTATGCTTAGCTCTGGTTTTGTTTCTAAGGTTCTCATTTCTGATAAAGTAATCACTGCTGTAGTTATTGGGGATCAACCCATTGACCACCCTGTTACACAGCCACTCTCATTTACCTTGGGTCTCCTTACTGAGCAACATGCCTTTTTGCTGAGTCCTTGCGCCTCTGTAAATCTGTTGGGGCGAGATCTCCTTTGCAAATTGCGGGCAACTGTTCACTGTTCTCCAGATGGGGTTTTCCTCACATTACCCCAGACTCAAATTCCTGCCTTGATGATGACACTAATGGAACAGGAACCCAAGTCCAATTCTTCTTTGTTGCAACAGGAACTATTGGCTCACCTTCCTGAGTCCTTTTGGTCCAACTCCACAGCTGATGTGGGACTTCTCAAGGGTGCCATCTCAGTTCCTATCAAGATTAAACCAGAAGTGTCTCCCCCATTAATCCTGCAATACCCACTATCAGTTGCTGCCTCCAGAGGCATTGCTCCTGTAATACAAGGTCTCCTAGAACAAGGTGTCCTTGTACCTTCCCGCTCCAGTTGTAATACCCTGACCCTTCCAGTCTGAAAGAAGGAGAAGTGTACACCTGAGGGGTTGCCTGTTTATCATATTTGATATTACACATATCAAGATTTGTGTGCTATTAACAATCTTGTGATTCCCTTGAAAGCTGTGGTACCCAACCCCGCCACTGTACTTTTTCAAATACCTGCTTCTGCTCTTTATTTTTCTGTGGTGGATCTCTGTAATGCTTTCTTTTCTATACCAGTTCACCCTGACTCTCAATATTTATCTGCTTTTACTTATTGGGGCCGGCAATACACCTTCACCCATCTGCCTCAACAATTCCGTGACTCACCCACCACATATAGCCAGCTTCTTAAGTCTGAACTTGATACAGTCCAGCTGCCTCATGATTCTGTGCTGGTTCAATAAGTAGATGATTTGCTTCTCTGTTCTGATACTCTCCCTCATTGCCAAGCTGACTCTGTCACTCTTTTAGAACAACTTGCAGAACGGGCCACAAAGCCTCCCGCTCTAAGCTCCAATTCTGTCAGACTTCTGTTACCTATCTGGGTTACACTATTTCTCATGGTACCCATCACCTGTCTCCTGATTGTCTTTCCGCTGTTCTCTCTCTCTCTCGCCCACAGACTAAACACCAGCTCCGTGGGTTTCTAGGTGCTGCCAGCTACTGCTGACAGTGGATTCCTAATTATTCTGGACTTTCCAAACCTTTCACCCTTCTCACCTGTGATTCTTCCCCTGACCCGCTACCCTGGGAAGAAGTCCATGAATCTGCCTTCTGTCAGCTCAAGCAAGCCCTTTCTTCTTCCCCCACTCTCGGTCTGCCTGACTGCTCTAAGCCTTTCACTCTCTTCTGCCATGAACACCAAGGTACTGCCTCTGATGTCTTGACCCAGCCTTTTGGACCCTCCCCATACCGTCCTGTTGCTTACTATAGTGCCTACCTTGACCCAGTTGCTTCTGGGTTTCCTCCTCATCTCTGTGCCATTGCTGCCGCTGCTCTGCTGGTTTCTAAAACCAATAACCTTGTCCTTGGGCACCCCCTTACTGTTGCTGTCCCACATGCTGTCCTTGCCCTTCTCCAACGTGGCAGAACTCAGCACTTGTCCCCTGGCCGTCTAACCTGCTACAAAGTGGTTCTCCTAGCTGTGAACCATGTGACCCTTGTCCGCTGTGACCCCCTCAATTCTGCCTTCTTCCTTCACCCTCAGGTGGCCAACCCCATGACTGCACTCAGCTTGTGGATTTTGTTTCCCTTCCCCATCCTGATCTTTCTGATACCGCTCTGACTAACCCTGGCCTCATTTGCTATGTTGATGGCTCCTGTTTTCGAGATGATCATGGAATTCTCTGAGCTGGCTATGCTGTCTGCTCTGATTATGCTGTTGTTAAATCTGCTCCTCTTTCTGTTACTAGTGCTCAAGATGCTAAACTCATTGCTCTCATTCGTGTCTGTCACCTTGTCTGTGGAAAGCAGGCAATCTGCAAAACTTCTCCATGCATGGACTTCCAAGGGACTTTAGCAAGTCTTTAAAGACTTTGGCAAGTCTTTAATGCATTATAATGCAATTCATATGCATAGTCACTGACGTGGGTGGGGGGTTGGGGTTAATGCCTGCTGCCACAGCTCCAAACCAGATTCTTCTTTTCTGAGTTTTTTCTTTGCAGGCTGTACTGTTATGGGAGGTGTGATGCAAAAATGATTTTTTTTTCAATGCTTTCTTTACAATGTAAAAGAAAAATTGCAAAATTCTGCATGTTGCACCTTTTGGAGCCAGATTTGCAGACTGCCCACCCCCTCTTCCCCCTGCCATCCTGGTAGGCTGCAACCCACTCCCCCCTGGAGGGAGCTCATCAGATTTTGTTCAGGATTGCTTTGTCCTCCCTTGCCATATATCTTGCCTCTCAGCCTTCTCAAAGGACAGGGAGAAGGTGAGAGGGAAATGAGGAGCAGCACTCCCAAGGCAGCCCAGGGTAATCTCTTCAGCTACCTCTAGGTCTCTGCCAAATCAAGAGTATTCAAAGGAAGCATCACTGTGGGAGAACTTCTTTTCATCCAAATTCAGGAAGACTGTAATACCTCCTTCTCCTACCCTAGGTATTGCCATGTTCTCATCAGAAGGATCTCAGCTAAGCAGGGAGCTGATAATTAACCAAGGCCAGGGTTTCAAATAGCACTCTGCTCCCCATAGAGAGCGCAGCAGATGGCAGACATATTATTATTATTGAGGTGCCTGGAAGGGAGCCCAACCAATCTGAAATACAGGCCCTGACCAGCTTTGTGTCCAGCCTGCAAAACTACTTCACTCCTGCCCCTGGCCAGCTACAAATTGCTCCCCTGCTCCCAGGTCAATGCCCTGAAATCAAACAGGAGCAAGTATAAATAAGAATTTTTTGCCCCTCATCTTTATTTTTTCCCCACAATAAATTGAATTACAATCAATTTGATTGAGAAATCATAATAAATCTAAAACAGTATAAACTTTTTTTTTTAACTCAACAATGCCATAGGTAGTCAACTGGTGAATACATTTTTTTTACAGTACAGCCACTCTCAGCAAATGCAATACAATATGATAAAACATCAATTCACAATATGGTCCGAAGGTTCCTTCATATGATATGGATGGATGGAGGGCCACATGGTGGGAGGGCGAAAGGGAGCAAGGCAGACAGACAGGTTTTATTTTTGGTCTATATGGCGTGCATGTCCAATGTGGGGTGGGTGTGGTGCTTTTTGGACAGATGATGACTGCATGACTTTTATGGAGTCATGGCATTACTGGAAAGTTGCAGGGTGGACTGCTATTGGATGGAGGAAGGTCAACTACTTGACTAGTGCTAATATGCAGCCAGCATTTATTGCAAGAAATAAGACTAAACAAATGCACCCACAAAGCTTAGTTAGGGAGGGAGGGGCCTCCTCAGGTGGGAGCCTCCACGCATGGTCCCCTAGGGGCCCCCTCAGGTGGAAATATATGGCCTGACTTAACTGGCTGGCTGAGTAGGGCCATAGGTGGGTTGGGTAGGGGACAAGGAGGGAGACAGGCATCTTGCACTACCTTCCTGGTTACTAAAATGTCTCAGCAGGAAGATGGCTGGGTCAAGGGCGGGGGCCAGGCATGGTCCCAAAGACGGGGGTCCCCTAGGGGCCCCCTCAGGTGGAGATGTAAGGCCAACTCAGCTGGCTGGCTGAGTCAGGCCATGCTACTCTCCATTAAATTGTAACTTTCAAATCATTGCTGACCACAAAGCGGAGGGAGAGAGAGACAGGCCCCCTCAAGTGTGTGTGGGGGCGTACTTTCTACTTTCTGTTATCCTTATTTATTTAAACTATGTTCTGTTTTTTTAAAATACTTTCTGCTATCCTTATTTATTTATTTAAAATCTTCCTTCCTTCCACAAGTCAGAGAAGAAACTCAAGGAGACAGAACTCTCAAGGACACAGAGTGGTGGGTGGGTATCAGAAGATATATACCCCAGTCTGAATTTGCTGGGACATGGCCAGCAACCAGGAGGAGGGCTAGAATAATATGAAATGGATCTGAAGAGCTTGTGCAACTCTTACCATACTCAAGCTGATGCTTGGGCCAAAACCTGCGAAGTAAGCCTCCACAATTCAAGTAAGTAGTATACAGAAGAGAAACCTCAGCAGTACTTGTGGCCAGCAGCCAGGAGGAGGAAGTAATACTAGTTCAGTAAGGGTAGTATGTAAAGCAGAAGGGTATAGATCTCTTCTCCTTGGGAATATAGGGACCTAGGGAGGAGCTTGAACCAGAAGGTGGGCATTTCCTGCCCCGTCCTTCCCCTTCGGGAAGGAGGCAGGGATGATGCATAATCACCTGCCTTATGCTCACTATCTGCTTTCTTATCATAAGAAATCAAACTGTTATTATAAGTCTATATAGCATAAGTCTATACATCTTACATTGGCTTTATATCTATCTATATGGTGGAAGCCCAGGATGTGTGTTATGTGTGCAGGGTAATAAGGCAGATCTACCCGCTTTGAAATGCGATGATAAGGAATTGAACCGTTACAGTTATTATTGACAATTAATAAATCATTAATATTACTACAAACTCTTATTAATATATTACTATTGGAATTAATAGTAATTTCATAGATTTCAGAGACATTTGGGCTGGAAGGGACCCGGAGGATCAGAGTCCAGCCCCCTGCCCCAGGGGCAGGAAGCCAGCTGGGGTCATAGGATCCCAGTAAGATAGACATCCAAATGTGCCTTGAAGGTGTTCAAAGTGGGTGCTTGAACCGCCTCTGGTGGCAGTCTATTCCAAACCTTGGGGGCTCAGACAGTGAAGAAGTTCTTCCTCATGTCTTGCCTGAATCGGTCACAGCAGAGTTTGTGACCGTTCGATCTTGTCTTCCCTTGGGGGGCTCTGGTGACCAGATCCTGATGATCACCCCTGATAAACTTATAGGTGGCCACCAGATCACCCCTAAGCCTGCGCTTTTCCAGGCTAAAGAGCTCCATGGCTCTCAGACCCTCATTATAAGGCCTGTTTTCCTGACCTCTGATCATGCGCGTGGCTCTCCTCTGCACTCTCTCAAGCTTCTCCACATCCTTTTTGAATTGTGGAGCCCAAAACTGGACGCAATACTCCAGCTGCGGCCTCACCAAGGCCGAGTACAGCAGGAGAATGACATCCTGGGATTTGCTTGAGAAGCATCTATGGATGCAAGCCAATGTTTTGCTCACTTTATTAGCCACAGCATCACACTGAAGGCTCATGTTCATTTTGTGGTCAATCATGACCCCCAAGTCCCTTTCATCTGTAATGCTAACTAGCATAGTGCTACCGAGCCTATAAGCATGCTGCAGGTTTTTCCTCCCAAGGTGGAGAACTTTGCATTTTTCAGTGTTGAACACCATCAGGTTCTCATTTGCCCATTTCATGAGCCTGTCAAGAGCTGCCTGGATCACCCTCCTGTCCTCAGGTGTGGATGCTTTACCCCAGAGTTTGGTGTCATCGGCAAACTTGGCCAGTCCACTTCTGACACCAAGGTCTACGTCATTGATGAAGACGTTAAACAGTATAGGCCCTAGGACAGAGCCTTGAGGGAACCCACTGGTCATAGCACAACAGGACAATTGGCTCCCATCGACCAACCACCCTCCGGGTCCTACCACAGAGTCAATTCCCCAGCCAGTAGCTCGTGGTGACGTTGAGGCCACAGTTAGCCAGTTTAGCCAAGAGGTGATCGTGGGATACCAGATTGAAGGCTTTTTTAAAGTCAAGATATACAACATCGATCTTTTCCCCCTTGTCCAGGTGATAAGTCACCTGGTCATAAAAGGAAATGAGTTTGGTCAAGCAACCTACCCGCAACAAAACCAAGCTGGGTATCTCTCAAGATATTGCCTTCAGCTAGTCTGTTAAGGAGGGCCTCTTTGATAATCTTTTTCAAGACCTTCCCCAGGATAGAGGTCAGGCTGATGGGCCTGTAGTTTGCCGGATCTACTTTCCTCCCTTTCTTTAAGATAGGCATCACATTGGCCCTCTTCCAATCTTCGGGCACTTCACCAGAGCAGCAAGAGCTCTCAAAGATCCGTGCCAGGGGCTGAGCTATGATGCTAGCCAGCTCCCCGAGTACCCTTGGGTGTAACCCATCAGGACTTGAAGGTATCCAGCCTGTCAAGGTGTTCCTTCATGAGGTCAGCTTCGAAGGAAGGCAAGGAATCTCCCTCACCTGGGTCTCCCTGACCCATAGTGGGCAGAGTTGTCCCATGGGACTGGTGAAAAACTGATGCAAAGGATGCAAAAGTACCCATTTAGCAAGTTCGCTTTTTCCTGGGAATCGGTTGTCCATTGCCCCATCCGGTTTAGCAGGGGTCCAATGTTGCCCTTGCTTTTCCTCTGGCTCCCCACATATCTAAAAAAGGACTTTTTATTGTCCTTGATATTTGTAGCTATCTGGAGTTCCATTGCAGCCTTGGCTTTCCTGATTTGCTCTCTGCAGGTCTGGACCAGAGCAGAGTATTCCTCGTTGGTGGTGATTCCAGTCCTCCATCCTTTGTAGGTATTCCTTTTAAGATTCAGGAGTTCTGCCAGTTCCCTGGAGAGCCAAGGGGGCTGCTGTGCCCTTTTGCTGCCTTTCCTCTGAGATGGGATAGACTTTGCTTGTGCATCCAGGATTGCTCCCTTGAGGAGCATCCACTCATCCTCAACTCCCTTCTCCATTGGGTTATGGCCTTTTAGGGCCTCTCTGATAAGCCTCCTTAGCTTAGTATTATTGACTCCTATTTTTAGTATTACATATTATATAGTTGAAAGTCAACTATAATTATAATGCATAATAGTTCAGTTGTTCACACCTACATTGCTTGGTTGCAAAGGTGGATTTTGTTCATTGTGTGGGTTCATTTCTCTGTTAGTTTTTCCTGCTGCTTGTTGCATGGTGCCGGAGGGGAGGGGTTGGCAACAGGATTCTTCTCCCCTGCTTGACCTACCTGAACAGTTTATATCCATCCATGACAGTGCTCCACCCCTGCAAGCTCCCACCAAATCTCTATTATTCTGATCATGTTATAGTTCCAT
The DNA here is from genome assembly GCF_052110815.1 of Crocodylus siamensis. Lineage (NCBI taxonomy): Eukaryota > Metazoa > Chordata > Crocodylia > Crocodylidae > Crocodylus > Crocodylus siamensis. The sequence continues at coordinate 109,463,950 of NC_143398.1, forward strand.
GATTGTGCAAGGATTTCCAGTTCTTCCTGCTTGTTTCCCAGGCTCTATGCATTCATGTACAGGCACCTGAAGTTGATTGCCCTGATTTCTCAGGAAGTATGAGAGCACCTCCCTTGTTGCCCACTCAAGATTGTGCTTCTCCCAGGTCACTTACTTCCCCACTTACCTCAGCGCTTTGATCTCCATTCCCTGGCAAACCTAGTTTAAAGCCTTCCTCACTAGGTTAGTGAGCCTGTATGTGAAGATGCTCTTCCCTCTCTTTGTCAGGTGCACCCCTTTTCTTCCTAGCAGTCCTTCTTGGAACATCAGCCTGTGATCAAAGAAGCCAAAGCCCTGCAAGCAGCACCATCTGTGCAGCCAGGTGTTGGTCTGTAGGATGCACCGGCTCCTGCTCAGGCCCTTTCCTTTGACCAAAAAGATTGATGAGAACACCACCTGAGCCCCCGTCCCTTCACTCTTGCACCCAGAGCCTGGTAGTCACTTTTGATCTGCTTAGGTTCTCTCCTGGCAGTATCATCGGTGCCCACATGGATGAGCAGCATGAGGTAGTAGCCAGAGAATTTGATGAGACTTGATAATCCCTCTGTGGCATCTTAGATCTGGGCTCTGGGCAAGCAGCAGACTTCCCAAGACAACAGGTCAGGTTGACAGATAGATCCCTCCAGCCCCTGGAGAAGGGATTCTTCAACCACCACCACCCATTGCTGCTTTTTGGTGGTAGTGATCTTGATCCTTCCCACCTTGGGGAGGCCTGGCCTGTCCTCCTCCACCAATGGAACATGCTCTCACCCTCTGTTGCTTGGCTCCATATCTATTCTCCAAGCAAACTGCTGCAGGTGGAAATGAAGATTTCTGCTTGCTGCCAGTGGTCACAAGCTTTCACCTTTCTAGGAGACCATCCCTTCTCCATCACTGCTTCTGGCAGTTCCTCCTCCACAGTCCCAGACATCTTCTCCAGCATTGAACTGATGAACTCCTCATGGCAGAGGATATTTCAGAGCTTCACCACCTCCTCCTGTAGCTTTTGTGCCTGTTCCCTGAGAGACACCACCAGCAGGCACTGCTCACACCGCAGGCACCCCCCAATCTGGCCATCATTAAAGGAACCTGCAAGCTGTAGTCCCCACAGCACCAAACCTGGACCTGGGTGGAAGCTTCGATGGTGAATGGTCCTGCCTGGACAGAAACTGCACAGATACAAACAGAGGCAGTGGCAGTGACTCTGGCACTGCGATGTCCTCCACCCATTTCCCTGGGTCTCTTAATCTGCCTCTTCTCTCTTACTGCCCTTCTTCCAAACACACCTTCCCTAGCTAACTTACCTGAAAGTTGGTCTGTTTACTGTTTGTTGGCCCCAAAGTGTTCTTTTTCCCCTGCTTCCTCACACCAAGCTGAAAGGCTGTCCCTTCAAATGGAGGGGGAGGGGGCAGGCAAGGGGCAAAATTACCCACAAACTTCTTGCCCTGTTTGCTAGCCACTTGGGAAGTCTCCTTTTATACCTTCTGAGCCTGGACTGGCTGCACCCCCTCATTAGGCATTCTGTCAGGCACAGGCAGCAATCACTCAGCAATCAGCAATCATTCAACTAGCTACATTCCCAGCTTCTCAGAGCACATGCCCCAAACACACACATCCCACCAAACAAACACTCAACAAGCCAAAGGCACAGGCAGATCTGAATCATTTACCTTCCTAGGCATGATCTGGTGCCTGGATTCTCTTGCCCTTCCCCTCTTATTCTCAGCAAGCTGCCAGAAAACTGCCTGCCCTGTTCACTGGCTCCTAGATCCATAGATTTAGTACCCCAATTAAAAGTATTGTTCTAAACAAAGCCATAGACATTCTTTTAATTAAGGATATAACAAAGAGTAGGAAAATGACATTTGGAGAATTAATTATTTTGTTCTTTGAATAATATTTTGAGTCACTGTCATACTTGGTAAGAGTTTCCCCAACAAGTCTGGAGCAAAACTCAATCAGGAAGATAAACGATAAAAAAATCCCTCATTACTAACTGATCCTACACTTGAAAAAATGTCATAAAACCATTTTCCCCTAATAGATTAAAAATAAAATCAACCAAAAAGTTTAACAGTTCTGCTGCTTTAAAATTTAAGGCTTTTGATTCTCATTTATTTCTTACAGAGCAATATTATCTTAATCTTAGAGGAGAAGGAACTCATTTGAAAGGTCTCACAAAAACCTAAATACCTTGGCTACCATCATCTGATTTACAAAGCTATGAATTGGAAATGAACTGAAGTTTTGCACACTTTCTTCAGACACATATTGACCTAAGACAACCTGATGCTCATGTTCACAATATTTTTTCTTTCCAAAACCAATCTTGCAACAAGGAGGGCTTAGAAAAGCAAATAATTAAGCATTTCCAGCATCAACTGCCCTGACATAGATCTTGGTTGACCTAGATATCCATCGAGGGCTTGCCGTCTCTCTTACTCCATTCAAGCTAGCCTTGAGCAAAAGTGACCACACTGGGAAACAACACTCAAGAAACACAAATTGTTTGGATTACCAGAATGATTGGGTTCACAGGTGTCAAGTCCCTGTAATTCCAGATGCTGTCTCCCCAGTACTTAATGAGCTGGAGCATCTGCAGAATTGAAGCTTCAACCTACCTGCCAAACGGCCAGCTAGGTCAACTTTAAAGCACCAGTTAGCTCTTTTGTGAGCAGGTAGGCATCTGGTTGTGGTAAAGGTCACATGAGGTCCTGGGTCATTGAGTCTAGTCCACCAGCCAGCAATGCAGCAAAAGAAAGCCCTTTTTCATTCTCTCTAAAGTCTAAAGATTCACTCCACGTTCCTGGTAAAAGATGACATACCTAACAGACAGAAGTGTAATTCTCCTGCCTATTTTATAAATATGGCAACAGCATTTGGTTTTTAGTATCTAATTTGAGTTTATATGTGATATTTATAATTTTATTACTATGCATATTATGTTCTTTATAGCCAGAGCAATTCAGGACAAAGGGGTGCTTTATAACTAAAATTATTATTACATCATTCCATTTCATTGCTACCCAGTAATAATTGACTGGTTTAATTCTCAATTTAAAGTACAGTCTTAAGCTGTGCAGCCTGATAGCACATTTTTAAACCTACACCACAGTGGTCCTTAATGATTTGTTTAAACTGCAAAATCTTTTAACTGATTTATTCTCTGTTCCAAGAAATGGTCAGAAAATTAATCTACTACCTTGGTGAAATAAAAAATGGGTACAATAAAAGGAAAGATAAAAAGATTAAATAACCAAATCATTTTGACTTTGCTGATATAATCTTGCCCGTAATGATTAATAGCTTCCATTTTTATAGTGTCTCTTCCTTCTGTGTTAATAACACTTTGCATGAGGACTAGCTCCACAAAAATGTAGATATTGCACTACTGAGCACTGAAAAGATTAACTTGTAAGTGCTGGACCTGTGAAAAAGAATAGGAGGTGAGGCCAGGTACAAATTGGTAAACTAGGCACCCAAATTAAATTTAGACAGAAGTTAAGCACCTACGCTGCATCCAGAATATTCCTGTTTACGAAGCCACAAAACTCATTTGGTGCCTAAATTCATCTGACACCTGTTTTTGGGACTGCAGATATCCCTAGATGCTTAAATCTAGTCTCCTGCACACAGAGAGAAACACTCAGATTTCAGTAGTGTAGAAGTAATTGGCTTACTTGACTAGAAAAAAAACAGACAAAGACCAGAAGTGCTGATACTGCTTAATTCAAATGTTCTGAGATAAGGAATCCACATTCCTGCATTCCTTGGGTTATCTTGATATCTTGCCCTGTGCATTCCTGCATGCCTTGAGATAGCCCTATGCATAGATAGTTGTTTAAGTAAACTTTCTAAGTTTCTGTGTAATTTACTGTTGTTTTGTTTCTCCAAGGTGTATTTTTTAATCTCTTTCTCTGTCTTTAGTATAAATATGCTTGTAAACTTAGAGAGTGGGAGAAATCCTTTGAAACAGACAAGTGGGTGATTCCCCTTCCTGTATGGAATTCTCCCTGTGATCACAGTATGGCCTTAAATAAAGAAAAGCTGGCTCTGTCAGTTCTGATTCAACCACAACGCAAAGTTTGATTTCTTCCACAATTTGGTGCCATGGCTCAGATAGAAACACCCGGAGTGATCAGTTGGGACACAGACATCTCTTCACTGAAGCCCTGGCACCAAACCAAGGTAAGAGACCTTTTGAAATCTCTATTGGGGCTTTTCAGTGAGAGGCTGTTTCTGTGTCTTCCTGATTCACTACTTGAGGCTCACTCTATCCGAACTTTTGCTGCCAGAACTGTTAGACCCACTGTGTAAGTGTTAACTATGAGTAGAAAGAGTCAAGGTTAAGAGTTAAGGCTCTGTGTTGCTGTTGTCAGTGAAAGTATTTCCCTGTATGAATTGAATTAAGTTCTGTAAAGAGAACTGTGAGGTCTTTCTGAGGCCAGAAGTAGAAACCTTGTGCAGCCGCCCCGAAGACACCAGATTTGTTCTGTGTGCTCTTCGAAAGCAAGGGTGCAAGGTGGAAACTCTTAGAGTGTGAATGTTTTTCCACGATAAGCGTTGACCAAGGCTGAAACTAAAGAAATGCTCTTGAACCTTATGCCTCAACGCAGACATTCCCTTGTGTGAATTGAGAGTATGAATTGAGAAAAATGAGCCACTGACCAGGTCTGAGACTAAGGTTGGGTTCAGCCACCCCAAGGCTGTCTGGAAGAGCAGTTTTGAATGCAAGGGGGCCCAACTGGAACCTCGTGACCCAGTGGACAGGTTTACCCTTTCCCCACCCTCATAATGAGCTGTGTCTAACCGTGAGTAACTGCATTGTGTGCTGTTATTGCAGTGGAGTCTTGTCTTTGGACATTAGCCACAGCATCTCTGTGCCACTAGCAAATCTCACAACCTGACCGGACACCCTGAATAAGCCATTCCTGTATGAAAGACCTGTGTGAATTGAGTTTAAAGATATGGGGAGCGGAGAGTCTAAAAGACATACTGGCTCTGCCAAAAGGGACTCCAGCATTGTACATGTACACACACTATGGCCATAAAAGTTGTAAGTTTCTAGACAAATGGAATTGGTATACCAGAGATGATTTGAGCTGGCAGTTTCCCCTGGAGGGAACATTTGATTTAAGTGAAATTGTTCATCTCCACAGAGACCTTGAGTTAAGAAGTAGTAATATACCACAGACTCAATGGGACACATTTTTTTTTGATTAATATAAAGAAGCTTCCAAAAGATGTCAAAATAAAATAAATAAATAAAATAGGGAAAAAAAAATCTCAACTTTGGAGTCTTAAAGACTCCCAAGAGAAACTGAAATCTCAGATAAAGGAATTAAACAGAAAGGTGCACCAAAAGGGGGACCACCATCAATAGTACCTTCAGCACCAAAACAACTTTATCCACAAATAACTGAGAATGAATCTGCAGAAGATATAACTGATTTTCTTAATGTGCCACCCCCATATCAGTTCCAGGCACAATCTGAACCTGAAGAAGTCCAAAGTAACCAAACAGACTCTTCCGGCAGGATTAGCCCACCTCACCAGGAAACTATCACTCAACAGCCATCACCTGCCCCCAGGGCATGCCAACACCCACCGAAGACATGACGTCTGTCTCCTGAAATCTCAACTCCCTTCTCTTGTTTTAGGTCTGGTACCCAGTATGGTCCAGCCCCTTCTTTAAAATCTAAGAAGGCTCAGCTTATGCCTTTACGCCAACTTCCAGGGCAAGGTCCAAATGGGGAAACTACTATCACAGTCCCTGTCCCCTGGACCCCAGGAGATCTCCTAAACCTTGTTAAACAATTTCCCAACATCAGAGAGGAGCCCCAGAAATTTAAAGATGAATTGGAAACTGTAATCCATTGTTATGATCCAACATGGGCAGATTTGAACCAATTAATGAGAAGTGTTCTGCCCTCTGAGGTCCACAACTGCCTCATCGCACAGGCTACTTGGCCTACTCAAGACCCCGGAATTGGAGATCACTTAGCAGATGCCCGAAGATGCCTCCTTGAGGCTGTGCTTAAAATTTGCCCCAGGAAAACTGACTGGGACAAAATACATAACTGTAAACAAAATGCAGACTACGTGGACTGCTTGAAACTAGTATTTGAAAGACATTCTGGTACTGAAAATGCAGCTGAAACTGCCCCAGAAGCAGTTGCTTCTGCTTTTGTCCACGGACTTCTTTCTAAAGTCCAGGAACAGTTGTGCACAATTGCTGTAGGTTGGCAGACTAAGCCACTTGCAGAACTAGTCACCATTGCAAATCATTGTACAACCTGCCAGGAAAAGAAAAAGGAATCCACATAAACTAAACTAATGTCATTGCAATTACAGACTTTAGACGGGGCAGAAGCCGAAGTTTCCATCAAGGACAGTTCAGAGGCAGGGGACGTGGTCGTGGGATGAGACGAGGAGGATTTCAGTCCCAAAATAATGACCATTGTCATTATTGGGGCCAACCAGGACACTGGAAGGCTCAATGTCCTCACTGGCCTGGCCAGCCGGGGATGATGTTTAAACCTCCACCACCTCCTCTCACTCAATTCTCTGTCCCGAATCAGGGAGCCTCCTATTAAGTCAGCCTGAGGAATAGGAACATCATCACAGCCCCGCTTCTCCCACTTAATCAAGATGATCCCTTTGTTTCCTGCATGATAAATGGCATCTCTACAAAATATTTAGTAGACACCGGTGCAAGCCGCTCTACTGTTCGAGCTAAAGAATTTTCCACAACTCCCCTCTCCTCTGCTGTTGTAAATGCTGTGGGAATTTCAAATCAAATAGTTCCTCATCCTGTTTCCCAACCATTACATGTTTCTCTTGGTCCTGTTTCTGATCAACATGCTTTTCTCCTTAGTCCTTGTTCTCCTGTTAATTCGTTAGGCAGAGATTTGCTTTGTAAACTCGGCTGTACTATCTATTGTTCTCCTAATGGTGTTTATTTAGATGTCCCTTGTGATAACGAGATAGCAGTACTTGCGGCTTTAGCTAGCTCACCTCCTGAACCTGAGTTCCCTGATCTTTCTGTGTTGCAAGAAGAAATCATAAAAGCTGTCCCTCCGTTTCTCTAGTCCCAGCATGCTAATGAAGTAGGACAAATCCATACTGCCCAACCTGTAAAAATTAGATTAAACCCAGCTAAGCCTTTACCCGAAGTTGCTCAATACCCTTTACGTCCAGAAGCCAAAGAAGGGATAAGCCCTGTTATGACTGCCCTTTTAAAGCAAGGTATCATTGTCCCAAACTAAGAGCCCTTGTAATATGCCTATTCTTCCTGTAAAAACCTGGAAAGAATACCTATTGTTTTGTACAAGACCTCCGTGCGGTAAATTCTGCAGTTTTACCTACTTTTCCTGTTGTACCAAATCCAGCTACTATCTTCCTAATGCTTGTTAACTTGTGCTCTGCATTTTTTTCTACCCCTATACACCCTGATAGCCGGTTTCTCTTTGCATTTACCTATCAAGGACTTCAGTATACCTAGACGTGATTGCCCCAGGGCTATAGTGAATCCCCTTCTCTTTTTTCTCAAATTCTGAAAAAGATCTAGATGACATAATATTTTAAGAAAATTCTGTGCTTGTGCAATATGTTGATGATTTGCTCTTGGCATCTACCTCCTTAAAGCCTGCAAAAACAAAGAAGGCAGCACATCCCCCACGTTCGTAAATTTACAATTACATTTTATTCAAATGCAGAAATGTTGTTCTTATGAATATGTTCTTGTTATTGTATGTATGTTTTCTGGATGGGTAGAAGCCTACCCATGTGCAAAAGCTGACACCATAACTGTAAGCAAAAAGTTGCTCAAAGACTTTATTCCAAGGTTTGGTATTCCTTTATCCCTAAACTGTGATAGAGGAACTCATTTTACTGGACAGATAATGAAAGAAGTCTGCAAAGTCCTGCAGATCCAACAGAACTTTCATTGCCCATACCATCCGCAGGCCTCGGGTCAAATACAACACTAAAATGGCATTCTGAAAAATAAACTGGCCAAAATTTGTGCTGAGACTCACCTAAAATGGCCAGATGCACTTCCCATAGCCCTTATGAGTATGAGATCTACTGCCAATCGAAAGACTGGGCTTAGCCCACATGAAATTCTAATGGGAAGACCCATGAGGCTCCCCGCCTCGCCACCTGTTGCTTCCCACTTTTGCGATATACATTCACTTGATGATACCATTCTAGACTATTGTAAAGCACTAATGAAGTGTGTTAAGGCTTTTCATTCACAGGTACAGGCAGCTCACCCCAAAGCACCAGATGAGCCATGCCATTCTATCCTGCCTGGAAATTGGGTCCATGTAAAAGTCCTTCAACGAAAGTCATCGCTGGAACCTCGCTGGAAAGGCCCATTCCAGGTACTCCTGACCACCAACACTGCAATAAAGTGTCAAGGACTCCAGACATGGATCCATGCTTCACACAGTAAGAAAACATCAGCCCCATTAGACCTAGAGTCTCCTCCATATCAATCTTGTAATCAGCCTCCACAGACCGGTAGTGAGCCTAGTGCCTACTGGGAAAGAGGATTTGCCACTACAGAGCGAAGAGGATGTGCCCCAACAACACCACTATGCCCTTCGGGACAGGAAAAAGGCCTCTACCTAGTTCCTGGTTGGAGGTGGATTTGGTTAGTCGTGATTTGGATAGTTCTCAGTATTTCTTTTTGGGCCATCTTATATGAACTTGACTCATCACTTATAAGAAACTCTGTAAACAAAACTACACTTCTGCACCGACAAAGAAGATCACTTCATGAAAATGTGTTCTTGTCTTTAGTTAATCAAATTGGAATAGATTTAAATGTCTCTCATTGTTGGATATGTAGTCATGTCCCTATCTATTCTACTGAAGGAATACCCATGATAACGGTACCCTTGAATGCAATTCAGATGTTAGCCCTTTACTATTCAGATTTTCATAGAAACGAAACTTGGCAGAATGTAAGTTGCAACCGGTCTGACTATGTACGATTACCTTATGCCACCCCTGGAAAGTTCTGTTGGACCTGTAATAGATCTCGTGTTGCAGTAGGAGTCAGTAAGTGTGAGGTAGAATTTAAAATAAATGGTGCTTAGTTTTCTAATGGCTATAAATCTGTAACTTGCTAAAAAAAAAAAATTAGGGAATGTAGAAGTAATTGGCTTAGTTGACAAAAAAAAAACAGACAAAGACCAGAAGTGCTGATACTGCTTAATTCAAATGTTCTGAGATAAGGAATCCGCATTCCTGCATTCCTTGGGTTATCTTAATATCTTGCCCTGTGCATTCCTGCATGCCTTGAGATAGCCCTATACATAGATAGTTGTTTAAGTAAACTTTCTAAGTTTCTATGTAATTTACTATTGTTTTGTTTCTCCAAGGTGTATTTTTTAATCTCTTTCTCTGTCTTTAGTATAAATATGCTTGTAAACTTAGAGAGTCTGAGAAATCCTTTGAAACAGACAAGTGGGTGATTCCCCTTCCTGTATGGAATTCTCCCTGTGATCACAGTATGGCCTTAAATAAAGAAAAGCTGGCTCTGTCAGTTCTGATTCAACCACAACGCAAAGTTTGACTTCTTCCACAGTAGTTAGATGCCTATTTCCCACATAAATTCCAATGTAATGTAGACAGCAGCCAAACTGGAGCCTCAGAATTATTAATGTGTGTATGTACATTTTATCCAATGACATTGGGTGCATATACATATGCACTTTAATGCACAGTAGCCTATTTTACTGTGCATTAAAGCATCCTGTAAAAAAATGTGAAAATATACTAATGAACACAGTAAAATAGGGTGATGCATATTAAGCATCACTAAAAAAAGCATATGCTTTCGCTACTGCAAATTAGGGTACTAAATTTAATGCACACTAGGAAAAGTGCATTTATGCACATGTAAACACACCCTGTGTAATGTAGAATGAATAAATACTTCAAGGAGTAGGGACAGAATCCAGCTCAGTGATGTCATTTTTGGGGTCCACCTAGCTTACTCTCCTTCTCGCCCCATGACTTCCGTATTCTTGACTGCATGTGGTACAGTGAATGGAGGGTGTCTTCAGTCAGCCTAATCAATAGGCTTCTGGTTAGGAAGCTCTTCTGGAAGGTGGAAGATGTGGGCTAATTATTAAGCTACTATATACTGTGGAGTTCCATTGCTGATACCGTGGCTACCCAGAGTATGTAGCTACTTAAGCCAAGGGTCAGCAACCTTTTAATGCTGAAGGCTGAAGCTTGTGACCTGACCCTCATCGCACAGTTCATATCTCTGCTCCCTGGAAAGCTCAAGCTGCTGATTTTCCATCCTTCTGCAGCAAGGGTATGCACACAAGAGAGCAGCAAGAAGGGCTACAGAGGAAGGTACTTGTAGAAGGGATCAGCAGTTCAATGCAACTGCATACCACAATACCCTGTTCCACCCTGGGCTGAGTCAGACCTTTCTGGGCTGGATCCAACATTTTTTTCAGGCCAAATTCAGCCCATGGGCCATAGGCTGCCAACACCTCACCTAGGCTAACCAAATACTGAGAATCAAGATATGTTATAACATATATCCAAGAGGCAGAATGCATTTGGCATGCACACAATTTGTCATTAAGGGAGTCGCACAACTTCTAGCTAGAGAGATAGTCCACAAGATGTCTTAGCCTAGTGCTGCTCATGTCACAATAGATTGGAACAGCATATCCTTAAATCTTTCCTTAAGCTTCTGGAGGACTTAAACATCTAACTCTAAATAACTTTTCAGAATTTTGGTATGCGCTAAAATGGAGCAGGTGCAGATGGTGTAGGCTCAGCACACATGTGGCATAGGCAAGGCCTTAATGTCTTTACTTTGGGAACACCAAACTGCCCTGTCACTCAGAGAAAGGATAAGTTGCCAAGCTAAAATTATTTCTGTCTGTTACTGAAAATGCAATATGTTGAAACAATTTCTAACAGAGCACTGGCCTAATCCAACAGAACATAGTTTTAATGTGTTGCTAGACTACAAATATCCCACTGGGTTTAGCTCTCTGCAGTAATCACCTAAATGAAATTGGCCTTTTCTCTGACTTCCCCCTGAAGGGGTTAGTAGCCCCTGTCTTCCACATCTTGGAAGGCTTCAATGATTCTGAATTAGGCTGAAGAAAGTTATGACTAAACTTGGAAGCTTCTTACTTCTAAGCAGTCTTGATGCAAACAATAACAGAAATACACAGCAATGTATGATGATGAATTTTGCCTCTCTTGCCTGCATTCATATTTCCGAGCCATTTTCAAGGGAATAATAATTAATATAAAGGAACTGAAGTGGAAATAAATGGTTTATTTTAAAACTCCTGCATTTCAGAAATAGCCCTTCTTTCCCCTTCTATTGAAATGCATTAGCCTCTTGTGTATTTGATCATTTCAAAACATGGAGTGAATTTAGTACTGATGGAAGAAGCCAACCTGATATGCCCAGCAAAAATGAAATATTCCATTTATTGGGCCAGAGGTTACAGCAATGTCAGTAGCTCTACAAGCCTTTTAATATTGACTCTGCCAATGAAAAATGCCTCAACTAGAAGTACATACTCCTTCCCATTTGACTGTCTTGTTTATTTGTCTGGTACAAAAATGTGTCTTAGTAACAAAAAGGATAATGAGTTCTAGAACATATGTACAGAGTCCAGGTAAACAGCTGTTTTCTGCAAGGGGAGAGTCACATGGTATTACTCATGTCAGCCTGACAGACCATTAAATCAAGTGTGTGAATAGAAGCTGTTTATCAGAGAAAGAGGAAAGATGGATTTATGTTCTTTTAGCCTATTTAGAACAGAACCCCTATATATGTGAAAATATATCCATATTAAAAGATTATATTTATGTAGACTAAAACTAAATGTATGCCTATTTATGTAGGTAGGGAAATGTTTTGTTTTTATTAAAATGTCACTCTCAGAAGAAAAGATTTTTAATTCTATAGTGCACGGGCTCTGTGAAGAAACACTAGTAGCACCGGAGGACTTGGGTCATAACACATCCTTTAGTACTCAATGTCCAGTGATTTTGGGTGACCGTGTTTTCAGAGTGCAGCAGTCCCACTGTCTTCAGCTGCAATTGAGAGTTCAGCTCCTCTGGAGGAGTAGAAGAATTTAAATAGTGGAGGCACTCAATGGTGTCTTAAACATTTTTGGCATCTGTTTCAAGGAAAGATCTAGTGGTAACAATTCTACAAGCTGCTGAGCGACTCTGATATCATCTGTCAGCCCTGAAAGCTCTTGAGCTGTTCATGTTTCATGATGCTGCTCCAGTGAAGAGATAGCACCTGTTTTAGGAGTTGGTCATGGCTATAGTACCATCTGTACCAGCTTAAGCAGCTTGCTTCTCCTCACTCACAAATTCATCTGGTGATTTCCCAAAATTCAAGAGGCTTAGTCTACGATTTATTCACAACCAAAAGGACAATCTTGGTGGATATAGAGTGTAATATCAAGATTCTATTGTCCTCTGGGAAAATGTAACTCATTTGCAAGATTATTAGTCAGTTTGGGTTGGTTTGTTTTCAATTCTTCCTTCACATGGAAGCTAAAAAGAAAAAAGAAAACAAAACAAGGCCAAAATATTTCCTTGCATTTCTAACTCCTTGATAGCAGCCAGAAGAGCCAGAAGTCATGGGTTTCTGAAGCCGCAAAGGCCAGTTCTAAAAACAACCCCATGATACCTGCCTTGATATCACTAGGCTATTCTGAATGTGCCCTTAAAGTACTTCCTTCACTATTGGCAACAAATTTGTGCATTGAATTTCAATGACAGTATATTCCTCCAACTTAGAAAAGGTTTGCACAGAACTAACTTGAACTCTGTTCTCTAGGTATAAAAAGTAAGTCATGATCCAGGCGAGTTCTGTCCTCGTGCCCTCATAAGTTGCTATCTAAAAGATTTAAGTGATGTAGTTTGGGGTGTTGCTCTTATCTGGCCATGGGAACTAAGACTAATAACTAATTTTGACTAGCATAATCCTCAAGTAGATGACAGTGGGTGCATCTACACATATAATTAGCACATAACACCATTCTCACTGGAGTTTAGTGCTCCCAGATGCAGCATTTACACATGTACCTGGGACCGCAGCACATTCAGCCAAGGCAAAAGAGCCCCAGCTGGCAGGAGGCCCTGAGCATAAGTCTGCCAGCCTGGGGCTGCTCTGGCCCAGCTCAACATGCCATGGAGGAGCTGGATGGGACACAAGTGTGCCACAGTGCAGAGCTAGCTGGCATACAGCCTCTGCACTATAGCAACCCCATGTCCTAGGCAGCCCCAGTCACTGCTTAAGGTGCATTTCAGAGTATGTATCTGCTCCACTGTAGGATAGTACTTGTCCTGGACAGTACTATCCTAATGTGGGATTAATTAATTTACTGCACCCTAATATGGGAGCATATGTAGATGGTGACAAATTATTGTGGAGTTAATTAGTCAACTCCATAGTAAAGCTCATGTGTAGATGCACTCAGAAAGTAACAATAACTGAATGCTAGCTATCCCTAAGAATTTAGCCTATGGATCGCTCTGTCATAAGGTGTTATTTCTTGGGACTATAATACTGTATTTACTCTGATATAAGACATGTTTGTTTTTTTCCCACCAATCAGCATTGGAGGGAAAAGCTCCTTATTTTACATCCATATACAGGGAAACTTCATAAAATACATTGTCTATCATTAAACTGTTGTCAAAAGCAACATGTGCTCAGCAATGGAAACCAGCTATGAAGTAGATTACATGGTGCCAACACTGACAATGCCCATAAAACACATGGCTCATATTGTGCAAATATACTGATAGGAACTTACCACACGAATGTGTTTATGAAAGCCCATCTGAATAAGATGTACAATGGAACCCATTGCATGCCGTCCCCCTCGGTGCTGACTCTTTTTCAAGTCATAGTGAGTCACTACAATGAATACATTTTTACATCATCCTGTAGCTGAGCTATATCTTTTTTATCCTTTCCCAATGGTTCCTGTTCTTCATCAGCCTTAAATATCTGCCAAATATCACCAAACAAGGTTGCAAACAGTTCACCCAAAGTCCCTCTATCACTCCCTCTCTCAGCCTGCAATGTATGATTAGTGTTGTCCTGCCCTCCATCAGGTGAAGCCAGATCAGGTTGTCCTACACCTCATTTGCATATAATTTTTTTGGAGGATCCCAGGACTCATGCCAAGAACACCCAGTTCCAGTCATGAGCCAGGGGCTAATTAGCTCATGGATCACTTGTGGGGACATTTGGACTACACGTGTGTTGAGCAGTGCTGAGTTATGGGGTCACAATGGCTTAAAATACTGTTCATTCTTCTGGGGCCCAGCCCAATGAACTACATGGTAAATCATGAACCTTTGGGTAAGGCTGTTCCAATGTTCTGTAATTACAGCATGTCAGAGCAGACGTGGTGATTATCATGCTCCAGCAGACTCCAGCATCACATGTATCAGCATCCCCATGCTGAAAAATGGTGGTGGGCACACTTTAACTAAAGCTTGCTCAATGAGCTTTAGTTAAAGCACCCCCACTGCCTTTTTTCAGTGCAGGGATGCTGATACACATGACATTCCAGACACTTTAATTAAAGCAGCTCTCGGAACCACTCTAATTAAAGCACCCCTCACCCCACTCCCAGAGTACTTGTATAATCATCCTTTGGCTTTGGGCTAATATCATGCATAGTTTGTACTATATATAAGTAGATATGAAAGTGCTGCTTAAAAGTGTTTTTATGAAGTACCTGTGTTAAAATTAAATGTGGCTATATGCAAACTACTAAAGACATGTTTATTTCAAAGTCAATGGGCATGTCTACATGGAACATCTACTGCACAGTTGACTAACTGTGTAGTTAATGTCTCAGCATCTACACATGCACCCTAATATTGTTCGTCCTTCACAGGCAAAGATGACTGCATCCAGCGGGGGGAGGGAAGAAGAGAGAAAAGAAAATGGAAAGAAACAGGGAGAGAGAAAAGAGAAAAGAGAGATAGAAAAAAGAAAGGAGCGGGGTGGAGGCTAGGTCATGCAGATATGTAGATGACTTATAAGCTTGATCTTTGCCTTGAACAATCTGCTGCAGCAAAGGTAGGAAAGTGATGAGAAGTGGGTACAAGGGGTTTTCATTTTCCTGGCCACACATTTCTTCATTGCTTCTGCCATGCATTGCTGTTCAAAGGTGAGTGCTCCATTTTGGATTGATGATCTCCATGATGGACAGTCGCAAGCAATTTGCTCCCATGACTCCGGGTAGATGCTGAAACTCTTTAGGGATACTTTTAGGGTGTCCTTGTACCACTTCTTTGGTGTGCCACAAGAGTGTACTCCATTCTACAGTTTGCCGTAGAAGAGTTTCTTCGGCAGGTGAACATCAGGCATTCTTGAAAGGTGGCCAGCCCATCTTAGTTGTGCCAGCTTCAATAGTGTGTGAATACTGGGGATAGCTGATCTTCCAAGCACCTCAGTGTCTGGAATCTTGTCCTGCCACTTGATCTTTAGTATCTTTCACAGGCAGCACAGGTGGAAGTGGTTTAGTTTCTTGGCATGATGCTTGTAGATGGTCCAGGTTTTGCAGGCATAAAGGAGGATTGGGAGAATGATGGCTTTGTATACCTTCAGTTTCATTGACATTCCAGTGCCTCTGCTGTCCCAGACCCACTTACAGAGTCTGCCGAAGGCTACACTAGCTTTCACTAGTTTCCCGTTGACTTTGTCTTTGATGTGGACAGCATTGGAGAGTGTGCTGCTTAAATAAACAAACTTGTCAACCATCAACAGTTGTTGGCCTGTAACTGAGATGTGTGGTTCCTGAGGTGTTGTGCCAGGCACAGGTTGAAACATAACTTCAGTCTTCTTTGTGTTATTAGTGAGTCTAAAGTTATTGCAGGCTGATGAGAATAGGTCCATGGACCGTTGCACATAAGCCTGTGAGCCTGCGCATAACACACAGTCATCAGCAAAGAGGAAGTCATGAAGTGTTGATGTCTGGACTTTGGAGCTCACTTGAAGCCTGCATAGGTTGAAGATGTCTCTGTCAAAACAGTACCTGATCCCCATACCAAGATCATCATCTTGGAAGGCATCCAACAGCATGGCAAAGACTACCATGCTGAAGAGGGTAGGTGCATATACACAGCCCTGCTTGACACCATTTGTGACCAGAAAAGGGTCAGAGCATTCACCATTTGCAAGTACATGTGCCATCATGCCATTGTGGAACTGTCAAAACATACTGATTAATTTTCTGGGGCACCCATACTTCTTCATGGTTTCCCAGAGGCCTTTGCGGTTCACCGAGTTGAAGGCTTTGGTTTGGTCAACAAATGAGAGAAGAAGGTCTATGTTTTGTTCCTGGCACTTTTCTTGAAGCTGCCAGCACACATACACCATGTCAGCTGTTCCATGTCCTTTTTTGAAGCGGCATTGGTCCTTTAGGTTCTTTAGATGGTTGGTCAGCATGGTGAAGAAGTTGGGGAGGCAGAGGACAAGGGGGATCCCTGACCCCCTCAAGATTTATTTTCTCTGCTGCTGCAATGGGAGGGGGACAAACTTAAGGCAATCCTCCAATAATTAGATTCTATACCTGGAAAATCATAATAAATATATAAATGTTCCATATATAGAATCTAATTATTGAGGGTTTGCATATATTCAGGGTCATCTTTTATTTGAGTCTTCTTCTTCCCTCACTTGTCTCATCTAAATGGGTTTGTTGTTATTCATCCTGTCTCTCTACTGGATTTGGTCATATGTATCTTCTTATTCGAACTTCTTCTCTCTCATGTTCCTCTCCATTATATCTCTCCATCTCATCTTCAGTCTTTCTCTTCCCCTTCTCCCTGGTAGTTTCATTCTGGTAACTTCTTTTCCCACATCTTCTTCCAGACTCCTTTGAACATGCTCATACCATGCCAGTCTTCTCTCTTACCCTTTCTTAGATGCCTCCACTCCCTTCACCAATCCTCTAATATAAGTATTCCTCACTTCATCATTCCACACATCCATTGGAGCAGTCTCATCTCTGTCATACTCGTCCCCTTTCTTGAGTTTTCTTCAGGGACCATGTCTCCACTCTGTACAATAGCACTGGATGCACACATCTTGTAGACTTTTCCCTTCAGCTTCACTGATACTCTCCTGTCGCATAATATTCCTGTCACCAATTTACAGTTTGTCCACCCTGCTGTTATTTGATCATTCATCTCTTTATCCTTGCATTTCACTGAACAGTTGACCCCAGATACTTGAACTTGTCAACTTTTCAAATATGTTTCTCATCAATTATCACATTTCCAAAATCAGGTGCCTCAGATAAATCACAGTGCATATATTCCATTTTGGATGAATTAATCATCATTCCTCTTCCCTTTAGCACATATCTCCATTAGTCCAATCCAGCTTCCACTTCCCCTAAACTCTCAGTGCAAATGAGAAAAATGTTCTATACATCTTCTATTTGAGTAAATATGGTAAAAAGGATAGTATTAGATATTTCATAGATTTCATAGACATTAAGGCTGGAAGGGACCTCAGGAGATCGAGTCCAGCCCCCTACCCAAAGGGCAGGAAATCAGCTGGGGTCATAGGATCCCAGCAAGATAAGCATCCAATTTACTCTTGAAGGTGTTCAATGTAGGTGCTTGAACCACCTCCGCTGGCAGACTGTTCCAGACCTTGGGGGCTCGGACAGTAAAGAAATTCTTCCTTATGTCCAGCCTGAAACGGTCTTGCAGGAGTTTGTGACCGTTTGACCTCATCATCCCTTGGGGCGCTCCAGTGAACAAACGTTCCCCCAGATCCTGGTGGTCACCCCTGATAAACTTATAGGTGGCCATCAGATCACCCCTGAGCCTACGCTTTTCCAGGCTAAAGAGTCCCATGGCGCTCAGCCTGTCATCGTAAGATCTGTTTTCCTGACCTCTGATCATGCGCGTGGCTCTCCTCTGGACTCTCTCAAGCTTCTCCACATCCTTTTTGAATTGTGGAGCCCAAAACTGGATGCAGTACTCCAGCTGCGGCCTCACCAAGGCCAAGTACAAGGGGAGAACGACGTCCTGGGATTTGCTCAAGAAGCATCTATGGATGCAAGCCAGCGTTTTGGTCACTTTACTAGCTGCAGCATCGCATTGGAGGCTCATGTTCATCTTGTGGTCAATCATGACCCCCAAGTCTCTTTCTTCTGTAGTGCTATCCAACGTAGCACTGCCGAGCCTATAAGGATGCTGCAGGTTTTTCCTCCCAAGGTGGATTTTTCGGTGTTAAACACCATCAGGTTCTTGTCCGCCCATTTGTTGAGCTTGTCCAGGTCGGCCTGGATCACCCGCCTATCTTCTGGCATGGATGCTTTGCCCCAAAGTTTGGTGTCATCGGCGAACTTGGCCAGTCCACTCCTGACTCCAATGTCCACATCATTAATGAAGATGTTGAACAGGATGGGTCCCAGGACAGAGCCTTGAGGGACCCCACTGGTCACAGGGCACCACAATGAGTGACTGCCATCGATTACAACCCTCTGGGTCCGACCACGGAGCCAGTTTCCCAGCCAGCGGATCGTGGTGGAGCCAAGGCCACAACTGGCCAGTTTGGCCAAGAGGTGATCATGGGATACCAGATCAAAGGCTTTTTTGAAGTCAAGATATATGACATCAATCTCTTCTCCCTTGTCCAGGTGATAGGTCACCTGGTCATAGAAGGAAATGAGATTGGTCAAACAAGATCTACCCGCAACATATGGATAATAAGAATATCTAAACCACATAAGATGATGTAAAGCAGTATATTGGGCATAGAACCTGATGCTTTGACACAGAAGCCAATCTAGAAGTCCTTGGAGTCAGCAAGATGGGAAAGTTATTTTCCATAACTGCACATGATACAAAGAAGCATATGTGAGAGGCAAAGGTTTCTTATACTGAGATCTTGTATGGGATCAACTAAGTAGTTGAGATAAAATTAAACAAACTTTCAAATGCTAGACATTCTCCCTCAGGTCTTTAGGTTGCTGGAATTAACTGGCCACTGTCAGGACAGACTATCAAATATCCTGCTGGATTACTGATCTGAACCACTATAGTAATAATTCTGTCCCTAGAATGGCCCAGTATTCTGAGTCATTCAGTCCCTAAATAGAAATTCAGCTGTGTAGATGGACTGAGTAAAAAGCTTGATTAACTTTTTATGCAGCTCATTTTACCACGTATGAACTAAGACACCAGTCCCATAAATGACTTTCTGCCAGCAGACTGCTCTGTCCATGAAGAACTGCAGCTATAGAACTCCACATGGGGGCAGGGATCAGTTGCAGAATCACGACTTTGCTCTTGTTCTTCCTACCCAGCTTTAATTTTCTTAAGCACAATCTATCTATCCATGGGATGGATTTTTTTTAAACTTTATCTTCTATAATTACTTGCAAATTTACCAGCCATGGTCTGGAGAC
This sequence comes from Crocodylus siamensis, assembly GCF_052110815.1. Lineage (NCBI taxonomy): Eukaryota > Metazoa > Chordata > Crocodylia > Crocodylidae > Crocodylus > Crocodylus siamensis. Next base: position 109,483,440 of record NC_143398.1, read on the forward strand.
CTTAGGCTTCTGTGACTTTCATCAAGCACATTCACACTTTGAAGCTTACTGTACTGGAACAGCTGGTGATGCTCCTTCTTCTGCATTCACACATTGGCTATGCTCATTCATTTAGCTAAGCAGCTGTGACACCTTAATAAAAAACTCACACAGGATACTTTACACTTGTAGCAGGGTGAGGACAATGACATGTACACTCAGAATAGGAATGTACAGGCTGAAGAACAATACTTTTACCAATACAATGCTGACATTTTTTTAAACCTGGCTAAAGGCTTTCTTACTTATTACTTTTATAGTGATGTCAGCATACAGGGCATTGTGTAACAGGATAATCATTTTTATCTTAAATCTATCATAACCTATTTCCTCTGCAAATAAAAACGCTTGCTTTTCTATAGAATTTTGTATTTGAATTGTCTAGAAAATTTATTTCTTGACGGAAGCATACATAAAGCATTGGATGTTAAGTGAACATTGGACAATTTTTGTGAAAAAAGAATTGTCAATTCATAAGCCTAAGTGTTCATGTCAGAAACTTCATTTAAAAGTTTGATTCATCCAGTTAGGAAACTGAAATTTGTCTTGTGACCTATATAAAAATTTTAAACTAACCCTAAAAGCTTACATCTCAAGTACTGAATACTTGTGGCAAATTGCTTATCTATAATCTGTACACCAATAATTATTCTGAGGAATTATTCAATGGGGATTTTTTATGGTGACTGGGGAAAGTACAATTTATTACCATTATATGGATTTTACAGCATACATAATATAAAGCAATAAATTTGAAATATTAGTTTGTAAATAATGAAGGGATATTACAGTACTCCGGATCTGAACTACAGTACAATAGGTATAGTAAGTATGAAAGTATGTTTTAAGCAGTATATCTAAACATGCAGTATTCTGATCATATCCCCTATCTCTTCAAACACAGAGAATTGAAGTGAATTTGTGATGAAGAAATATTCTCTCAAATGCCAAAGCACAAACTGTTTTCTTCTCTTGAGAAATGGGATAATGCTTTAATTTCACAGTAGTATGTACTTTTCAGACAGGGAGCAGGGATAACTTAATCTTCCTTTTAGGACTACAGCATCTCTAAAGACAATATATAAACGAACAGGGTTGTGCACTTTGGGGGTGAGGGGAAGCCTCAAGCTTATGTTTCTCAGTGTTACAACACTAGTTAAAACCTTCAGAGTTACACAACACAGTAGATTAGCACTGTACTCCTGCACCTTTGTTGATTTAGCTTCAGATTCTGGTGCCAGTTTAGGTTACAAATCAAAATGAGTAGATGAGTTCTCTCAGTCAACCTCAACGAGTCAACAGACAGTTTAGCATGATTAATAATGTCAGCTTAATCCAGGCTTACTACTAGCATGGCAAGCATAGGGCAATTTATATGTGAAGTTTTTTGAAGGGCAGTATAAGGAAAGTATAAGGAAAGTCCTGTTGACTTAAGGGTGGTACCTTTAGTAACTAATTCATATTTAGGATGCTAATGAATCACTACAACATTTCCCCCAAGGCAGGTCCAGGCGTGGAGATAAAAAACTGCCTGTCAACCTGGAGGCTGTATTTCTAGATCAAATTTGAAGCTTGCTTTGGGAAACATACAAGAGAAATAAGTGACTTCTTATACCTCTTTTGCAAATAAACAGGAAATCAAGTTGTGTGCATGACAATCTAACACTTTTTGCCAATTTCATTCCCTTAACAAAAGGCTTATGGGTTTTATTTTTAAGGACACGTACGTAGAATGAGACACACTGATTAAGTGACTTGTTTTAATTAATTGCGGGTTTGATCTTCTCAGATGAATAGTACATCTTGAGAATTACTATTGTTCCTCAATCCTTTATGCCTTTAAAAAGGGGGGGTTTATATGTTCCATGATTGAAATGTTGCCTTTTAAAATGTTTTGAAGACCATTACACTTGGACACATTTCAAAAGTTATTTATGACTGCAGCCTTAAGCATGTCTACTTCACACTCTTCACTGGGTAGGTCTACGTAAGACACTTTACTGCTCAGTAGAGCTAATTACTACACAGTAAGCATCTGTATCTACACATGCAGATGCTTACTGTGCAGTAACTGGATCTAATCACAAGTTTGCTACCTGCAAATGCAAGTAGCACATTCACTCAAGATTACTTACTGCACAGTAGCGCATGTGGAGACTCCTGACAGGGAGCAAAAATGCTCACACTCCATAGCACTAAGACAGGCATAACTCATAACTCATAAAAGATCATAATGTCTGTCTAAGCAAGAAATTTATCATGCACAAAACCTGTCCACACAGGTTTCTCCTTTGCAAGATGAAGTGTCTTTTCAACCTGGGAGAGCTCTTGCCACCTTTGATTTCTCCTTTGCCTGAAGAAGGGTATGTGAGCCTGAAAGCTTGCAAAAAAATCATTTTTTGCAACTATTTAGTTGGTCTAATAAAAGATATCAACTCTACCCAAACAGTTTTGTCTGCCTGTGCCCTTAGACCAGCACAGCTACAACCAATATCCCTGATGACCTTTCTACACATTCAAACAGGTGCTAGTTCACTCTAAGCATGTGTAGGCACCAGCAAGTATACATTTGTAGACATACAACGTTTGTGTGGTCTGGATAAGGCAATTTGATATTCATCTATTATCAGATCTCAAAGACTGCCAGCTATGTAACATACATTAAAAATAAGGCTATCTGTAAGACCAAGGGCAAAGTAAACCTGTTGTATAACAGTTGTTGTTTCATTTCAAAAACCTTCAAAAATGTGTTGTCTTAATTGTAATGCTTCACATTTGTTCCAAAAATGTCTTCTAAGAGAAAAGGGCTGACTATTATTGAAAACAGTGTTTTTATAAAAGTTTTTTTGAATCCTTGAACACTGCTGGATTACTCTAGATTTACGATGGTGTAACTGTGGCTTTCAATAGAGTTGCTCTGGTGTAACAGAGTAAAAAGTGAGGGATTGGGCATGTTATTTTCTGTATTAACTGTGCAATTTTTGCCAGAAACAGTCTGAATGTTTTTTTCTGATGCATCTTTTAACCAAGCTTTACCCAAAAGTAGAATTTCTACTCTACAAAGACTTATGCTCACCATTCATGATATCTGCAGAGAGGAAGACAGACTTAGTTCATTAAGAAGTTGTTAAATTTTTTATTAGACCTTGCTAGTTAATCTATAAAAATGAGCAAAACACATTTTTTTCCCTCAACATTTAATAGGTTACTTGCATCATACTATGAAACACATAAGATAGTGAACAGTTTGAGAACAAATAGAGGAGAACTAAGCTTGTTTTGTGATTGTTTTATCCTGCTGAATAGTAGCTTTACATTTTAAACAGATATAAATACATAATAGCCTTGTTTACGGCACAGGAGTATCTTGAATCAATACCCATGCATTACGATTTACGTCTTTCATCAGATAATTTTGATCTATGATTTGTTCTGAGTGCCCTCTGCTGAAAACTAAGATGAAGTTGTTAATTATTTAGTACCCAAATGTGTAATACCTGCAAAATATATTAAAGTAGACAGTTGCAGACTGTACATTATTAAATGATACAAGATTTTATTAAAATTTGAAAGGCTGTGAAGCAGGTACAGTATTTAAAAATAGCAATATTTACATTTTTTTGGGGGGGGGGTTCACTTTTAATTGTATCCTCTTTCCTCTTTCTCTCCCTCCCTCTTTTTCAATATATAATTATTATCTGTTACTATGTAACAATAGAAATTCAATGCATTTTATTGCAGCAATGGGCAACTCTCCATTACAGTTTAATCTAAACCTCATGGCAGTCAATAGAAGTATTTCTAATAACTTTAACAGGCTTTGGAATAAGTCCTAAAAAAGTACTATATAATATAAAGCATCTATAAGCCATCTGAAGAAAATGAATAAACACACAAGTTCTTATTTTCATATGACTACACAATGATCAGAGCCTATGAAAAGCAAGAATAATATGGAGTTCAAGTTTTCAAGCTGAGAAATCTTTTCCTATGAATGATAATAAAAAGGCTATTCTAGCTGTTAGAAATAGTATTAAAAATACCTTATCTACAACACAAAGAACAAGCATGGCTTGATTAGAATAGTTGAGAACTGTTCATTTTTTGTAAAAAGGACTAGCAAGAGAATCTCAAGGTTACCAGCTAATAAGTTTCAATCACAAACACTTCCCTTTCATACTGTAGTGAAAATGCCAACTTACCTTCTCTTAGTTCTAAATTAAGTAGCTTTTAATATTATCAGCCAATTTCCCTAACTCATTACCCACCTGCTACTACAACCATCATTAAACTGATGTCAATATCAAATCTCTGGGGCATGATTAACTTCCTTCTACCACAATTCTTTTATTTCATGACTCTTAACTATCTTTTAAACAATGCCCTTTCTCTGCTCTTTTTTTTTCCTTACTAGTTGGACAAGTATGAGTTTTTCACTGAGAAGATGCACTGTTTGACACAGTCAGCTTTTACTTGAATAAAAAAACCCAAAAATGCATTATTTTATCATTACTACTTGATTAATTCCCCTGGATCTGAGGGAAACCTTTCTGGTTGTTAATTCTCACCACTTTAGCAGCTGGCTGTCTCAAAGGTTACATCTTATATTCATTTCAGTATTATTTCCTTCACATCTGTTAAACAAGTAATATCCGGACCTATCTAGGCCTTGTGCCTGGCATTTCTCAGATAGGTACATAGCTTCTTCATTAGATTTAATGGACATTAGGATGGCCATCATAGAGGACAGTCCAGTTGTCCTTTGTCCTCTATTGAGACAAAACATTATGACTTTATGTCCTCTATTTTTCCCTTTAAGAGAAAAATAGAGGACATAAAGGCATCAGGTTTCATATTAATAGAGGACAGGGTAGCAGAAAATCAGAATGTCCTCTATGATGGCCACCCTAATGGACATCTATCTGCTAATTTTCTATAAAATGCATTTTAAGTACAGGAGTTTCACTATCAGCCTCCACAGTGAACAACAATAGACAACAATCAATTTATGGCTTCATAATCTCTCTTACTACCTAACTCACTGCTAAGTGGTTTCTAAGGTCTAAAGCAATGATTATCAACCAGGGTCTGTGTGAACTGTTTAAGGGCATTGCAGGGGGTTACACAATATTTACACTTTTAGGAATGCAAACACCTACATAAAATTCAAAAGATAAATCCAAAGATGTCAAATAGGAAGCCATTGCATCAAAAACATTTTGAGCTTCTGTGATCTTTCTTGATTCTTTGCAACACCAGAATTGCTTTGTTATTTTCCTGTAGTCAAGAAAAGAGTGGAAGTTAAGAGATGGCATTTTCTGAGGGGTGCTTTGAGTCTTAAGAAGTTGAGAACCGCTGGTCTAGGAAAAAGGATATAGACTTCTTATTTTTGACGTCTTGAAATAATTGCATCCCTAGTTAGTACAGCTGTTTGTTCCTCTTATACCTACATTGTTTTCCCCCTTCTTAAAATTAAATCTGGCAATATACAGTCCAAGAGTTACCATTGTTTGGATAGGTTTCTCACAAAAGAGAGGACTCAGATTTAACCCTGATAAGCTACTCCATGGGTACATCTACACATGAAATTACAGCAGCGCAATAAACTCTCTGACAGTACTGTCTTACAGTGGAGTTGATTAATTTATTGTGCCCTAATACCGGTGCACATGTAGATGGTGATGGTTTACTGTGGAACTAATTCGTCAACTCCGCAGTGAAGTGCAAGTGTAAATGCACCCCACGTCTGTGTTAAATATGCCTGCTTTACATTCAGCTATATGTTATGGTCGTGACCCTTTGTGTCATTCAGTCAGTCTAATGGACCTAGAAATTTATGGAACTCATCAGTTCCACTGTATCATCTCTCACTGCCTGGGAGTTGTGGATTTGAACCCAGAATTCCAAACCTGTCTCCCATTTCCTTCTAACCACTATTTTATTATATAAAAGGTGGGTACTTATTCTACTTCCTACTCCTCCAGCAGATGTTTTAAAAACAACGTAGCCACAACTACATTTTGTAAGAGGCCCAATCTGTCAATGGGTATATCTATATGTGCACTCTACTGCACATTAGACTCATCTAATGTGCAGTAAAGCATCACCATCTACTCTTACGTAGCAATTACTTCATAATAAATTAATGTAAAGCACTGCTTCCTAGTACCAACAGATACAGGTACTAGCCAATGGTGCTTTACATTAATGCACCTGAATGCATGTGTACATGCTGACCCAGGAGCAAATTGCTCCCAGTCAGCCCAGACAGCAGTGGATCACAACTGCTGCTCTGCTTAGCCCTAAGCTCTGGGGGGCAGGGTAGGAACTGTTCCCAGCTCTAGGGCCAGCCCCAAGTAGCAGGGAGCTCAGAGCCACGCAGGCAGAACAGGGCAGTGACAGCCCAGTGGTGGGGAGCTGTACTCCCTGCTCAGTGCCCCTGCGGGGGCTTGCCCTCACAAGGCCTGAGTGCCTTGGAGCATAGTGGCGGGGAAGGTGGTGTTCCAGGGGAATGGGTTGCAGGCATCCAGTGCCAAGGGAGATCAAAGTTTGCCTGGATATCCTCACTTGATCCCCAGGAGCCAGGCAGCTGCGGCTGCCAGGGGGCTGCCTCCACTTCTTCCCAGCTGTTTCCTTTCACTCTATCTCCCGGGGTGAGGAATCCTAATTAGCATGCTCCAGCAGCCTCAATGTCTTGTGTATTAAACATCTCTGTGCTTCAGAATGGTGGTGGGGGTGCTTTAACTAAAGCTCATTGAACAAGCTTTCGTTAAAGCTCCACAGTCACCATTTTGAAGTATGGGACATTGAATACACCAAACACTGTGGGCACTTTAATTAGAGTGGCTCCCAAGAGCTACTCTAATTAAAGCACCCTAAGTTCTCATTTGGATCTGGCCTTATAGCACGATTGGACTCCATATACTCCTGACTGAAGTAATGTCCCCAGGAGCCTATAAACTGTTGGCACACTTTAAATCACTCTTTAAGCTACTCTAAAGTACACTTGAGACCTAGAAGCAGTCCCAGAAACAGGTCTGCAATTTGTTTCTTTGCAGCCTTCCTCCAGCTACATCCGTCAGACAGTGAATGTAGCCGAGACTCTGGTCTTATGTATTCTTGGGGGAATAGAGGGTTGTTTAAGTTTGATTTGAGTGTTTTTTGTTCCTATTGTGCTTTTAATGTAACGTTCTTAAGCTGCTCTCAGATAAATTGCAAAGATTTAACTTGTCCCTCCAGGTTACTTTTAATCCTACATTCCTGAATTTTATCATATGTCAAAGCTATGTTTTAGGCTACAGAATGAAGTGATCCAAAAGATGTTGCAGTCAGTTAACACTGTGGTAGTTAAAATCACCTTTTGTATTGTTTTCCCAGAACATTTATCAGTGTCTTTAATCTTGATTAACATGCTAGCCCCAAACTACTATGAAAAAAACTCTGATAAGTGTATTGTAATTGAGTTACTAACACCTGTTACTACCACTAGTGAGTGAATATATATATTGCAGTTTCCATTGATTCCAGCCTTTCTTAAGGGACTTGAAAACAGTCAGTGAGATATCAAAACCCTACCAGTTTTGCCTGATTAGTTGTTTGCAACATGAGTGAAGTACATGCCATGACACGGTTGTCTAAAGGTATCTTAATTAGGTATTGGAAGGATTCTGCTGGTAGAAGTTAGGGAACCACATATTTTAGAGACAGGGCATGCAGTTAGACTAATAATAAAGCTTGGCTTTGCTTATGAAATATTCTTGCAGCCTCTCATGGCTCACCCAACTTTATTTATTCATGCAGCTTACTGATACATGCACAATAATCTCCTCTTCAATGCTTGGAGTACCTATGATACCAGTTAAAAGCCATAAGTAATGAACATAAACAAAATAGTAAATCTAAATTTAAATAGCCCTAATGTAAGATAAGCTTAATAATCATCAGTATGTCATTGAATGATGTTCATTTTTGTCAAAATTACCAAATCACAGACTTTTGGAGAATTGGGTAGCAAGGCAAGGCCTGAATGGTCAACACATTTTTATCAGTATGAACTGTTGTTTAGGTAAATTACACTACGTGCATCTACACAAGATACTTATTGTGGAGTTGCCTAATTAGCCTCACAGTAAAGCATCATTGTCTATATGAGCAGTGTGATTAGGCCAGAGTAAATTAATTAATGCCACCATAGAATACTACTGCAGAACACAAGCACTATTCTATGGTGGAGTTATTTACTACACTACAATTTATGTGCAGATGGTGCCTGAGGCTGACTGAGCCATGAAGATGCTACAGTGCAGGGCTGTCTGCTGGCTAACCCTGCACCGTAGTACTATTTTGCCCCAGCCAACATATTGAGCGGGGCAGAGCAGCTCCAGGCTGGCAGCCTGACCCCCAGGGTCCTCTACCAGCTGGGGCTGTGCCACCTGGCTCAACGAGCTGCCGTCTTGGGCACATGTGAAGATGCTGCACCTAGGAACAATAAACACTGGTGCAAACTGCACCAGAGTTTACTGAGTTGGGTTAATATTCACTTGTAGATGCACCCACTGAGATGCAAATGCACAGATAAGCAGCCATCCCTTACAGCACCATGCCACAAGGTGGCAGGAAATAGCTACTAGCCTCTTTTTGCCTTCATACACCAGTACTACATATACTAGTTTAGTTTTAACCCTTATTCCCTCAAAGGTAATTCTATATCAGATTGCGTAGTTACTCCAGAGTAAAGTTTACATTGTTTGTCCAATTATTTTTTTTTTTAACCCAGTCCATAGACTGATTATACTACTATCAATGTTTCATCTGTCCAAGCCCTTAATCAGGGTTCATTTGCAAATTATAAAACTCCATAAGGAGTTCCTCTGGGAGGAATTCTGATTCTCAGAACTCCCAATATATAGGTAGAAGGGAAAGCATTTCGCTACAGGGGGTAAAGCACACTTTTGCCATGGCACCAGGCTCTTCTTTTCTGTGAAGGGGGGTGTAGAAGAGGATCTGAGCCATAGCCTCATTTCCTCCTTGTTATGCCCTGTTGGGGTGGTGTGCACACATGCACACATTCCCTGCCAGCTGGTTATTAGTGGGAAATCGAGTGACGGACGTAGCAGTCAGTTAACTGGCCCTGGTGAGGTACTAGAACATTGTTGTGTGTGTGCCTGGTGTGTGTTTTATCTCTTTGTATGTTAACTCCAGAGGGAACTCTGGGGGAAAATATGTCAATTATTGTAAAATTGATGCTGGGACAGTTAGAATTACTGGATCTTATTTTTCACTTTAATGGTGCATTAAATTACCAAAATTAGATAACAATTAAGTCTCTTTTTTTATCTAACAGTGATTTACCATGGCCTATTAGGAAGGTTGACGCTGCTTGTCAGACTATCCCAGAATCTGCAAATGATATATTACTTCATGTGTGAACAACTCTTAAGGTCTCACGGTCCAGCAAAATTATTATGCAGCCATTCTTAAGTACAAATGGCCTGAGCACAATAAAGAGAAACTTTATTATTTTTAGTAAAATAATAGCTTTGGTGAAAGACAGCTGAGGAGTGCTGAAGAGCACCACATTTCATCTCCAGCTTTCAGCCTACCAATGAACACCCCTCCCTCCTCCACCTTGCCTCCCTACCCTGAAGATGGCATTCAAGTCAAATGACACTGTACCCATCTAAGCCAAGCCTAAATTTGGCAGTAAGTTATGCAGGGCTCCAAACTAAACGTGGCATAATTCATTTGAGGATAATGGCAATGGAATAGAACAGTGTCACAGGATAAAGGTCTTCCGCTGCACTGCAAATGCTGAAATGAAGCTCATTATCAAAAATAAATGTTGAGGCAAAAGAGATGTATTTTTAACACACAGGACTATAATCTTTTGACAATGTTCAGTTGTAATTATTTATTTCTATTGTGAAGAACTAAGTGATTGATAGAGATTTAATAATTGTGTTCAGAAGATATTCATGCAGCAGACAAGCAATTATTTAGTGAATGAAAATTTGATCCATTTTATTCTGATTATCTTAGATGCCTTCTTCATACACTGTAGCCAAACAAAACAGTTTATTAAAATTAATGTTTATTTGTTCTCTTGGCTTAATTATACTATTGTGAATTAGCTCAGTGAGTTTGACAATGTGATCTAAACAAAAAGTTCTAAATATATACCCATTGAATTCATTATGGGCAGAAGGCAACAAGATTCATCTAAATGGGCTTCTGGATGAAACATTTTGGAAGCCAAAAAAGCAGAACAAAAATCACCTGGATAATTGCCAGGTGAAATAGTTCTGGACTGGATGTAGTTGTATCGTTTTAGCTTTTCAAAGAAAATAAGAAACTTCCCCTCTGCATCTTCTCATGTCATGTCACACATGAGCATACATATATTAGATGCTGATGGATCAGAATGGCTATTATAGGCTGGGTACTTTGTTTTGCTCTAGTGATGCAAAACAAGCTGTACACCTAACTTCACTCAGGTTCCTGGTTTCTTCTGTAACATCAGAGTAGTCAGAGGACACTGGGGGATCCGGCCTTGACATCTCATGGGAAGACTTTGAAACACCATTTTTATTATTCTTTTTACTGAATTTTTCATGCACATGTATTTCCCAAATCACAGCATTATGCCTCTTATCTGTAGCTGAAAAAGCTTCTGTAGTGTCATTCATAATTTCTTTTCACAATAAATGAAAGGAAGGTGAGAGAAAGGAGGAGAGGCAAAGGAAACAAAAGAGGAACCAGCATTGTTATGCTACTTCTTGTTAAAATAATGCATCCTTTTAAGGCCACGATTTCGTATACACATGCTTGGATTTACTGTTTTTGTGGTTGTTAAGACGTTTTAGAAGAGAGATTGTATAGGAACAGCTTGTCCAACTTACTCTGAGAACGCAAGCAAGGGGATATTCCTACCCAGGGCTTCTTGGATCTTAAGAACCTTTGTTTGAAGAAAGGCTCACCAAGTGAGGGCAGTCAACATTAAAGAAAATCTTCCAAAATCCTCCTGCCTCCCCCACAGATTAGATCTCTTGTCACCACAATATAGGAATTGCTGTTGTCTTGCTAAGTTCAGTAGGCTCTTCATACCTGTTCATTATACAGAAATAGCTATATCTCCTAGGGCAAGACCATTAGAGCTATTTATCGCTGAAAGCCCTTACCCATTGCTTCTGTCTTTTTTATGATTGGGACCTAAGGATTCTAAGTCTTGGTCTTGCCTGACCAATCTCACCTCCTTCTATGACCGGGTGATATATCACCTGGACAAGGAAGAAGAGATTGACGTCATATATCTGGACTTAAAAAAAGCCTTTGATCTGGTGTCCCATGATCTCCGCATGGAAAAATTGTCCAGCTGTGACATCAGCTACATCACAGTCCAATGGCTGGGGAATTGGCTCTGAGGCTCTCAGACCCAGAGAATAGTAGTTGACAGAGTGAATCATCATGGTGCTTCATAACCAGTGGGGTCCCCCAAGGCTCCATCCTTGGACCTATGCTCTTTAACATCTTTATTAATGGTGTGGACATTAGTGTCAGAAGTGGGCTGGCCAAGTTCACCGATGACACCAATCTTTGGGGTAAATTGTCCACACCTGAGGATAGGCTGGTGATCCAGGCCAACCTTGACAGGCTTAGAAAATGGGAGGATAAAAACCTGATGACATTCAATACAGAAAAAATGCAAGGTACTCCACCTCAGGGAGGAAAAAAACCCGCATCATGCTTATAGGCTTGGCAGTGTTATGCTCGCTAGCACCATGGCCGAAAGAGACTTGGGGGAATGATTTACCACAAGATGAACATGAACCACCAATGAGATGTCGCAGTTGGTAAGGCAAACACAACTCTGGCTTACATCCATAGATGCTTCTCAAGCCTATCTCACAATGTCATCCTCCTGCTGTTCTCGGCTTTGGTGAGGCCACAGCTGGGGTACTGCATCCAATTCTGGGCTCCACAATTTTAAAAGGATATGGAAAAGCTTGAGAGAGTCCAGAGGAGAGCCACATGCATGATCAGAGGGCAAGAGAACAGGCCTTATGATGAGAGGCTGAGAGCCATGGGACTCTTGAGCCCGGAAAAGACCAGGCTCAGGGGTGACCTAGTGGCTGCCTATAAGTATATAAGGGGTGTGCATCAGGATCTGGGGAAATGCCTGTTCACCAGAATGCCCCAAGGGATGTCTAGGTCAAATGGTCACAAACTCCTCCAAAACCGTTTTAGGCTGGACGTAAGGAAAATCTTCTTTACTGTCCGAGCCCCCAAGGCCAGGGAATAGACTGCTTCTGGAGGTGGTGCAAGCATCTACCCTGGACTCTTTTAAGAAACATTTGGATATCTTTCTTGTTGGGATCCTTTGACCCTAGCTGACTTCCTGCTTCTGGGGCAGAGGGCTGGACTCAATCTTCTAAGGTCCCTTCCAGCCCTAATATCTATAAAATCTATGAAGTACTTCTTGACTTCAGATAACACTATGTTGCATTTATGTATCACTAGGACCTGATTTAAGTTGCAGGCCCAGCTCACTAAAATAAAGGCCCACTTGTGCCAGGGGCTTCAATTTTTATGCCCAGATCATGGAAACTCACTTCCCCCTGCCCCTGGCCCACACACATGCACACACCCTGATTGGCTGAGAGGGAAGATTTAGGGCCAGGTTTAATTGCAGCAACAGAGTCCTTGCTCCCAAGGCCTCTTATGGCTGTAGCAGCAAAAGCCTAGCAGCCCAGGGGAAAGGGGGAGAGGGGGAAAGGGTTGCAAAAGGGTTAGGGGGAGAAAAGAGCTTGGGAATGGGTAGGGGCAGAGATATTTGCTCCTCTGGCTGGGAAAACTGGGGCATGGGGGGTTGGGGGCACCTTGGGACTGCCTTGGCAGACAGGCCTGGTGCCAAGTAGGGGAGGGGCCATTTGCTCCTTTGCGTGTGTGTTCTCTCCACCCCCAACAACCCCCAGCGCCCCATAATATAATATGAATTATTTCTTCTGCTGTTTCTATACAAGTAATCGTAAGCAATTCTATCATTTCCTAAGCTTCCATCAATTCTTACCTGTTATAAGTTTTTTAAAGCAATGTTTCTGGACCAACATAAATATTATGTGGTTCTAGCTCCACAGTGACTTCAGTTGTGTGTAACAGTCCTGTTGTACCAGCATTGTTACCTATCCTAATTCAATTTAAAACAGAATATTAACTGGACCAAATTATTTAAAATTAATTACAGTTGTAGATACATGGATAAAGCCAGCATCATTTTATACAAAATATGCATATTCTGCATATTTCTACTATATTTGTTTTTATTAAGGTTGAATCTGGAGGTATCGACCTCAAGTAGTGACTTTGAGCTAATCACTGTACAAAGACGGAGAGTGCATCTACATGAGATGTTAAACGCGCAGTAGACTCATTCTACTGTGCATTAATGTGTCACGGCAAAACCGGTGCTAGTGCACTAATGCACAGTAGAATGAATCTGGTTCATATTAGCATCACAAAAAGACTGTGTATTATTTAAGGTATTAAGCTTAATGTGTAGCAACAATGGCACATTAGTGCACATGTAGATGCACTCAATGTAATCAGTTAGTAAAAAAATTCAAAATTAGACACTTGATTTTTTTGGTGAAAAAATTGTAAAATGTATTATGGATAGCCATCAATAAATAAGAGTTCATAGACCAGAAAGACAGAGGGGAGAAAAGAGAGACAAGTTATTATACTCATTTTAAAGAGGCACTGAGAAATCCAGTGACCTGCATAAATCACCAAGAAAGTCTTTGCTGGGGTTGACAGTTAAGTACAGATTCCCTGAATTTGCTTCAAACCTTAAGCCAAACTGGGATTCCTGTCAGGATACAAAGTAAATGTCTAGAGGACGCATTAGAAACAAATGAAAAGCAAAAAAGAAAAGGAAAATATAAATAGTAGGATGGGAAGAACAATTAAAAATAAACAACTCTACAGTGTTTACAACCTCTCATTGAAAATGTTAGTACACAGTTCCAGCAGTATAAAGTATGGGTTTTTAACTATCCAAAGTAAGAAATCATAGAGGCATGCAACAGCATGACAAAGTTAAAAAGGTGTATGTGACTGAAAGCATTCTGAGAACTATTGGCATGGATGGATGATTACTTTCTTACTCACCGAGGCAGTTCTAAGTATACAGAGAATCTCATGACCAGTTCCGACATTCAAAGCTCTCTGACCTCAAAGCAAAGTATAACAGTTATTTCTTGATGTCAGAACAAAGAAGGGTATCACCATTTTGTGCATCAGATCCAATTCTGGCCAAAGAGACCTCATCTTTATTCCATGATACTGAAAAAGAGGAAATGAATGGAAGAAACATTCCTGTATTCTAGTGCTATACTGTGTTGTCATTGCAGACACCATTACACTGGTCACAGCACCCTTTGCTCAAACTTTTCAAGTTAGAAATGCTTAGCTTTAACACTCTGGATTGCTTAACTGCCATAATGTGTGTAAGACAATTTTTTATTATGTTCAGAGTGAAAGGCATTCAAAATTAGAGGGTTAAAATGTTCAGCCAAACTAAAGCAACACTTACTGCTTTCAAATGCATTGCACTATATATTCTAAAATCAAGTTTTAGAGACAACATTTTGTACATTTCCAAACAATGGAAGTTTTTTAAACTGGGTTTTAGAAACAGAGCAGCGGTCAGCAACATTTTCAGCCAACAGGTTGAAATGATACAGTTTCAGTCCAAGATATGCTAGCACTAGGACCCAGCTGCTGGCACTACCACTTCTGCTACTTTTGCTGAACACCTGTCCAGGGCACCAGCAGAGCACCCAGCCAAAGCACGGGTTAAGCCCACTGCCACCAAAAGCCCCTGGCTCTAGACTGAATCTTGCTATAGGCATTAGGTTGCCAACAACTGACTTAGAGAATTTGGTGTCCAAGCACTCAGGCACATAACGCCCAAAGGCCCTTTGAAAATCTCAACCTTTATAATCTTTTAAAACACCTTTTTAAATTGTAGTGTGCACTCTATACACATAGTGATGAACAACATTATTATAGTAATGTCTAGGGCTCCATCATCCTAGATAGAACATATATATAGTAAGTGACCCTACCACAAAGAGCTTATATTCTAAATAAGCAGGACATACAAAGAGCAAGAGAAAGGAAATATTTTTGCCTCATCATATGGTCAAGAACCTGGCACACGTAATAAAAATCTGGTACCACTGAATTCAATGGAATAGCTGCCGGTGGCTTGAGTTAGGAAAAGATTGTGTGATATGCCCAAGGCCACACAAAGTCTGTGGCACAGCTCAGAATTGAATCTGGAGATCCTGCATCTCCAACAAAGTTTAAGAGTAAGGGCCAGACCCAAGGAAGAGTCTGGTTTGCCCCAAATTAAATGTCTAGCCTCTAAAGTCTAGAATTAGGCACCTGAACTCCCAATACAGTGCCTGTGGAGAGTTAAAAAATGTCTCAGAAGGGTGATCCAAAAATCCCTTCACAGTGCATGAGGAATTGTATGGAGCCAAACAACAGGAAAATACAAGCACAGGGGTCAGTCTAAAATCCTATCCCACTTAGAGCTTAGGCTGAGTCAGGGCTGGACAAGGAAGGCAGCTCCATTCACTTAGCATCTAGGGCTGAGGGTCCTTTTCTCAGAGTAGGTGTCCTTTGAAAAGCATGTGCAGGGCTCCCAGGTTTTCAAACACTGCTGAAGAAAAAGGAGGCAGTGGTGGTGTCTGCTGGGCTTGAATATAACAGTCTCAAGATTACAACACTTGCTCAAGCAGATGGAGACTTTGGCCCTAGGACCTCCTCAACCAAAGAGTACTCCAACTTACCTCTGCCACTTCCCAAGATAGTGCCCTAACCCTGTAAACTAATCTGAGTGGGGGCATCATCCCTCTCTCCTACTGAAACTGGGCTACTGCTCCTAACAGAGTGCAGAAGTGACTGAGGACAGGAGGAAAGCATGAAAGAGGGAATTTATGTTGTCTAACAAGGTGGGCAGTCCCCCTGGAAAAATGGAGCCCTGGATTCTGCTTCTAATGCTGTATATGGATTTTATCCCATGATTATTTAATGCAAATAACATTAGGAACAGAACCCAGGGCTTTCTCTTTACCAAGGAGTGGCCTTCTTATAGAACTACAGAGCAATTCCCCACCTTACATGCTCATGTTGTGGAGCCATGACCTTTCCATTCAGTGGCCAAGCTTTAACAGGAAGGGTAGAGGGTACCCTCCAGGAAGTGGTAAATATGGGTCCAAACCCTCTCAAGCTGAGCAGAAGACAGAATCCATGTCTCCTACTTTCTGGGAAAGTGGCCTAACCACTAGGCTGTTGAGCAAAAACTGCATGGCTTTGTCTACCTCCAGGCAATTCAGATCCTGAGATGATGGTAGGCAGGAGTTCACAAACACCCCTGTACCTAGGATTCCTATTAGCTGCTTTTAAACAACTCTCTGCTCAGTGCATATGTGCTCTAGGGGTGGTCAACTGTCCACCCTGGGTAATTAGGATGACTCTGGAGGTGAGATGCCTTTTTCTGGGAGATCAGATACAAAGACTCATATATCTAATATGCAAAATACAATACAGGTCTATGTTGCTCTGGTCTTCCCTCAGGGCATATATTTTTAGTAAGGGTTATGCATGTGGCTCAGAGGGAAACTGAGTCCTTAATTATTAACCAGTGACGTGGGACTGAATTTTGAATACGGGCCTATAAATGTTACATGAACCATCAATAAGCTGATAATTATTCCTGTTTTGAAGTATGAGGGATATTAGTTTTCTTCACTTGGAATGAAATACGTACAGAAGGTTTTCAGCTCTAACAAGATTATTTTCATAAATTAATCATACTTATACATGTGTATATGAAAGCTTAATGGAATTTCATTTAAGACTGCACAGCTCTTTCACCTGACTTTTTTTTCTAGGAATCTTAACATTTTACCTGTGTTTTGGAAAAGTATTTAAACAGAATTCTGACAAGTCATTCTGCAGAAATGTATTGGACAGGATAACATTGTATAAAAGCATCTGTTACTTTTTAAAAATGACCATACATAGAAAAGTAAAGGCATATAGGCAACATAACATTTTCTGTGGTTCCTATTGTTTGTTTGTTAAGTAAAGGATTTAAATTTATTACAAATAAATATGTATGAATTCATAAATGTATAAGCTTTCATGACCACATAATTGTTTTACATACCTTATTCATATCCTCAATATCTGAACTACAGAATCAGAATTTAAGATATTAAAAATATGTCTTTAATATTGTATCAATTTATGTACCTGAATATACTCTGCTTCTTGCATTTGTTAGAAAACAATTACAAATTAACTTTAGGGTTGCAGATGAAAAATTTCAGATCAGAAAAATTCACGATGAGCAAGTAAACTTTTCTTGCTTATGAAACAGAAACATCCTAGTAGCAGACTAGAGCAGACTAGTGGCAGTTTAGTTAAACTAATTGCTAGCAGAATTATTTTCAAACTGTGCCTGCTGGATAATGCTTAGCATTGAAAATCATCAAAGAGTGCATATTTCTATAATGATACAAACCATGTCATGATTTCAAGAATTATATTATCAGTCTTAAGCCTAATTTTGTGTAAACAATGAATATTTGTTTAAAATATCTAGACCAGAACTGAGAATGAAGCTGTGGGCTAGACTTTGTAAAGTAAGCACAAATATACAAACTTTTAAGAACATGTAACTGCTGTGAGATTAAATTGCTTAGTAACTACAGTTTTAAAGTTATTCATATCTTTACAAATTAAAGGATTAGTTCAAATCACTAGTTTGAAATGATGTCATATAAAGCCATATATGATGCTGTGATTTGGCAATTGGCATTGCTGTATAAAATCTGATATGCAAGGTCTTTGTAGGTCTTTTAAAGAAATGAAAGTTCCAGGAAATTAATAAGCATAAATTCAGCATGTTTAACCAAGTGTGAACCGAAAAACAAGAAGTTTCATATCAAACACAACTAGAAAAGGTTCCTTTCTGTTCTTTCCAGGTTGTGTGACTATTAAAGCTTGCCTTCATATGGTGAAGTAGAACCTGTATTAATGGAAAGAAGCAGATTTCTCAGAAAGGCTCTGAATCAAAAACCATTGGAAAGCCCCCACTGACTGCTCAGTTTTGCAGAACATCCTCAAGAGTCCATCAAGTTACATTTACTTCCTTGTGTGTTCTCTGCAATTCCCACAGTGTCATAAAAAATATTAAAAAATTAACAAGCCTAAATCCATTTATAAAATGCTATGCCTGTAAAATGCCATGCCTGCTACACCAATATAATGTACATTTGAATATAAGACAACATACTTTTAATTTAACATATTATAATTCAATACACTATATATAATTTAATAGAATATATTTGAATATAACATAATATACGTTTATTATATTTGAATGTAATACAGTATACTTGCATATATATACACTGTTTTAATATAATGCATTCAAATATAATATATGCTCATTATATTTGAATATAATATATTTGAATGCAATATAGTATACCTCATTAGATCTGACTGTTATATATAATACATTTGAATATAATATACGTTCATTATATCTGAACATAATGTAATGTGAATGCAATATAATATACATTCATTATATTTGAATATAATACATTTGAACGCAATATACATTCATTATATTTGAATATATTTGAATATAATAGAATATACATTCATTATATTTGAATATAATGATATATATTTGATCATATACGTTCATTATATTTGAATATTATATAATACACCCTATAATGTACTCTCTCTATATACCCTATAGTATACCCAAATTATACTTGAATACAATATAATATACCAATATCATATCCATTTGAACAGGTGTTCCTTTCTTGGAGCAATACAGCTAACTTATGGCCGGGAGAGCAGCTTGCTCCTCTCCCAGGCAGTCTTTTCTGCAGATGCCTGAAACCAAACAGGATCCCTGGGGTTTTCAACGATGCTCTCCTCCCAAATCCAGAAAGGGATTTTCTTTCCCTTGGGAAGAAGTATTGCCCACCCCCCCCCCCGCTTGGAGTGGGAGAAAGGCTGAATTGGACACGGGGTGGGACAGCGGCAGCGTGGGGCACTGAGGAGGCTCAGAGGAGTCGGGGCACCGCTGTCCTGCTGCTCGGCCGCCTCCAGCCTCCCAGAACAGCACACGAAGAAGCCTGCACCCATTCATAACAAGCGACGCCTGTCAGGCGGGGCGGCGACCAGGACCCCGCGCTGCCGCCACCTGTGTGCCTCCCGAGCACCCGCGCTGCGCCGCCATTGGGCGAGCCGCCGGCCGGAGCCCGCCAGGCACCAACGGCGTTGCTAAGTGGATGCTGATTTTTTCCCTCCTTTTCCTTCCCCCCCGCCCCACCCCCCTTCCCATCCTTCTTCTGCCGAGACTCTTCGATTCACTTGCAACGTGTCAATTGCACTGTTCTCCCTCTGCTCGTCCCCCTCCAGCGGCCTCCCCCTTCTCTCTCTCCTTTGCAGGCATGGGGATTTGGTAGCTGGGTGGCATTTTAGCAGCCTGCACAGCATCAGCATCCTTCTCGGGCAAGCGATGGCTTAGAGGAGAGGGGGAAGGCAGGAGAAGAAGATGAGCTTCCACAAGGAGGACGGTGTGGGGAGCCTGTGCCACAAGGCGCTGCAGATCATCTCCGAGCTGTGCCTGGGGGGGCAAGTGGAGTGGGAGAAGTGCTCAGGCATCTTCCCTCTGGAGACCACCAAACAAGGTATAGGCACCACAGGTAAAGTGACCTCTCTCTCTGCCTGCTCTCCTCCCCTCGCCGCTGCTCCTTGTTGCCTCTGGGCTTGCGCTTCTTCCCGCCGCCCCTGCTTGCCCCAGTCCTGCTCCTCGCCTCTTCCCTTCTCGGAGCAAGAGAGAGGGGGTGAATTAAAAAAAAAGCGAGTGGCACGCTTAAGCTACTAATAGCAGCTGCAACAGGTTGTGTGGGCGTTTGGGAAGTTGAACTTTTTCCTTTCCCTTTGCTATGTAGGTGGAAGGGGAGGGGGGAGATGGAGAAACCCCCTTTTAAAATAACCAGAAAAGCAGCTCTCTATGCAACAAGTGCCCGGGACAGGACTTAGGCGAGCCAACACTGCTGCTGCTGCCACCTAAGAGTCATAGATAGATAGATAGATAGATAGACAGACAGACAGACAGACAGACAGACAGATGTTCCAAAACCTCTGTGTGTGAAGAAAGAAACAAACAAAAGAAAGAAATGAACAAAGCAAGGAAGGAAAGAAAATGATGTGTAGATGGATGGATAGAAGTTCAAAAACCTGTATGTATAGATAGATAGGATCTGCTTTATGATATATAATACAAGCACAGGAGCTAGTCTAACATTTAGGCATGTCTGTACATATATGTTACATATATAGCATAAAGCAGAGTGACAGAAAGATCTAAGCAGTGCACAAGAAATGCTGTTGTGCTTCTGCATCTTTTGCTGACTTATAAAGAACTGGGGACAGGGAATGAGAAGGGTTGAAGGAACCTGTTGCTGAATGGGGGCAGGAGGCTGGAAGAAAACAAGGGTGAGAAATAAAGAGAAAAAGGAGGGAGGTGGGGAGGCAAGAGATAGAGGAAAGGGTGGAAATCATCTCCAAACTGAAAGCCCAACAGTTGCTTGGATGCATTCCTCCTCCCTGCCTCCATGCTCAAATGCATCTTTCTTTGTTTTCTAAAGAGGATCTGGTCTTATCTGTAATGAAAGTTTCCTTTGATTAAGGCTGGGAAGCAATCTTCTTCCTTCTGTGTTTTTTTTGGGGGGGCAAGAAATTCCTGATGATTTTTGTTCTAAACAGTGGTTAATCAGGTATATTTCCAGGTCAGGTTGCAGCTGTTATTTAGCGCCAGTCACTGTACTGGCTCTTCATGTTCTTTGCAACAGCCACCAAGGCAGCAGGTTGCATGTGAAGTGGTAGCAGAAATGGCTCCAGGTCTGAGAGAGGGAAGGGTAGGAAGCGGGCAGCTGCCCTGTGCAGGGAGCAGAGGGAAAAACTTCTCTGAGAAAGGGTACCTCATCCTGCAGTTCCCAGGAGGGAAAACTCTGTGGGGAGAAGGTCCCAGCTCAACCCATGTCTCTCTAACTTGGAGTGCAGCACAGGCTGTCTCAGAATAATGCCCCCCCCCCTCCATTTGCATAGGGGTCTAACTGATGGCACCAAGCAGTAAGGCTTTCCCAGATCAGGGGCATCTTCTGAATGGACAGAGAGATCCTTGAAATAAATCATCCCCTACTTTAATCCTATATGATCTCACCTGACCCCTGTGCACCAGAGCTGTAGATCCAGTGGGACTTTTTGATCCAATCTGCTAGAGAATTTATGTAAGAAAACTTGGGGAGGGAAATAAGGGGATGGATTTAAATCCGTCAGAGTTGGCAGGACTCAGCCTGGGACTGAATTACAGCGCTGGATTTGATCACTTTTATTGCTGGGACCTAAAACACCTCTGACCTGGGCAGCTCTATGCACTTAGAATCCAGGGCTGGATTAACTCGGCTCTTCCCGGGAATTTGGGCACAGTTTGGGAGGAGTTGATTGCCACCTTTGCCAGCCCATCTTTGGTGCTTTATTTTGAGACTGATCTGGAGAGCCCATGAGATTCATGCTGCCAGACTTCTACCACCTAGGAGTAGATAGATAGATAGATAGATGTTCTAAAACGTGTGTGTGTGTGTGTGTGTGTGTGTGTGTGTGTGTCTTTAGCAAAGACTCTAGTTACATTAGGGATGCAGAATAACAGGCTGGCAGTTAAGGAATCCTTATGAAAAGCACCAGGTCTATCTAGAGTGGAAATATCTCACCTCAGGGGGCTGCTGCTGCTGCTGGTGGTTTCTTTCCCTTGAAGCCCAAAGATTTTAGTCTGTGTTGCAACAGGCACAAAGTTCAGTTCCATGCTATGGAGTGGTCCCAGCTCAGAACTTCTTCTCCTGGTGTCTTCCTAAAAGACAGGCAATCTAATTCATGTCCAAATCCTATTAACAATGACCAGTATCACCCCGGGGAAAAAAACTCACATCACCACCACTATCTGGTCCTCTTGCCTAGACTAAAAGGGGAATTTGCAAATCACTACTTCTCTCCATAAAGGAATTAATAGCTCTTTGATCATATCCCCACTAGTGGGCACCTCTGAAACCCTTGTGCATGGTTATTTTACATGAACCCAGATGGAAGGACTGGAGTCTGCTGCTCCTGAAGATAATAGCACTAGTCCTATTGTTTCCAAGGGGAATACAATCTGGACCACTTTGCAGAGATGGGAGTTATGTGGATCTTTTAAATCTGAGCAGTGTGGGTCTGGAGGCAGGTGGAGTGTCAGATCATATGGTTTGTGCTATAAATTGTATGTATAGAAATGTTGTTAGAGGTGGTACTTGATTGTTATTAGGTTGAGATCCCAGGAGCATATTTGTAAAAATTAAATATAAGCACTTAACATATTCATTTTAATCAAGCAATATTAATCATTTTGGTCCAGATGGTATCAGATGAAATAGGGATGTAATTAAAGTGGAGATCTTCAAAACCTTACTTAGAGCGAGGCTGTTTTCTTACTATGATATTTGAAGAGCACTGTATATTGATTCCCCAGAGAGCCATCATTAATCTTATTAAACACACACAAAGGTTTTAATATAGATTAATTAGATGTGAAAGGGTCACAGTTACTCTCCAAGGTACTGATAAAGCAAGTTTTTTATGTTCAGAAATGTAACACATTGGGTACCTGTATTGTTATTAAACTGTATAGTGTTACAGTTGTTTCTTCTTGGGGGCATTTTCTCAGAACCAGTCAGTATAGTGTGTTCAGAATCATCAGCCAACTTGCTACTGTTTGACAGAAAGACACTGAATTTTTATACACAGGTTCTTTTCATTTGTATTGGTTCCTATTCATTGGCATGGAGCAAATATATGTCACAAAGTGAAAGATATTCAGGTAGAAACATAAAATGGCTTGCTCATAGGATTCTAAGTAGTATGTTTTCTATAACAATAAACACTGTTTTTGGTTATTAAGAAAGAATACTAGATGTCTCAAACCTCTTTGGGGAATATTTGTTAGCATATTTAACTTGGGAAATACAACGTACTTAGTTCACCTATTTTATCATTTAATAATCTGGAGTTTTTTTGGAATCTTTACATGGAAAGCAATGAATACAGAATGTTCTTATGAGTGTAATTTTCCGTATTTCTTACTAATATGCCATATGCCATAGTATACGTCTCTCTCTCTCTCGCAGTCCCAGTTTAAAAAAAAGAAAAAAAATCTCAGATATGTTCCATTAGTACTCAAAATGAATTTCAAAACCTCTAAATTTTCCTGAAATTGAATTCTAATTTTCTAACCAGCTCTAGTCATAACAAAGTTAATAAGTACCCTTCATTATGTCCAATGGTACTTTCTATAATAGAGGGCTGTCAATACCATTGGTACCAAGTAACTGCTTGCTGAATAAAGTACTTCTCAGCATGAGGAAGAAGAGTGGCTAAATCTCACCACAGGTTGTTATGATACTTAAAAAACAGCCTTTTAGATCATATTAGTAAAGTCACATCAGTGAATCACTATGGGATTGGAGAAAGAAGCAGTCTATTCCAAAGCGGGGAAATAAGAAAAATGTGATTTTCAAAGAGTGGCAAGCTTTTTCTACATGCTTGTGTACTCTTACAAAAGCATCAGTGTTCATTATGAGCATTATCAGTTATATTTCAAGAAGATTAAAGTAATTCATGTTTTGAAAACAACATCTCTGCAAACAGGGCAGTTAGATTCCTTAATTGTAGAAGGCATCAAATGGAGATATTGAACATTGCTTGTACAACCCGAGTTTTTATTTTATGTTTATATGGTGCCTGTTACTTAAGAGTCACCATAGAAATTAAAAACTTTATTCAGTTTACCTATTATGACTGCTCTTATACTTGGAAACCAGTGGTTTATGATGGTTTCTTCTTGAATTATTGCATTTGACCAAACACTTCTATCAAGATACCATTTTCTTTGGAAGACAGAATATGAATCTGCATTAGTTAGGGTGATATCCATGAGTCTTGAAAGAAGCATTTGAATTTATTTGCAAATACTTTTCCTCCTCATAGTATTGTCATCAAATAATAGCTCTCAACTACCTTTACACTCAGATTAAATAAAAAATTATCTCATTAATTAAACACTGCTAGTAAACATAATTCAATATTTGCTGACAACAGAAAACAAACACCAACAAACATTAGTTGCTAATACTTGACAATATTTTAGTATCTAAATACTTAAACATTTAAACACCAGCATGCACATTCACAAGGGTATTATATGCTAAAAAATGTAATTACAGTTTTCAAGCATGCTTCTAGAAATGTGGCCATTAAAAGTTAAACAGATGGTCTCTTCAATTCTTCATAAGCATGGATAAATCTTATTAATGCTTATGGACAATGTTGCCGTTTTCAGAGGTGCTGGACACCACAGCTCTCATTGGCTTCCATTGGAATGATTAGGACTCTGTTTTCATTCTGAGAATGAAGACATACCTATTTTTTGTTTTCCTGTGACAATCCTGAATGGTTGATCTTAGCATAGATACGAGCATTTGATTTGAGGTGCTGTATGGTACAGTGATTTTCTGTTGTGGACGCAGAATATGAAGGAACACTCCACTGCTTGTCACCTCACACATATGCAGTAGTATCCCCCCCTCATCTTACTCCACGGTGGGTAAGTGGCTGTTGGATGGCCACAGCTACAGATTCCTTTTGGCTTCTGCTCCCAAAACATGATGCATAGAGAACCTGATACATAGAATGCATAAGTTCCCCAACCACTTCCCCTGTACAGTGGAACTTCATCAGTCTCTTACCATCTGGGTCATTTAGCAGCTGTGTTGGAAAGGTCTGCCCTTGCCCCCCCTCAGTCATATTTTTGCCTGGAAGAGAGAAAAACTTCATTAAGTTTACAGAAGCCATTCAAATTGATAGGGAGACTTTCTACTTTCTTTGTCAAGTAAGAAAGATGTGAGGCAGCATTAAGAAGAGAAGAGAAAATAATTATGGCTATGTATATAATGACGGTATGTCCTTAGTTTGAATATTATGTTCAATTTGGTCACTGTGGGTGCATCTACACATGAAATTAATTCAATGCAATAAATGCCAATGCAGTTCACACTGGAGTTTATTGCTCCCAGGTGCAGTGTTTACATGTACACCCAGGACCACAGTACATTGAGTTAGAACAAAGAAGCCCCAGGTGACAGGGAGCCCCAGGGGTCAGCCTGCCAGCCTAGGGATGCTCCAAGCTGGTTCAGCATGCTGTGGAGGGGCTGGCCAGGGCACAGCGTGGGGCTAGCCAGCAGACAACCCTGCCCTGTAGCACCCTCATGCCCTGGTCAATGTCTACACATGTGTTACAGTAGAGTAAGTAACTCCACTGTAGTATAGTACTTGTGTTGGGCAGTACTATCCTATAGAGAAATTAATCAGTTTACTCTGGCCTAATAGCACCGCATGTGTAGACACTGACACTTTACTGACAAGTTAATTAGCTTTTCAGTAAACATCTCATGTAGATGCACCCTGCATGTCATAAAAGATGGTAAACATAGACCAAATGCAGAAGAAAATAGCATAAATAATGAAAGAAATTGGTGAGGTTCCATACATGAAGAGACTTTAAAACTAAGTTTAAAAAGAAAATAATAGGAGATACAATTGAGAAATATACAGTAGCAAATGTTATTAAGGAAAATGGATCGTTTCTGTTCCATATAAGAATAAGGAACTGCCTTCAAAAGTAACAGATTTAAAATAGGCAGCAGAAAGTAGACTATCATGGGTGGAGTTAAAACTCATTTAAGCTGGTGGGTGTAATAACTGCCTTTCAATCAGGTGAAGTGTACCAAGCAATTGCATTCCTTTGTGAAACATGCCAGCTGGAACAACAGGCACCCCCACTCAAACACAGACACATGGCAAGGCTTGAGTAGGTATTGAACTATGCGAGACATAGTTCATGCAGGTTTTAGGACACTGGTTCGTGAAGTTGTGTATTAGATAGACATATGATGAGAAATGCAACAGAAGTAGATGCAGAGAAGGAACAGGAAGAAAAAAACAAAAGAACACACGGTTGAAACGTAACTGGAAAAAAAACTAGGAAGAAAGAGCTTTTTGAATGTAGTGTTGTCTGAAAAGAGGCAAAGATACCATCTCCTGACATTTGATTCCTACTGTGTTCAGGATAACATGCTTTTGTACCTTCTTTATAAATAAACAAGGTGCATCAAAGAAATCCTAGACTTCATCATAAATTTAGTTTCCTAACAGGAAAAATATATTTTTCCCAACCTCTAAAAATAGATAATAATTCCAGCCAAAAGGGGGCAGCAATATTTAACACAATATATGTGGAATTCATTGCCACTGGATATTATCAAGAGGAATAGTTTTGCAAGTTTCTAAACACATTAGATTGAGAACAAGAGAAAGCATTTGCTGGAAATTTGCAAAATTTCATGAGACTGATATATGCAATCACTTGCAATCTATCTAATTGGCCAGACTTTCAGAGGCATCAAGCGTACAGAATTTCCATTTGGGAGCATTTCTGAGTATTAACCCAATTTTATTGGTGCTATACTTTTTTTCTAGGTACTTAAATTTAGGCACCTGATTTGGAGAATGATAGCTATTATGCTTCCTTTGCTTACTGGGGATACCTGATGTTTACAAGCATTTTGTTTCTTTGTACGTACCAGAAATATAGAACTTGAGACTCCCATTTGGTTTACAGGGAATACACCTTTTGACTTGCTGTCTTACTATTTCCCTACCTCATTTTCACTGCAGGTGGGGAAATGCTTAGGAACAGTAACAACCTAAGTTTACTATTTCCCCCTATCATTCCTAAAATGGGCTAGGATCTTGTAAGAATAAAGAATAGTGAAGGAAAGCTGCCCCCTATCATGTTATAGAAGTCCTCTTTTCTGAAATATCGATGCAGGGAATTTGGGTTGAGAAGTAAAGCTTCACTGTCTTAACAGTGCTCTTTTGTACTAGAACTGCATAGCATGGTGTCAGAAGTAAATCATTTCACAAATGGAGTAGGCTTAAAATGCTGTGATTCCAGGCGCCCATGTAACTACATGCCCAGAAGCAATAAACTCCTGTTTGATAAGCACCAGCGTGTATTGCAGCACATTAATATACACATGTAGACGTTCCTGCTGAGGCAAAGTAGGGTAGGTATTAGGGCCTAGATACACAAAGGGACATGGATGCTGTACTGAGTTGTTTTTAGGTACTTATGAATGGGGTAAGGTAGGTGCCTCCAAATAATAGCACTACATTTTATTGGGCGACACCTAAGCCAGCCAATACTGTGAGTATCTTAAATTCAGTCCCTGTCTGAGATTTAGCTGTCTTATTCAGTGCTGTTGGTGGATGCCTTCCTCTACTCATCATGCTCAACTCGAAACCTCTCCTTTCACAAATTTAGCAGAAATCACTCTTTTCTTTCAAAATGCAGGGGAGATCGGATGATGCCAAGAGCGGGAATGTGCTTTACCCCAGGGACAAGCAGCAGTGGCACAATATGTGTCGCTGCTACTTGTCCCTAGGGAATTCCCATGCACACATGGTCTGGTGTGCAGCATGTTGCCCCAGGTGGAGTAGGGGAGGGGAGGGCCAGCACCTGGGCTGGCTCCAGCAGCCTTACCTGGGTTCCTGGGGGTTTTCAGGTGCTGCAGCTGTGGCAATCTGGCAGCAAGGAGCCTAGGCTCCAATATTGGCCAGTGCACACTGCCGTCGCTTCTGCTAACCCGTTTCTTTTAGGCACAGGCTTTTTTGCACCTGTATTTTTGGCATGTACACACACTCATCTGGATGCACCCCAAGAGTTCCCCTTCTGGGAAAGTGCTCTTACCCCTTACTGTTGTTGGTGCAATGAATATTCCAGTGTACTAAGAAAAATGTTTCCTTGCAGTGGGGGTTTTGAGAATTTGCATTTTGAATTTAGCCATCTAAATTTGTCTAAATTCCACTTTGAGCATTAATTCCTTTTGGTAGCTCTACCCTTCCGTGAGTTCTCAAGAAAATGCATATCTCTTAAGTAATAGAAGATTCTTTTATTAGGGTTGCCAGAATCAAAACTCTGGAATCACAGTGCTATAAGCATAAAAGCCCCTCAACACCATCTTCCTGATGTGTGTATGCAGTTGGCATCCTGCCTCCTACTTGCAGACAGTTGTCCTGCATTCTTCAGGTCTGGCAACTGCTGGTCTCTGATCAGCCATAGCCTGTTTCTCTGTTCAGCTGTCAGGCACAGTTCCCAGGCTGCTGTATGCAGCCTGCCCCTCCTGCTCAAAAGCAGCTATTGACTTTCACTTGCACTTGGTAATCTTCCACCCTAAGGATATTATTTCCCTTTTTTCTATGCTCTTTTAGCCTTCTACTGGCTGGATGTTGAATTGGGTAACACAGAACCTTCTATTGTCTGGTTTCTTTCCTTCCATTATTGGAAAACTTACCCAATAATAGGCTAGCAAGGTCTGTACAGTTATTACAGTTGGTTTTTTTCCTACCCAATTACTCAGTTGCTCTATTAAAAGATATGACCAAAAATCAAAACAAAACACAACAAAAAACAACAACAAAAACCCCTTTACTTGGGACAGACAACATTTTCTTTACAAAAAATTAGTTGTCAAGTAAAACAATACAGCACAACATAATAAAATTAAAACATGAGAATGTGAATAGTTAATAGAAAAATTATTTATGATAAAACTTTTAACTAGGTCAGAGAGGAATGTGGTTAGAAAAGAACAGATAGTAGTCACAGGGTTAGCAAAAACTGTTCTTCTTAGATGACAGTTAACAAGCACTAAAAGAACTGAAGTGCATCTAATTTAAAGACAAAAGGTAGAACAGAAGGATAAACTCATCACATAGACCAGATTTATTTACAGAAAATGTGAAGGCTTTCAAAACGCAATGTAGAAGTGTTTAGCACACAGTGTACAATGTCATGCTTTAAGATAAAGCAAGAGACTCCTTTTCTCAGTACAAATTTCAAAGAAATCTAAAAGGAAAATGCATACATGACTAGAAAGGCAGAACTCTGATGAGGATGAGGATAATGATACAGAAATACAATTCCCTCTCAGGTCTTGATACAACTAAGTTTTTACAATAGATTGGTGGCATGTGACATTGGATGTATGATCCATAAATAAGAGATTTAAAAAAATGATACTGGAGCTTAGTGAATTGTAACCAAAGTTGGAAATATGCAAAATGGTTGGTGACTACCCAACGTGAAATTCCAAAATTAAGGGTTTTTTTGCATATAGTAAGCATAAAATTAACCTATGCAGAACAGTTAGATTGACATATTGACTCCATAGTACCTAAGAGCCATACTTATGGCCCAGCTCCTTTCCAAGCAAGCATTGCACAACACAGGAGAGAAATATGACCCTTGTGCTGAACCAGAGAGAATAATGTATTTTTTAACCTGGTGGGTCTCAGCACATCTGCAATCTAACTATTCTCAAGATTTTTGTAGGCATCATGGCAGACGAGAAAATTGAAGGACAATAATGAGATGGCTTTGCAGGAAGATCTTCACGTATCTAAAGGAAGCATGGGAGAAAGCTGCAGGGATCTTGTTTGGAAATTGAACAAACAGATGATGGAAACCATTGCCATAGGCTGATCAGTGTTTGTGTCAACCTCTTGGTACTCAGCAGCTGCATCTATATAAGCAGCCGACCATGCAGTTGTCAATGCGCAGTCTTTTAGTACTTGCTTACTTAACTTTAGTACTTAAGTACTAAATGACTGCACAGTAACCAGCTACCAGTTACTGTGCTGCCACATGGTTATTTTTAGATGCTACTGCACAGTAGCTACAAACTACTGCACTGTAGCTTGTTAGTACTCCACAGTAGCATCACTATGACACATGAACACCGCATGGCCCTGGAGACTGGTGGGCTACAGAAACCACCTGCAGGCGGCAACGGTGTTGGCAGTAGGGGCATGGTGGTGGTGAGCAGAGAGCTTCTGTAAGCGGCCATGGGGGGGTGGTAACTGCCAACTGGCAGTTGACGACCACCTGCAGATGCCCCCAGCAGCATTGGCAGTGGCCGGCAGTGATCGGGGACTGCCCACAGATGCCGCCAGCGGTGTTGGCAGTGAGAGGAGAGGGGTGGCAAGCATCGACCACCCGCAGGTACCACCGGCAGTGTCGGTGGCACTTTTTGCAAGGGGTGCACCACCAAGTTCAGGGGGTACATGTACACCTGCGTGCACCCAATATGTATCACCAATGCCACCACAGTTCATGGCTGAAGAAATTATGGTGCCATAGCAATGAGCTACAGTGTCATAGCATCCTGTGTAGCACACCCAGCAGCTACTAATAGGTAAAGGAGTAAGCCATTGAAAACCTTTTACATGGAGATAATTAGTTTATGTTTCATGCAATAGAGATAAAGGAGACAGTAAAGAAAATGGTGACATGATCTCTTGCTCCTTATGCAACAAATTCATTACAAATAAAGCTGATAGTCAGTGTAGTCTAAAAGTCTTCACTAAAAGTAAGAAATGTACAAAATGAAGTATCTCTACTAGGATTATGGTGGCTTCTGAAACGCACAGGATGGCAGAAGCATGCCAGACAGCATATAAGTTATTTTTATGGGACACCAATCAATTCCTGTACAAAGATATTCTGCTTAAAGACAAACCTCTAAATAGAGGTTGAAAAGGGAAGTCATCCTATGTGTGCTTGAGTTATGGGTAGTTTTCAAAATCAGATCACGAAATGGAAGTATAAATTATTTACTGACCAGGATGGCAAAGATCTTTGTGATGGGTTTTAATGGATTGGGATAATCTGAGGATATAATAAATATATATATCATAAAGTCCCTCTACACATGCAGGTAAAGGCACAATGGGATCCAGTGCATGATCTACACAATCATGCCTCCAGCCATGCCACACATGCATGGCACGAGGCATGTGTCACAGGCCAGCTGGGCACTGTGAGTATATCAATTTAGTTGCAGACTGAGGGACCACTGCAACTTTATTAGCCACTGGGCTTTTTGGTTCGGGATCGAGGAGGTGATGTTGGAAAGGAAAAAAATGACAAATTTCACTTACAAAAAAGAATGAATTTTACTTATGACAACAAAAGATATAGTTTGCATATATAATAGTTAATAAAAAGGTTAAGCTAATAAACAGACAACATAACAATACATATTGAAATTGACAGTGATAATAAAACAGATAAAGAAATTAACCAAGAGTTCCCACTTGGTTAGTAACTTATTGATAGTCCCTCAGTTAGAAGATGCATGTCAAGTTGAATCAACGAAGTCAGACGTTTCTGAACTGGGCTGCCCAAAGGCGAACCAGTGGAAGCCCCTCAGTCAGAATCTGGTCCTCACTCTCACAGGGAGTAAGAGAGATCCATGGGGCATGGGACAGCAATGACCCTTTTGTTCCGTCCTTCCCGAGGGTTACTATGATGTGTGTGTTCTTTTATATTCTAATTATGCTATTTTTTTAGTTATGTAGCCATTCATAATATTGCTTTATAGCTGTTATCCTGTGGGGTTAAAAGGTGTTAGAAATCATTATAATAAGTTACTGCCCAAGCTTGGGTTTATCCAATAAGCAAATTGCAATATAGCATCTTCAGGTTTGAAATTAACTTTTCCCTGCCTAAATCCAGCCACTTCAGAACTCTCTATGGTTTTTTGAGATGTTTTTTCTTGAAATGTACTGGATAAGCTAGGCGGTTAAATCCAGTTTTAATCATCATCAAGGCTAAATTCTGAGAGAAAAAGAACTATTAGGTCAGCTAATTTCACAGCTATAGCTTTGCCTTTGAGGCCTAGTCAGTTCCACAAACAGTTACAAGTTACATTTGCAGGTTACAAAACTACAAGCTTCATATTAGACAAAAGTTCCAAATGCCTCCAAGAAGCACATATTTATTGCTTATTAATTTCTTTGGTTCTGGCCATCACAGGCATGACTGTGGGATCATGAATCAGATCACCTGGTGCAGGGGGAGCCCAGTCCTGGGTTTTCTTTACCTTGATGGGGCTTCCAGCCATGAGGACACACCATGAACTACCATGGCTGGGAGCCCCATCACCTGACCTGGGTTCCCAGCTGAGGAAGCACCCCAGGGGTCCCCATTCAGTTTCCCAACCACAGGGGTGCATGAAGCTGAGACCCTGGGAGCCAGCATCAGCTGGAAGCTCCCAGGCTCAAGGTTACACATGCCCCCCTTCCCCCCCCACAGCTGTGAGCTCTGATCAGCTGATGGGGTACCTAGCCATGAGGGCTCCTGGCCATGCATTCAGTTAATGACAATAACAGCTACAAAGTTGTTATAAATATTTTATGGAATAATTTTGTAGCTTATTCCTCCTCTTATCATGCCATTAATTGAATGAATTTGTTATCAGGTGACCACTTGCGATGTGATTACCTGGTTAATCCCACCTTAAGTGTAACATGTAAGATGGGGCCATGCAACCAAGCAGTCCTAAAATAAATGCCTGACAGCAGATTGATGTGTGACACTGGATATACATGAATAACACCAGAATTTAAACATGATGTGAGAGCTGAAATCAGCACTAGGATATTTTGCAGCACCTGCAAAATTAGGGCATTTTTACACATGCTCCAGGGGGGTGCGCTTTAGTTAGAGGAGGTACGAGAGCTGGTCTAATTAAACAACCCACAGAGTCTCATGTATCAGCATCCCCATGCATCAAACAAACTTTAGTTAAAGCGCCCTCATCACCATTTTGAAGCACGAGGATGCTGATACACAAGATGCGGAGGCTGACTGGGGCATGCTAACTAGCATGATCCAGCAGACTCCCCGCATGTGTACAGGCACCCTTAGTGATTAGTGGCTTCTCAGTATAAAAATCCAAAACTAAGAAAGTAAGTAAAGCTGAACTTTAGCAAATGGAGAAAACAGCTATTACTGAGGATTCAGATACCAACAGACTGAGCAGTATGGCTATTTGAATAAAAATGAGTTAAAGCTTTGAATGAATTAAAAAAAATGGAGTAAGGTCATTGAATATGAATGTAACTCCACAACAACATGAGAAAGTCTTGTTTAGACTTTTAAATACAAGAATAATTACAGTTTGGCATGTGAGTCTAGTGTTTTGACAAGTCTAGCTTAATAAAGAAAAAGCAAAACTTCCATTTCCTGAGGTATGCTAAGGCATATTCTCTCCAACCTACATGGAGAGCTGGATGAAGTAGAGATAGGATAGTACTTGGCAATCTTCTGATTTCAAGTAAAAATGATCAATGGCACAACTGTGTAATGTTCTGCAGATTACCAAAGGAACAAAAATTGAACAGCAAAAAAATGTCAGATGAATGAATGAGATTAATTGTGCAGAAAATACACTTGATGACATATAATCTAATTGGCAATTGCACAAATTGGAATAATGGGATGGTCTTACAGAGGTTCTGCTGAGTACATTCACCCTAATTTGTCAAAATTTTGTATATTATTCTATTTTAATAATTGTATTTTTGTTTATAATGGATCCAGGTTTTATTGTAAACCACACTGCATCTCTTTAGGGGAAGGTGGTGTATAAAACTAATAACTACATAAATAATTTAGTGTTCCACTATGAATGCTGCCTATGGACAAAACTGAATGGCACATGGGTGACTGGCAAGGGAATCAATTTGGGCATTTAAATAAAGTTACAGAAACACTGAAGTTGAGATTTTTGGAGAATAACAAAGCCCCCTACAGTCTCCGGCAGTGAACATTCATGGGCTGTAAAATATTTTTCTGCATGCTAACCATTCAATGGACTATGCTTCCAAAGCACTAAAATAGTGGCTTTCAAACTTCCTAAAGTTATGGAACCTTTCATATCACTTCTTCTGCCACGAACCCCTGCATCTATCCTGTGAGCTGATGCCAAGCCAGGCAACCCAGCCTGACAATGGTGGCACATCACCTCCCAGCCTACATTACTCCCGATCCCTTTGCTGAACCACTGATGACCTCTCATGGAACCCTAGGGTGGTGTGGGACATAGTTTTAAAATCATGGGATTAAAACACAGTCAGACTACACTAAAACTAAAAAAGGAATATGGAAATACTAGCAATGTGTCTCTGTGAGTGGCCTCATAAGCAGAATCATTTGGAGTTGTTATGGAGCATAAATCATTGGAAGCCATTATGACAGAAACCATGACCCAAAGCACTACACAGAACACAGAAAATAATTTTGAAATTTCTGGAATATTTATTTAAAGTGAAATAATAGCTAACACAGCCCTTCTTCTAGCGGCTGCATTGTCAAGGATGCTTATAAAAGTGAAAGCCCGGCACCGCAGGGAGAAGAACCTGAAGTAAATACAACTCGAGGACTTCCAAAAATAGATGTGACAAAGTGAAATGAGAAATACAAACCAATCTAAATTTACAAGAGTGCAAAGCAGTAATTTTGGATGGAAAACCTATCTGAAAAAGAACATTGTCCTTCAAGCATAAAATCTAAGATGAACGTAGAGAAAATTACAATATTCTTCACAAAGAAGTACCACAAGTGAAATTTTGGCCAATGATTTCAGTAGATCTGGGATTTCTCTCGTAAGCAAAATACCTCACAGCCTAAGGCCAGGAATGTAGGGTTAATCCATGATGCTCATCAAGGTATTGAGAAGTGATGCTCTATCCTGGGCCATCATGAATGGATACTGTGGTAGATAAACAGATGAATGAAGCAGGGAGAGGGATCTCTCAGGGAAAGCATTCTTAATGGCAGAGTAAGTGAGGGCAGTCTATGAGGGCAGTCTGGTCAAAATGCATACCTTGAATTATACAGACCTCAAATGTGTCCCTAACTTTAAGTCTTTGCATCCTTCTTATGTATAGAAAATGCAATCTTTTGACAGATTCATCTAAACTTCCTGAACAGTCATGTGAAGAAACTGTTGTTTGGAGAACTGTCTCCTGATATTTTATTTATCAAATCAAATTTTCTGTGAAAAATGCATTATAAGTGACATTTCCAGTCTAATTCATTAAGGATTTGGAAAGTTCAATTTTAATATTGTTCCGCAGATGGGCTTGGATGAATTCAAGCTTAGTACAGCAGCAAAGCAATTTTAATAATTGTTCAACTAAGTGACCATCTGAGTTGAGGAAATGAAACAATGCTATCTCTGTAGTCTGCTTTTTCTTTTATGGCATAATTATTGCTTTATGGCAGTAATTACAGTACAGATAATGAAATAAGTATACTTTTGGAATGAACTGATTCTGCTAAGCATAGCACCTTAGCACGGCATCTTATGTGAAGCTGGTGTAACTGTACACATTTTCTCCAATAATGTTAGAATTAGAGATGTTTAAATTAAAAAAATAGATGTTTAAAATTTTAAAAAGATATTTAAAATTGAACTGTGTTGGAACTAAAGAGGATAGTACCATTTGATTAAAAGAACCTGGATTTAAACAGCATTCTCCTTCATAGACCACCTAATTCATTAGAAAATATGGTGGAAATCCATAACTCAGCTGTAAGGGGTTTTTCCCACAACCTTGAAGGTATAAGAGTTATACAACTATATAAATACTTTTAACATTTCTACTGGTGACTGAATCAATCTTTCCAAATAGATTTTGTTTTTCAAATTCCTACAGAGAGTACCATTTCTATGTTGTCAATGAAGGCCACCAGTCTAAGTTATCAGTGGCAAATCATCAGCAAATGGGTTATTTCTAGCCTAATTTTGCAGGGATTAATAACAGGCCTGGCATTATTCAGCATTTTAAGTGCTGATATTGAAGTAAATATAAAAGCATTAGTAATAAAAATTGTGGAAAACACAAAGATTGATTGAGTAAATATGTAATGACCAAGCAATCATACAGAAAGACTGGATTGATTACTTGACAAGTTTGGCCCATTCAAACAAAATGTATTGTCATACAGCCAAATGGAAGATTATGCCTCTAGGAAAAAAGAATAGGCCATCCCACAGAATGGAGGATGGTATCTTGGAAAGCAGTGCCTCTGAAAAGGATGTGGGAGTCAATAGCAAGCAAAGAACTGAGCATGAGCTCCTGTTGGGATGCTATGGTAAAAAGGACAAATACTTTTGAGTGAATAGAAGCAGGATTTTTTTTGGAAACAGGCTGTGTCTAAACAAGTGGCATCATGTGGCAGGAAGTGTGACACGAAGCTACTTCACAGTCAGTGTCATGAAACAGCCATTCCTCAGCATGACTAAGCAGTAACTCCAGTATAAATATAAGCAAGTATAAAAAAGTACTAAGAGACTGCTCAATAACAACTGGGCAGCCAGCATCTCATATAGATGCAGCCACCAAACACTAAGTAATATTACTGTTACTACTGTTTGCAGCATTGCTGAGACCAACACAAGAATATTATGCCATTCAAGGATGTTAAAAACTTGCAGAGAATAAGAGAAAAGTCATACAATTTATCTGAGGTTGAGAAAAATGCCTTACAGTAAAAAATTTAGAGATGATTTTGATTAAATGTCTTTGTTTCCAGAAATGTCAGTTCATTGAAATTGAAACTGTGTGCAGGAAAGCATCAGTTTCAATGTATTTCTCATTTTAAGCACTTTTTAAAATGTTTTCAAATTGTTAGAACATTGTATTTCAATATTTTTAAATGGAAAATGCTGTTTTTGCTGCAGTGTCTTTTCACAGTCATAGGGTCATAGAATCATAGGGTGTTTGTACACACAACAAAATGGGCTTTTAAAGCAGCTGAAATGCCCTTTTGCACCATTTTAATGGTGTTGCTGTTTGCACATTTGGTGTCATATTCTGCCTTAACGGCATGGTTGTTTGCACACTCAGCAGTGTATTCCACTTTAACTGACTTTGTAACATAGCAAGATAAAACCCCTCTAAGGTATTTTCGTTTGCTACCTAACAAAGTGCAACAGTGCACGGGGCTCTGGAAGCCAATGTGCTTGGAAAAGCCCAGGCTTGGCGGGCTTCCAGTGCCCCATGCACTGTCCCGACCACCTTCTCCCACCGCCAGCACACCCAACTGCCCTCCTGCTGTCTTGCCACTCTGCCCCAGGGGCAAGCCAGCCATTCCCAGGTGGTCCCAGGCAGCGGAAAGGTGGCAGGGATGGTGCAGGGATGCTGGAGCTTACCTGCCTCTCCTGCAGTGGCGGTTGGGGGAGGCAAGCTGCTGGTGGGCCAAGTGGTTCCTGAGCTACGGGGGACCCAGGTGCTTCTCTCCAC
The DNA here is from genome assembly GCF_052110815.1 of Crocodylus siamensis. Classification (NCBI taxonomy): domain Eukaryota; kingdom Metazoa; phylum Chordata; order Crocodylia; family Crocodylidae; genus Crocodylus; species Crocodylus siamensis. The sequence goes on from NC_143398.1 coordinate 109,520,895, forward strand.
AGTGGCAGTATCTCCCGGGCAGCACCTGCCTGCTGGCACCCGGGCTGGGTGGTCCCAGGGGCACTGCAGCTGCAGAAGGAAGCATCGGGCCCTGCACAGCTCAGAGACTGTGTGATCTGACGGCAGCCAGTGCAGGCAGACTTGATTGAAGGGGAGAAAAACAGCATAGAGGAGCCTGACCTTTTTTTTTCCTTCTTCTTCTCTTGGAGCCTGCCTGCCTGCTTGAGCTGTGCAGGTGCCGGTGCCTCCCTCCACGGCTGCAGTGCCCCTGGTACCACCTGGGCTGGGTGCCACCTGGGGAGCGCCACTGCTGGAGAGGGACCACTTAGCTAGCCAGCAGCTCTCCCCCCACCCCTGTCCACCATGGGAAAGGCAGCTTAGCTTTAAGGATCAGTCCCCCTAACCCTTGTCTACACATGATGGGGGTTTAGTTCAGTTTAGTTCTCCCTAAATTGAAATGGTGGAAACAGTTGTTTTTTAAAAACCCACCATTTCAATTTAGGAAGAACTAAACCCTCCATCATGTGTACAAGCACCTATAGAGAAGCAGGGCTGGAAGGGACCTCCAGAGGTCATCTAGTCCAACATCCTGCATGAGGTAGGATCATCCATATCCAAACAATCACATACAAACCATAAACTAAATTCTATGTAAGACTACTATCAACTCTTTTCTGCAACTTCAGACCATTGGTCTGCACCCTCCTCTCTACTGCGAGAAGGAAAGGGTGCTCTCCTTCTTCTCTAATGGCTGACCTTCAAGTATTTGAAGACTTCTATAAGATTGCCTCCTTCAGCCTCTCCTTGTATGACTTGCTTTCCAAGCCCTTGATCTTCTTTGTTGCCCACCTCTGGACTCTATCTAACTTCTCCACTTCCTTTTTAAAATGTGGAGCCCAGAACTACACACAGTACTCCAGATGATTCCTAACCAGTGCTGAGTAGAGATGCACTACCATTTCCCATGTCTTGTACCTAATGCTTTTATGGGTGCATCCCAAAACTGCACTCACCATTTGTGTGGCTGCATCTCACTGCATATTGAGTCTGTGGTCTACCAAGACTCCCAAGTCCTTTTCCATATGCTGTATCTAGCCAGATGTCACCCATTGTCCACATTGAAGTTCATCCTGGTAGCTCTAGCCTAACTTGTCAATCTTTCCTTTGCTTGCAGGTATTGAGCCAGTTTTCTATCTACCTTATATCATTTTTTTCCAGTCCACATTTTTCCAATTTGTTTATGAGAAGGTCTTGTGGGACCTTGTCAAAAGCCTTGTTGAAGTCCAGATATATATAGCCACTGCATTCTCTTCATCCACACAAATAGTTACTTTGTCAAGGAAAGACTTCGGGTTTGTTTAACATGATTTATTTTTCATAAATCCATTCTGGCTGCATGCAATCAGCCTTTCTTTCTTCTAGATGCTTGCACATGGCCTTCCTTAGGATATGCTCCAATAAGATCCCAGGTTTTGAAGTGAGGCTAACCAGTCTATAGTTCCCTGGGTCCTAGTTCTTGCCTTTTTTAAAGAGAGGTACTACATTGGCCCTTTTCCAATCCTCTGGTACCTGGCCCATCTCCCACAACTTCATGAAGATCATTGACAAGGGCTCCAAGATCTGCTCTGTTGGTTCCTTTCAGGACCCTGGGATGAAGCTCATCTGGCCCTGCTGACTTGATTTCATTCAGGCCTCTGTCAGATCTCTGACAGTCTCTTTTGTTCTCTCCTCCCTCAGATTGCCCCCTTCCTTATCCAGATTATCCCTTTTAGGTATATGACCACAGGTTTGTTTGGGGAAGACTGAGGCAAAGTAGCTATTGAATAGCTCCACCTTCTTTGCATCTTCAATTAGGAGTTCCCCCTGGATTGTTAACAGAGGAACCACAGCTTCTTTGGTCTTTCTCTTCTGGCCAGCATACTTATACAACCTCTTCTTGTTGTTCCAATATTGTGACCCTTAGAAGCTCCCAGCCCTCCTCCCAGGACACCATGCCTGTTATCTCCTTGAGTCAGATGAAATCTGCCTTTTTGAAATCTAGCGTCCTAATTTTGCTGACCTCATGCTTTCCCTGTCTCAGGATCTGGAATTCCACTTCATTGTGATCACTTCCTGCCAAGTTACACCATGTTCTCATCTTTCACCAGTTCTTCCCTGCTGGTCAGGAAAAAAATCCAAGATACATGATCCCCTTGTTGTCTCCTCCACTTGATGAAAAACAAAATTGCCTTCCACACAAGTTAAGAATCAGTGCCTCATCCACCTCCTCTTCCTGATTAGGTGGCCTGCAATAAATCCCCACCATTATATTGGTGCCGCATCTTTCACCTTTCATTATAAATACATTCTGCCTTGCTGTCTTCTCCCTCCTGAGCCAGGGAACAAGAGTAAAAGTTTTTCATATACATCAGATATATTTTGCATTTTGACCTCCTTGCTTCCCTTCTGCGCCACTTGATGCAGTCCTGTAGCTCACTGACTTTTTCCCAGAATTGACTTGTTTGTTCAAGTTCTTTCCCCTCTGGACTATGTGCTCTGCTGCTGGAGGGTTTTGATCACCATCCCTAGTGAAAGCTAATTTAAAGCCCTCCTTACAGATAGACAATACCCAAAGATATTTTTCCCCATTCTTGTCAGATGGATCCCATCTCTTGATAGCAGTCCTCCTCCCATGAACGTCTGCCCATTGTTGAAGAAGCTAAAGTCTTCACGTCAACACCACTGTCTCAACCAAATTAATTTAATTTTTATAAATGTTCCATTTGACCTGAGCTAAAATTAAGTGACCTGTCACTTCACAGGCATTTTCAGAATGTTGGCTTTTTGTCACAATTCAGGATAGGAAACATTTCTTGTCCAGCTTTACTTAAATGCTCAGTGCATGGAACTTATCAAAAAGAATTTGGGTGGTGACTTGATGTTAGTGCATAAATACATTCAAAAAGAGGAAATACCACATCCTTATGGATTCTTTATTTTCTTAGATAAAAAAACCATAATCAGAACAAGCGGCAGGAGGCTAAAGCCCCACAAATACAAATTAGAAAATAGGCACACATTTTAATTTTGACAGTAATTAACTATGGAAGCCAATTGTGGATTCCCTATATCAGCAGTTCTCAGTCTTTTTAGACTCGAGGCACTCCTTCACAACTTTTCAAAATTTTGCAGCATCCCATTTAAAAAGCATAATTGCATTGCTATTATTAATTTGTTATCAGTTAATTAGATCATCATAATTATATTATGTTTACTCCGCTGCCACAGTTGCTACAGCCAGGTGAATCTGTGCAGTGCACCTCCCAGGTTAGGAAGCAGCTATGGTAGGAGTGTCTGCTCTTGCCACAGCCCTTCCAGATCCTACCCTGAATGTTGTCTCCTGGAAACAGGCATATGGGGCAAATGGGGCATTACATTATGCAGGCAATCACTCGGTTTCTGTTATACCTCTTCCTGGTTTGGCTCAAGAACACAGAGATGCATGGGGCGAGCCCTACCTGGTGGCCGCAACATCATTCTCCAAGGCTACTGCTGCCATGGGGTGAAATTTCCCAAGTGCCTTGGTTTTCAGGAGGCATGCAGAGCCCAACCAAGATGGAGCTGCAGCAGAGGTTGCATATCTGCCTACATTACATTATAGAGGCAGATATGCCACTTCTGCTTCACCAGTTCTTACTTCAGATGAACCTGGAAGATCTAGAACAGAAGTAGCAGTGCAACATCCCTGGTAGGTTCTCACAGCTCCCCAACCACTGCCCTGTGTGTTGCTGGCTTCAAATCCACACTGGATGACTTTCTGGCATTGTGAGTCCAAATGACTGTCATATACTCTAGCCCTAAATTCTTAGACTTAAAGAAAAACCTGAAGTTTTAGAATTACCCTTTTTTTTTCTCCTTTCTAATTATCTATAATTCTGAGAATTGTTCTATTTCTTTTCTTTTTAATAGAACTTTTTGCTTTTATCTGTTTTGTTCTCTGTTTAACTCCACTCTGTACTTTTCTGAGGCCTTTAAAATCTCAAGACTCTAAATGTTTCTTTTTTTTCTTTTGTTGTTGTTAAGATGTGTGGGCCTTGAGCTCATTCTTTGTTACTGAATGTCATCCCTGGAATTATAGGTTTAAAGAGACCTGGTCCAATCTTCAGCTGGAACTCTAAGCTTCCTTAGTTATATAGTTACATAGTGTTTCACAGAGCTAATATGTTGTTAGAGGAATATTTTTTCTATGATGCTTTAGCAAAAATGTGTTCAAATTGATCAATGTATTTCTCCACTGGTTCACTTTAATAGTATGTAGCCTGAAGCTCTGGATACAAAATACTAGCTGTGTAACTGTCAAACCTTTTTCTAATGAGCTGTAGCACCAATTGCTTAAAGGATATTTAAGCAGGATGTATTTAATATTTTTAAAACATATGAATGGCCCTTTTCAAAAGGAAAAGATTTTTAGTTATATTTTATAACATAACATAATACTGAATTAATCAAACTGAAGAGTGCCATACAATTATGCTACTAATTAAGGCTCTAATGGACACTACCAACAATCCCTAAAAAATGAGTCCTTTCACAAACTTCAGTGATGTGAACTGTTTTCTTTATTTTGATGACGTTATTGGATGTCAGGTGTAACAGCATCCTTGGGCTGAAAAATGGTGATGGGGTCACTTTAACTGAAACTCATCAAACAAGCTTTAGTTGAAAGGCCCCTGCCACCATTTTTCAGTGTGGAGATGCTGATACACATGACGCTGGAGTCTGCTGGAGCACAGTAATTACCACACTCCAGCAGAGTCGATTAATCTCTGACACGCTGTAATTACAGTGCATCAGAGCAGCCTTGTTACATGTCTGTAGGCGCCCTTAGAAACTAACTGGTTCAGAGAGGCATGAGCTTTCATAAGTCATAACCTACTTTGTCAGGTGAAACTAAAGTGTGCTGCTTGGTACATGGTTTGCTTACTGCATATTATGATGTAGATTCAAAGCCAGTGTCATTTTCACTATAGAAGTGTAACCAGACCGTAGGTACCAAAGTGCTAAAAGCAACCTTGGGCTTTTAGCCTCCGTCAGTCACATTTCTACATATAAAACACAAGAGCAGGCACCTCTTGGTGTATTGCTGTTAGGCTTTTGGCAAACTCCCAATGTAGCCATCTCATGCAACTAAAATTTGGAAGTTCATAAAGATCTGTATATCAGTGATTGGGTATATGTGATAATCTCTACCAGTGTATGCTCAAAGAAATATCTTCACCAATTTAATTTTTTGAATCATATGCTTGTGTGGTTTTACTTCATTGAGGTTTTCCCTGTTCTCACTTAAAGTGTGATCCCAAACCCTTTGATGTCAATGAAAAGGGAAACTTGTTTATATCAAGGGGTTCCATAACCCCAAAGCTCTACACAGTGCAGTTGTCTAGACTCTGTGTCTTTACTGATGTCTACATGTCATTTGTCTTTTTCTTTCCATGTTTGTCCTGATGAGCTCCTCATGTTTGATTCTTTGCAGACATCTCAGTCAGTCTGCTCGCAGTGGTCGTGAGCTTCTGTGGGCTTGCCTTGCTGGTCGTCTCGCTTTTTGTTTTCTGGAAGTTATGTTGGCCATGCTGGAGAAGCAAACCTCTGACTTCCAACCCCAGTAATATCCCTCAGAGCAACTCTAATGCTCCCACTGAGGTTTTTGAGACCAATGAGAAAAAGGAGATTAAAGAAAATGGCAAACCTTCAGCAAAAATCCTTGAGGCTGCCATAAAAATCAGTCACACTTCACCTGACATTCCAGCCGAGGTTCAGAACGCATTGAAAGAACATCTAATCAAACATGCACGCATGCAGAGGCAGATCACTGAGCCTACATCATCATCCAGGTAAGAAAACTTCAATTTATTGAGTATAGATAACAGTTTGGCTTTTCCTGAAAATTAGAGAATCAACATCTGTGAGTTGTTAGGTTCTTCATTCTGTGTTGAAAAGTTATAGATAAAACACTGGTCTTATTAAGTTGAATCATCACAATTGCTGCAAAAATGTCACTGAACAGCAATAATAAATAATTGGAAAAGTTAAGATTTATATTCAAATAATTGCTTCTAAATGAAAGCATCAGTCAATATCTGCTGCAACTGTACATAAAGGTATATTTCTACTTTTGACAATTTTTATTCAACATTTTCTTGTGAAAGGGAAGTTAAGGGCTATTTGGCAAAGCAAGACAGGCATACAGACCCCATCTTTCAGGTGCAGTTAGTGAGTACATTTTTATAGGTGCAGCAATTGCTCCTACAGCTGAAAATTAGACTCATCATGAAGTAAATTACAATTTTATCATTGATGGCACTTTCCTTTAAGGCATGGGTTGACATATAAAAAAGAATTAAAGATTTGAGTCTCACCAGGATATAGGTCCATTCAGTGTACTCCTAAAACACAGCATCTTTCATTCAGATTTTTTTTTTATAAATGGAGAGATCTAGTGATATCTGGGCATGGAGATCTTTTTAATCCACCTCTAAAGGTGTTAATAGAAAATATCATCTTTTAATCCAGTTAAGGTACTGCAGTATGTCAATACATGGCAAGCTAAAAATTACCACTACAATTGATCTTAGCCTACAAGAGGCTGAAAAGCAACACATTTAGCAGGACCTGCAGGATCAAAGGGATCTTTGAAAATAGTGTGATAGAAGCTTTTAGGGAACATGTGATATTAAAGACTGAAAAACAAAAGTTACTTCTTACATCAGGAAAAATGTTTCAATCCTCCTTAGAAAGGGAAAATGATGGTTGGGAAGACAGGTTGAAAGTCATGATGCAAATGGGAATGATAAGTGCATAATGTAAAACACTCCAGGTGTTACCCAATAAATGTTTGGATACTTTCCACTAAAGCAGAAGCACATGAGTTCTTCAAGATAACATTGAGATAGATTCTGACCCTCCTGTACACATAGACAACTTTATGCTGCCCTCTTGGTCAGTGGCTACCATAGGAGTTTGTCAGGGGCGTAGTGTGAATGGGATGGTGAGTGACTGAAGCATATCCTACTACAGCTACTTCAGGCTGTGGAGCCATGAATAGGCAATGATACTAGACTGCCATAAATATGAACATTCCTTGAGAAAGCTGACCTGATTCCAGCAGGGACACTGCCCTCTGCAATGTCTCAAGCATCAGAAGGTGCATAAATAGTTTATACCCATTCTATCTGTGTTCTAGCTTCTATGTTATACTGCCTAAAAGATAGAACATGGAACCAGATCCATTGTATAGAACTTTTCCAAAATAATAGAAAGATATATGTGAAAAAAATGCATGTCACACCAGACATAAAGGGACATGGATTGACAGAGTTGAAAGGTGACAAGATTATATGAAATAATTTGGTATTAATTGGAAATCCCCAGCCAGCATGTCTCATGTACCAATATCTACATTATTAGATAATTAGATAATCATTAGGGCTGTGCAAAAGGGAAGCGCTCCGTTTCAACTAGCATTTCAACTTTTTGACAAAACAGCATTTCATTTTGACTTTTGTTTCGAGTCGAAAGAGCTGTTCCATTTTGTTCTGTCTAAATGTTTTGCTGTTTCAACCCTGTTTCAACATTTTACCCATAGGATATAATGGAGAAGGTCAAAACAGGCTATAACTTTGTCATTTCTGGCTGGATTTAGATGGTACTTGGAGGAATGGTATCCTCTTTGGAGGGCATGATGTGTGCCAAGTTTTAAGAAGATAGGTGCAGAGGATTTGGAGAAACTGCACCCCAATGATGCTGTGTTCATGTCACGTGTAAGTGTTAAGCCACAGTAGGGTTAAAACTGCAGGCCTGCTAGCCCCTGTGGAGGCCACAAAGCCTGCTAAGTTTCAAGGAGATAGGTGCAGGGGTTTGGGGAAACTGCATCTCAAGCTGCGGACATGCAAAACTCATGACATGGGTAACCCTGTGCATGTTAAGACGTAGCAGGGTGAAAGCTGCAGGCCTGCTAGCCCCTGCTGAGGCCACAAAGCCTGCCAGCTGTCGAGGAGATAGGTGCAGGGGTTCTGGGTTTTGGGGTCCCACACCTCTGGCCACAGGCAGGCAAAACTCGTGTCATGGATGCTTGTGCAACTGTGTCTGTCTTGGGGCAGAGCAGGGGGGAAACCACTGCAGGCCTGGCTGCTAGGCCCTGCTCTGGCCACAAAGCCTGCCAGCTGTCAACAAGATCGGTGCAGGGGGGTTCTGGGGCCCTGCATCCCTAGCTGCTCACAGGCAAAACTTGTGTCATGGGTGCTTGTCACCCATCACTGAAAATCCCCCATCACTTGTCACCAAGACCTGGGGTTAATACTTAACTACAGTATGAACATGAGTCTGCAGTGCAATGCTGTTGCCAGCAGAGCCAACAATATGCTGGCATGCATCAATTGATGTATCTCCAGCAAAACCATTGCAAAGAAGTGATTCTGCTGCTCTACATGGCTCTACTCAGCACTGGTGAAATTGTAGCTGGAGCACTGCGTCCAGTTCTGGGCTCCACACCTTAACAAGGACATGGTAAAGCTTGAGAGAGTCCAGAGAAGGACCACTCATATGATCAGAGACTTGCATGGCAAGCCATATGAGGGAAGGCTGAGGGACCTGGGAATCTTCAGCCTGAAAAAGGGAAGGTTGAGAGGGGACTTGGTAGCTGCTTACTGATACATCAACTTACCGCTATATCTAGGGCTCGGTGAACAACTGTTCACCAGGGCACCCATGGGGAAAACTAGGAGTAATGGTCACAAACTCCTGGAAGATTGTTTCAGGCATGTTTCAGGCTCAACATTAGGAAAAACTACTTCACAGCTAGGGTCTCCAGACTGTGACCATTACTCCTAGTTTTTCCCAAGGGTGCCCTGGTGAACAGTTTTTCAACAAGCCCTAGATGTACGCTTCTGATGTAGCCTTCTCTTTTTCAGGCTCAGGAGTCCCAGGTCCCTCAGCCTTTCCTCATATGGCTTGCCATGCAAGTCTCTGATCATTTGGGTAGCTCTTCTCTGGACTCTCAAGCTTTACCACATTCTTGTTAAGGTGCGGAGTCCAGAACTGGATGCAGTACTCCAGCTGTGGTGTCACCTGTGCTGAGTAGAACAGGAGAATCACTTCTCTGCAATGCTTTTGCTGGAGATGCATCAATTGATGCATGCCAGAGTATTGTTGGCCCTGCTGGCTACAGCATCACACTGCTGGCTCATGTTCATATGGTGGTCAATCATTACCCCTAGGTCTGTCGTGGCAAGTGATGGGGGATCTTCAGTCCTGCTGCCTGATGAGAGGCAGCAGTTGTACAAGGGGCAGCAGGGCCTAGCAGCCAGGCCTGCAGTAGTTTCCCCTCCCCCACGCCCCAAGACAGAGACAGTCAGTTGCACAAGCACCCATGACACAAGTTTTGTCTGTCAGCGGCCAGAGGTGCAGAACCCAGAAGCCCTGCACTAATCTCCTTAACAGCGGGCAGGCTTCGTGGCCTAGCAGGGGCTAGCAGACCTGCAGCTTTCACCCTGCTGTGCCTTAACATGTACAGTGTCACCCATGTCACAAGTTTGGCTTGTCTGCAGCTTGAGATGCAATTTGCCACTGCACCTATCTCCTTGAAACTTACCAGGCTTCATGGCCTCAGCAGGGGCTAGCAAGCCTTCCGTTTGTGGCTTAACACATGCACATGACGTGAGTTTTGCTATCAGGATTTTGGGGTGCAGTTTCTATGAACCCCCTGCACCTACCTCCTTGAAACAGGGCAGGCTTTGTGACCTCTGCAGGGGCTAGCATGCCTGTAGTTTTGACCCCACTGTGGCTTAACACATACACATGACACAAGTTTGGCTCTCAAGAATGTGGGGTGCAATTTCTCTGAACCTGCTGCACCTATCCTCTTGAAACTTGGCTTGCTTTATGCACTCAGAAGAGGCTACTATTTCTGCAAGTTTCATCAAAATCTGGCCATAAATGACAACGTTATAGGCTGTTTCCCATTATAGCCTATGGACAAAACGTCCAAACGGTGTCAAAACGGCAAAACGTTTTGACTTGCCTCATTTTGTTTCAAGGCTGTTTCAACCATATCTGTTTCATTTCAATTTTGCTGTTTCAATCTTGAAACAGGTTGAAATAGCCTTGAAACAAAACTGGTAGCAAAATTTCACAGAGCCCTAATAATCATTAGGTAATGTAAACCCCAAGATACTTCAGTTAAAGAATACATAGAAACAACGTATAACTGCAAAACAAACATGCACACTTTATGTGCTATTTTACAAAGAAAAGTAATACGTGAAACTATTCCCAACTATTGCCCTAAAACCAGCTCCTCTAATGGGTCTTGAACCAGACATAAAACCATATAGGATCTTGGAGCCAGGAAGAATCATGAAGAGCACAAATAATGGTCATTTATATTCTCTGAAGTATTAGTTGGTTGTGTTGCAAGAGGGTCTTTCTCTCTTTCCATCCCACAGCCACAAAGGGACTCTTTAAGGCCTGGCAAACAGTCCTACTTTGGACTAGCCATGTGCTTGGAGAGTAGGGGCACAGACAGAAGTGCAGCTTCTTGGTCTAACTCAGAGTGATTGATAGAAATCTCCATGAGTTAGACCAATCCCTTCAATCCAACAGATGTTAGCTGTTGGACTGGCAGGGTGAAGGATTGGCTTCAATTTGAAGCTGATTGAGGGATGGACTGCAACCTTCCCTGGCTCCACCCCACCTCTCCCAGCTCTGTTGCTGTCTCTGGACGGGACGGGAGAGAAGGCAAGGGAGGGAGGTCTTTTGGGGTTTTCTCAGCCCCACTAGTGTGGGGGGAAGTGGGTAGATTAGACACCTCACCCCAAGGCAAGGGGCTCCAATCCACCTCCCCCACTCCAGTAGGGCTGAAAAAACCCCAGAAGGGAGCTCCCTCCCCTGCCTTCTACCCCTCCAATCCAGAGACTGTGCTGCAGCCAAAGCAGATGGAAATTAAGTTGTTCCACGTAGGAGTGGCTTAATTTGAATCCTCATACAATGAGGGTTAATTTGTCACATGATTGGAGGGTTCTACAGCTGTGCTCTTCTGTCTGGGCATGGTTTTAGGGTGATTTCAAGGGGCCCATCACACAACAAATGTAATTTCTGTCTGCCTCTGTAGGCTTTGAATGATTCCCTTAAAAGCTGAGTATACATAATAGAAGATATTTTCTTGTCTATTCTTTCAAATAATATAAAGCAACACTGTGACCTTTTACCTGATATTTCCTTGTTTTCAAATTGATTTTCTCTACGTTTATATTTGTTTCATGCAGCTGTTTGCACACTGCTCCTTGAACTTGTCACATTCAGTAAGGTGATAATCACTTCCCCAAACTTTCTCTATCAGAAAACTGGATGTGTAGGTCAGTTGTCTGGATAGCTTCTTGTTCCTTGTGCCACGTATATGGCACAAAGAGCACATCTAGACATCACCCTACATTGCTGTAGCAACATGCTATGTTGCTGTACAACATGCTATGGCAACTTAGCGATCACATGACAAGCAGCTACTTCACTGTAACAGCGCACAGCCCCTTTTTAGCATGATGCATGATCTATGGTGAAGTAGTACCTAAAACTAACTATGTACTGCATGCACGGCACAGCATGGGCGGTTAATGCACCGTGTTTTAGTACTTCTTCTTGGAAATACTAAAGCACAGCACAGTAACAACATTGCTGTAGGGTAATGTGTAGACATGCCCAATGACAGTAAAATTCTGATTCTTATCTTTCCTTTATGTATGTTGGAGCCCATCACTAGGAGTAGAGCTGGTATAGCTGGCTGTGTACCGCCCTCACTGCAGGTACTGCGTCAGGAGTGCCAAAACAGAAAGTGAACGGAAGACATTGTGCACTGGCTGTACTCATTTGGTAGATGTCTAACAGGTGCTTTTGCCACCTAACTTCCATTACAGTACCCCCTATGCTGCTGTAAACTGGGCTGGGCAGAAAAATCAAGGAAAAGTAAACAGCCCCTAATAGTCTCTGCTATCTCCACTGCACCCAGCAGCCTGCTATGCAAGCAAGATACATTTTGGCCCTCTTGCATTAGTCATTTATTAATAAAAGAAATGGTATGATATGAAATACTTGTAACTGAAGAGTGAAGACCTTAAGAAACAATCCAAAGTGTAATAAAATATTTCTGATCATGATTTCTTGATGGTACTTTTTAACACAGAGACATGTTAATGTTGGAAAATTATGTTTTTTCTGCTTAATTGGAGCAGCGTATATCATTTCCATACTTCCTGCTAGTATGAACAAGGGCTGCTTATTAAGAAAAGTCACTCTTCAGTCTCTTGATCCCAATTAAGCAGTAAACTGCAACAGAATGAGCATTTCAGCACCACTGTTGCACCTCTTGAGCACACTTTGGCTTCTACTTAAGGAGCTCACCCGGTAATGACACAGGAGTACACTCCCTGATGCATGGTACTGCTTTCATAATCTGGCTCCTTAAATTCCTCATTTACATTTTCAAGAAGGAAAAAAATAAATGATAGTTTTTTAGTATATTTGCAGACAGAAGTGGGCCTGGGAGTTTGTGTAAGCATAGACATACCCAAACTAACTTTAACTTAGCTAGTTCAGATAATTATAGTAGTATAGCCATGACACCATCAAGTTCAGTGAGTATTTACTGAACTTCTCAGGTAAGCTTGCAGCCTGTGCTGAATCTGTATGTGCTAAAGCTAAAATGTTATTGGGACCTGTGCTATCTAGATTTAAGCTAGCTTGTGTATGTCTATACAAGTTGCATTTATATGTTAGCTGTAGGGTATATATATGCATAGCCACCCACTCTTTAGCTCTTAGCGGGTGCATCTACAAGTGATGTTAATGCAGTCCAATAAACTTCAGCACAATTCACACCAGAGTTTATTTCTTCTGGGTGCAGTGTTCACATGTGTGTCACAGACAACAGCACATTGAGCTAGGGTGGCACAGTCCCAGCTGGCAGAGGATGGCGGGGTCAGCCTGCCAGCCCAGAGTTACTCCACTTTGGCTCAATGTGCTGCAGAATGGACACAAGGTTGCCACAGTGGGGGGCTAGCCGGGAGGCAGCCTTGCACTGTACCACCCTTCTGCCCCAGCCAGTCCCGGACACCATCTACACATAGGGTGTGGCAGAGTAAATAACTCCACTGCTGGATAGTACTTGTGTCAGGCAGCACTAACTTACAGCAGAGTTCATTAGTTTACTCCAGCCTAATAGCTCTGCATGTGTAGACAGTGATGGTTTACTGTGGATCTAATTAGGCAACTCTGCAGTGTCTCGTGTAGATGCCCCCTGTAGAAGTATGGTGCTAAACACTAGTGTAACTAGGGATGGGTGATCAGGGCATCAGCCCCATTCATCAACTTGGAGGGGGCTCAAAAATGGGAGCTACAGTCACTACCAGCTCAGGTACCAGCATTGACCGAGATGCTGCTCCCGCCACACTTGCCATGGGTATCCTCTGTCTAGAAACTTCATGTAATATCTCTGGTGCTAACTGACAAACTGTATGGACTTAGGTCACTTAAGCCAAACCTGCATAGGTGTCTCCTGATTTTGAGTGTCTAAATTTACACACACACAAACAGATTTTCAGAGGTGTTGACCTCTTAATGTCCCATGAAGTCAACATATTAATATTATAGATCATATAATATCATTATATATATTGCTGCTTGCAGATGTTGGAGGGGGGGAAGCAAAACCAGGCTTTATTTTAAACTCAATGTGTTCCCAAGCTGAGCCCAGAGCATGCCCAGAAGCAGCATCACATAAGTTGCACCTGGTTTTCCCAACATCTGTATAGATTGGGTGCTTTAATATGCACTTGAATCAGCTTTAGATAAAAGTGCCAAAAAGCTCCACTGAAGTACCCGATCAATACAGACACTGTGGAGCTGTGTTGAAGTAACACACTGCTGCTTCCGGTAAAGCACATTTTCCCCCTATGTCTGTCAGTGCTCTCTAATATGATAGATATCATATTATATATAATATCCATATATAGATGGATTTCAAAGAGAAGCATTAAACTAATTAGAGGCGCAGAAAGGCCATTTTATGATTCAATATTGAAAAGACTGGAATAAATCTGTTTAAAAATGGAAGGATAAGAGAGGAAATGATAGAGCTATACAAGATAATAAATGGTTAGCTGAGTGCATCTTTTTACTCCTCCCCTAATACATAAAGAAACCATCAGCAAAACTCAAAGGGAACAAATTTAAAACTGATAATACACCACTTCTGCAGTGCAAAATTGACCTATAGAACTCATGGCCACCATAGGATTTAGAGCAAGGATATAAGCCTTTTTTAAGGATATTTTAAGGATTTTTAAAAGTAAGAAGACATAAATAATTTGCACGACACTATCCCTCATATTTCAGGACTGAAGACAGCCAGAAACTGTCTACTTTATTGCTTCACTATTCCATTGAATATCCTTATATCCTTGTTTCATGAGAATTTAAAATAGGCATATTCTATCATGACTTTCAACCTAGTGGAAAGTACCTTCAGCTGGGAGGGAGGAGACTGGATTTTGATCCCTCCTTTGAAGACCATTTTGCGTATTTTAGATTAAACTGTGATAAGTAAAATGTATGAACAGTCCTTGGAGAAGAGACTGGATCAGTTAGGTACAGCCATGTTCACTCTTGCACTCTATTCCAAGCCCAATGAATTGTGAATTCTTATTTCAGTGGCTGAGCTTCAGCAGGAGGGGTTTAGTGTCCCCCACCCTCAACCACCATCGCACTTCAGGAAGACCTGTCTCCTAAACTGGGGTATTCTTTCTGAATATGAAAAATGTGGGCTTCAATCCCCTTGGGCAAAGGAGGGAACTGAACTTGAGTCTTTTTTGTCCTGCACAAATACGCCAATTATTAAAATATTGTGTAAAAAGAAGGCACTGTCATCCTCACCTCCCCTCATCTGCCTGTATTTTACAAGAAAGCATCACCACTGCATTCCACGTGGAACTGCTCCTGTCACTGTGCTACATCTGCTCTAAGAGCACTCATGAAACTCGGCCTGCTGGAGATTCGGGCAGAAAATGCCTAGTTTCTAGATCCTGATCAGGCTGAGGCATGAAATGTCTATATGCTAAGGGTGTCTATATGCATGCTCCGATGTGCTCTCTGGGTATTAAAACACTCTCCCTCCCCCCCTCACCTCCAAGCACAGGCAGCCTTAGTTGCTCAGTCCCATGAAATGTGAGGCATTCCTGGGCCTGCATAAAGGCAAAACTAGAAACATCTCAGAAACTTAAGGTGAAAGGCAAAGTGTCCCTTTCTAAACCCTGATTGAGTTGGGATGGAGAAGGGGGATCAGGATTATAGTTTTGGACCTTGGGCCCTAAATTCTGATTAAATACTACTTTGGGCACCTAAGTCCATTTATTTGGATCTGGCCTTAAATGATTTGCTGAAGGTCATAGGGGAAGTCTGTAGATCCAGAAATCAAATACTTTTGTCTTAAGTCCAGATTTAATCACAATACCAATCTCCCTCTTTTATTTGGTTGGGGTGCTGCCCTTAACTGAGTAAACAGAAAGCACTTTCATATTATTTTCCTATAAAAATAAGTACAAACCTTTATGACACTAAGACTACAAACAGATGTCACATTTGTGCCAGGATAAGCCAATTTATCCCAAGACAAAATGCAGTTGCTCAGACTTCCATGTCCATTGTCTCTAGATGAATCCTAAATGAGTTGACAGGATAAGAAGTACTAACAGTTTGTCCTGGGACACCACAAAGTGTGTCTTAACAGTTACCGCAGAATTGCATCATTGAATCAATGGCAGAAAGTGGCAGTCCATTCAGCTGCTCACTAAACCCTGATTAGAAGGGTAGTATGTATACACTGCAATCCCAGGACATTTCAGGTCTGAGACAAATACAGGCACACTTTGTCCAGGAACAAATGCAACATCTGTTCCTAGCTAAAATACTTCTCTTCTGATCTGTAGAAACCATGCCTGTTATTTTAAGCTCTTTCCTTAAACCCTGATTAAATATGTTATATTACAGTTAGTTATTATTATTAATATTATTATTATTTTATTGGAAATACAGTGAATCAGAGTGCATGGTTGTCTATCCTATTGTTATTAAGAGCCAAAGTAGAGCTGTGGCAGTAAGCATGCAACATCTCCAAAGTCTGATTGGCTGACATCTTTGTACTTTAATATAACAGTCATTAAATCCTTTGTTAATGCAGAACAAAGGAACGTAAATGTGTTGCCATGACAGCAATGAAGCATCTTACTAATTAACAGAACAATTAGCTCTCTTGTTGAAATGTTATGACTCAGAACGCTCACTAGGTCCCATATAATTAGGGCATTGGCTTAGTAGAGCAGACATGCTACTGGTTCCCACTGAGGGTAAGCCTGCAGCTGCACTGTTTTATTCAGTAACACTCAGGAAGAATGACTAATTTCACTGGAGCCTGCTATATACTATACATTTTGAAATTTTAAGAGGAAATGGGTGACTGAATATCACATTTCTGATTTTTTTAACAAGCTGGTTTTTTACAAGTGCTGTTTCACATTGTTATCAAGAAGGGGGGTGGGGCGGGAAATCCATGGGACCCAGTTTGTTTGCTTTGGTCAATAAGCACTTGCCCTGTTTCCCTCACATACTCAGCTTTTCTTGCTTGTGTAGGGCAGATTTGAGGCCATTATAGCCATTATATCTAAACTTTGGAAGCCTCCAGATTACAATTTTAGGTATGTAGCATGGCTGCCATGTAGACATACCAATTGAAAGTATTTTTAAACTTTATTAGAGTTCAGTTTATATGTCTTAAAAAATAAAATGTATGCTGCCAGTGATGTGCCTTCTTTATCTCAGCTTCAGACTAGAAACATCTAGATTTCCTGTAACCACATCCAGTCTAAACTATGGATGTTCTTTCTCTGGGTGTGTTATAAGGATATTGTTCCTTGCACAAAACAGCACTAGAGCAGCTACAGAGAAAAACTTTCTTGCCCGTTATTATACCTGCAGAATCCCTCCTCAATGCAGTATGGCCTTGCTAATTCTGAGTAGTTTGGTGATCTGTGAATTTTGCAACATAAATAAAAGTTGTATCCACACAATAATGCATTATAGTTTCTCAATGAAGTATTTTGTATATCAAGGAGCTGAAATACCTCTTGATTTCAATCCACTGCCCTATTAGGCAACTGAACAAAAATGCAAGCCTGTATATGGTGTTAATAATGAACTAATTGCAAAAAAAATAAGAGGAAGTTTGGGCAGGTAATTTTTTAAAGACATAAGTATAAACACACTCATAGGAGCAAGCAATGAGTTTGTTACAATATAGCTTATAGAAGTGGTAAATCTTAGAATGGCAAAAATATAACCTGGACATTTAGATCACAGTGGCCATGTCTACATGAAACATTACTGTGCAGTAGCAATAAGGTACTGTGCACTAGCTCATTGCTATTATGCAGTAGTGTTGGGGGGCATTAACCATGAAGTGAAGCTAGTGAGCAGTAGTAACAAGCTACTGCATAGTAGCTCATTGCTACTGCACAGTAGTGTCAGAAAAAAACCACGCAGGGATGCTATTACATAGTAACACCAGTTAGTGCAGTTATTTAGTATTTGGTTATGCTAATTTGACTAATTACCTCTACAGGAGAGCATCACTGTCTACATGCATGCCCATATTCCATATTAGGACACAGTAAATTAATTAACTCTGTCATAAGATAATACTGTCCAGGACAGTACTCTTCTATAGCAGAGTAATTTATGCAGCCTCAACACACATGTAGTTTGTGACAGCAGCTGGCTGGGGCACAAGGATGCTACAGCATGGAGACTGCATGGTACCTAGCCTTGCACTGTAGCACCCTCATGCCCCAACCAGGCCTTCTGCCACCTGACACCACTACCCAGAGCTCAGGGCTGACTCCCCAGGCCCCCTACCAGCCTGGGACTGCTCTGCCCTGGTTCTAACTGCTGGGTCCCAGGTACACATGCAGATGCTGTGCCCAGGAGCAGCTGACCCCAGCACAAACTGCACTAGAGTTTATTTCTGTGTGTTAATTACATGTGTAGATGCACCCACAGTGTTTTAACTTTCATCATTTTCTACAATAAAACACATTACATTGCTGATGCTGTACTTTTCTTGACAAAGTTCCCATTAATGTTATTTTAATCCAAAGGTATTACATGTTAAGTGCACTCTCTATATTTTCAATTATAGCAAAGTACAAATTGTTTTATTTTATGTTAATAAAATCCGTTATTTTGGTAGCATTACGTGAATGTTGACACAGACAAAAATGAGCAATGTCTAATAACACTTTAAAATTTAAAACCGCTAGAATTGTTAAAAGCATTAGTGAAGAAATCAGCTGTGCTATCAGTCCAGCAGAGACTTAAAACATCTGTAGAACTGGGACCTATAATAATAAAGTGCTGTGCTCAAAACCTGTAGGCATGTCAACTTACGGTCTTTCTAGATCTCAAAAACTTGAGCTTGGTAAATACTGGGATAGAAAACACCCAAGAGTGAGAGGAAGGGTTGATAGAGATTTTGTAGGTAGTGCTCTTTGCTGTCAAGTAACACTCTAATCACACTGCAGGGGTGATGCCAAAGTCACTGTCTATATGATCTGATGAAAAACTGACATCCCGGCTACTTGTGATTATTAAAGATCCCAGGACACATTCTATGACAAAAGTGGTATTAATTGGCAATGGCCTTTTAGCCTCATTACATTAGCCTCATTTGAGTTGTTTCATGCTGACTACCAAAATGTCTACTGCAGTTTCAGTTGTGCATTCTTCAAAATAAGGCATGTGGATATGTGTATTGCAAAAAAAATGGGTTAAAGATTTAAATATCAACATTTTATTGTATGCAGTTCATGATATTTTTATCTCAAGATTGTTTTACTGCTTACGGGGAAAAAAAACCCAACCCCTAAGCTCTTTCAATGTAAACTTTGCAAAATGGTTGGGTACAATCCAGACATTTCATGGAGATAACCCAAGTTAATTCTCTGTGTGTGTGCATGTGTGTATATGTATGTGCAGGCACAATTCTTTCAGGAGGCACTTGCCAAGGCAGATGCAAGTTTCCAGTGTTGATTTTAACATGGGGACCGATCCGATTTTGCAAAGGGGAGAGACAACGACCAGCATTGGGCGAATAAAACCAGAACTCTATAAACAGAAATCTGTTGATTCAGATGGCCAGAAAGAAGATGTGAAAACCTGTGGAAAGCTTAACTTTACTCTCCGGTATGATTATGAAAATGAACTTCTTGTTGTTACAATTATCAAAGCCTTAGATCTGCCTGCTAAAGACTTCACAGGAACATCAGACCCCTACGTCAAGATTTACCTTCTTCCAGATAGGAAAAAGAAGTTTCAGACACGGGTTCACAGAAAGACTTTAAATCCTGTCTTTGATGAAATCTTTCAGTTTCCTGTAGCCTATGATCAACTCAGCAACAGGAAACTGCATTTCAGTGTATATGATTTTGACAGATTTTCTAGACATGACATGATTGGGGAAGTTATTCTTGATAACCTTTTTGAAGTCTCTGATCTCTCCAGGGAAGCCACTGTATGGAAAGACATCCACTGTGCCACCACAGTAAGTAATATGTCCCAAAAGTGTTAAACTGATATTTTCATTTCTGCTTTATATTGTATGGAGAGTTTATATTGTTTATCATCGCATCCTGGGTAAAAACACTTGATAGCATTTTCCTTTTGAGCATGGAAAATAAGATGCATATTAAGCTACGAAATTTAATTAGAAAAAGGCCCTCTTCTTGGAACATAAGAAGTATGCTTATGGCAAATGATACAAATGTAAATTAGGCTTATTAATTAAATCGTATGTTCGAAAGAGTCTCTGTTTCACAACAATTTTTATTGTTTGCTAACAATTTTCCTATTAGGAAAACACTTTGTCTTTTAAAGTATCCCTCTGCTTGAAAGCCAGGACCATGATGCTCCTGTTCACACTCTTTCATTTGTTGGGATCTACATGAAAGAAATGGTAGAGGATAAGATATCCTGGTGCCTAAAATGGTGTCTAACAGCTGCCTTAGATTAGGGGACCTTATATGAAGCATCAGTTTTATGCTTTGATAGTCCAGTAGGGGCTATAAAAGCAACAATTGGGAATGTAACCTCAGACCCTAGACATCCCTAAACATTGCAGTTGGTAACTGAAAAGGTATGGCAAGAGTCAGAGATTTCTACTCATGCCCTGTTTCTTATGCCATTCCTGTATAGCATCTACTACTAGCCATCGTCAGAGACAGAGTAATGAATTAAAAGGATCTATGGTATGTCTTATGTTCTTTACAACTAATGGTGACTACAGACACTTGATATTAGTAGACAGCAGCAAGACATGTAGAGAAAATTTGGAAACTGAGAGAATTGGATTATTGTTTCAAATAAGAAAAAAAGGATTGTGGCCTGCATAAGTCACCAACAAACATTATCAGATGGGTGATGTTTTGCTACAACTACAGCAGGCTCCCTGCCAAGTGTTTTCTTCCTAACCCAGAAAGTCAAATTAATCTTTCCCAGTCAGCATCAGACAGTTTAAAAAAAAAAGAGTTTTGTCTGCTACACCATTCATAAGGCAACTGGAGTGTCTATATTACCCCAAGCCATATGTTATCTCCATGCTTTTCAGCATGAGCAGGTCTAGTATCACAGACAGGATTTATGGTGTCTGGGAGATTGGGTCAGAAGTATGTGGGTGCAATATACTATCCTTTGTAGCATACCCCAAGTGAGAGGGACTCAGCCTCTTACTACATGCATTCCTACTTAGTATGTTTCTTTTTCTTCTATTACACTGATCCCATTGCCTCACTTCTCCTAGTCAGTGTTTCCCACTCTTTCTCTTTGCCCTCTTTTTGCCTTCCTTTTGTTTTTATCTAGTCTCTTTACTTTCTGGTTCTTCTCTATTTTTTTCACCTCCTTCATCTTTGACACTGATTGCCTCGTTTGTGACCCCTATGCCGTCATTTTTCACCATTTCCTATCTGCCCTATGTTTTGCCTCCTGGCCTGGGTGCACCATAGTCAAAGTCTGCTCATAGCCTTTGATTCTTTTGATGCTGCCTGCAGCCTCCTGTCTATAACAGCTGATTGCACAGCCTAGTGTCTCAACCTCCTGTTGCTGTTGTACTTAGTTGGATACAGAGCAGTGCAAAAGCAAAGAACCACTATCAGAGGTACCTCTCATTCACATGCTTAAACAACTGACCTCAGTATCATGACTGTCCTGCCAGACATCAATCCTGATTACTATATTGCATAGACATATAAAGATGCATAAGTGATATTACAATTTCTCTTGACGGAATATGAAATTGTGTTGAATCATCTAATTAGTTCCTTTCTCGTGTTGTTTTGCTTCAAGAAGCTCATTTTTTAAGGTTATTCTGTTTTGTGATGATAATGCTTTGTACCTTTCATTCAAGGATCTTACAGTGTTTTTCAAATGTTAATTAATTTTACAAGTTTAGGATGGATTGTTCTGTTGTTCCATCTTCTGCACATTAACCATTAGAAGTAAAAATTAAAAATAAAAACAAATTCACTGAAATGCAATTTAATTGTTTTTCCTCCTAAACAAAATGACCAGCTTGACTCAGAGTCTATTCAGGGAGCTAGGATATTAACCAGTTGTTGTGAGCCCCATTAATTCTCTTTGAAGGTTGAAGGCTGAGTCACAAACCACAAGCTACAGTAACCATGTCACTTCCCTAAAGTAGACAGGCAGCTATTTTTTTTCCTCCCTCCAAAACCAATGAGAAAAATTAGCCTTCCTTCTCATTCTCAGGACAATAATATGTCGTATCTTAAGTGATAGTCTGGGGTATTGACTGATACTATGAAAGGTAGGGCTAGCTTCTCAACACAAGATGTGCAGTGTAAATGTAAGAGGAATACAGGCATATCTAAGCTGATCCAGACTAGTTGTTTTACCAACTATTTCCCTGGCCTAGCAAATCTAAGAAACATGGCCTCTTGGAGACAGGAAGGATTGTCCTATGGTTCTGGTGTAAGTCTTGGACTTGTGAGAACTGCATTCAAGTCCTTGTTTTATCACAATTTCCAGTGTGACCTTGGGCAACTAACTT
Organism: Crocodylus siamensis; assembly: GCF_052110815.1. NCBI lineage: Eukaryota > Metazoa > Chordata > Crocodylia > Crocodylidae > Crocodylus > Crocodylus siamensis. Next base: position 109,543,087 of record NC_143398.1, read on the forward strand.
ATTCCTGTTTCTGAAATCAGAATAAAAAAGACTCTCACTGGGGTTCTGTGAGGATAAATGGATAAAGACTGAGCAGTAATCAGGTGCTAAGAGTCATATAAGTACATAATATAAGAAAATAATGTTACCTTGCTAATGTACTTCTATTAATACTGTGGTTAAATACCATACATGTAATGATTCAGGCAGTTATTCAATATTTTAAAAAGACAAAAACAAATAGCTGTCCCTCAGCTGCCTCCTTCTGATAGTAAAATCGAATACAGTAGGTCATTTGGAACACATACTACTGCTGATTTTATGAGCAGATTATCATAATTAGATAAAACAGAGAAAATACCTGACTATGGTACAGTGTATGAATAAGACCAATCTTTTTTCTACTTATCTTCACTGGACTTTGTATTTTAGCTTGTTAATGTAGGACTAAAAAATGTGTATCATGTCATGAGCAAATGGGGTTTAATTGGTCTTTTATGGTATGTCCTTACAACAAATGGAGCACATTCTAGATATGCGAGCTAGAACTCAGTGAGCTCATATATCTATACAGCACAGTGAAGAACTGTGCAGAAATACTAGCTCAGGTTCTAGAACAAGTAAAACTATGTTAATGGATCACTGCACTCACCTGCAAGATCACCACACACTACTGGAGCTCTGGTATCCCTACATCCTGCTGCATTGAGCCATGGACACATACCCTTACACTCTGATTGGAATCACAACTGAGATACAGTATTAACATCCCTGTAAGTTCCCAATTATCCTTCTTGCTTAAAAGATTACAATTACTTTGGCAAAGGCTCTAACCCAGTAACAAAACAATTTTAATATGCTTTGATTTCATTGAGACGTAGCAATTTTGTACTCATCGTTAACACTAAGCATTGCATATCCTTAGTTTTGAGTGGTTATTTTGATTAAATTACTGTATAGCATTAAGTTTTGGAGTTTTGTTGCTGTTTTGCTGTTTTTAAGTATTCAGTGGTACCTTAAATTTAAATGTTCACTTAACCTTTTACCATAGACTGATTTCTGCCTTCTGTATTCGTCAAGTAGTCCAACACTGTGTTCTCAACAGACTATAGTACCAACCAAATTATGCTACTGAGAGACATGCTAATACACATCTGGTTGAAAACTATTCCATTCTTAGCTGCTGTAGCTAGTACAAATCTCTTCCAAACTGCAGGAAAAAATGCCCAATTACAGTGCTTAGTTTACTGTGAAAATATCCTGTTTGGAGTTAATGAACCACTGTTTTGCAACTTCAAATCAAAAACTTGCCATTTAGGAAAACTGTCACAAGCTTTAGGCATTCGACAAATATAACATCGAGTACACTGTTGCACTTCTACGAATAAACTCTCTCCTGGTTGAAATATTTTGTAAAATGTGACCCATAAACATATTAAAAATAATTTTCAGCTACATATTATTTCATCAGACTGTTGTACGCCCTTTTAATCCTTGTATTATTACAGTGTTTTTCTAGTCTCTTGAAATGTTTTACTGACAAATGAAATAGGCAATAATATGTCCTTTTAATATATACAGGTTAAACTGTGCTACCAGAAACTTGTTTGTGGAAGTTATTTTAGCTATTTTACATAGGTTATATCCAGGTTAATTCTAATTATTTCATTTTTTTACAGTTCAGGAATGGTGAGACTGAGGAGCCAATCCTGCACAGAGTTAGGTTACGCTAAAGTAGTGGAGAACTGGGGAGTTATTTCCTAAGATCATGGGATAAAAAACAACTCAGATGCCAAAAAAAAGGACTTAGACATCTAAAGTGCATTCAAATCCAAAATGGTGATTCATAAACATTGTGATCAGTGGCTGCCTAACCCTAACCCTGCCCCTGACCCTAAAAGACCTAACTCAACCTTTGTTATTAGAAAATTTCCTAGCAACCTGAATATGCCTAGTACAGCCCAAGCCTGAGTGGCTATGTGTCAATGTCCAGCTAAGCATCGCTGATATTCAAGAAGTAGGCAAAGTGGCCCCCAAGCACTCCGAGAGCCTGTTAGGTAGGCATATTCTGGATCCTTACAAAATGTGGTTGCAGCTGTTTTGCTTTTACAACCGTGGCACTGCCTATCTTCTATATAATAATCCAGTGGTTAGAGTGCTCACCCAGAAAGTGAATGGGTTTACACCCTTTTGAGGGTTCTGGATCCATATTTTCCAGTCAAGTGCCCTAGCCATCATACTGTAGGTTAAACTGGTATTGAGGAGGCTGCTTTCTGATAGGGCTGGGATGTTGTGTAGAAAGGAAAGCAAGATTTATTATGTCAGAAGGAAGCAAAAGGAAGATGGAGTCTGTTGTGTAGTAACTAAGTAGGCACAAAGCTAAGACTGGGGAGACATGGGTTCTGGTCCCTGCTATAGGGTTTATTTCTATATTTTATCCAATGATTTTCAGGATAAAATGCATGCAATGTTCTTGGAGAACAGGCAGAACCAAGGCCTTACCCTTTTCAGCTGAATGCCCAAACCACTCTGCTACCAATTTAGGCTCCCTATTGCTTCATTTCCTTGTAGGCCTATGAATCTTGTATTCACTGCTGCCCAATGACACAGCTAGATGCAAGTCCTGATGCCTCCAGAATTAGGCAGCTGCTGAGCAGGGATGCGGGTTAGATTGCTATGTTGAACTGAGGCACATAAAGCTTGCTGATGTCCTGTTTTAGGTGCCTAGGTCATTTTTAAACAGAGGGGGAGAAGTTACCTTTTTTTATATACTTCCTTCACCAGGTTCCCCCTGTTTTGAACTATTTTGTATGTTTTCTCAAGTTTATCATCTCTGAACTATGGGTATGTATATTCTTGCAGCATGTAACTCAGGCCCAGAATGTCACTCATATTGTATTTAAGTTATAGTCCTAGGATTAGGCCAAAGGATTAATGCAAAAATGGAACATGTACAGAAGGGTGACCCTCTCCTTAAGTTCTGGAGTCCTCCGGGAAGTTGCCTATATTTCTCCCATCATCAAATATCCATGTTCTGTTTTGGAGGTGCATAAGGGTAAGAATTACCCCTAACTAATATGAAAAGGTTACCTATGTGTGCAGAAGTTTTTGACAGTAAATGGCCCATTCATCTAGGAAGTAAACTTGTAAAAAGATCCAGTGGCTGGAATCTGAAGCTAAAAACATGTACAGTGGCAATAACGTTAAATGTTAATAGTGAAAGGTAGTTAGCAAATGAATGCAGTAGATTCTTATTCAATCAGGGTGTTACCAAGGCTGGATACCTTGCTAAAAGATAAGCTGTAGTTCAACAAGGAATTTTTGTTTTGGTGCTGGAATTACTAGGTGAACCTCTATGATGTGTATTATGAGAATGATCCGACTAGATGATCTCTATTGTCTAGCCTTAACATTTATAAATCTATTAATTACTGCAGTTCAATTGAGTGTCCTTTGCTTACGATATTAAGTTGCAACCATTTTGCAAAGTGCAGGATTGGCTTCCACATGCTCATTTTTATTCTTATACTTTCCAACTGTTGCTATTCATTTTTTGTCGTTTGTATTTTGTTCCGTTATTTTTCATTTCATATTGTTTCCTTGTTCTGTGGTCTGAAAATATTGTACAATAAACAGCATGTATCTATTGTAAGTGCTAAAGCAGTTTAATTTTTAATGTAAATTTATAATTATTAACACATTGTAATATTTCTTGTGGAAAAGAAAAGTCTTAGATATCTGAATGTAGAGTCTTAATCTCCCCAAAATTTGCTTATATATCATTGGGAAAGTAAGTCCTCAATAAATAATCCATCAATTTCTTCTGTCGGTTTGATTGATTTAAGTAAAGATAAACTAAGATGCAGCCTTTAAATACCTTTGAAATATGACCAAGTACACTATACTCTTTTATTATTCTAAAATATATTTTCTGGTACAAATTAATGAAATCAGAGATAAATGAATAATACATAATGGATAATGAATTCAGTAAAATGCCTCTTTTTGTTTGCAAAATGCCTGTTGACAGTTCAGAAAGAATCATAGGTGAATTGCTCAAAAAAATTTAGAAATTTTCGAAAAGAATCCTTTTTCTGATGGATTGATGATAAGAAATTGATTGCAACCATTCAATATTTAAAATTTAAGCTGTGTTGATGTGTTCTGTTTGGACAAATGGGACACACGTTATTTCCGATTAGGTTCATATTACATTTTAAATGTAATATCTAGAACCAAACATTTATTAATTCTCCATTAATATTGTGTGTTATTCACCTGAAGTTGACCTATAACCTCAAACATTTCTGTCAGTAAAACCACTGCCCAAAGTGTTAGTGGAAAGTGGTCATGTGTTGCTGTGACAAGGACTTACATCTCTGTGTCACATTCTTCTCATAGGAAACTGAAGATAGTAATAATGCAAAAGATGCATCCTTATAAACACAGTATTTAGAACAATGTGAGACTGTTGTTTTCCAACAACACTGAAGATAATACTTTGCTGATTAGTGCAAAGTATTACTGAGTTGAATGAGTGTTTAGCTGATATTTTTTTTTTAAAGATAATCACGTTTACTTTTCTCTTGACCCAGCTCAGTCATACACTAGAGCAGGAAGTGGATACTGATAATCCTTCTAGAAACTGTCCTCATCATTATGGACAGAGAATGGACATACTAATGCTGCTTAGACCATATGCTTATACATATATAAACCTAAGACCAAACAGCACTCATATTTATCAGATTCCAGAGGCCATAATGGACATCTGCTGTTGTTTCCTGAGAACCTTAGTCAGTGCCGCCACCTCTTTTAATTGGATGTCAGTCCAATCTGCCAATAATACGTTGTTGATGCGCATCTCAAAATACACCAAAAAACATGATCATTCCCAACTTTGGATGTACCTTTCATGGATGAAAATCAGTTTCCTCAACTTCAGCTTGAGTAAGACAGAAGTCAGGAAAGAAGTTCTGGGAGGAGAGAAGTTCTTGAGGAAATGACAGATTTACCTTTTGGCAATTAATTCTTGGGGCCAACTGTAATATTTACTATATCTTGGATACTAAAATAGCTGCATTACTAAGACAAGTCTAAGTAGCAGCTAACTAGGAGATGACACCACATTTGTTTAGGATTGGATGCAGCCAGAGTGGTGTATGCTTTGTGATTTGACCAAAAAAGCCATTAAAACAACATACAAAGCATGTAACAGAACACTGGCCTGTAAGTGCAGATATAGCTATCGTGTTTGTTACAGGGACATAGTCTTTTAACACCAGGGATGTCTAGGAGTTGAAGTCTTCAAGGTACATGATGGGAAAAGGTCAGCTGGCTAGGTATCACGTGACTTCCGAGTGGAAGGATCAGTCTTGAGATAAACAGAGGGTGAGTCTTGAGATGATAAGGCTTGAGTAGGATGTTCAGGGTAGTTCTTTCATGACGGACTAACCAGAAAGGATTATGCAGGGCAAAGAATGGTGCCTCTTCTACCCCTCTGCTTGCTGAAAGCTGGGGTGGATTCTGTTTGTTGTTGACTGTGCTGTTGTGACTATGCTATGTAATTTTCTAAACCAAGTTTTAGGAAGGTTACCTGAACTGCATTAGAACTAGCCCTTAGCACCAACTGGCATGTAGTTGGTTTATCTGGTCATTGGTTTATAATGCAGCTCTTTCCACAATTGGTGGCAAGCTCGCAGAGATAAACTACTAACAGCAATTACTTACTGCATTAAAAACATGGAAAATATGGTTCTATCAAGTGGACTGGATGCTTGTTTGCATCAGAGTAACGTAGATACATGGCTAGATAAATGTGACAAATGAGCCAGTGCTGTTTTGATTTTCCCAACAAAACTGGAGATGCCCTCAGTGCAATTGTGTTTGGCTCTTGAATGCCAGTTCCCTCTCCTTTTAAGGTCTACCCAACCCTACCATGACCTTTATCTGTCAATATACTTGCTTTATTTTATCCCCAGTGAGATATTTGAGTGCATACTCATTCTCTATAGTAAAAATTATTAAAGCATTCTGGTGGAAAATCAGAACATCCAAATGTTTCAAAAAACAGAACATATTTTTTCTTTTCCTGTAATGTTAAGCTATCTATGGACCTTATTCCCAGCATTATATTGCATTAATAGAACTATCCCAGAGGTAGGTAATATGTTAGGAAATGTGGCAGTTTGGATACCTACATAACTTTGGTTTTCAAAGCAGTAGTTTGCTGTCAGTTGATTGTGGCTGCTAGAATATATTGACTGAGGAAGAAGAATAGAATACATGTGTTTCTAATAACTTTTTGTCATTCTGAAAAATGGACCATTATTTAACAAAATACCTTAATTTACATTCATTTGGAAATTGAACCAATATGTGGTGATAATGATGATGTACAATATGGCTTATTAGAAATCTAGCTATAGACATGGAGAATACACAAGTATTGTCAGCATTAGGTTTTTTCCTTTTCATCTAAAATCTATTCTTTAACACTTAAACATTTAAATTATATTTAATAAGTTCTGTAGAATAACTAAATAGAGATTAAATAAAAGCCTAAACGATTAATTCACTTGGTTTTAATTTTAATAATGTGAAGGTAATTCATTTAATTCTTAACAGTGTTTCAAGGAGATCTACACTATTACGACAGAATATTATGTTTTAATAGTAGCAGTTAATGAGAAGTAAGCCCATAAAAGGGCCTAACATGCTGAGCCCTGGTAACATCTAAATAGCCCATGGGAACAATAGGTAGAGATACAACTCTGAGAGTTAGAGAAAGCTAAAATGCAAGTTGGTCATCTGAGTATGAAGATAGAATGCAGTTACTGTCTGAAAAAGAATGATATAAAAAAGCTACCATCTCACTTCACATGCCTACTTCCTGTTTGTTTTTCACCCCATTAGCATTATAAAACCTGCAAAGCTATTGGCACATGAGCTGCAGTGTATCCTAGTTCTCATGTCATCAAGCAGATTACTGAACAAGTTCTAATTGCAGTCTGTTGTCCTTGAGGCATAAAACTTCAATTTAGCTACAGCTTCACTTTACCCCATTTGAGTTAGGATTACATCAGAGAAGGAGCAAACATTGCTTGATCCCTAATTCTATTTGGAGGGATTTCAACTTTAAAACTGACTTTTTGAATGTGTATTGAGAACCTTTCTATGGAAACCATTGAGAACAAATGGAAAAAATCCACAAGTTTGTATCTGAAGGGGAAAGAATGAAGGTTTATCCAACAACCACAATCCAAAGGGCCAGATATACTGATTACCTGCCTTATGAATGAGAAGAGGGTGAGGGGCTTCTGCAAAACTGCTGCTACACTTTCCATGCAGGTGAGTTGAGGGTGGGGAGTGGTCAGGGGTAAGGCTCCATCCTCCACAAAACTGGCCTTTTAAGTGATTTCCTTAGCCTCTGGGTCAGGACCTGAAGGCTCAATCATGAGACGCAGTGAGCACACACAACCCCCACTGAGTTTGCATGATCAGCATCACTCAGATTTGGTCCCTCAGTATGGGTGAGAATTTAATATTGGATAGTCCGTAACCTCTAATTATATAACAGTATTAATAAAAGTACCCAATACCTTTCCCTGAATTTTGTTGTTCTTATTTTTGTATTTCTTTTTTGCATCACTGTAGCAGGAGTGCATTAGCTAGTCATGTAAACTGGGAGCAATAAAAATGAACTGAAGCTGGTGTAGTGCTTACACTGTTCCCACTCTTGGTCCTTCATGATGGTTTGTGATCACAAAAGGGAAATAAAAGCATAAAAGATACACAGTATCAAATGAATGTATTTGTATTTGTGCAGCTGTGCCCAAGTTTCCTGCTTGTTTGTACAAATTATTGGAAGCCTTTGGGAGAGAATCATTATGAGTATCTGTCAGTAAAGCTAGTTGTTAATTGCAACCTCAGTTTAATTTATGAGGAGGAAAAACACTCAACACTAATGAAAGTCAGGAAACTTCACTGGCATTACTAAAAACAAATCCTGTAGCAGTTATAAAATTATTTAGTTAAATACACATTTTTGCTCCAAAAATTATCTGTGGCAACCTTAATAATTAATGTTACAGGTAAATAAATACTTCTATAATGGTGTTTGGACTGAAATTCTTTGTGTTTCTCTCTCTTGAGTCAGAGTGCACATAAATGGTGCTGTCCACCTTGGGACTTGGGACTCCCTGCACCAAAAGCATGAACCTATACTCACTGAGCTAAATAATTATCTCAGGGTGTTCCAAACATTGGGCAAAAGAATTGATAGCCACCATTCCACACTTACTGACTTTGTGTGTACTCTCCACAAAGCACACGCAAAGCCCCAATAGCACACAGTACAACCAAAACTAAACTAAACTGAGGAAGTAGCTAATGGCAAGTTTCTTCCAAGTAGCTGATGGCAATCTCCATGATGGTTTTTCCCTAGACTGTGTGGCATTGCTCCCCAGGGACAGAGGACAGTAAAGTGGGGTCTATGGACTGTCTCAATGGAACTCTTTTTTTTTTTTTGGCACCCTGATCTTATAGTCATAGACACTTTACAAATGTCTAACACAGAGGAGAGAAGGTATTTTGAAACAGTAAATGTTCAAGTTCACTGAATAATTCATTTTTATCACTATGCAACATGCAACGTGTTTCTACTACTTTAATATTTGTGTAGTTCAGGGCAACTCCAGCCTCCTTCTCCTTCAGAGATGCAGCTCATCTGTAGTAGAAGTTGTGTGTATAGATAATGGAAAGGTGTAGAACTTTGCTCCAGAACATGGTTCTCTCTTATTGATATTGGGAATGACCAGCCAGATTATTCCCTCTCTACCAGACTATTTGGGCTTAATTTATTAAAAGTAAGTCTGCAACACATTCAATGTAGTCTAAGTAGTCAGTGCACATAACAGAACAAGGGCTCCACAGCCATGAGTGAAATCACTGTAATACTTATAATCATATCTGCAAGCAACTGTGAACTATTCCTGGCTGGCAGAAGTTTTAGTCACCATAGAAATGAATGAATTAGAATGGATTAAGGTTATTCATCATCATTTGCTATCCCTTGATATGAAGATGATGTCTGCTGGGGGGCTGGAACAGTTACTGATGAGTTTTAAGGTGGCTGAGGAATCCAATCCATGCTCTGCAAGTTTTTCCACCGATCTGACAAGTGGCACCTTTGGGACGGGAGGGGGGTGGGGCACAACTGTTGACCAGGATGTTGTGTGCTTTTCTTCCCCTGCTATTTCTTGGCTTCCTGAGTGAGACTGTTCTCTTCGAAGTGGGCTGTGGCTTGATGTATGGTGCAGCACTATTGAAACTTGTTACCAGCCAGCACTTCCCAATTTGTAGGGTTGATGCCACCCTTCTTAAAGTATGCTTTCAGTGTGTCCTTGTAGTGCTTCCTGTGTCTTCCATGGGTAGGACTAAGTTGAGAGAAGAGGACTTGCTTCAGAAGATGAATGTCAGCCATCCTCACACAGTGGCCAGCCCAGCCAAGTTGATGTTTCATGATCTTTGCCTCAATGCTGGTGATGTTAGCTGCAGAGAGGATGCTGGCATTGGTGCAATGGTCTTTCCATCTAATGTGGAGGATCTTTCTGAGCCAATACTGATAGAACCATTACAGGTGCTTAAGATGTCTTTGGTATGTCACCCACATCTCACACCCATAAAAAAGCATGGGGATAACTACTGCATTGTAGGCCAAGATCTTAGTTTCTATCTGCAGATCTCAGTCAACATGGACACAGTGAAACAGCTTTCCAAAGGCTACGCTAGCACAGTGAATCCTTTGTTCGATTTCCACATCAAAACTGACTGACTGGGAGAGGTGACTGCCAAGGTATGGGAAATGCTTCGTGTTTTCTACGGATTCTCCACCAGTGGTAATTTGTGGGGGAAGCAGAGCAACTTGTGCTGAGGCAGGCTGATGAAGTACTTTGGTCTTCCCAATGTTAAGGAGGAGTTCCAGGCTGTGATAGGCACCTGAGAAAAGGTCAAAAGTGGAGTGCAGATCAGTCTCAGTGTGCACAAGAATAACTTAGTTGTCAGTGTACTGAAGGTCAGTAATGCCAGTCTTGGTAAATGTTGTTTTGCTGTGAAGGCACTGCAGGTGGAAAACTAACTGTCCATTTGATACTCAACCCCAATTCTGGGAGGAAGGCAGCTACAAATGAGAAACACAATCACAGCAAGTTAGATGGAAAAAAGGGTTGGGGCGATGATACAGCCCTGCTTGACACAAGTATGGATGGTAAATGGGTCTGTTTTGGATCCATTGCAAAGGATTGTGGTGGTCATCCTATCATGGAGTAGCCTGAGGACACTAATGAACTTCAGTGGATTACCAAACCTAGCAAGCACCTTCCATAAAGGCTTCACAATTGATGGAGTCAAAGGTCTTGGTTAGGTCAATGAATTCCATAAACAGCTCCTAGCAGTGCTCTCTATACTTCTCCTGGATCTGTCATACAACAAAAAGCATGCCAGTGGTGCCCTGACATGGTCTAAAGCCACACTGGGATTCTGAAAGAACATCTTCAGCAAGGGGGAGGAAGTGATTCAGAAGGATGTGAGTAAGAAACTTCCCAGCAATGGAAAGGAGGGCAATGCCTCAGTAGTTCCCACACACCAACTTGTCCCCTTTCTTGAAGATGGTCACAATGTTGGCATTCTTTAAGTCAGGTGGAACATTCTCATTAATCCATATGCTTCGTCTGAGTGATGGCAGACCAGACTTCCTTGAAAAATGGGGGATTAGCAAGAGGTTCTATTACTGGGTACTGAAGGATAGACTTGATGGTAGCAGCTTGGACCTCAGATTCACTGTCGAGTACAGTCTTGAAGTACTCCATCCAGCATTGCTTGATGGATACATTATCCCTGAAAAGGGATCACAAGGTGGTTGGGCCATTGGAATATGGCCCATGAATGGCTTTTACTGCTTGAAAGAAGCTTCTCATCTCATACTGGTTAGCAAAACTCTGGATTTCCATGGCCATCGTTTGCCGCCACTGGCTCTTGATGTCCCATAGCCTCCTCTGAACTACAGCTTTGAGCTGGTGGTAAGCCTCTCATTTTTGCCAACCACAGAACTCGGCTCTCTTCTGTTGGATAAGTGCCAGGATTTCCTCATTGTTCTCGTCAAATCAAAATAAGGTTACTATGGAATGGAATAAACTAACTCTGAATAACCTACTTTTTCTGTCATATCCATGCTTTCTAAGCTTCTCAGCTTTCCTTCTATTTTATTTTTGAAGTATATGGAATGCAGCATAGTTTGGCTAGGAACAGCATTTTATCTTCATATGCAAGGCAACCTGCATATTTCACAAAGAATTCAAATGTATCGGTTGAGTGTACAATGTTTGAATGACATGTTTTCAAAGTCATTTTCAATATATCATCAGTATGTGAAATATAAAGGAAAGAAAAAGATGATTCAAGCCTGTAATTACATCATCACCATCATCATCATCATCATCAATCATTCATGAATCCTTGATAATTTGCTCAGTATTGTAGGAAATAATGAAAAAGGCACTGAAGCAGTTCCAAAGAGTCTACGGATCTCTTCAATGAGAACTTTTCTTGTCAAATATCACCAGTCCCTGCCATGTCTGACCTTCATATCACAGGTACTATCTGACCTGTGAATGTTAGTGACTTGAACTCTAGTTCTTTCATTAATAGTTCTTTCATTATATAGTTTTTCAGGTACCCAGAGGGCCAATGTTCTTGTTTCTGGTTTCATGATTAATCCTCTGTTCTGTATGTTCTTTTGATGTCATAAACTTTGTGAAATTAACAATTCATGGCTCTGTATGTCATCCAATCCTTCTACACTTGTTTATTTTGGATTCTTCTATATAGCCTTTCATAAACTCTTGCTTCTTTGTTCTGTTGAGTATACATGTATTTTCTCTACTAATGTTCTAAGTCTTCTGGCATTTGTGACATCCTGCATCCATATAAATTATCCTTGAAAACATCCTTGTTGCTTTGAACTTATCTAGTGATTCTTAACACACTTTTGTCCTATTTTCTGAAGTTGACAGTAATATTGCAGCCTCTTTCAGCGTACATTCAACTTGTGCTAGTAGCATTTATATGAATCTAACACATACATTAATCTTACTTGTTAAGCCTATTCCAAAATATAGCCAAATTAAAAGTGGCCTGCCATTTTTCTTTCTTCTTCTGAAAACAACATAAAATATTTTTTTCTCATTTTCTCTGAATATATTGAAACTTCCAAATTTGCTTTGATGTCAAGCATTCTATAACTACTGGAGTACATTTTTCCTAACATTTTTATGTTCAAGTGATTTGAATACTAATATCCTAGGCCGTATTTTTCTCTTTTTTTTTTTTACGTAGAGGTGAAAAAAGTTTTCAAAATAATATTTAAAAATCAGTTTACATGCTCTTCCGATTCTTGGCCTTTTGTACAACCATCTATAGCCCCAAACAGGCTTGTACTCTTTTCTTAGAAGTGCGCAAATGATGTAAACTAAAGGTGAATTTCAAGCTGTGAGAACTGTTATTGCAGTACCTTGTTTCCCGTATGTTTTTACCTATGGCTGAAATTCATAGGTCTTTGCTTTTTCCATATATTGAGAAATTCACAATATGGTGCCTTTCAATTTGGTCTTTTTATTTATTTAGGCCAAAGAGTAACACGGGACACAGTAACAGGGAACCCAGGCCAAACAATAGCTGCAGCTTGATTTGATATTGTAAAATAGCCTGTTACAGTTCTTTTGTATAGAAAATTATCATTGTATTGTGTTTGTCATATGTAGGACACATAAAAAAGGACAGAAACAATGAGGCTTGCTAATAATCTACTATGTGTTATTTTGCTTTTCATACACGACCAATTTCCTTTAAATGGAATTTTCCTATACTAAGAACTACTGTGATTAGAACTAGCACTAGAGGGCACATAAATAGCCAAAATACAGTGGCAGAGTTTGCACTGTTGTATGTATGTATACGTAATATAAATAAATGTATATGGGTATTTCTCCTTGATAGCTGACACTATCCAGAGCTCTTATTCCCCAAATAATTTTGTCTTTTATATTACATGTACATTCAATGTGATACACCCATCTCATGAAAACTGAGCTCTTCTCCACTCAACTACACTCAACCCACCACCTCTAAAAAAAAACCAGTAACTTTCAGAGCAGAAAAATTCCACCCAAAGCTCTAACCCACAGTCAAGTGGATCTCTATTTGCCCATGCAACCACTGAAACCAGCTACTATTTGGAAAGTAAAATTAGCCTCAATATGTCTGCTTCTAGCGTACCATAACTTGTACTATAATACTATATTGTCCTCATTCAGGCATTATAACTTCACTTACATCTCCAGATGTTTGCATTGCTATTATTTTACTGTATAGATAATTCTAGTGATAGTCTAGCAAACTAACAATTAGACATCAACAAGGCAAAATATCTTAGCTTCACTTGAATTATGATTTTTAAAGAAATATCCTGAAAGAGCCAAAAAATCCGTGTTACTACCACCTGGGATCCCAGCGCCATTTCAGTCTGTGTTTCAGGCTGTAAGTAGAACTGTGAGGAAAAAAGGAACATTTGTTCATATGTCAAAAGGTAAGAGCTGTGAAAAGAAATTGGTGACCCAAGTTCATCAGGTGAGGATCAAATGGAGTAAAATCCATTCCAAAATCCTTGGAAACTTTCATGTAATGAAAATTGCCTGTTGTAGGTATGAACATGCATAGCAGCCCATTGATTCTCAGAATAAAATCGCAGAATAAATTACTGTCCATAAACTGACATGTGAAATTGAAGAACCTATGATGGCTACGATAGAAAAGTAAAACTATTCCAAAACCTACAATTTTCAATTCAAACTAAGTAACATAGTAAAATATGTGGTTAAATCTGTTTTTATTCAAGACAGCAGTAAAGTATATGTCTAAATTTAAGAACATTTTTTAAGACCTGTGGACATCAATGAGGTTACTTATGTGACCAACTCCTCAAAAATGAAAGATTTCACTTTGGCCCCTAATAATTTGGCTTGTTATTTTAAAAAGTTCATCTGTAGGACAATGGCTGCTTTTCCATAAGTGATCTACTAAGGGAACTTGCTGTAATAACAAACACTTATAAAGATTAAGTAGCCACTGTCTTCAGTAAGTACTGGAGTGGACACATACCTCATTTTATTTCAGTGGGCATTGGGCACCTATATATCTTTTAAGGTTCTGAGCTTTCATTTTTAATATCAAACTTCCTGTTTCACGTTTCTGAGATTTTAAACCACATGTGCAGACACTTGTGGTTTGTGGCACCAGAAGCCTCTTTGTGGTGCCACAGACTACACACTGTTCATGTTATACTGCAAAATTTGTTACCAGGATTTCCCAGTAGCAAAAAAAAACCCAATAAAAAAAAGCAGGGCAAGACATCCAAAGTAGAGTGCACCTGGACAAATGCAGAGACCTGGCAGCAGGCAGCCCAGGGCCACCTGCCCATCTCCTCATGCCACTCCCCAGTTGGCTGGCATGCAGGGTGCCTCAGTGAGGAGGCTGCCTGCTGGGTAGCCCCACACTGAGGCACTCTGTGCACTGACCAGCCCTCCCTGATAAACGTGGAGCCTAGCCAGGAGCTGGGAGGAGCTGGACATGGCAGTACAAAGTAGCAGCACAAATTTGTGCCACTACTATTTGTGTTGCTTGCAAGCGTATGCCTCTGCTCATCTGGATGTGGTCTTAGAGGGCTTTGTTCTTACTAGGGTTGGGTGATAACTCTATCTACCTGACCACCTGGTAAATCTATTTGCTTAGTAGGGAAAATGCTATAGACAGAAGTGAGAAATAGAACCCATGCATTTATTTCTCCTTTTTTCATGTTTATACTTTGTTTCTTAGAAGTCATATTTTTTGGCTATACCCCACTGCTATGTTAAATCCTAGACCTATTAATAACCTATGTCCCTGCTATATAAAAATATATATATATATTATGTAGTGATATTTAACTTTCAGAAGAAGACATTTCATTTGGCCTTAGTCCATCTGGCACAGTATGGCACTTCCTAAACCCTCTTTTTTTTGCAGGCATGTGGGAGATGGTATGAGCAATATTTAATTTTCTTATTCTTTCCTTCCATCTCCACAGTCAAACACCCACAAAGGGAATAGTAAAGCAATTCCTGTTACCATGTTTCACAAAGACAATTACCTCTTCTATCCTCTTACAAAGTGAAAGTGAATCATTCATGCACACGTGTGCATGTGCACATACTCAGGTTTTTAATACCTTTGTGAAAAGGGCCGAAATATATGGGTACACACATTAGACTTGTTATCTCAACACTTTTTTACAGGTTGGAAAGGTAGAATGCTGAGTACCACCCAGAACTGAATTTAGCATTTTTCTTTTGTGGCATATAAAGATTTTACAATGCAGTATCTTGTGTACTTGACTGTGAATCCAACACCCTGTCCTGCCAGCTGTGAACAAGCTCAAGAGTTCTGCAGTTATCCTTGGGTTGAAACCTTCAGTCTAGCAACTCAAAAGTCTGTCACTAAAATATTGTTGCATTTCTGTTTTTTCATGTTTTGCATAAATCTCCATTGAAGTAGCTTGTATATAATCTTTTTACAAATATCTAAGGCTGGAACATCTCCAAAAATAGGTTCCTGTAGTCACACTTAGAATTTTTATAACATTTTGGGATGTTTGAGATGTTGGAATGAATAACAAAGTCCTAACCACCTTTTCCCCCCCTTTTCAGGAAAGCATAGATTTGGGCGAAATCATGTTTTCCCTTTGTTATTTACCCACTGCTGGGAGAATGACATTAACAGTCATCAAATGTAGAAATCTCAAGGCCATGGACATTACTGGCTCTTCAGGTGCGTATTCTTCCTCTTCATTCACAGCGCAGACCTCTGTTCTGAAACATGGCTATGTAAAAATGGCAATTTCTTATTCAACTACATATTCAAATTATAAGTATTGATATACATGTAATTACATCTGCTCATGCTGGTGACAAAAATGTGAGAGCAGGTTACACTATTTTCTTTGTGTTAGCTGTGCAAAGAAGACATTGCTAAGAAAAAGTGAAATAAAGAGTCTCATTCAACTTGTGCACCATCAACCCAATAGTTTCCTAAGTTCCAAATTATCACAGCAAATTTGTTGAAGGTAGTAGTTATCACAGAGAGCATAGGCTGAAGACAACAGTTTGTACAGGTAAACAAAAGGTATAATTTTGCTATTACCACTTTTATTACTGAGATGATATATGCTATAGAAAACCTGAGAACATAGGACTGGTGGAGTTTTTTGTTTGTTCTTTGGGTTGCTTTAAGTCGTATATTAAAACCCAATATGAAAAGCAATGAGAGACAAATATGTAAAGGCACAATCTCATTTACTGGAGCCATCCTTCAGAATAGATTTGATCTTTAAAAGATACCATGTTGGGAAAGCATTAAAAACTTGTATATATAGTATATGTAATGCTCCATATAATTAATCTAAAATTATATTCTTTTTTTAATTGTATTAATTCACAAACTGTTTGCATTACATTTTTGTTTTCCTTTTATGAGGACTTATCAGTCCTGGTTAAATAATATCAAAGGGAGAAGAGAATAATATAAAAAAATTAAAGCATTGAAAACCCATTTTGAAGCACTTTTCAAGTGTTTTCAAGCTCCCTTGACTGTCAGTATGGTTTAGGTGCCTAATTGTCTTTTTAACTTTTGAAACTATCCTACTTGCAAATCCTACTTTTCATGTGGATAGTTACCACATACAATTTTCAAGAGAACTGATTAAGGCAGACAGAAACCTTAGATCTATTTCCTGTATTTCTATGAATGGTGTGTCTGTTCTGTCTCCTTGCTCTATTCTTGAGAAGGCAGGGTGTGGAGAATGCAGAGGAAACAGTTCTGGTTATTTTGTGCCACTAAGACCACGTTGATGAACATAGGTAGTCATTAATATTTACTTTCAGAGACCTCACAGCTCTTTTATGCAATATTTTATCTACATAAACCCAACTTCCTGTTACTCAGATCCATATGTCAAAGTATCACTGATGTGTGAGGGGAGAAGACTGAAAAAACGGAAAACAACCACAAAGAGAAACACACTCAATCCAGTTTATAATGAGGCCATCATCTTTGACATCCCTCCAGAAAATGTGGATCAGGTCAGCCTCTCCATTGCTGTGATGGATTATGATCGGTAAGCACAGTTTACTGTCTGAAAATATTAATCTTGTGCAAGTCATTATCTGATCATTGCAAGTGACGTTTTTTTTAATTCCCTGGTAATTCAGATACATTCAGTCTCAATAAAATATAGCTTGTGACTCGTTGCATGAGTCTCAAAACATCCTTGCCTCTTGCAATTTAATCCCATTGGTATCAAAAACACTAATCTGAAGAATATACAAACATGACTGAAAACTTTCATGTAAATGCAACCCACTTTAGCAGTGTACATTTTTGTCCCTTCTCTGGTGGATGGACCATGTGTAAGAGGTTTATAATTCTGCTGCAGCTTCTAACTGACTTAGTCCCTGAACGCAAACAATAGAGACATTTTTACTGTCACAGTGCATCTAGGAAGTTAATTACCCCTGGCCAGTTACAATGACCCTGACCACTTTATCATACAAGCATAGAAAATAAGGGTTGGAAAGGAACTCAGGAGGGCATCTAGTCCAACTTGAAGTAGGGCCATCCCTAACTATATCATCCCATCAAAGGGTCTGTCTACGCAGATCAAGGGATGGAGATAGTACAACCTCTCTGGATAGCCTCTTCCAATGCTTTATTATCCTCCTTGTGAGACAGATTTTCCTAATAACTAACCTAAACTTCCCTTACAACAACTTGAGAGCACTGCTCCTTGTTGCACATGCCCATGAGCAAGAACATGCATTTTCCCAGAGACAAACAGCAGTGGCACAATATGTGCTGTTGTTGCTCGTCCCCAGGAAACTCCCATCCACACAGGTTCTAGCATGCAGCACAGTACCCCGAGTGGGGTAGGGGAGGCTAGGGCCAACACCTGGGCTGGCCCCAGCAGCCTCACCTGGGCTCCTCAGGGCCCCCAGGCTCTGCAGCCACGGTGATCCATTAAAATGGAGCCTGGCTGGCAGCCAGAGCATGGCTCCAGCCAGCCAGGCTCCGGTTTTGGGCTGCACACGCTGCCACCATGTGTGCTGCCTCACTTTTTTAAGGCATGAAGTTTTTTGATACTGGGGTCTCCCAGTGTCAACACCTACCCTCTCCCACTGCCCGGTGCTGAAAATTAGCAGCGTGGGGAACACCTGTATCTGTGGCACATGCAGGGTGCAGCACTACAGATGGGTCTGTGGTGCCACATACCACACGTCTTTGCTCGTCTGGACATGCCCACTGAGAACAGTCTAGGTCCATCCTCTTTGGACCCCCGCCTTCAGGTAGTTAAAGGCTGCTATTAAGTCCCCCCTTAGTCTTCTCTTTTCCAAGCTAAATAAACCCAGCTCCCTCAGCTTCTCCTCAGAAATCATGTGCCCCAGCCCCCTGACCATTTTTGTTGCCCTCCACTGGACTCTCTCCAAGTTGTCCACATCCTTTCTGTAGTAGGGGGCCCAAAACTGGACACAGCACTCCAGATGTGGCCTCACCAGTGCTGAATAGAGGAGAATAATCGTTTCCCTCAATCTGCTGGCAACACTCCTACAAATGCGGTCCAATATGCTGTTAGCCTTCTTCACAACAAGGGCACACTGTTAGCTCATATTCAGCTTACTTTCCAGTGTAATCCCCAGGTCCATTTCTACAAAGGTATCTTCATAGGAAGGTAGAAGATAACTCAATATCATGTCACTCATCTGTGTTCTGCTATGGGCAAAGGTCTGCTCCATTCTATCCTTTTCCAAAATGTTTAGTGCAAGGGAGAAGACCTACTTTCAAACCCATCCCCAGGACAAAAATAGTGTGGGTGGTACTGATCAGATTAGAGGTGGACTAGTAGAAACATGCTTGATCTGACTTTACCCATACATACTAATAGACTTGGGCTTGAGAGAGATTCAAAATTATAGCAGTAAAATAATTTAATACTATAACATTTTGACAGCATTTAATTCTTGAACGTGCTCCAATTTTTGTCAATGAATGTTTCCCCATTGATTGTAAAAGATGTAGAGTCTAGTCTTCTGAGAAACAATGATACAGTGAATTTTACCATTCAGTCCTTTTATATCAGCTTTTGTCTGTTGATCTCAAAGAGGAAGGTAAACATAATTACCCTGTTATATAGAGAGGGGAACTAAGAAAAAGAGAGAGGAAATTACTTGCCCAAAGTCATTCTATGTGTTGGTGGATATATATCAAGATATATATTTTTATGTGAATACCTCTGGTTTGTTTTGATAAGAAGTCTATATTATCCCATCATATTTCTACACAAAGGGTTCTAGTTGTTAAAACTGACTACTTGAAACTTATATTTTAAAATAACTCCTGGAGCATGCATGAAGCCTCATTCCTCCCATTCCTACCGTTTGTCTCCCCATACTTCAAACACAATAAAAATCCACATTTCTAACAAACTTGCTACTTAAAACCATGGTTATTTTTTGCATGTTATTCCCCATCTGTAGTGTTGTATCTTTTGTAAAAATGGCATCTGCACCCTAAGCCATGTTTTTGGGTGCTAATGATACATACACTTTGAGCATCTTAACATTTGTACTGAATCAAACAACTACAAAGATGTTAATACATCTATTTACATTTATAAAACATTATTTGTCCTTTTTTAATCCTCAGAGTAGGGCACAATGAGGTGATTGGGGTGTGTAGGACAGGAATTGAAGCTGAAGGACTTGGAAGAGATCACTGGAATGAAATGCTGGCTTATCCCCGTAAACCAATAACTCACTGGCATCCACTAGTAGAGGTAAGAAAAAGAGTATCTCTATAGTGAAATTGCTGCTATGTCTCTCTGCATTTATATTTCTAAGAGCTTGAAGTCACTATGTTGTGAATTTCACTCCTCATGTGGAGTAGATGAGAAGTTAAATCTGAGTTGCATGTGTGGGACAATCAACTGAATGGCCAAACAAGGATGCCAGTGTTCCCCCCATGTGCTGTTGAAGTGGCCCTTGACTAAGTCTGGAATGACAGTCTGCTTTTGGACAGACCAAGGTGACCAGTTAATTCTGAGTTTGGGGAGTGGGTATTACCTGCTCAGCTGTCCTGCACTTACCTGAGTAATTGACTGTCACAAAAAATACATGGCACAGCTCACGTGTATTAGCTTTTGCTGTTCTTTTCAGTGAGGTCCCATATATGGTGGGGGCGTTACTTTTGATCCAGATATGTTATTTCAGAGATTGCCTCTCTGCTGTCAAGGTTTTGACATAAAGGTCTTTACAATATTTTTACATACTACATCATGTTTATTTTTATACTATCAAGAGTTCCTTACAAATCACTTTGAAGTGGTAGCTGTTAATGTTTCAAGGGCAGTCATTTTCTATTTAAGGTCTTTAGCAATATTTGGGGCTGTGTAGCTAAAATATATTGAATTCAGACTGCGCTATTGATGATATTGACATGGGGCTACAGCTCTGTAGCCACATACAGAGATACTAAAACAGTCATTTATTTGAACCTTCTTATCTTAATGCATGGAAAATGATGTGTGCAGCTTCCTGGATTTTTTTAAGAAATACACCTTCAGTCTACCCTTTCATGTCCTGCCTTCATTACATGTATGCTATCTTAATTAGGATTGCAGTGGGTCATGAAGTAAATTATGGTGATATGGCAGCAGACCAAGACTGGGGGCACTATGCACCCTTTCCCTTCTGTTTAACTTTACAGAGATGCCAGGTTGAGAGCTGATGCAACTTTAAAGCATTAACTCTTTTGTGGCTCTATGCTGTGGAACTCAGTCTTAAAGAAAAATACCAAAGAAGTGGCAACTGGGGAGAGCCCTGAATGATGGCCCCAGTGGAGCTGAAGTCTCAGGAAATGTGTGACAAATATGAATCTGGTGCCACAACAGCAAATGGCTCTCTGCTTGGAGGTCCCTAACCTCCTCTGAATACATTGGGATATATGAAGGGGTTGAAGACAGAACTGCAGTTCACTAGATGGTGAAGCAGACTGCCTCCGCATGGAAAGAGCCCCTTAGGAGTTTCCCCTCCAACCTTTCTTTCCTTTGGTTCCTTCTTCAGGAAAGCCTGGTATGGACCACACAAACTTAGCTTAAATTTCATTTTCTGAAAGCATGTGTTGTTTATCTAAAAGAAAAAAAAATGATGGAATATTATTCTGATTCAGCCCTTTCCTTTGGAGAGGATCCTTATGATTCTCTCATCCTCAGAAATGATCATGCTGAATGGGCAAATCTGATGATATTTGTAAAACTAAAACTTTTCTTCCAGTTACCTGGCCGAGCAACCAGTTTTGATAGCCAGGGGTCTTGTTCATCACCAAAACCACCTCCTACACCCTAGGGCACAAGAAAAGGATTCACCACGTCCAGTGGCCAAGCTCCCATGTAGCTCATACCTACAGTAACAGAAGGTTTGGCTTCCGCAAATGAACTGTATCCATATTTTTGTATTAAAATACATTTTCCTATTCTAAGTCTTATATTACAGTTTGTAATAATTTCTTAACTTATGAATGAAGTTAAATTGAGCCAAAACAGTCCTTCCTTTGAGAAACAGTCTCTCTGACATGTATCTGTCAATATAAGTAGTATTTTGATATGACCTATATCTTTGCATAAACAAGTAAATCTGAGAAACTATTCAGAACTTCAAAGAAAACGCAACTTAGGATGCTGTTCCTTTTAAGGTAACAGATTGTCACACAGTGCATACTTTGTAATTTGCCTCTAAATGAGCAATTTTGCACTAAGCACTACTATGACTATTAAAGAAAGCATTTGGCACTTGATGTGCTGGAAAAAACAATTCTAACCACATCATGTCAGTTTTTTCCCATTATTTCTCTTTATTTTACTTTGTTTACTGTGAGATTGATTCAAAGCCCACCCAAGTCAATAGAAAAGCTCCTGTTGGCTTCATTGGGCTTTCAAGACCTGTTGACTTGATCTGTAAATGAAAACATGCAGTTGGAACCTTACAACAATCCAAGACCCCATTGACCATAATAGGACTCTGTGGTCAACAGATGCATCTGTAGTAGTCATGTCTGTACAGTTAGCCAAGGAGTGGTGCTGAAAGAGAAACGCCACCTTTTCATGCCTGGAAGCAGGTGCTTATGCCTAATTTGCAGACTTGGACATGTTGGGGAAGGGCACAAGTAGGCAGGACTTCCCCCTTGCCAGTGCATCTTGGTCTAACTCTGCAGGCCATATTGACAGCTATGTTAAGTCCCAGTGAAGTCACTATGACCCTGTACAAGGTATCTGCTTACTGCATGTATCTAGTGAGAAAAGTATGGTCTAATATTTGGTGGGGTAAATCATGCAGTCCTTATACAGTCTTTATCAGGGAAAACTGTAGCTGAGATAATAATGTAAAATGAATAATATATTTCATTATGGTTTACCTATTACCTATTTTCTACAAACATTATTTTTACCTAGTATATTATTCTACATAACATTAATCATTGTTATGCCTCACATAACTTTGATTCTTGGTTTGTCATTCATTCACAAGAAGTTTGTACCAACAATGTAGTATTTGTTAACCAACTATTTTGACAGGACACATAACTCACATGGTATGGTTTCTATTTCCTGATTGGGTAAATGCATGTATATGCAGGTTTCCACATAAAAGACTTTGATTATGCTTTCTGTCAACATATGGTGGTACAAACTTAAATCTTACTACTTCAGGAACATTACTTCTTGTAAAATCAATTATTAGACTATTCAGTGAAAGTAAACTCAAAAAGATCTCAGTTAAAGTGAGTTAGTTTTAAAACTGCATGATGCTATTTTTCAGTATTGATCCAATTCTAGAGAAAATTCCCATTTACCTCAGTGAGGCAATTGTGTTTTTCTGAGTAGAGATGTTAAAAAGACTGCAGGATTGGACCCTGGACTTTAAATGTGAACTTCAATGGAAAAATAATCAAAGTTGTTCCCTATTTTTTTATGATGTGTAAATAAATCAGAAGGGTTTGTGTTTTTTACATTAGGAATGTCTATTTCCTGTCTATACAGGAAGACCCTAATAGGATGGGGAAACTTGCAAATTATGACATCACAGAAGTCACAAAAATGGTAACAGGGAAGGAAGTTTTAACCTTTTTGATTCAACTGCTTTTGTTAATACCTATTTTACTTTAATGAGTAACATTTTAGATAAACACAAGTTATGTATGAAGTTCCACCACCTCCAGCCATTTAGTTAAGATGCAATAATTCAAAATAAATATGCACTGAGATATGCGTCAAGTCCTCCGTCAAAACTGGGAAAGGCTTGACTTGACATTTGAGAGATTTCTAAGGCAAACATCTTATCTAAAGTAATTACAAAAACAAACAAAGCCAAGTTTTAAAAAAAATCCTTGAAGTTCACCTTTAATAAGTCCTAAACAAACATTTTTCCTAGAAAGATTTTGGTTCTTTTGTCCCAGAGAATAACAACTCTCAAAATTGTATTTTAATAATTATATATACACAACAGCCTGGCAAAATTCTACTCATCCACTTGCCTAGGTGAGTAACTTCTTTTAAGTCAGAGAATAAACTATAATTTATTTCTTTTTATCACCATTCTGGGGTCTTCTGTCTGGGTTTGGAAGTTTTCACAGTGCTTTGTGCCAAGCTGATATTAATAAGTAGGTATATGCCTAGAGAATAAAAACTATTTTGACTATCCATTTCTCTTAATATAAAGTAAATCAGAAAAGGGGATTTCTGCCCCAGAAGTTAGTTTTTGTAATGTGATACTGTAATAGTTGACTGAATATTCTTTGCACTTTTTGCACCTAATATCCAAAAAAGCTAACAACTTCACAATCAAATGTAGCATTGGTGTTCAGCAATGAACCACATCTTTTTTAACTGTTTCACTGTACTCTATTAATTTCATGTATGTTTCCTTATAAGTGGCAAGATATATAAATGATCACTCTCTTCGGTTTAGATTCTTATCCACACCAAAGGAATAATATTTCAGTTTTTGCCCTCCTTTTTGTAATGCTCATTAATGATAATGTGCTATGTTTCTGAACTTGAATTACAGGTGTTATGCTCTGTAAAAAAAATAGGCTGCTTATGTAGGCCATCAGTCATAAACAACATATTAGTGATTTCTCTTACTGCTCCCTTATTAGTGATGTACTTATGTAATATAAAAAATGAATATTTTTTTCATTGGCCTCTTATTGATCCTGCCATAAGCATATGCTTACCTTTACCTTATAAGCCATTTCATTAGCTTGAAGAGCATGGGTCACAAGATATGCATGTGTAAAAGTCCTCATGGGACTTGATAACCCCAAAATTAGATGTGTACAAATATATTCATAAAAGTTCTCTCTGCATGAAAACTTAGCAAAGTTTAATCGAATTCATAAAGTTACTTTTTCTACCAATCTATTAAGTGCAATTTTTGTAATTTGTAAAAGAGGTGAAAAAGATAACTGAAGAAATTCATTAGTTGTTCATCTATATTTCCACCCTGTTGCAAAAATTTGGCAAATATTTTGGTGTAAAATACTTTCTAATAACTCCT
The DNA here is from genome assembly GCF_052110815.1 of Crocodylus siamensis. Lineage (NCBI taxonomy): Eukaryota > Metazoa > Chordata > Crocodylia > Crocodylidae > Crocodylus > Crocodylus siamensis. The sequence goes on from NC_143398.1 coordinate 109,567,818, forward strand.
AATTTTTTAAAATACACATTCCTAAAAGCTTGAATTGCTACTTATTGAATTGATTGACTTGACACAGTAATTATGTTTCACATAAATTTTATATTATACTGCAAAGGATTAATACTTTCAGCACAAAATCTCACAAATATGTACTGTATTTACATGATAAATTAAGTAGGTCAAATAAGCTGTTTAGTTCTTATATATGCTTAAAGTAAAACACTCTAAAATGAAAGAGTCCAAACTTAAGTTTCTCCAGGGAAATAGTCTACTCTTTCTCTTAAATAATATTTTCAAAACAGCTGTTTCTCCCATACAACATAAGTTTGCAAGGATGATCAAATACCATTAAACAATTATAAAATTGCCAGTAGGTCTATGCAAAAGGTTTGACTAGGACCCTTAAATTCAGGTAATTCTGAGATTTTAGCAGGACTGCAGACAGTAGTACAGGTCGATAAATATTTACTAAAGTTGTGTGAAGCAGTTCACACAGTGAACTGGACTTTAGATCACTACACTGAAAATGTGTACAATTGCTAGGTTTCCAGCAGATCTGATTATTTAGTTCCCAGCTTTTCCATTATTTATACATATTTTTTCTTGTCTGTTAACAAAAGATACATGTAAAAAGTTTATTGGATACAAAAGCTCCATGAAATTCCATTAATCTGGTAGTCTCATAGACTATATGTATTAACTCTAAAGCATTTGACCATAATCTTCTTTCAAAGTATAAATTATAGAAAAGTTGAGAAAATTATTTTATTATTCACTAGGAGTAAACATGCGCTTCAAACGCCAAATTTTCAAAGGAGTTTTATAAATGTGCCTGAAAAAATGTATATGACCAATCAAAAGCCTAACTTTGCACAACCATAAGCATTTGCACATTAATATCAGTATTCATTATTATTTAGAGTTTAAACTGCAATATGACCCATGGATCCAATAAAAAATAAGTTTCCATTGCTAATAGATAATGGACAAAACCAGGAGACAACCTCTGACCTGAAGAGCTAGCTCTTTTTGTGTGAATGAGTGTGCCTAAAAGTTGTAGGGGTATAAATTGAGTTAATTGTGAATTGTGAAGAAGACTGTAAAGCAACTCTTTACCCAGAGATAATTTAAAGGTAGGCAAACCAGCTAGAAGGTGGGAAAATATATTTTACGTGGGGATATTATTGGATACATCAAGGGACAAAGTTCTTGGCAATGTTCTTATTGATAATAAGACTCAGTTATAGTCTTTTGTTCACAAACTTACTTCCAGTAAGCCTATGAGGATCAATCTAAAACATGAGCACTTGCCTTCCAGAAAATTGTACAACTGTGCCAATTACAGTGTTACTGAAATTATCCAGTAATGATCAAAACAAGATCAAAAGAGAAGCAGAGCTAACATGAAACTAAAGGCCTCCTTTTAGATCAGCTTATCTTAGCAATATTTATACCATTCTTTATGACCCTGCATGTGTACTTAAAGCAGTGATAAAGAGGGAGACTAAAAAAAAGTTTTTACAGATAACTGAAGCACCAGCTATTGGTAATAAATAAAATGCTGAACGTGTTTCATGCTCATGAGAAGTAGTACCTTACAACAATACAATCATGCCATTCCAAATCATTGTACACAATGAATGCAATTCTATCTAGGAACCTCTTCTCTCACTTTTGGGTTGAAAGTTGGCAACTGTTTAACAGCACACAAGAAAATGAGTTCTGCAAGTCTACGTGAAACTGCATGGGGGACTTAGAGAATAAAGGGAAACTTAGTGAAGAAACTGGATCTAACACCTCCACGCTTGTGAAAAATGTTTTGGGATTCTACATGCCAGCAAGTGCTCAGTGCTTTCAAGTTGCGTCTTAGCTAATAGCTCACACTTCCAGCAACATTACTGTAGATATAGGGCACTTTCCCATTAATGACTCTGAGGGAAGAATTATACCAATGCTACTTTTTATTCCACTCTGGTAGAGACAAAGTCCTTTGTTAGACTAGACCATGGTCCTCAAACTTTGCACATTCAGGACACCCCTCCATAACATTTTTTTTTTTTTGTATTTGGCAGAACCTCAGGTTGAGAGCCACTGTTGTACTGCCTCAGCTTACCTCAGTGGATCTCACTGATGAAGGAAAGGCATGAACCTTGCCATCTGAATGGGGTTATATTCAGAGAGACCAGTAGAAACTAGCTAAGCTTATTCAGTTTGGTAACCATGTCAGCTGCATCTCTCACAAGGTTTCTTGCAGGAATGGCTCTTTATTGAACTTAGTGAAAAGGGGAAGTAGAACATTTCATGTGGGCTGGGTACTCACTACCAGCCCGATGTTGGCATTTCAAGAGTCACTTGAGACTGACAGTTCATCAAAAGAGCTAAGAGAACTTAACAGCAGAATAAGCCATTTAAGTGCTTTTGAACATCTGAAATATGAATTTTCATTTCCACCTGGGAGACATTTTACAATCTTTTCACTCTCTTATGCCTGAGGAAGGGTGTATGTGCCTGAAAGCTTACAAATAAAGAATTTTTTTTTTTTGCAACTGTCCAGTTGGTCTAATACCACGAGTTCTGATTGTTTGAGCATCTGAGTCACTAACACATGATAAGAAGAGGGAAGAACCACCTGAGCCTGTGAAAAACACATTTTTTAAAGCTTATCAAAAAGAGAAGTGACAAAGATAAGTCCAGGAGCAAAATGAGGTGTATAGACTGAACCTAGAAATGTTCGTGTAACAAGAATCACTTTGATAAAAATGTGAATATTTGGGGTCTGAATCCCAACTGCCTTGCACTTTGCACAATCATTTACAATTATACAAAGCAGGTAAGAGCTATGCTGCAAATATATTGCTTGCTTTCCAGCCCTAGACACAGCAGATACAGCTCCAGGGAGGTCTCTCTTGCAGAGGTTGGTATAGTAGTTCTTACCCCTTGTCCCCCAACACCCAGAACCCTCTGCAAGAAACCTGACACAGGAGGCTTGCTCAAGTAGTTCTGATCCTTAGGTCATTGGCAGTGACATAGGTTACAGCACCCTTTAAGGGACACAAGCCATTCTGTGCTGTGACTTTTTCACATTTTTAAGACTTCAAACCAGGTCAGTACTTGGACTTCAAACTGCTATGGTTGTAAGTGCTTCTGGAATTCAGGAGATACCGGTCTTCCTTCTGAATCATGGCTGAATCAATACGTAAGAATTACAATGCTACTGGAAGTGCCAATTTTCAGATGACACACACCACTGAAATCCTAATTATAGTACCCTTATGCAATATACAACAGCTTTTTCTGTAGGAACTGGGAACCTGGAGTTGGTGTCCACGTCAACTTTAACTCTTTCCATTCTAAAGTGGTATGTGCAGATTCATTTGGATACTGGACTCTTTCTTGCCAATCCTAAACTATCACATATTGTTGTTATCTGCTGTTAAACAGTGACTGCATTTTTCACCCCAAAAGTAGCCAGGTTTCAGTGAAGGTCAGTGTGATTCCTATACAGCCATTATTTCACTCACAGGGGCTTTGTAAGGTTTAATTAAATAAAAGTGTTTGTGGAAGACTTTGAGTACCTTTGAATAAAAAGAGATATATAGCTGCCAGATGTAATTATTTTTTTGGGGGGGTGTACCTGTATGTATTACTGTATATTAAGGAAGTCTTGATTACCACAGAGGAGGAGACTGAATCTCCAAAGAGCACTTTATGGTATACTACTTTTATTCATTTTGATCTTTATATAGGAAGTAAGAGTCTAATGACTTTAATTATTCTGATACCACAGGAGCTTGACTAATGTCTTTAATCCTTTCCCCTTCTCACCTGATGAGTTCCCCCAAATCATAGTACAATTATCATGAGTGTACATGAGGGCCATTGCATCCAGATCACTGACTATAAAATGAATAACTTCACCCAAATTATGTCTCAGTCCTGTAATTGTGTCTACATGCCTGGATCCCTTCCATGATAAAGCAAAAGGGGCCATGTTGAGAGTACTACTGCATGCTTGCTATTCTCCACTGACAGGCAGTCCACTGTGTGCCATAACCAGGTACCAGAGATGCCCTCGGGGTTGAACATCACAGGACTTTAGATCTGACTGCCAGCTCTCTATATCCAGAATAACTTATGATGTAAATCAGACTCCCACCCAAAGTGGGCTTGTTGATCAGCAATACACAGAGCGAAAAGAGATTTCATTCTAATCCAAGATATCTTTTACAGAACCTCTGTCTTTGTTTTTTCTACTATTGTTGACTGCAATCTTTGCATTGAAAAGACAAAACTTTACAATCCATTCTGTAGCAGGGGTAAATGTGGTACTACCAATATACTAATGCACTGAAGGTAAAATTACATTACGCAAAAAAAATAATAAGCCTGTTTGCAAAAATATCTTTATGACAGCCAAGATGGTAGCCTCTAGTACTTCAGCCATCTTCTCAGTGCTAAAATTTTTGTAGGATGAAACATTGCATATCATTCCTTTGGCGAAAAACAAAATATAATAAAACCACAAAACAATGTATATACTGTAGCTTTAACAATTATTAAAATAATATAGCACAAAGAATAATTCAACTTAGCCTTATAAAAAAAGAGTACAATTTTAAAAAATAACACAAGTTTTTTTTAATATTTTGCATTAGCCAAGGGAGCTTCAGTGCCACTCACTGAAATCAATGGAAAAAACCTCCACTGATTTCAACGGGAGTTCAATCAAGCTACATATGATGAAATAGACAAGTGTGGTCAAATGTTATGGAATAAGCCCAGCAAGCAGACTTAGGGCAAGCAGAATGAATGCAGAAGTATTTGCAATGGATGCTTGTATTTTGCTCACAGTTCAGATTACATTCAAAGTCTTCAGTGCATTTCTAAGGTAAGAACTATTGCCTAAGTAGATTTTATTAGCACTGGCAAGAAACAGAAGTCTCAGCTTTGTGATTTGGTAAATAAAAACATCTGATCTCTGTAGTCCATGGAGGTCAGACATATTTTTATTTTTATTTTTAATTGTGGCCTAAACATTTCCATATGATGCCATATTAATATTGAAGCTGAGAGTGTGTTTGTACAGAATAGACCTTTAATATGTAAGACTTAGATAGTCCTTGTGTATATCAAATGTGAAGCACTTATTTTCAATATATGTTTGTATGAAAAACAAATTTTAATTTTGCTAAATAGACAAAGCAGAAAACTATTTCTCAATATAAGAAATTATATATAGGTTTCTTGTTTCCTCTTTCTCCAAGTATGGGTCTAAGCTCTGCCCTCCTTCTTCACATTAGTAGCCACAATGGGCCATTTTGTGTCTATTGACAAAGCTCTGAGAAAAGGATGATCCCTTTTTTCCCACCACAGGCCTGTTATTATTATTATTATTATTATTATGGTCCTGTTATTATTTAGATGTATGATACTTCTTTATACTTCTTCCATCATTCCTCCTTTCCTCTGGGGATAGCAGCTTAGATTCCTATTTAGTAATTCATATGGAAATTATTTAAGGATGTGCTGAAAATGTAAGTCCCATTAAAGTCATTGTGCCTTGAGGAGATACCTAAATTAAGCACCTGAATGTGTGCTCTGTTGAATCAGGATGGACTAATGTATTGAGTCTTACTGCTAGCCTAAATAGCAACGAATTATAGCATACCTCACACCAGCTCACCTGCACTAGCCAAGAAGTGTGGAATGAATCCACATTTCCATCCATTCATTGCCCCTCTCTTCCCACACCCACTCCTCACCGGCCTTGCAAGCAGGTATGCAGTTCCTGCTCCTATGTACACAAATTCAAGGCCTAAGTAGTGTGAATAGGGACAAATGGGGAGTTCTTAATGTCTCTACTTCCTTGCATTGGTAGATAGTCTAAATCACATTCTAACTCCCTGACTTTACCCATATGCCTTGTGAGCCAGATGAGGTAAGCAGGGTTTAGATTTTAGGAATATATTTTTTCACCAGAGAATATTTAGTTTTACAAAGACATGCTTATTTTTGGAGAAGTTGTTCTCCAGAATAAATTATTCAGAAGGTGGGAAGATGGAGTTAACTTTCCCACAGGCCAGAAATCTAAGAGCTTTAAAAAAATACTTTTAAAAATGCAGAATTACAGGCCCATTCCAACATCCCCCAAAGTCAATGAAAGTGTTTCCAGTGTCTTCATTGGCCATTGAATTTGGCTCTAACTGGCCAAAACCTTACCTTTAAGGTGATTTGAATGATTAAATCACAACTGTTGCCAGGTTTATGTAGCCTATGGAGAACTGCAGAGTTCTTCTAAACTTCTGAAAATTCTTGTTATGTGATGTTGGCTGACTGGGATCTTAATATCAAATACTTGACTGTTTTAGTACCCTTTATTCAGTGTTCATGATGTGACTTTTTAAAATGCAGTTTGTGATTTGATACTTAGCCATTGTTCAAGTCAATATCTTTGGCTTCTGCATTACAGAGAAAAAAATAATACATTTTTTGGACTTGTGTTATGGCTTTTTGTACACGCTAAACAGCCATTTGTGAAACTTGACAGCATATAACTGTAGTAAATGTTTTGCACTAGCCTTTAAGAGATGTAACGCATTTCAGTATTTTTACAATGTATTCTCTAGAAAGTGTGAATCTATTTGTCAGTCCAGAAAAAAGTAACAAAGAAACCTCAAAAGATATGTTATGAAGTGTACAGTTTGTGATAATTTTATAAAAAAAGAAAAGAAAAAGAAAAGAACAGATTTGAAATAATTTTATTCTATTTGTTTCATATGTATTTTGAACAAGAAATAAAGTGATTAAAAATGACTTATTTTGTCTTTCTTACAAAAAGCAGAGTTGGGGAATAATTAGTGATTTTGGGCCACTTGTTCTTGGAGCAGATTTTAAGATAGAATTGATACAAGATTGCATCAGATGCATGTAGACCTACAGGCTAAACTTACATGTAAATGAAGTGGTTTGTCTGTGCACTGTCACCTGTTAAATGTGCAGTCAATTGACAGATCATGGTCACAGTTAAGCAAATGCCCATACCATTCTTTTCCAGATCTTAACTCCACTTCTCGATTCCGGGATTCCCTTAGCATATAAAGCTTGATCATGCTCCAATTAATTCAGCAGAAAAATCCCCATTGGCTTGAAAATGTAGGGTCAAGTCCTTATCCAGGGTCCTTATCCTCCCTTGTGATTATCAATATGGGAAGGACAGAATACTCATAGCCCTCTGTTTGTGGTCCTCAACCCCCATGCTGAGAACCCATGCACTACACTGAAGTCTTGCGAATGTATATTTTCTTCTAATTTGCTATTCCAAGTTGTGATGGCATAAGCAAGCGAGTTTGGCAAATAATGGCTTACATTTCTATCATCAGGTTTCCAAGGTTAAAACCTGAGTATAAGAGTATAAAATCTGGGTATAAGAGAAAGTAGCTACATTACAGCAAAATGCATTATGCATAGCACATTTGGCTTTTGCATCACCTGTCAGTGTCTTACATGATATTATTCAGGGTACTATTGAAAGTACTTTTGGCTTAATTTAAATATTTAAAAATAAGTAAATGTAAACTGGATAAGTCTTCTTTGGCAATCCCTCACAGTCAAGGATGATTGTCTTCCATGGTTGTTTTATCTGTGTGTCTGAAGATGGCTGATGAGGTCTATCCAGGATCGACAGACTGCTGCAGCTCAGACGTGTGTTTCCATGTGGAGTGTGCAGTGCTGGACTTTTGATTTGGTTCATGACACACTGTTTCTGCCACTCCTGCTTTTCCATCTACTGTTGTTGTCATGAGGGTTCAAACTACCGAGATCCCTGTTCCACACTATTCCTCCGTTTGGAGCGGTCCTGAGCAATAGTCTCCCATGAGTTGACATATTGATGTTGCATTTTTTTAAGTTGGCCTTGAGGACATCCCTAAAGCATTTTCTCTGCCCTTCTCTTGAGCAAACACCTTGGCTAAGCTAGAAGACTAAAATTTGCTTACACCAGTGTAAGAAAAAAGAAAATTATAACTTGGAGTTTTCTAATTTTGCTCTTACTCTGAGCTGATATAAATACACTAGTACATAATATGAAGTAACTACATAATATAAAGTCAAAGTGAATCAAATATGTTCAGACAGAACTGCCTTTTTATTACATGCAAGCAAGGGTTTTTGGCAATGTCTTTTTCTAGACAACTGTATAGCTGGGAAAGATGCTACACAAACTTTTAGGCATCAAGTAAAGAAACCTTGCTTCTTCCATATTTCCTGGACCATTGTGTCTACAACAAACCTCAGCCTCTTTTATTATAGGTATTTGTAAACAGGTATAATTACAACTGGAAACCAGACTGAAATTACCTTACCTTCAACTTCATGTGACTTTGTCCTGATAGTTGGTTATTTCTACCCCAAAAAAATTCATGGGTTTTACCATGTTATATGCTAATGCAGAAATGAAAACTGTATTTAGAGCATGAGAAAATGTTTAGAAAATATGGGGAAAAGTTTAATATACAAGGAATATTAATGGCATGCTCATAAAATTCAGCCTAAATTAAATTAGCAGTATAGTATATTGGGTTTCCAATCATGCTTCCAATCTCTAGTGACACAAAATTAATCTGTTTCAAGTGAAATGTCTTCTTAGGATGCAAAATGCAATTTGTTTTTGAGCTCTGCAGCGAAATTTTCATTTACATCTGTGATGTGATGATTAAATTATTTTTGAGATTGCTTATCTTTATTTAGAAAGAATAGTGTTATTTCTTTTTATATGGTCTTTAATCTTAATATTCCCTATTGAATACATTAACTACTGATGTTCATTAGAGCAATTAATCCTGACTGTCATGTGCATTACTACTTATTTTGGAAAATCAGCTGCCATAGTTTTCATATAGAAGTAGCGTTGCCTACCTTCCTGATTTTGAGTCTCAAAATATCTTGTTCCTGTCTTACAATCCTGACTCCTGGAATCCATTAATTCTTGAGCATTTCACCGTCCATTAAAGCATAAAATAGAATTCTTGTCTTTACTGCAGCAGGGAAGAACTTGGAAACAAAACAACATTTCAAGAATTAGAAGGCAAATTGAAATATTTTTTTAAAATAAATTTTCAAGATTCTTTAAGTCAAACTCATGTCATTTGGGGTCCTGTTTCATGTGTTCTGGAGGCTTTAGGTAGGTAATATTGTTGAAGCATTTCCTGATTTTTCTTGGGTCCTAAGGGATAGCCAGCACGAGTTTGTTGCGGGTAGGTCTTGTTTGACCAATCTCATTTCCTTCTATGACCAGGTGACCTATCACCTGGACAAGGGAGAAGAGATTGATGTCATATATCTTGACTTCAAAAAAGCCTTTGATCTGGTATCCCACGATCACCTCTTGGCCAAACTGGCCGGTTGTGGCCTTGGCTCCACCACGATCCACTGGCTGGGAAACTGGCTCCGTGGTCGGACCCAGAGGGTTGTAATCGATGGCAGTCACTCATCGTGGTGCCCTGTGACCAGTGGGGTCCCTCAAGGCTCTGTCCTGGGACCCATCCTGTTCAACATCTTCATTAATGATGTGGACATTGGAGTCAGAAGTGGACTGGCCAAGTTCGCCGATGACACCAAACTTTGGGGCAAAGCATCCACGCCAGAAGATAGGCGGGTGATCCAGGCTGACCTGGACAAGCTCAGTAAATGGGCAGATGAGAACCTGATGGTGTTTAACACTGAAAAATGCAAGGTTCTCCACCTTGGGAGGAAAAACCTGCAGCATCCTTATAGGCTCGGCAGTGCTACGTTGGATAGCACTACAGAAGAAAGAGACTTGGGGGTCATGATTGACCACAAGATGAACATGAGCCTCCAGTGCGATGCTGCAGCTAGCAAAGCGACCAAAATGCTGGCTTGCATCCATAGATGCTTCTCAAGCAAATCCCGGGACGTCATTCTCCCCTTGTACTCGGCCTTGGTGAGGCGGCAGCTGGAGTACTGCGTCCAGTTTTGGGCTCCACAATTCAAAAAGGATGTGGAGAAGCTTGAGAGAGTCCAGAGGAGAGCCACGCGCATGATCAGAGATCAGGAAAACAGATCTTACGATGACAGGCTGAGAGCCATGGGGCTCTTTAGCCTGGAAAAGCGTAGGCTCAGGGGTGATCTGATGGCCACCTATAAGTTTATCAGGGGTGACCACCAGGATCTGGGGGAACGTCTGTTCACCAGAGCGCCCCATGGGATGACGAGGTCGAACGGTCACAAACTCCTGCAAGACCGTTTCAGGCTGGACATAAGGAAGAATTTCTTTACTGTCCGAGCCCCCAAGGTCTGGAACAGTCTGCCAGCGGAGGTGGTTCAAGCACCTACACTGAACACCTTCAAGAGTAAATTGGATGCTTATCTTGCTGGGATCCTATGACCCCAACTGACTTCCTGCCCTTTGGGCAGGGGGCTGGACTTGATGATCTCCCGAGGTCCCTTCCAGCCCTAATGTCTATGAAATCTATGAAATACATTAAAATGGTCAAATCCTGTTTGCCTCAGTCAGAGAAGCAGTCCCATTGAACCTTAAGCCTGAGCCAACTACCATTAAAGTTGTTAGGCATCTTCTAGTCAATTAATGAGAATTAGCAAGAGTTGTATTGGGTCCTGAATAAGCCAGGTCACTCTTTAGCCAATAAGAATACATTATATATAATTACAGGATGATTTAAATGGTTTCATGCAGAGACAGTAGTGCAAGAATAATTACTCTCAACAATAGCATTCTATTATGACAGGTTTCAAAATCACATTAAGAACTCTGTAGCAAAGCTGAGAACTGAACCCAAATTATTTGTCACGTAGTAACATCTTACAACAAGTTTCTTCCTCTTTGTAGCAGGCCCCTGTTAGATCGAGTACAAGAAACCTTGCTCAAAAAACAGTTGATGTGCATCTGTAGACAGACTCTCATGTTTCAGCAATCTTGCTAAAATATACAGGTTCAGAAAAGATCATAGAAAAAGTATTTTCTGGCAGGACTACCTAGCGTATCATTTTGAAAATAAAATAAATGCTCTCCTGCCACTATTATTGGTAGATAATGCATATTGCATGCTATTCTTTAGCTAAATTGGCAGAAGCCTGTATTTTTGGAACAAAAGGTCATATATGAGCACTGTTCTCTATAACACATATGCTTCTCAGCAGTTTGCTACTATTGTACGCTTACAAACTTGATTATTTAAAAGGCTTAAGGTCTACGGTATTACAGGGCTAGAGGTCTTAATTGCCACTTGCATTCTGAGGAGTGTAATCTGCAAATCATGTATGCATTTTTTTTTATTTTGCTCAGAGGAGCAACCATTCATATACCAATCAATTGTTTTCCCTTTTATAATAGTTAAATATGACAATTAAGACCCAAATTCTGCTCTTGGGATGATCCATTACACCTTGGGGACGGAAACAAATCACCTAACTGGCAGTATCTCCTATCTGGAAAGATATCCCAAGGTGTATAAAAACCAATAACTGTTCAAACTGATAATATACTTCCTATGTAGGCTTTGCTGGTAATGCTGATTTCCAACCCTAAAGTCCCAGTTTTTATATTTCTTTTAGTTTTCTGAAACAAATTCCATTTACCCAAAGATTAACTCTTCAGGGAAATTATAGGTAAAATTATTTTAGCCATAACTGAGATGTATCTGTCTCAGGGAAAAAATTTATATATATATATATGACAGTAATGTCCAATTCCAAAATCTCAAAACAATACAAAACAAAAAACTTTGCACTAATATTTTCAAAGTTGTTTTATTTCATAAACCAAAAGTTTGAACCAAATCTTTTTTCTCTTCCAACTGTGAAAAGCTTTCAAACATGCAAAGAATTTCTAGTGAAGATTTTGTTTTGGAATGATTGAAAAATATTGCGCCAATTTTTTTCAGACTAGGGTTGTTTTGTAGCTCTCATTAAGCTTTTAGGACCAAGCCAAGTCTCAAGACTCTACGTAGTATGAGTTACTGAGTGTACATTTATAGAAGAAATCACATTTATATTACACTATATATATATATATATATATATATATAAACACACACATTATCTTTGAGCCAAGAGGATTGTAAAGATAAAAGTTATAACTCAATAATATCAAATTGCTTTTTAAAAATTGAAATGAATTTGGTCAAGAATAAAATAGACAAATAGTTTTATATACACACTATAATCTAATCAAATTTTAACAAAACATCAATCTACAACTCAATTATCTTCAGCTTTACCTTAACTGAGACTTTGCTTATGGGAGTTACTAATATTTGAGTTCTTGATTTCTCAATCTAATTGCATTAACTCTATAAAGAAAATCTTCAATAATAGCTATTATAAGCTCTCAAGCTCCTTGATCCTGTCTTTTAGCATTTTTTATTAAAGCTATCTAGTTCCTGAAGACAGTTTTCCTCAAGCAAGATGCCTTCCCGTACCCAAAGATTATTTCTGCTACAGCTTGCCCAACTGCCCTGGCTTTCTACCCTCTCTGCTCCAAACCTGCTACTTCATACCATCTTCCAGAAACACTAAAACATGACAGCAAAAGAGAAAAGCGCTTGAACCTAGATGGTCCAGACCACCGACCCATCAGCACACTGCCACCGGATGGGACCCTTAGCTCCAGGCTAGATGCCCTGGCTCTGAAAGTATGAGGATTGTGGGATGCCTAAGGAAGGGATCCTAAGAAACAAGCTGAGTAAGGAGCCATCTAAACTAGCCACGAACCAAGGGCAGGTGAAATGGGTGGGGCTTGAAAACCTAGCCAGCTGACCGGGCAGAAAAAGGTGTCTATTATTTAGGAAGGCAGGCGCTCCTCTTTGCAAAGATGATCCCTTTCCTGGAGTTAGGTCCAACGTTCTTTGTCCATCAAAAAACTAGGGAGAGAGAGCACATCATTCAAGTATAGTCAATATATAGGAATTAATACACATACATGGGACCTAGAAAGCCCTCATTCAAAGGGGTATTGAGCCCACATATTAGGCAAGTGCTCTAACCACTTTGCTGTTCTACAGAGCAACAAATAAAACAGGGGGTAGCTCTCACTGTCACATGTATAAGGAATACTCCAAGTGCTTACACTGACAGTAGAATTTGGCCTACAGAATGCATTCCTGCCACAGACTCTCAGCATTGATAACATACAGCAAACAAAGGTCAGCAAACTCAGACATAGTAAAATATACTTCACAGACGCAAACTGAGCTGTGAAGAGGGAATAAAGGAATAAACAAAAAAACAAATTAATCAAACCCAACTTGTTGCCACAAACAGCCAGGATTCCTCAGTATCATTCATTGATTCCCCTCTCTTTATTCCTTATTATCCGTCTGGTCTGGCCTTCTAGTCCAACCCTACTCATGTCTATTGTAGCAGAGCAACTGCCAGTTTGGCAGAAGGCATTTATTTATCGAAACAGAAATACACTGTGTTTCCCAATTCTTTGCAATAAAAGAGTGAAAGCTGTTTGAAACTTTCCATCTGTGACAGCTGGGAATCTCAAGTAGCTGTTTATGATAACCTGCCTATGTTGTACCACAGGCTAATTTGTGCAGCCATGATACTGCATAAAAACTTGCACTCTTATAGAAATTTTGATTGTCTTCAGACTGTGGTGAATTAAGCATAATTTTAACTGGTGTTGTTATCTAGCCATGTCTGTTGCGTTCTTCCTGTAAGTAATACTTGGATTTAAATATTTACAGCAAATCTTAATTGTACTTGACTATTTAAATTATGTTATGCAAATGGAGCACAGAAACACACATTTAAACCCTATCCTAGACTTGAATAAAACAACATAAATTATTTACACTGGGTTTGGAAATTGAAAAGCTGTAAGTAAACATCACAACAATCTTACTGCATTAATGATTATGAAAACATATTTAGAAATTAGGCAGACAAGGTTCTCTGGGTAATTAGTATTTAGAAATTCAATTTTAATAACTAAAATATTATTCTTAAAGGACAAAATATTAGGGTATCTACATATACAGGAAGTGTACATGCTGCCATTTTGATTTATCATTGAACACAGCATTTCTCTGGCTCAACTACTGAGCCCACCAGTAAATGTGGGGAGTAGTCTAGAAGGACTTCTCCTTTCAGAAGGGACCCAGGCAAGAAGCTGGGAGGAATGGCATGTGACCACTCATTCATCCAACAGACCATCTTTTACAGGATGCTACCAGCACTATTCTTTGTCTTCATATTCAATACTTGTGGAGTTAGATTGTGTCTGTACATCATTCCCTCTTGTTCAAAGGTTTGCAAGTCCAGGATAATTCCACAAGATGAACTGGGATTTAGGAAGCTGCAGCCCCTTTGCTGTTTCCCATTTGTTGAAGGAGGGAGGTAATTTGCTATTGTGTCAAATCATTTCCCCCCTCACTGTCGCTTATCTCCAGTGATGGGTGCTTGGAGGAAGGGAGAGAAAACCAAAGCTTAGCTTCTTCCCTGGTTTCTCTACCTAACTGCCTGGATGGGGGAAAGAACCAGGCATGCATCACTCTGATCACCACACCATATGTGGAAACTGTTCAGGCAAGTGTAGGACAGTATTTCCTCTTCCCCTCCCTTCTTCCCCTTCTTGGCTCCTGGCCCCTTATGCTCCTATTTGAACAAGGCCATGATCTCTCCCTTAAAGAGAAATCAATATTTAACTTAAAATCACTCATTTAGTTAAAAAAGTTTACTACTGCTTTTGGTAGAAAATTGTTTACAGATGGAATTTTTTCATATATATTTGTTCTTGAAAAATTGCAAAATAATTCCTGCTACTAATTCTTAATCTGTAATTATTGGGGGGGAGGGATGCTTAATATTAGTTTTGCTTAAGATTATACAAAAAAATGTTTTGAGCTCTAAATCATACAAGAACTGGCTTCCCAGTTCCCACTGGGGAATGAATCCCAAGAAGAAAATCCTGTGCAGTGCTGTTAACTGGGACTTCCATTAACATACTTTGAAGCTGCAGATTTCCAGATCTGCCTTTCTCTTGAATAGCTTTGAACATAAGCAGTAGTCCTAACCTAAATTAGAAGGTCAAAAGGTGTTAAAAGAGGAAAGGAAACTCAGCTGGATATGCTCAGTCCTCCTGAAAACTTTGAGTATGGTCCTCTTTACATCTATTTTTTTTATCCAAACTCATCCCCAGTGATTGATGAAGAGTAGGTTTCTTCCAAACAACTTCAGATCTTAAAATGAAGCTGTTTCTAATGAGCTACACAAGGTAAGATGTGAAAGAGGACAAGAATCTATCAGTTCCCAACTTTAAAGTCTTCTAGGGTAATGCCTGATTGTCTGTGGAGTGACAACACTTATCAAGTGCCTGCTCCAGTAAAGGGCTCATGAGAAATCCACTAAAAATATTTTTTCTATATTATATTCAGGCTGCCTGGTGCTGTCAGTATCAAATTAGTCACCAGTAAATGTTATTCCTCTTGTGGTCCTCTAAGATAGGGCTTGCTGATGCCAATATTAATAAAAATGCCCTAGGGCAAGAATAAACACAGGCACATTCCCTTCAGCTGTTTACCTAGGAAACAGGAAAACTCATTGAGCTTTATCATCCATCTTCTGTAGCAATATTTGGTGACATCAGTCAAATAAATTACTTCCACTGTTCGGTGTCACTTCATATTATTTAGATTTCATAGGGCAATGCAACAAGGAAGCTAGCTGCTGCTTTCTCTTATGATTCTTGAATGTACAAAGTGGTACTATACAAACTGTGAGCATTTTAATTCAAGCATAACTAAAACTAGCAACCAAATAAGCTTCCTCCCTGAAAGAAATTAAAAAACAAGTAACCTCTCTAACCATTCAAAGTCATATCTTGGTAGTCTACAAAGCAATAATTCTCGACCAGGATGCCATTAGCAATGTTAGGTGGGCAAATACGATTCACAAAATAAACTCAGAGATATCAAATATAAATTCATAGGGTCAAAAACATTCTGACATGTTCTGGGCTTTCTGGGTGCCAGTAGATGTGTAGACAGGCAAGGTTCTTTGGGTAGACGTGATATCTTTTATTAGACCAGGCTTGTCCAACATATGACCTGTGGGCCGCCATGCAGCCTGCCAAGCCATTTTCTGATGCCTGAGGTTCTCCAATGGGAAATGAAAGTAAACGCTGTTTACTTTTTTTCCTACCTCTTGTCCCTCCCCCAGCCCCTCAGGAGCTTCCTAATGGCTGCTGAAGGGCTGGGGAAGGGACTAGGTTCCTACACGCACTGTGTCAGCTTGACACTGCTGACACGATGTGGCTCCTCCCCTCCCCCCTCATTTCACGGTGTCCCTTCCTAGCCCTGCCCCTCCTTTCCTCATTCGCATGCCGGTTCTGCCTTGCGCTGGTCCCCACCAGCCACGTGGGCTGGAGCAGGTCCCAGTGCAGTGCACGGGCAGGTGTGGGGGGCGCGGATGCCGGCTCGGAGGGATGCTGCAGCCAGGTCCATGGGAGAAATGCTGCTGCTGCTGTGGCTGTCGGGGCAGGAAGCTGGCACCACTCCCGCCTCCCTGCATCCCCCAGGCGCGCAGGTGTGGCACCATCCTTGAGGCCGCCCAGGTGGCAGGGAGGACACTGCTGGGTAAGGCAGCACCCCTTGACCCCTGCACCCCCAGGCCACGGCTGGACTGGATAGGCCGCGCGAGCGCCCTCTCCTACTAGCCCACTGGGTGATAAAAAGTTCATGATCCAGCCCCACATTCAAAAAGGTTGGACACCCCTGTATTAGACCAACTGAGTAGTTGGAAAAAAGTTCTTAGCACGCTTTCGGGTGCAGTCACCCTTCATCAGGCATACGAAATCTTTGCTGGTCTGAGACTCCAAGGAATGAGAGAAGCTAAAAGTGTGGAGGGATGTTAGTGAAAATGTAAATAGGTAGAGATAAGCAAGACAAAAGGAAACACAGGGAAGGGAGGTGGAAGAGAGCAGGGGGCAGAAAAAGTCAGAGGGAGACAACATCTACTGGCACCCAGTGCATTGGATCAGACTCAATTAATTGAGTCTGCTGGAGCATGCTAATTAGCATGCTCCAGCAGCCTCTGTATCTCATGCATCAGCATCCCCACACTTCAAAATGGCAGTGGGGGTGCTTTAACTAAAGTTTTTTCTATGATACATGAGACACCGCAGACACTGTGGGTGCTGAAACACAAGATGCTGTGGGAGCTTTAACTAGAGCAGCTCTAATGAAACCTTCCTGCTCACGCCCAGAACACATGTAAAAATGCCTTCTGAGCCCTTTGCAACAGAAAAATTGCTCTATTATTTTTCTGTAGTCAAAAAATGATGGAAGCCTAAAAATTAGGGTTACCATATTTCCAGGTCCAAAATAAAGGATGCCTGTCAGGGGGTGAGGCGGGGTGGGCAGTGACATGCTGGTACACTGTCCCTGACTATTCTGTTGCCCCTCACTGACAAGCCACATCCCCCCCATCCCTGCTGCTTCCCCTCACTCCAAACCCAGTGACCCCCCCAGCCCTGCCGGTGCCCCTCACTCCAAAACAGCAGTACCCTGACCCTCACCCCTTGCTGTTGCCCCTCACTCCCAACCCACAGCCCCATGCCACTGCCAGTGCCCAGTACACCCAACCCATAATCACCCATCCTGTCCTCTGTGCCCCTTACTCCTGACTTACAGCTCCCTGCCCTGCCCCCCAGCCCTGCTGCCCAAGCAGCTCCTGCATTGCACACACTCGATTGCTCTTTCTTTTTCTCTCTCTCTTATCTCTCTCTTGCTGGAGCCTGCACAGGGAGCACATGACCCCCAACAGCCAATCAGCTTGCCTGTTGCTCCCAGCTGTAAGCAGCCAGCCCAAGAGAGCAGAAAACCTGGACATTTCCTCTTATTTTAAAAACCTGCACGAACGCAGCACAGGGGTCCAAAAAAAAGGACATAGGAAAACCCGGATGTATGGTAACCCTACTAAAAGCTATCATTTTCTTCAGGATGCCTCAAGTATGTCAAGAGGGACTTCAAGTCTGAAAAAGATTGATAATAACTGTAATAAAGGCTTTGCCCACACCCCTAATTCAGCAGAACACAGTAAATAGATGGGTGCATCTACACGTGCAAATAACATGACTAAATTTAAAGTGTGTTAAGCTAATGTGCATTAAGCAATCTTTTGGCAGATGTCTACATGTGCAGGGACTTGGGACTAAAGATTCTGCACTTGGCACAGTGCACAGTGAGCTGTTTGTGCAGGCTGAGGGGTGCCCAAGCCACTATGCCCTCCTGATGATCATCATCCTGGTGCCCTGGGTGCACCTATGCTCATGGCTTGGGACCCTGAGCTATGATGGCATGGGGGCAAGTCTCAGCCCTGAAACCTCTGCTGCTGCCTGAAGGGCTACCTGTCATGGTGTTATACCTCCCTGCCCCATGCTGCTGAGGAGGACATTGCCATCAGCATCAACACCTTCCTCAGTGTGTGAGACCTGTACCTGCCCAGCTGCGGGGACATGGGCTGCTCCATAAATTTCTGAACTGTGTCACACCTTTATGTCTGTGTGCTGGCGGGGGGAGATGGTACCTGGGGCCAGGGGACTGCAGACAGGCCAGGCAGGGAGTGGGGACAGAGTCCCAGGCCAGGGGCAGGGGCAGGGACTGGGAGTGCCTTCCCTCCCCCAGTGTGGGAATTACCATGTGTCCAGGTCTGGCAAGGCTGGTGGCTCAGCATGGGCCTCCCTGTCACTGACAGCATCCAGTTGTGTCTGCTGTCACTGCTGGTGGCTGGTAGTGGCATGGCCAGCTGCTCCTTATGCTGGTGTCTGGGGCTACACTGAGGGTGAGGCAGCTGCTGGGCAGGGTTC
The DNA here is from genome assembly GCF_052110815.1 of Crocodylus siamensis. NCBI lineage: Eukaryota > Metazoa > Chordata > Crocodylia > Crocodylidae > Crocodylus > Crocodylus siamensis. The sequence goes on from NC_143398.1 coordinate 109,586,656, forward strand.
CCTGAGCTGCCAGTGGATGCAGCAGCTGGGGAGGAGGACAGGTTGGGGTGCTGAAGGTCCAAGGTCCCTCCTCCAATGATGTATCACCAGAGGTGTCAGGGCAAGGCAGGGGTGCAGTCAGGCCACCCCTGCTGGTGGCACTCACAGGGGTGCAGCCTGTCTCCCAGGGCACTAAAATGTGGGGCATCTCCTGCATAAAAGGCATGGAGTTTTGGGCAAGACCAGACCGATGACTGAAGTGAGTCACAGTCATCCACTGTGTCTGAAAGACCTTGACAGGGGGTGCCCTTGCTCCTGCACTGCACTCACATAAATGTGGGCATCCACGCCCCCGTCCTCCATGAAGTGCCTATGCATATCAGCACGGCCCCAATGTACTGCCAGCAACACTCAGCACAGGGACACAGCCAGAAACTGGGAGCCACATGGCAGAGGCACTTCACCACAGGACCTGCAACTCCAGGAGACACCTGGGGATGAGCAGCAGAGGGGAGAAGGTGCTAGCCCTGCTGGCAGAGATAACTAGGCAGCAGCACTGGGGGGATCTCAGGGTTGCATCCCTTTGCAACACTCACCTGTGGCCAAGCAGAAGCTCTGGAAGGGGACAGGCCAGGCAGAGACAGCCTGTGGCCTGTCCAGAGGGCACGTGGGTCCTGCTGGGCTCCTGGAGAGTGAACAGGCTCCTGTGCCGTGTGCCCCAGGGCATTAAATGGCTGCTGACTTTTATAGTCTGCAGCTAGGGGCTGTCAAAGAGCAGCCCAGCCCTGGAGGAGGAGAGGCAGCCAGCCAGGAGCCCTGGGGCTGGACTCAGGGTGTCCCCCAGTTGCTAGGCAGACCTGGCACTAAAGTTAGTGCTGAGTCATGTCTCCATGTGCATTGATGCGCTTTAACTAATTGTGCCTAAATCTGATACCTTGTGGTATCAAACTTAGGTCCAATTAGCCTAAATTCACCATTTTAATGCACAGTAAGGGTGTGCATGCCATTAATCATGCCATTAATGTGCATCAAATTAGGTTAATGCGCATTAATGTGTCTCATGTAGATGCATCCTATGTGTAGATTAACTACAACTAAGTGACTGACTCTAATTACAGGGAGGTTTTTATTTAAGTCTACTGACTTTAATTTGCTGTGAGCAGAGGGAGATAGCTAGCTGTGTTAAAATGAAGCCAGGCAGATCCATTCATAACATCTGATGGAGTAGGCTTTTGCTTATGAAAGCTTATGTCTCTGAATTAATTAGTCTATAAGGTGCTATTCTGCCCTACCTTCTGCCTCACTTAAATGGCATGTGAGGCCTAGCTTAGCAATTTCTATTTCCTGAGAGTTTCTTGACTGCTTTATACTGATCGGCAAGTAATTTTTAAAAAATTATATTTGGAGTTACTGCTATCATTATCACTATAATCTTTGTTAATCTCCAATAGGAGGCTTAGTTCAGTACGAATTGCAGATGAAAATAGAGGCCTTTTTCTGTGGAACTTCTAGTTGTGACTATCTTAGTTTTATCAGAAGCCTCACAAATATTTTGAGAGCCCCAGATCAGGGACTTGAATAAATATGTGAAAATCTCAACTTTCATGAAAAATGTAGGTTTCTAGTTCTCATTATTGTAGAAGAAAGGATTAAAGCATATGCCAAGTATACCCTGAAGATTTAAGAAAAATCAGTTGTTAATTATAAAAACTTAAATTATTATTATTATTAGCCTCAATTATCAGGGATTTTTGAGTTGGGATTACTGCATATGTCATCTAAATGTATTTATAAAGCCTGTCAACCTTTGAAGATGTGGCTACTTAAATTGGTGGTTTGCTGTTTCTTAGAAGTTTTAAAACATGCTACAGAGATTCTGTGCAGAATTTACCAGGGGCAGATCTCTCTTCCAAACAGGCAGACATGAGACTTCTGGCACTTGTGAACGTATGAATAAACCCAAGGTTAACCTATTTCCTGACTTCCTCTATATATTTCCCACCCACTTGCAAGGGCAACCCAACTTCTATTCACCTCCCTATTCCTGTTTGATGTTATGGCTGATACTCTATTAGTGTGAAGGCTGAGAGCTCCATAAACTTCTCATTTGTGTTTTCTGTTTTGACACCAGACTCCTCTGTTGACTACCCACCTCAGCAGATAAAGGAAAGTAGAAAGGATGAGGAAATAAAGCTCCTATCTAAGTTAGTCTAAAAAAAGGAGGGGGTGGCTGCCTGCTGCTTTTAGTAGACAAAATTTGTCTGCGCTTCCCATATCCTCATATTTTAATGCTGTATTTCCTTCAGAATCTAGGAATCCTTCAAGGACAGGGCAATATGTACTTTGTATTCCATTATTAAAAATCACTGAGGGAGTAGAACCGTGCAAATACTTGGTTTCATGGGGTTTTTATTTTTTTTAGATAGCAAATTATCATTCTACTTTCTGAAAATATTTCCTCGTTACCAAACAATTGTTGTCTAGAGACATAGTATGCATTTGTTTCCCCAAGCAATGCTGACACATTTATCATTCTACATTGGCTTCATTATTCGGTAGAATAATGATATCACATATGCTATGTATGACCTCTTGCTGTTTTATAGGCCATTTGTGTAAGTCAGTCAAACAGACATCACAAAGACAATTTACTTACTGCTAATATGCAACTAAGCTTACCTCATCTCTTACCCAAAAAAGAGAGAAAAAGAGACTTTTATTAGGCCTTCAGTATAATTACATAGTCTTACAAGAGACTGGGTATAAAAATCACTTGTCAATCAAACTATTATTGTAATGAGAGACTGAATGACCCAACACACTTTATGTGATTACGCTTTCAGTACTAGCGAAATTTCACCGCCACTTGTGTTTTGATGCTGTTTCGATCTGTTTCAAGGGGAAACTGCACCCCAAAGTTTTGAAAGCAAAACTCATGTCATACGTATGTATTAAGCCACAGCAGGGTCAAAACTGCAGGCATGCTAGCCCCAGCGGAGGCCACAAATCCAAGGAGATAGGTGCAGGGGTTTGGGGGAAACTGTACCTCAAGCTGCGGACAAGCAAAACTCGTAACATGGGTGACACTGTGTGTGTAAAGGCACAGCGGGGTTACAGCTGCAGGGATTGTGGTCCCTGCTGAGGCCTCAAAGCCTGCCAGCTGTTGAGGAGATCGGTGCAGGGGTTCTGATTTCTGGGCCCCTGCACCTCTGGCTGCTGACAGGCAAAACTCGTGTCATGGGTGCTTGTGCAACTGTGTTTGTCTTGGGGCATGGCGGGTGGGGTGGCGGGGCATGGAATCTACTGCAGGCCTGGCTGCTAGGACCTGCTGTGGCCGCAAAGGCTGCCGGCTGTTAAGGAGATAGGTGACCCTGAAGAGCTGCACCCAATATGGTGACCCTGAAGAGCTGCAAGAACAAGCTTGCAAGGGTCAGCTCTTATGAAGCCCCCCACCTCTCTC